>NC_058337.1:125293959-126543959 GCF_905475395.1 Chrysoperla carnea | reverse complement strand
AGTTTTAATCTATACAAATATATTTTTAAAAAAAATTAAATTTAGTATGACACTTTACTCCGCCATCTATGATCATCATTTGAAGCCATAAATTAAATGTTTCTATAAAAAAAGGTAAACGTAAAAATGAAAATGGTAAAAATCCAATCCATGGCCATCTTTTCTGATAATCTCAATGAATTGTGACTATCTTAAATTTAATACAAAATAAATTGAAAACTGTATCTATATTGTACTTGTGGAAACAAACCCTATCCCTATTTTGCCCTATTGTGAGTGTTATGGAAGCGAGATAAAAGACAGCAAGGGAGTTGGAGCCTAATAACAGGGTGGTCTTTATCAGCCTTTAGTTTTAAGCCAAGCGAAGCGGGCGGGTATCAAGTTAGTAAACTCCAGTCCATTCTACAATTCTTCTTTAGAATGAAAATTTATTAAAACCTTACGGGAATTACAAAAGCAGTTAATTATTATAATTAGGGATATGTAAATATTATTCCAACAGTTTTGAAATAAAAAGACAACTTCTTGTCGAAAATCGACAGATTGATAAGTCGTGTACCTTGAAAGGTTTTTGACGTTTTTGATGACTAAGAAACTGATACCCTATTTATTCTGTGAGATTCTGATAAATAATTGAATAATTATTTTATTTTTTGATAAATTTTAAACTAAATTAAAAAACTCTTTTTGTCTTTTGTCTTTTGCTTTTCCAATTTTTTTAATCGACCAGCCAATTATCTCGATAGAAATTTTATTATTTTGTGCAGCATTAACTCAGGCCACTCAGACAGAAGACAATACCAAATAAACTTATAATTAAATAAATGAATAGACAGACACATGACTGAAAGGACATAAGAATATAAATCAAATTGTATTATAACGCCTTTTACAGTGTCTGCAAACTGTTATTGTGTCTATAAGTTTATGGTACCTTTATAAGAACGCATTCGTTAAATGTAATTTGCATGATAGGTTTGAAATTAATGTTAATAAAGGAACACTTATTGGATTAGTTTGGTGTTATATTTAGTACCAACTCGAGAAATGGTATTACTTTATATGACAGAGTGTTGAACCTTGGATCATAATTACAATTCATGTGATTGTTATACCAGATGTAAAAATCGTCGTAATTCGGAATCCAGGACCAGTCAATGAATTCTTATAAAAACTTTTCGATTGCATTGTTTAAAGCTTACTTAAAGAAACTAGAGACAAAAATTTGTGTGATATTTTAAACCGTAAGAGATACAAAAAAAATTTAAATGTAAAAACTGTTTCTTTTAAAAAAATAAACAACTTTGATTCGAAACATTTTTTTTGTCAACCATCACAGTTTACCTGTGAGGACACAAGTTAGGTCAGAACATACATTATTCTATAAGGCTTACAAAATTAAACAAAAAATAGGAATTTTGAATTAACGCATATTATTGTACTTGATCCAAATTTACTGGAAAATATAACATTATCGTCATAATGATTCATTAGCTGATATATTACCTTGATGATTTGCAAAAAACACCTACTGTTCCAATAAAAGTCAATTGAAATAGCCACTCGAGCTTCTTCTTAGGTAGAGAGAAAATAAATAGTAATTTTCTGGCGTAATTAGTGCCCTCATGGGTAAACTATGAAGTTGACTTAATAAATGCTTCAACCAAAAGTTGTTTATTTTTTTAAAAGGAACACTTTTTACATTTTAAATTTTGTTGTATAATTTGCGGTGTATAAGACCCTACGGTCCTCAGACCCAAGATCGCACAAATTTTTGTTTTAAACTTCTTTAAGTAATCTTCAAAACAATGCAGTCGAATAGTTTTTATAAAGATTGATTGACTGACCCTGGGTGGTTGGCTAGTTATTTTCTTTGTACTCCCATGATATGGGTTTCAAATAAAAGAGTTTGTTGGGAAGAGAATATACGAACAACAAACAGATAATGTAAGTTTGTATTAATACAGCAAGGACTCTTATAGATTGAAATATCCTTAAAAAAAAAAAGAAGAGGGATCCAAGATGTATTAGTGCCCAAGGTACAACACTTTACCTTAGTACATATAGTGAGACTAATGCTACAAAGTATTCGTTCGTTTACGTTTGTGTGTATACCAGCATATATAGCCTAGAAGCTTATTCGTACAAACAATGTTATTATAAATATACTATGTAATGATAAAATAATACCAAGAATCATTGCAAATACACTACACTAGGTGATTAGTGCAAGCTTAAATGAACTTGCAAAGTTTATTAATTACCATTCCATTAGGAAATCAGAACAGAAATATAATTTATTTCAAAGATTGGTTTATTTTTAAACTATACATTGTTTCGATTCAGTTTCTACAAACTGGATTGTTGTTTAAAAGTTAGTTCTCGATTTGATTGGCAGTAATTTTGATAAATTAATTTTAGTCAAAAAAGCTGAATGAACAAAGTAATCTTAATCTGATTATAATCATGAAAAATTTAAAGTAACCCCCGACATATAATCAGGGCTGATCGATTTCTTTGCGTCATAGTAGCTCCAAAACGGATGAACTGATTTTGATTATTTTTTTAACGAAAAATTTATTTTGAGTGTTCTGGGCTATATTTCTCTCTTCGAGTAGCTATGAGAGGCGAGACTCTTAATTTGTACTTCAAACATAGCTAAGAACAATCTCGATCAAATTACCTTTCAAAAAATATTGCAAGTACCGTAAGACATATTTTCTATTTAAAAAGCTCGGCCAAGTGAGCGTGAAATCTAAGATGTAAGTAATACTTACTTTCTCGATGCTTAAAATTTTCCCGAAAAATACTTTGGACAGTTTCATAAGTTGGCTTTAGTAATTTTCACAATCTATTTTGATGTTAAATTCGTATTACTAGTTTGAAAAGTGGTCCTTCTTTACCACTTTAGACGTCTAGAACAAAAATATTTAACTAATTGACGTCAAGATTAGTTGTCTCTATTACTCTAAGTCAATGGTTCAATAGGAAAAGCATCACTTCTACTCAATTCTAATCAGTTCAAACTTTGAAATTAGTAAGAAAATTAAGTTTTAGAGGTTAGAATTGTTAAAGTGGCATTTACACGAAAAGTTTAAAAAATCAAGAAATAATTTGATTATTGACATACTTTTCGATAATAGAGAATATCGGTGATTTTTTTTAATTAATAAAAGCTCATTCATGTAACAAGCAAAGCAAAGAAAAATTATTTTCGAATAACTATAAAAACAACCAAGATACAAGCTATCAAAGATTAGTTTGTATCTCTTTCTAGCAAAACAGAGTTAAGTATGGAGTTTTTATGGCAAAAATAGTATATGACGTCAAATACTATGTTCGATCTCTCTGTCTTATTAGTATTTTAAAATGCTTATATCATCCGCATTTCTTGATCGATTTTAATTTTAATTTCATTTTTTGTCATCCTATTTACACTATTTTCATATTTTACTAAGCAATGAGAAAAAAATATTGGTATTCTTTATTGCGTACAATATCTGGCAGAAGAAGTAAGCAAAGACACACTTGAAAACATGACCCTTTTTGTGTGCGTTTGAGTAACAAGAAAGGATCCATATCAGTTAAGAAATCACTCTGTAAAAATAAATATAAGCATAACAATTAAGTGAATAAAAAGGTTTTTCCACTTTTCTCTCCATATAGGTAGGTAATGAATATACATTAAACTTTTTAAAACTCATCACCATTTGCCTTGTTAGCAACAATCCGACGTTTGTTAATATACAGAACGATGAGCATCTATAGTCAGAAGAGGATGTGTATACACTTATTAGCTTAATGAAAAACCTTAATTCGATTTTAAACTAATAATAACGTGTAAGCAAAATACGAAAATGGTTTTTTTACCTTCATTTTCTTTAATGTGAAGGGTATACGTCTGCGTTTAAATTATAGGAGGAGATATACTTTCTATGTACCGACAATATGATTATATAGTTACATTTAAAATGCTTTTTAATTTCATTATTTTCATATAATATTTAGGGTATTTTTCATATTACATATTGTAATAATCATCATAATAATTTAGGGAGGAGAATGTGAAAGTTTTTCTTTTGAAATTAATAAAATATGTGGCTTATATCAAAAGTTCAAAATTTAATTACTAATTTTTTATTTATATTATTTTTGAATTTATGGTATCAAGAGACTAAAAAAGTAATTTAAAAGAAAGTTTAAAATGTAAAGTTATTCCATTACAGAACGTCGTAGAGTAATAAAACTTTAAAAACAGAAAAACCTTCTTTTTTTGCGATACTAAAAAAAGTAGAAAATAATTTTCCTTATTGGTTACTACTAATACATGATTGATTCGAAACGCTTCAACATTGACAAGTCATGAATGAAGAGAAATTATTTTATACTTTTATTACGATAAAACTTGGTCTTAAAAAATTATTATTTATTTAAATTTTTAATTTAATAAAAACAAAAAAACGTATTACTGGAGTAAATCTAAGCAAAAAAAGGCTGTTATATGGATTAAAAGTTCGAGCAGCGAAACTTTGGGGTTTTTCTTTTCACATCAAAATAAGTATTTTTTGAAATTTTTTACTTTCCCGGAGTGGTGCAACATGTTTAAAAAACAAAATGGCGTCCAAAATGAAATTTTTTTCAGAAATTTTATCATTTTTATTTTATATTCGCAAAAGGAGACATCGGTGCATATCCAAATTTGGTATGTTTGTAGTCAATGTTAAGAACTACTCCTCATATTTTTTTGGTGGGGTTTCGTCTCTTCCCCTCCCAGTTATATATATATGTATACATACATATGGTAAAACAGTTCATTTGACTGTAACTTGAAAAATATTCGATTGATTTTAATGAAACTATTATCAATAGTAGGTTTTATTACTTTCAACTTTCGGTTAAAATTTTAGCGAAATCCGTTAAATAGTTCCGCCAAAATTTCCAATTTAGGGAATGGTTTAAAATGGCTACCATTTTATGCCATTTTGTCCTACGAGGTTAAATTTTTTTTTAAATTGTAGCATTTTTTATTATCTTTTGATTTTATAATAAGTGACTTACCCGTAAAATGACTCCTTGATCCATATTTTTGCGAAAAACGGAAAATTTAACACTTTCTGGAAATAATTGTTTGGGGGGTGTATGGACTGGCTTTGGGGGGTGTTTTTTGCTTTGGCATGAGAAAACTATTTTTAAAAGAGGTCTATATGGTTTGAAGCAAAATTTTTAAGTTTTAACCCCCGCGCTGTAAGGGGGAAGGGGTGTATGAAATAAATGTATCTTAAAAGATTTTAAAAAGAGGTCAAAATAGTTTAAAATGCTAAAGTAACCCAAAATTTTAGCTGTTTATATTAATATAGCACTTTTTACAACATCCACCCCTTCCGCTCCCGCTTTCATATTTTTTGCAAATTCAAAATTTTTAGGACGTATAAAGGGGTTTTTGGGGTCGCTGATCTCGAATTTTGCAATAGATTATTAAAAACAATTGTAATATTTTTAGGGGGTGTACTTATTTGGGCCAAAAGTTCGAGACCAGCGACCCCCAAAACCCCTTTATACATCTTAAAAATTTTGAATTTGCAAAAAATAGGAAAGCGGGAGGGGAAGGGGTGGATGTTGTAAAAAGTCCTATATTAATATAAACAGCTAAAATTTTGGGTTACTTTAGCATTTTAAACTATTTTGACCTTTTT
This sequence comes from Chrysoperla carnea, assembly GCF_905475395.1. Lineage (NCBI taxonomy): Eukaryota > Metazoa > Arthropoda > Insecta > Neuroptera > Chrysopidae > Chrysoperla > Chrysoperla carnea. Next base: position 126,538,266 of record NC_058337.1, on the reverse strand, counting down.
TTAAAATCTTTTAAGATACATTTATTTCATACACCCCTTCCCCCTTACAGCGCGGGGGTTAAAGCTTAAAAACTTTGCTTTAAACCATATAGACCTCTTTTAAAAATAGTTTTCTGAAGCTAAAGCAAAAAACACCCCCTAAAGCCAGTCCATACACCCCCCAAACAATTATTTCCAGAAAGTATTAAATTTTCCGTTTTTCGCAAAAATATGGATCAAGGAGTCATTTTACGGGTAAGCCATTTATTATAAAATCGAAAGATAATAAAAAATGCTACAATTTAAAAAAAAATTTAACCTCGTGGGACAAAATGGCATAAAATGGTAGCCATTTTAAACCATTCCCTAAATTGGAAATTTTGGCGGAACTATTTAACGGATTTCGCTAAAATTTTAACCGAAAGTTGAAAGTAATAAAACCTACTATTGATATTAGTTTCATTAAAATCAATCGAATGTTTTTCAAGTTACAGTCAAATGAACTGTTTTACCATATGTATGTATACATATATATATAACTGGGAGGGGAAGAGACGAAACCCCACCAAAAAAATATGAGGAGTAGTTCTTAACATGGACTACAAACCCACCAAATTTGGATATGCACCGATGTCTCCTTTTGCGAATATAAAATAAAAATGATAAAATTTCTGAAAAAAATTTCATTTTTGACGCCATTTTGTTTTTTAAACATGTTGCACCACTCCGGGAAAGTAAAAATTTTCAAAAAATACTTATTTTAATGTGAAAAGAAAAACCCCAAAGTTTCACTGCTCGAACTTTTAATCCATACACAAGGCGTAATTTCACTCTACTATATGTTTATCAAATATGGTGGAAGCAATAGGAATAGATATGACCTGATTATAATTATCATAAATTGACACGAAAAACGTGTCTTTTATTTCAGCTCGATAGCTTTAGTGAAAGTATGTGAAATATTGATTGTAAAATTCCAGGACATACATGCAAGTGAAGTTAAATAAAAGCTTATAAAAATTTTTCCCGAAAATATTTTTAAAACTCAATAAAGATTTACAGCTAATTAAGTATATAGGCAAAATTAAATATAAAAATTTCTTGTTTTGCGTTTTTTCTTACATAATATACAATTCTAATCGACGATTAAAAAGTAACTTTATATTTGAAGAATAATTCCATGTAAAAAGTTTTCAAACCCCCCTTTCTGAGAGAAAAAAATTAATAGTGATCGCTTAAACATTACGAATAAAAATCAAGACAATTAGTCTGTTAAAAAACGTTCTTTTCGTTTTCTTTTGTCTTAATGATGTTTAATTACAAAATTGTATAGACAAATTAAACTCGAACATAGAATAAAATTAAGGATCATTTGCCAAATAACATTCATACAGACAATCATTTAAAATTCAAACTGAACTAATTCATTTACTTTACGTCCTTCGACACAGAGTGTTTCAGATATTTCAAGAAATTCTTTTCTGAATCTTTAATCAAGAACCTAGCTATGTCTTTATTTACATTCAAAGTTTTGTTTAAAAAAAATTAATTAAGGCTTTTTAAAATCTCATCGAATTCAATTTTGATTTGAATGACCTTTCATTTGGAAAAGGTGATTTGGTAGCGTGGCTCCTAAACGGATGAACCCATTTGGCTTTTATTTGAAAGGTAATTTAATCGAGAGTATTCTTAACTATGCTTCAAGTTCGAGTTTAGGGTTCCTTACCCGATATCAAATACAAAATATGCAAAGGTCTTCAAAAAGCTAAGCAAAATTTCTCGAAATATAGCTAAGAACGCTTTCAATTAAATGACCTATCTTAAAACAACAAAAAAATAATAATAATAATAAATCGATGCATCCATTTAAAAGCTACTATGCCACAGACAAATCGATCAGACCTGATTTTGTGACGTGACTTTCTTAAAATTTTTAATTTACCACTTTTACGTTTATAGACATAAACGACATAGATACATAAACAAATCACTAATTGGCACAGAACTTCAAAATATTCATCAATATTATTCAAAAAATTTCAAACAGCTTTTTCGCAGCGAAAAATGATCGTGTTTTAAATCGCCAATGAATAATTCAAATATATGTAGTTTTTAAATCAGTAGATCTAAATAATTATTCACAACCGTTTGAACAGTAGAAACAGTTAACTGGTTCAATATAAATAAAAATAGGCCTTTGTCCTGATGGCGATTTCAATGTCTCTTTCGTTAAAATTTGAAAATGTGCGGGAATAGATGACAAAGTCTGAAATCAAAATTTAAATTGCTTGATAAACATGAAACCTATAACCAATTAAGAAATTTTTTCTATCTTATTCTTGCAAAAGATATTTTGAAATGTAGTCATCAAGTATTATTTTTCTTTCTTTCTATTTGTACATTTAAATCCTTCATTTTTTCGTAGTTATTGATGTTATCCAAAAATTGATTTCACACGATGTTTTGGCTCGATAACGAACGTCTTTCAATAATTAAATTTTAGGACAAAGGCCCATTATACATTATTTTACTACAAGCTTATATACAGTGTATATAATCCAATATTTTTTTTAGATAATAACCACCTTAATTGTTTTTGCATTACTTTGTGTGCTTCGAAAATAACCGTATATATTTTCTGTTACACTCTGTAAATGTAATATATTTAAGTACCTGAGTAAGTAAGTAACTAAACTACATATATATACCGTCATATATTAATATATACATACAGTAATTAAAGTTATGAATTAGTTTAATAACTTTGATGACATATGCAGACTTCACATAATATATTAATTTTATACAACATGTACTATAGTTTGATATCCACTCCATGTCCAGATACCATTATGTATACAACATATTATAATCACAACAGAGTAAGTATTTACCAACATATATGCATTCGATAGAGAACGTTAAACACTGGAATCTGTTTGTGGAAGTGGTTGTACATGGAGGTGTTAAAGGACTAAGGTATATAATATTACCTAATATAATAAGGTTCGTTATATTTCGAACAATCAAACCTTTCATAGTTAGTTAAAAGGTACCTACTGTAGGTACTACACGCATACGTGTGTATGTTAGACTTGGTATACAAGATACAATACATGTATATGTATTATGGATAATGGGACCTTGGTATTTGTGGTAATGTTTGTCCCTCTACGAGTAATATACCGTAGTCGATTCTATCACATTTATTAGTCAGTTATTTTCTCCTATATGTTGTACTATTTTGTTTATTTGGGTACGCCTTTTTAATGCCTGATTCACATTGTGATAAACAAAATATTAATATAACAATCCTTTTCGATATGGATCCTCTGACGAAATGGTTTTAAGCGATATTTCAGCAACAACTTTAGTCAAAAGAACGTTCAATCAAACTTATTAAAATATCAAAAATAAAATTTTGTTTTGTAATGAAAGTAAAAACTTCTTTTGATAGGTGGAACACTTTTTAGGGTGCACAAAAGTCATGGAACTGGCGCCATCGGAGTCTGTAATTGAACTCCTCCTGAACGGATGAACCGATTTTGACGGAAGAATGGTTTAGATTGACAATTCAGCTCACTACAAAATGTTTTTCGTACCAAAAACTAATTCATAAAATAAATGGTGGAAACGCATATAAATAATATAATACATTGCATCTTTCTTTTCAAATGTATTTCTTTGCGCTTCCACCATATTTATCTAGGATTGTGAACAGCTTTTTGAAGTTCTAGTGCTTTCTTCAAAAATGCTTTTGGGCTTAAGTTTAGATAAGCAAATCCGTTCATATGCGCGTGACCCATGTGTGGTCACACCATCAACTTCCCAGAATATGAAAAGAAAAAAAACTAACTACTTCGCAGAATATGGTTTAAAAGTGTTGTTATTACATTATTTTGACATTGAAACGTTAAATACGTTGAATTGCTTCTCTATATTAAGTATGAAGTTAACAAATATTAATGAATGAATGTGAAACAGGCATATAATTAAATTTTGGTTAGAGAAGGTGTTTTGTTTACACGTTATGTAAATGACACCTTTATACATCTGTGTATAAATGTTCAAATCTACTACTACTAGAGAATACTGGCTAATATTAACTCGATAATAGTAAACTTAAACTATATATTTTAGTAGAACATTTTAAACGATACCAAATATATATATATATTATATATATATATATATATATATATATATATATATATATATATATATAGCATCCCTTTTTTTGGGGGTAAAAAGGGATAATTTACTTGAAAATAATAGCTACTTTCTTCTGTTCACAAAATAATTGAAATATTTTCAATTTATTTATAATAATCTAATTGGTTATACCTCTGTTCAGGATCAATATAATAGAAGTTATAATTTTATATGTAAATCAATTATTTTATAGAACGGAATTCATGGAATATTACATATGTGTAGTATTCGACGGGAATAGAAAATTCTAGTTTATATTTTAACTCCTGAAAAAAGGAATTTTACATGATTATCTATCTACCTCGATGTCACAGATACATCGAACTTTTGATTGAAACGTTTCATTGTTTCCGTGCCTTCAAAATTTAAAACCTAATGTATAAAAGCTGGAGTGTTCACAAAAAGTTGATTGATGACGGTTGGATTTTGTTGGGTATTTCTTTTCAAATCGAAGTTAGGCAGGAATGAAGTCTCCTACAAAGTACGCTAGAAACCTAAGGGTGGTTGTGTTTAATCCGTTTACTATTGCGCAGTCCGAAAAAAGCGGTCTTATTTCTTATTTGAAAATCCTTTAAAGGCATTTTCTAAAACATTCGAGAGCAGAATACTTCTTAAATACTTCCAAAAGGCTATATTTCAACCATTCTGCCACTTACAATCCTTATATATATATATCGTTTCCCGAGTCTGCTTTTGCCAACAAACGCATTTAGTAGGCAAAGAAGAGCAGCAACCCGCTTTTTCCCGATTCTGGACAAAATTTCATTCTAGTCAAAATTGATATATACTTCCAGCGAATTTTAACATATTACTATTCATTTTGAATTTTGACTTATTTTATGTGAAAATTTGTTAATCAAAGGAGCTGTCAAGATCACAAAGCGCTTTTCCTTTAAAAGTGTCAATTCTTTTCGAAAAAGTTGTGGGATAGCTGTTGTACGCAAGTAATGTTGAGTGTGGTATTAGATTTCTGTCAACCATTATTGCTTAAAAAGCTTTGTCTTAGTAAAGTTTTGCATAAAATCCTGTCTTATCACTGACTAAAGAAATCGTTTTGTTGCCCTGAAAACTATTTTATATAAAAAGTTTGATAACATTAGATAATTTTATACATATATACTTCTTAACTATCATTTGTCAGCATTAAATATCGATTAAACACAAAAACAATCGATTCAATTATTTCAGAATTACCAACACTTATCGTCTTAAATATGTTTTGTAATCATTATCGTTACAATAAGAATTGTTTGTGTCTTGTATGTAATTATAATTGGTAAAGGTTCATTTACACTAAACAATTTAATACACACGTAAACATGTTAAATTTATAATACAAACATATTAATTTAATTTGATTTGTAATTTACATTTAGAGTAATACGTATGCTTGTTTATACCTAATGACAGATTCCATTAAAGACAGACACATCCATTGACGTAATAAATAGATGTATTGTACATATAATTTACATGTAAATCAGTGAATATCAAACTGTATCTAAATAGGAGAACATATTTTATTATGAATTAATCTTGTTATACCGTATACTGCTATCTGCAGTTTAGGCAAAATTTTCTATCAGACTACAGTGGCTTTGTCAAAACATTTTTTTCATCTTAATGAACGAACTAAGCTGTATGAAAAATTACAATTAGGAAAACGGAGTTAAAGTATAAAAATGGATATCCAGCTCTCATATCGTAAAATTAAATTATTATTACTGCACAAAATCACAATTGTTTTAGTTTGTTAGTTTGTTTGTTGTTGTTTAATAATCAGATTTTTCGTTTACCAGAGGAAGTGCCTGGAGGATTGAGTTAAAAAGAGACAAATTTTATCACTAATATGAGAATTGTTTTAAATGTCTCCACACAAATACCAAGTTGAATCTTCCTGTAATGTATCTATTTTATTTCATGACCTACAATATACTTATATCACAGCAGCTATAATCAACCAAAACTGACATAGCCACACAGACCTCCACTATACAATACATACGAAACGAACTAGGTACAATATTTATACTCGCCAATACATATCAGGAAGAGTCATATTCTGCATTTTATGTTTCAGTTTTACCTGAAAAGACGGATAAAACGGTGTTTTCTAAGATGAAACCTAGCTAGATCGATTTTTCGTCCCAAAAACCCCTTGCATTGCTCGCTTAAATATATAGGATATTTTCAAAAATAATAATGTATTAAAGTACATATTTATAAGTTTGTTGCAAAATAAGATTATAAAAATTCTGTAATGACAAAAATTTTCGTTTAGTACTAGAATCGATACAATAATTTATTTTTGAACAAAAAAATATTTAACGAATATTGACCCTTTTGACCTCTTAATATTATCAAATCAGTCAATATGCAGCTACCCACGAATTTCCTATTCTCTATCTTTTATAATTTTTCCGAAATAAATGTTTTTAACAAAAGTTGTTCTTTTTAACTCAAAACTACAGATTGGTATCTCGTTTCGTTTTTAAATTATCATGACTACGGACAGACAGGCAAACGAAATGAATTTATTAGGCGATTTTATGGACAGCCATACAAAAATTTTGCTTTAAGCATCAATATTTTAAAGCGTTACCAACTAAAGACTATAGGCACTTAATATACTTAATATACATTTATATAGAAATCCTACCAAATTATTCGTAGGTAAATTAATCATAATATTCCACTTCTTAACATGTCAGATTACATTTTTAATCAACCCTACAAACAAATAAATACAATTTACAAATAGTATATTTTGTAAAATCAAAATTTATGACAAAATAATATAGTAATTAATAATAATAGTTCCTATATTGTACCTTAATATAACACTCTAATTTTTGATTTATATAAATTAATTATTATTATATATCATTTACTCTATATCTATAATATAAAATTAATATTTATGTTTATATTATTATATGTAGTTATTATAGTTATTTATTAATTTATTAAGCTAATAATTATTATAAATTATCTATTTTGGTATTACATTATATTTTATTGTACATTAATTTATATATAATATCTACGCATTATAACTAATGCATATCGTGACAATATTCTATGCTAGCTCAACCAATATATAACTAGTATCTAACTATAATTTACGTTTATAGCTAGTTAAATTACTACTGTAGTACTATTTAGGTGTAGTATTTGATGTATTAATATAATTATTTAAATATATCTATGTCTGATAATTAATTTGTTTGAATAGGTATATCCAATATTTATAAACGTTATTATTTGACAACACTCCTTCAAATTAAATTATAGTCGCGCATTTTTCTTTAAAAAAATATACACAGTCATGCCGACAAAAGTTAAAAATTAAAACTTTGAAATAACTTGAATTATATTATTATGAACATTTCAAAGATAATAAAAGAGAACTCTAGGATATTTCGAAATAAATTTTGTTTTTTGCTACAATTTCCTAAATCAAGACGTCGGTCAATCAGCTTCGATAAGGTCACTAGTGTTGGCTAATGGGTGTAATCCTTATAGGCGAGTAATGCCCGAGTATTTATTCACCTGATTTTGACAGTAAAAATAAAAATCAAAAAGATAAAACCAAAAATAAATTTTGAAAGTAAATAATTTTTCAATTTATTTAACTTTAGCTTTTTAATAAAGGTTAAAAGGAAATTTTGTCATTCTTTATTTTCGACTTGTTTATTGTTTTGTTAATTTGAACAAAACCTTTTTTTCTTAATAACCTAAACAAATTACAAACAATAATTGTTTGACTATATTTTCAGTTTTTTCTAGTAGTAAAATAAAGGTCTCATTTCAATATTCAGTTAGTAAAGGGTGATCGTAATTAGGTTAATCATAAAATAAAAATCTTTAAATTAAAAAAAAAATGCATAGACAGTGTTGATTTCTTTATCACATAACACATACAAACATGTGACACATACATAACTGATAATCAAGTATAGTACATATTATAAAATTTCCGCCTAATTGGCGCCCTCACGGGTAAACAGTGATGTTTACGAAAAAATGTTTCAAACAAAAGTTGTTTAATTTTTGATAAGGAACATTTTGTTCTATCTCTAACGGTTTACAAGATGGGTCCTACGGACCCAAGACCCAATTGACCTATGATGATCATTTACGAACTTGACCTCACTTTTTACGTCCTCAGTACGCTGTAAAAATTTCAGCTCGATATCTTTTTTCGTGGACGGACAACCGGAAATGGACTAATTAGGTGATTTTATGAACACCTATGACAAAATTTTTTTCCTAGCATCATTATTTTTAAGCGTTACAAACTTGGGACTAAACTTAATATACTCTGTATATTTCATAGATACATGGTATAAATATATATATATATATATATATATATATATATATATATATATATATATATACATATATAAAATTTAAATTTCTTTCAGTTATATTTTTATTTATCGAAAAGTATCCATTTAATGTGAAAAATTATGTCAGGCAAATGGCCGCCTCTGATTCTTTTGCAGCTTTTGCAGCAGTTTATTCTTTCGAGGTAATTTCTACGACTTTACGCAAGTTTTAGCGGCTTATTCACAGAAAAAATTCCAATGCCGTATTCTTGGCTGAAAGACTGAACGCACGCTACACTCATCTGAATATATCTTTAATGCTTATAGTTTACTTGTAGCACAAAAATATGAATTATTCGCTCACTACGACGATTAAATTGGCCATATTCTTCCCTTAAAGGTCTATACACAATTTTTACAGAATTTTTATTTATATAAAACAAAGTAAACAATAATAAGTGAACAATTAGAGAGTTGAGCGTTAATTTAACGGTTCATATCGTAAATGGAATGTTTCGAATTACCTAATATTTGACGTTTGAAGCAAGCGTAAGTATTCACAGCATTCTTATTTATAGAGTTGTAAACATAGAAATCTCGATTTGAATTTCTCCTTAAAATGAAAAACAAAAAAAATTCTACTTGAAATCCCTTAAATATTGTATACCCTTTATTTTAATAGATACTAATATGTTGGTCCTCAGACTTAATTGTAAATAAACACATAAACTATGCCGTCATTGCCACATTTTTAAAGTAATTTTATCATGTTTTCATGCGTGAATGGACATAACGCATGTTTAAACAATAAATTTTTGTATACATATAATAAAGTTTTATAAAGTTAAAAAAACCACATCAAAAACATCAACATACCATACTTCAACAACCATAAACTCATACTCTAAATGTCATATCGCCTGCATTCTAAAATAAAGTTTTCCTTGTATAACTTTTACTTTTGTGTGTGAAAATATTATGTGTGGTGAAAAGAAGGTTTCGTTGCTTTGACTTTTACTAACACCGTCATATTGTCTACTTTCTGACAAAAATGGTTGATAAATTAAATGTGTTAGACATAGACACAGTATCCATAAAAGTACTTACAAAATTAAACAATGTAAAAATCGTTAATATACACATTATAACACATTGAAATCATGTCTCCTGCATAAGCTTTGGATCAAATAAAATGCCTTCTATTCCTTTTAAATTCTCTTCTTTGAAGGAATTTAATTTAACTTCAATTAGATACTTAAGATTTAACTTTGATTACAGGCCTTTATAACTTCAAAATATGTACTATTATTAGTCACCAACACGCTTCATTAGATCACTTCGATTTAAAATAAATATAAGTACTTAAAAAATGGAACTATTTCGTATTAACTTTCACTTGTTATTTTTCTCCCTCAAAGAATAAATTTTCATGAAAAAAATGAACTTTGATTTCAAAGCATGAGCACATACATCAATTTTTCATTTCTCATTTAAAAATTGATCAAGTTTTACAAAAACTTTAAACACTGATTTTAACTCTTTAGGGAATGAATTTCCAAAAATGCTTTCTTAGTGCACACTTGCGTTATTTAAGGAAGGTTTGCGCAAAATTACACGATTCTATACCCTGTGATTTTAGCTGTGTGTTGATCGGCCAGTCAGCCAATGAGTTAGTCAGTTTCTTTCATTATGTATACCGAAAAAGTGTTACTGGAAGACACCTTATTTAATTTTTTAACTGAGTTACCGCGTGGAACGGTAGGTATTTCCTCATAAAATATAATAAAAATAACAGATCCAGCACAAATGGTGCGCGAAATTTGTAACAGTTTTTGCTTTGAAGTAAGCCGTCTGGCCCGTATTTATTTAAACTTTTTGTTTTAATGTCATAAAGCAACCCCTACAGTGGAGGATATTATTACAAATCACCCTGTATAATAACGTGTACCAATTACACGTGTATCTTATCTATGATACATAATGTATTTTTATCCTTAAGCATACGTGTATGAACATTTACATTAACTCAGGACAAATAGATTTACAATGAATATGAAGGTATAATCATTGTTAAAATGCCTGTAGGATATGACAATCAAACAAACACAATAATTTCTAGTATTTACATCATATTTGCAAAGTTAAATATTATTCAGATATCTCTTTTAATTCGTACCCTTCAGTTTTGAAAACCCACTGAAAATAGACGGATTCTAATTAAAGAGAATTGAAAGAAATTGTTGGATTTTGGCAAAACAAGGCAAATTTTTTCAGGTAAAAACCTTCTTAGGCATTGAAAAATCACCTTACAATGCTGGAAAATAGGCAGTAAGTTTAGTAGCCTTGAGTACCTACTTTTTTAATAACTTCCAGAGGAAGTTAATGTAATGGCGCCGATTTTGATAATCTTCAGTTTTACATATATCCGCGGTTTCAAGGCCGCAATATCCGAATCAAACCTTTTCAGTATGATGTCTGTGTGTGTGTGTGTGTGTGTGTGTGTGTGTGTGTGTGTGTGTGTGTGTGTGTGTGTGTGTGTGTGTGTGTGTGTACGTATGTGCGTATGTTCGTTCGGATTCTTTCGCCTCGATTATTTCGCGAACCAGTTATGACATTAACAGGTGACTGGGTTTATTCGACTCGTAATCGCGTATTTAAGAACTGAAAGAGTTTTCTGTACAATTACTTGAGCCGTTTTTTAATTGTAATAATAAAACTGGACTGAATAAACAGAATCTGATAACGATTGTTCCAACAAAAGCTGCAGTATATGTTCGAAAAATAACCGACGAAGGCTAACAAGACCTTTTTTTAATGTTTTTTCCTACTCTTAGAAGTTAGTCATGTGGACTACAGGGGTCGCACTCACACGACTTCAGTACCACACCGACTATGTACTGCCAATTTATTTTAGTTTTGGTTTCACTGTCTTTGAAAACGACTTTAGATGAGGGAAAATGTAGATGTTTTTTCTTCGGCCTCCTGTATTCATGACTTGGTAAATCTCATCTTACTCGTAGGAAACCTAGAAAATATTCGTATACGCGATATTACACCAATACTATCTGGGACCGCATAATACCTGCGAGGAATCACTAAAAGCAAACTAGTCGAATTTTAATTATACAATTTATGACATACTCAATAAAATGTTTTCAAATAAAAATATATTTTAAATAAGTAATTAGTTTTTCAACTATAAAATTGAAAACTATAAAATGATTTTCAATTCAGTTTTTTTCAACTTAATTAATTTATTTGTGTATATTTTTGTTTATGTAAAACATAAATTTATGCATATACTTCGTTCGTTTTTCAACAATTATCAATTACAGTTTTTTTTTAAATGTATATTTGTGTTAACGTACATTTTTTTTTTTTTTTTTTATATTTTTGTAATTTTTTAATGGCATAAAAATAGACAAATAAATTTATTATGCTTGTATTTTATTATTTATACGTTTTAATTTAATTATGTATATATAGTTCTATCCTATTTTATGTAATATTTCAAATATGCAAATTCATGGAGCAAGCATACTGCAAGGTACTGTTCAAATAGTGATACATGTTATTCGGTAACTGTCAAACTGTCAGAGTTTTTTACGAAATTGTTCAAAGAGATAGGTTTCATGTGCGGGGACCATGTGCTGTTTGCTATACTATGTGCACATTGCGTTCCCTCCCATTCCGATAGAAGTACCATAATTGCTTGGTTGCGGCATTGCGGAAGGGAAATCGGAGAATATAGAATCAAATTTAAAATATTACAAAAACATCGTTCATGTCATTAGAAGACCCTTTTCAACTATGAGATGAATTTTCTTTCTCCGTTTTATTTCACTCAACGATAAATATTTCAAATGAAATTAATTATTCATGTACCTACTTGGAATCCAAGGAACTCTTGGAACCCTTGTAATAAAGAAGAGTTCTTTTAGGTTGTTTTTTTCCAGTATCTAATACACACCAGTATAACATGGTAAGTATGACTAATTTGAAAATTTAAAAATTGGATACCGTTCAAACAATACATTTTTTTGGCTAGTAAAACCATTTATTTAATTTAATTTTTTTAATGGTCACGATTTATTCAATATTTTATGTGTTGGAAATCAATTGAATAATTTTTTCACAACATGCTGTGACTAGACATTGACTAAAATATCATATTAGACAAGAAAATTTAGCATTTAGCTCTGAAATTTTTTAAGTAAATTTTAAAACGTATTTAAAAACTTTGTGAATATTGCAGATTATCACAAGCATCTTACTTTAGAAATTTTTCCGGTTTTGACTTTTTTTTGTGTTCAATTTCCTCGTCTGTATCACATTTTATCACTTACAGTGCAAAATCCGAATTAGGCCCAACTTTCGCCCATCTGTTTACCAAATGAAAATTTTTTTTATGAAATGTAAAACATTAACAAATTTCTTTGTAATGGATTGCATAAAAAACTAAGGTCAAGAAACTTTTAACAAAAATATTAAAGTTTGGAAAGCTTTTAAACTTTATTTTTTGAAGGATTTTTCGTGGCTAATCATAAGCCACCGTATTTGCAATAAAATTATCATTATTTAGATATGCGAGCTTCGTATTTTCATGGAAGTTTATGGAATATGTGACTGAAAAATTTCGTATTATCGTAAGCTTGATTCTACGATTAGACTTCCACATATGTACTCTTATTTTCAGGACATATGTACATTACTCACCATAGACAACAATAGACCAGTCAGTCGGTCTGCCACATGAGTACAGAGACTCGTCATCAATAAAATTAAAATTTATTAGATTTGGTGTTGAATGGTTTGAATATGGATGGATTTATTTGAGCTGTTTGTTATTTAGTTTTATTGGTATAAAGTATTTAAATATAGGGTGCATATAGGTGTAGTTATACACTTTTTTGGAAAACGTCATTTAATTGAAATAGTGGTGTAGCAGATGTATGGATACTGTAAATTATTGTTAACACCACACTGAATTTCCCTGGGGAATATCGAAAAAAATGTTCTGCATTTTTTAACGAAATATGAAAATACCGTAAAAGAGATGAAAAGAAGTAAATGAAATTATTATCGGCTGAGTAATACGGTTGAGATAAAAAGTTAAAACTACTAAGTAGACAGATATTCGACAGAGATATCTTACAAATTTGACGTCACATACTTTGTTTGCCATAGAAACTCCATACTAAATTGTGTTTTACTAGAAAGAGATACAAACAAATCATTGATAGCATTTATCTTGGTTGTTTTCATAGTTATTCAAAAAATAATTTTATTTCTGCTGTTCTTTAGACAAATGAGCTTTTATGAAAGCAAAAAACAAAGTAATCGATATTCTCTATTATTGATAGCACCTCAGGTCAACCTTTGAAATTTTCCAACCAAATTATTTTAAGCAAATACTCCTAAGCAAAGTAATTGATATGAATTTTATTTGATATTTTTTTAAAATCTGAAACCTATTTTCGAAAAAAAAAAAGCTGTATGTGTATACACTAACCTCTTTAAGGAACGGGGACGTTGTTAGCAGAGTTTTGCAGATCAAATGCTACTTTTACGCACCCGTTGGGCATTCAATGCCAACATAATATAAAAACATGCACTTGATCACATATAAAAGCAAAGCTTCCGTTTATTTATGGCCGCAAAATATTTGTTTTATTTCTGAACCCAAAACGTTATTGATTTCGAAATGATTGACAAGTGAAATTTACAAAGTACGTATTTGCATCCAGAAGCTCTAATGGGAACGTATATTTAAAAATAACGAGATGAGTCATAGTCATATAAATGTCAAATGTGTTTTTAAACTGTTTTTATTTACTCTTCTAATTAATATCAGACAAGGCGACAAGGAAACGTGGCCGGACTTAGGTAGTACGTTAGTAATTTTTGTCTTCAAATTATTAAATTTTTATTATTCGTACTATGGTTAATTAAAAAATTGAAAGAACAAGTGAAAACAAACAATTGACTGAGTTAATTGTTGAAATACCATGTATAGTCAGAGTTGATTTCTTTATACATAACACATACATACATGTGACACATACATAACTGATATTCAAGTATAGTACATACTATAAAATTTCCTCCTAATTGGCCCCCATACGGGTAAACAGTGATGTTTACGAAAAAATATTTCAAACAAAAGTTGTTTATTTTTTTATAAGAAAAATTTTTTACATTTAAACTTTTGTTCTATCTCTAACGGTTTACAAGATGGGTCCTACGGACCCAAGACCCAATTGACATATGATGCTTATTTTCGAACTCGACCTCACTTTTTACGTCCTGAGAACGCTGTAAAAATTTCAGCTCGATATCTTTTTCGTTTTTGAGTTATCGTGTCCACAGACGGACGGACGGACAACCGGAAATGGACTAATTAGGTGATTCTATGAACACCTATACCAAAATTTTTTTCGTAGCTTCAATATTATTAAGCGTTACAAACTTGGGACGAAACTTAATATATTATGTATATTTCATATATACATGGTATAAAAAGCACAAATTATTCTAAAGTTTTCTCTTCTATCGGTAGTCGGTAGTCCATGACTGCCTATCATTTTTACCAAGTGTATTTTTAAATGTGTAAATTTCACTTGTCAATCTTTTCAAAACCAATGACATTTTAAATGACTCGTACTGTATTGGAACACAAACTAACAACTATTTACCACAATGAATTTGAAGCACGACATACCTACCACACAATATGCAATGCCTGAATATCCGAGTGCAAGCCAAGCGTCTGTGTTAGTGTATGTGTGTGTGTGTGTGTGGTTATTCCTTTGGTATTTGTGGTGCATTGAATAAATTAATAATAATTTCAACAAACGATCGAATATGGTTTTGATATTATATGGATGAGATATTATTTTAAATTGTATAGTCAATACAATGTTATATTTTTATATTTTACCACATACATATATAACAATAACTATTATAGGTGTACCTACTATGTATTTATAACATACATATAGGTGTACAAGATGATCAACTTTGATTTATACATTTTATACCATGCATATATGTAATATGCAAGGTATACTAAGTTTAGTCCCACGTTTGCACCGCTTAAAAATATGGTAATAGTGTACCGTTAGCACTTTTTCTTATAAAACATCCTAGAACATCAGGAAAAAAACCATTTTCAAGCATTTTTTACGTAGATTACGAATCCATGTGCGACAATACCGAAAAATTCTTTAATTCAGGAAAATATGCTTTTTGAAAATATGAATTTTCTTGGTTAATACAAGTTATATTATAAGCCTAAAATGGAATATATGGGTTAAGTTAATTAAACATATGTTTTTATGATATTTTATTTACCTTATTTATTATTAAATATGTTAAAATTATATAAAAATTATAAAAATATATTCAATAAAATAATTTTTTTAAATATTTAAGTATTAAGTAGGTATCAAAACAAATATGGCGTCAACAAGTGACATTTATCTTGTTTGTGTATACATTTATAAAATAGGGTTGACGACACAATTGATGGATAGTATGAAAGCCTAAAAACAACTATTAATCTACGATACTCATGCTAACTCGATCCCGTTAAAAGTACGATTGACATCAAATCACAGAATGAACGCAAGGGCCAAAAACCCGCAGACCCGTCCTAACTCGACCCCATTAAAGGCATGGCCAACCCGTAGATCGCAGGGTGAATTCAATCATATGGTGAAAGCCAAAAATCTTGCGAGCTCGTGCTAACTAGACCTTAAAAGCATGACCAACCTGTGGTACACAAGATGAACGCAGCCATTTGCGAGTTGTTTGCCTCATGCGTTCACCATGTGATCTACGGGTTGGCCATGCCTTTAATGGGGTCGAGTTAGGACAGGTCTGTGGGTTTTTTGGCCCTTGCGTTCACTCTGTGATTGAATTCACCCTGTGATCAACAGGTTGGCCATGCCTTTAATGGGGTCGAGTTAGGACGGGTCTGCGGGTTTTTGGCCCTTGCGTTCACTCTGTGATTGAATTCACCCTGTGATCAACAGGTTGGCCATGCCTTTAATGGGGTCGAGTTAGGACGGGTCTGCGGGTTTTTGGCCCTTGCGTTCACTCTGTGATTGAATTCACTCTGTGATCAACAGGTTGGCCATGCCTTTAATGGGGTCGAGTTAGGACGGGTCTGCGGGTTTTTGGCCCTTGCGTTCACTCTTTGATTTGATGTCAATCATACTTTTAACGGGATCGAGTTAGCATGAGTATCGTAGATTAATAGTTGTTTTTAGGCTTTCATACTATCCATTAATTGTGTCGTCAACCCTATTTTTGCATGTTTACACAAACAAGATAGATGTTACATGTTGCCGCCATATTCATTTTGAAACTTAATACTTAAATATTTAAAAATATTATTTTATTGAATATATTTTTATAATTTTAACATATTTAATAATAAATAAAGTAAATAACGACCTATTTTTAATTAATTTAATACAGTTATTAATTTTTAGGCTTGAAAATATTAACCAAGAAAATTGAGTATATTTTCCTGAATTAACGAAAAACTATAAGTTTTTAGGTATTGTCGCATATGGATTCGTAATCTACGTAAAAAATGCTTGAAAATGGTTTTTTTCCTGATGTTCTAGGATGTTTTATAAGAAAAAGTGCTAACGGTACACTATTACCAAAAATATTGATGCCACGCACAAAATTTTGCTATAGGTGCTCATAGAATCACCTAATGAGTCCATTTCCGGTTGTCCGTCCGTCTGTGGACACGATAATTCAAGAACGAAAAAAGATATCAAGATGAAATATTTACAGCGTATTCAGGATGTAAAAAGTGAGGTCAAGATCGTAAATGAGCATCATAGGTCAATTGGGTCTTGGGTCCGTAGGATCCATCTTGTAAACCGTTAGAGATAGAACAAAAGTTTAAATATAAAAAATGTTCCTTATCAAAAAATAAACAACTTTTGTTTGAAACATTTTTTCGTAAACATCACTGTTTACCCGTTAGGGCGCCAATTAGACGGAAATTTTATAGTATGTGCCATACTTGAGTATCAGTTATGTATGTGTCACATGTATGTATGTGTTATGTGATAAAGAAATCAACACTGGCTATGCATGGTATTTCAACAATTAATTCAGTCAATTGTTTGTTTTCACTTGTTTAATTTGAAATGGATGCAACACGATATGAAATATGAGTACGATTTCTATTTAATTTTAGACATTGAATCATCAAAGCCAAATTTAACCTACCTCTAATTGAAAACCTTGAAAATTTTCATAAATACTAGACCGTGATACACCATGGTTTTTTTTTTTTTTAATGATGAATACATACCTGAATCTTCGTTAGTGGCTTGCTTTTGACCAGCCTACCAAACTTTCTTCAACTATTTTTTTCCAAATGGTTACATTTTCACATGAACATGATGACGTCATATTAGAGTTGTAGTTTTGTAAAAACGCAGCAGGGTATTTTTCGGACACTAGGATCACTTATAACGTTAATAATTATTAAGCAATTCAGCATAAGTGAACTATGTATGTATTGAAAAACATTAATACTTAAGTACGGCATGTTCGATTCTACTTTTAAGTAAAATTAAAAGTAAAATTCTACTTTAAGTAACATAAAACATGGTGGAAGCGATAGAAAAATGTGGACACTATCATGTATTGTCATTTAAACTAAACGTGTATACAAAATTTCAGCTCAATCGTTCAGGATAACTGCTTCAAAATTGGACAGACATACATATATACATTGTAGTAAAATAAAAGCTTGTAAAATACAATATTAATATCTCTTTGTTATACCATGTATATATGAAATATACATAGTATATTAAGTTTCGTCCCAAGTTTGTAACGCTTAAAAATATTGATGCTACGAAAAAAATTTTGGTGTTCATAGAGTCACCTAATTAATCCATTTCCGGTTGTCCGTCCGTCCGTCTGTGGACACGATAACTCAAAAACGAAAAAAGATATCGAGCTGAAATTTTACAGCGTACTCAAGACGTAAAAAGTGAGGTCAAGTTCGTAAATGAGCATCATAGGTCAATTGGGTCTTGGGTCCGTAGGACCCATCTTGTAAACCGTTAGAGATAGAACAAAAGTTTAAATGTAAAAAATGTTCCTTATAAAAAAATAAAAAACTTTTGTTTGAAACATTTTTTTGTAAACATCACTGTTTACCCACGAGGGCGTTAAATAGGTGCAAATTTTATAGTATGTATATTAAATATAGGAATATCAGTTGTGTGTGTGTTGTGTATTTAAAAGTGAATATCTTTTGTTATTTACGTGACGTCAAAAAAACAAACGATTGCGCATCAACACTGTCTATACATGGTATTTCAACAATTAACTCAGTCAATTGTTTGTTTTCACTTGTTTTTATTTCAATTTAAAATATTGTAATATAATAATAATTGTACAACTCTCATCCGATCAACTTTTATTGTGTAAAGTTATTAATGGTTATTGGAAAATATTGGAAAATGTATAGAAAATTACACTATACTGTTAATTGAATGCTATTTACTTTTAATTATCGTTATTTTATGTGTACGAACATTGTATCTAGTATGTACCTATATGTAGAATCATAAAACTTGAACTTTGGAATTTGATTTGTGTATTTTATATGTTTGGCTATAATTTTTGGATTATTACTAACTGTACTGTATATTCCATTTAAAACTATCACCACCAATATTCCACTATGAAAGTCCCTAAGCACAAGATAGGAAAGTTGTTGATTTCAATGGATTTGATATTTTACAGATACGGAAAATTTTTAATTACATGCGAGATAAGAACTAGAAACACGAACAAAATGAGTGTTTTTATCACCAGAGTATTTATAAGACCATCCGCGCGACTTTCAAACAAACAAACATTTTTTAGATGTAACTTCTTTAAAGAAGAAAGACTGATACTAGTCAAAGGCCAAAAAACCTTGACGTCACCATGAACTGTTACGAAAATTGAAACTCCGCCCCTTTTTGTTTTCTAATTACAGTTGTGTAATATTAACAAAATTTTCATTTTCCATTAATTGATGGCGCTCGTGTTTTCTAATTTATCAATGGTTCTATTTTCTATTCATAGAGACCGCTCATATACCATTGAAATAACTCAATAATAGTTCTTTTTCCAATCACAGAGGGCTTTACGTACTAAAATATAACAATAATTCCATTTTATATTCACAGATGGCCCTCGTGTTTTAAATAAAAAATATTAAATTTGAAAAATAATTATTAGGCAATTCATTGTTTTACAACGTTATTACAATTTATTACCATTCTACAAAGTAAATTATAAAAATTTATATTAATTTGTTTTAGTATAAAGCGAGTACTGAAAGCGAAACTTTTGTTCTGGGTCCCTCGACCCAGTTCGCTTTTTTTATGAATGGTATATCACAATGAGGTATCAGTCCTCTATTTCTGAACGATTTTCCCTGCAATAGCAAATAACTCATTTCTCACTTTTTCAAATTAGTAAATTAGATTAGAAACGAAAGTGTTGAATCAAGTTAATACTTATTTGCATTTAATAGTTAGAAATTGACATAATAGACAGTTTAAAAGAAGACGCTTGTGGGGATTTCTTCAGTTCCCTGTCGAACAGTTATTGTCCATGGATAAAAAGTACAAATTATTATTGATGCTAGATTTTACATGCAAAACGAAATTTAAAAAAACGATTTCGTATACAAAACGAAACAAAAATCAAAATCAAAATGATGTTCTCAAAGCTGGTTACAAAAGTAATAATCCTCGCATTCTAAGCTGCTGTAAGAATATTGTTGACTTTGGAAACTTCTTAAACCATTTATTATTGACAAATATTCTTTACAGAAAATTTTCATTTATTCTAACCCAAATACAAACACACAAAATATAATAACAAAAACCCAGCTAAGTTAATGAAATTTTCTTAAAAATACAAACAAAAAATGTATTCACAAACACAAAAAAAAAAAAAAAAAAAAAATTTTGTTTTCTTAACTTAATTAATTTTTCTAAAAACTTTTGTAAATTTTTCATTTCAGTTGAACAACTTAAAGAAGAAAAAGAAGATTCTTTAAATATGTTAGAACAAGCAGATAAAAATAATGGTATTCAATTTACAAATTGGAATCATACAGATGATGATATTATTGATGATAAAATGAATGAAGTTATTATAAATACACCAGAAACTTCTGAAGAAGATATCGAGAACAATAGACCATCGCCACCAACATCACCAGCATCCAGTTTAACAGAGAATAATAATTCAATATTGGAAAATAATAATACATCATCATCTAATGATAATGGCAGTTTTATCTCATCGAATTCTACAACAATAAACAAAGATATTTCATTAAATAATAATAATAATATAAATCAACAAAAAGTTTTTAGTGGAATTGAAAAAAATCGTGTTGTAAGTTAAATTTTTATACTTTCTTTTTTAACAGGGAATATCAATGAATTAAAATCGGCTAAGAAATAAGGATAATAAAAACATTTTAAACTACTTACTCGCCATAAAATTAAAAACAAAAAAATTAATTAAAATTAACGATATTATGATTTTATCATGGAGTTTTTGTGGCTCTTTTAGTTACAGTTCCAACTAATGGAACACCAAACGTCCGCGTTGCGGCGTAGTTTTGCTTTTTTTTAATTTTTTTGCCTCGTCGATTGTGCACAAACTCTCAGAATAAACGAGAAACAAAAATAATTAGCGCAAAAATCACTATAAGCCTTACAGCCTAAGCGTATCTCGGGCTCATACAAATTTTAAGATTTTGAATTGTCTTTTGTCCTCATATACAAGAAAGAAGTATCTGTAACTTTCGATTGATTACAGTGATATACCTGGGTTATATTTGAAAGGCGCAGTTTAATTTATCCGATTTGAACTTTCCCAATTTTGGCCTCTCCAAAATAACCTGTGTATGGAGAAGTTAAGTCTAAGTACTCATTTTGAAATTTTTGTTCATTTTAAGAGTATCCTAACTTTCAGTTAGGATACTATGTTTCAGTTAGGATCAACACACTTTCATCACACGAGAACTTTGACAGCTTTTGTCATCATTCCTTCTGATAATTGTCTGAAAGTAAAAAGAATCCATGGTTCGTTAATGCTTTGTTTATTTTTGTTTGGATTATTGTTACTGGGAGTTCTTTAGATATTTACATTTCGATTTTCTTTATAGGGGATAATATTTTTGTTACTGTTTTGTTCAGCCATTTCTAGTGCCATTCGGATATTAAACTTCGTTCTGGAATTCCTTTTTTTTTTTAATTATATTTAAAAATCATATTTCTTTCTTATTTTTAGCATTGTCAAGTATGCCGAAAATCATTTGCTAATGTATATCGCTTACAACGCCATAAATTGAGCCATGAAGAGAATGTGTCATTACGAAAATTTAAATGTACTCAGTGTGAAAAAGCCTTTAAATTCAAACATCACTTGAAGGTAGGTAACGAATCTAGAAGTACAAGGTAATCACCCACATTTAAAGTAATCTATGTCAGTTATTAGAGGTCAAGTAATGATGGCCTGATCTAAAGATGAATTTTTAAATGACTACTGACGGCCATTTTTCCCCCATCTTCCATTTTACCTAATTGCATGTGGACTTGCCTTCATTTTAATTAACTGTTGAACTTATTTTTATAAACTAACAATAAAAATATCTGTTTTAGGAACATGTGAGAATACACAGTGGTGAAAAACCATTTGAATGTAATCATTGTGGACGAAGATTTTCACATTCTGGTTCCTACTCAAGTCATATGACATCAAAAAAATGTGTCGGTAAAATTTTGAAAGTACAACATAATATTAACAATAATGTTCCTAAGCCACCAACATTACCGACATCGATCCTTTCAGTCAAAAGCAATACTTTCAATGATAATACTGATAATAATGTGCCAAAAAAATTACCAAATAATGCAAATAATTTGAACAATACGTTTATACCTATACTTCCAAAACAAGAGACAACGCAACCAAAATTAATGACAATACCATCAAATCCAATGTTTCATATTGCACCAATTACTATTCCTTCGCTAAGTTATTATATTGTACCTGGTTTCACGAATTCAGCGAATAATTCGAGCCTAGAAACACCGAAAATTGAAAACAATAGTAAACATGCTGACGTTCCTAAAGTTGAAAATGAAGACGTTGTTTCGAAGATTTTAGAAACCGTAAATGGAAATGTTACAAAACACTTTCTTCAAATTAATTTATCCCCATTAAATTTAACGAAAAAGGAGAACGATGATAAAAACACAAATTTAGAAACATTTCCCGAACAAAAGAATTCGATAATGTCATTATATCCATCACCTCCTTCGTCACCAGATTGTTTTTCATCGAATTTCGATCAGCCATTAGATTTATCGATGAAAAAATCTGATATTGAAGACTTAGAACTGAGTAGATCATCAATATCGATGGATGTGGAGTTAACTGATGAACAAAAACAACAATTAACTAGTGCACAAATGAATGCTGTTATGGGTCTTCTGTCTATGGAGAAAATAATTACGAGACAAAAGAATAGTGAAAAATGTTTGGATAAGAAAGATTTGGAACCGAAAATTAATTTTACTGCGGAGACAATTAAAAAGGAAACCGAAGAAGTTCCTGCTGTAACAGTTCAAGCTGATACAGAAGTTGAGGGGAAATTTGTTTGCAGTCATTGTGATAAAGTTTTTTCCAAACAAAGTTCATTAGCTAGACACAAATATGAACATTCAGGTAAATTAATATGCTAAAATAAATAAGATTTCTGCTGATAACACCATGCTCTTCCGGTCGAAACGGCATCTTAAGTTTCCGAATCAGGACTGTTCTAAATATAGATAAACATTTGTGCCTTAGAAGGAGTTGCAGTAATAGACAGTTGATCTTTTTAAGGGGGTCATACTAACGATACTTTTATTTTTTTTAATGTTCAAACTAAACTGATTCCAAAATTTATTAGCTATTTCGGGGACCAAATATCAAATCTCGAGCATCGAATAATTCGATTAATCATCTTCATTTTCCTGAATTGTGTTAATGAAAGTCTTTGAGTTTCCATAAACTTACCTGAATTTTAGAATCTCATGTTCGCTCACAAATATATGTATCTGTGTGTCTGTCTGGAGCATCCTAGCCACTAAACGGATGAACCGATTTTGTTTATTTTTAGCGAGCTTAAGGTTTCGTACCCGAAACAACTGGAAAAGAGGTGAAGATCTTCAAACAGCTGAGCAGACTTTTATTGAGACATAGTAAGAACAAGCTTAATCAAATTAACTTAAAAAAAATTAGAATCGGTTCATCCACTTAAAAGCTAAGATGCTACATACGAAACTATCATACCTGATTTTATTCCGGAGGTTCTTTGAATTTTTAATTTAAGTGTTTTTTTATGAATTCCTAGAAATTTTATACTAACTTTTTATTTCATTTTAGGTCAGCGGCCATACCAATGCTTAGATTGTCCAAAAGCATTTAAACATAAACATCATTTAACAGAACATAAACGTTTACATAGCGGAGAAAAACCATTCCAATGTGGAAAATGCTTAAAACGATTTTCACATTCCGGATCGTATAGTCAACATATGAATCACCGATATTCTTATTGCAAACCATATAGAGATTAGCAGTCACAACAACGAAAATTAAAAAAAGAAAAAAATATTCCGTAAAATTCAAAATTTGCTCAAATTCTGATTAAGACAAAATGAAAAATGAAATTTGATGATCTATAAATAACAAATTTGAATAAAAAAACAAAGTTTTATTTTTATATTTAAGTATAAGATTTCTAAATTTAAAAAAATCGTAAAATTTCATGTATTTTTAAGTTTTATGTGACTTATTAAACTTTTTTAAAACATCTTGAATGTCTTTCTCTACTTGATAAAAATATGTACAATTTATAGACCAGTGCCTAGCCTGAAAAATGGATTAAGCAGGACGCCATTTACATTTTTAAAACCCCCTTAAAAACTTTAACAGCCACCTCCGATAATTTTCATTCGAAATATAACGACTATTAACTATTTTTCCTAAATATAAGCATTATTATTGTCGATATACAACTAAAACTGCTCGATAAATCGAATATAGAATAGATACACTTAAATTCGGAACTGGTACGAACAATAGTAAAAATGTGATATAACCTTGATTAATAAGTGTGTCTACCCTTAAACTATGTAAACATTCTGGCATCATTTACCAGTTATGCTTTTTTTTGCATGTTTTCAAAGAATAAAGTATAAGATTTTCGTTACAAATGAAAACAATCGTTAAATCGTTATTTTTCGACCTAAACGTGAATGGGAAAGATTGGAGTTGGTATGTTTTTTCGGATAATCGTAGCAATTGATGTGAGTGGTGCTCAGATCTGAATCTCGACTCATTTTTCGGGCTAGAAGTCAGTCTAATACTTTGAATTTCAACAGTATTTTTCAATAATTATTTAAATTTGCATACATTTAAAAATTCACGGCTACAAACCATAAAAAAATAGCTAATAGTTATATTAAACATTGAAAACTTAATTAAACTACCCGAATTGATAGAAATGAGATTCGTCAAAAAGCAATAATCGTCACTAAAATGGTCAAAAGACTATAATAGTCACTAATAGCTGAGAAGTATTTCACTTAACAAAAACACTTGAATCATATATATTAGATAAAATGTCTTAAGTAATTGGAAAGTAATCATCTGACATGCCAAAAACTCATTATTTCCGGAAAACACGTCAAATTCTGGAAATCAACTAATATAACTTTTTTTCATTATTCCAGAGGGAACAATTTCACTACTAGAAGTGTGGAGTTTTTGATGAGATAATTGAAAATGTATGCAAATTTTTCCTAACTTATAAACCTTTTTTTTCGATCAAATATTCTCTCATTTTCAAACATAAACTATAATGTCATCTTGATTAAATAAACAAGAGAAAAAAAAACAAAATATATATATATACAAAAACTATATTAAAAATTAAATAATAAGAAACAAAAAGATATTTAAAATAAAAAAATAAGTGCCAAATGAAAAAATAGAAATATTAATAAGAAAATAATAATAATAATAAAATGTGTTTTCATGACAATACTAGGACTTGGTATGATATTTTTTTCGTTTCGAAGATTAATAAAAAATAAAAAGGAGAATTTAGGTAAGACAAAAAATATTTAATACAATGAAAAAATAAGAAAAATTGGTGCCTATTATTATATTATTTATTATTATTCAATGTTCATAAATACAAATTTTTTTTATGTATTTAATGATTTAATATATTTTTACTAAATAAGTAAAATTTGAGACACTTCGCATTCAAGAATTTTCGTCCGTTCTAAATTTTAGCGAATTGAAAAAAATAAAATAAAAAATATTCTAAAAGTTTAAGAAAAGCATCTGTTTGTCAGATGATTGTCATTTTAAAATAAAAATTATAAATCAAATACTTTTCGAAAAACTAAAGATAAAATAATAAAAATTAAATTTAAAACACAAAATTTTAAATAAATTATTTATTAACGATAATTTTGGAAGAAAAATGGTGGAAAATTTTATGAATTAAATATTCATTATATATATTATTTTAATGAATTAAATTTTTGTGGTTTTTGAGTTTAAGAATTTCAGAAATTATAATTTTAATTGTCTTTCAATTATTGTTGTACAAAATTTCAAACGGTATACCGGTAGAAAATTTTATATTTTTCCATGCCTGAAAAACGTTTATAAAATATATTAAATCATACAAATTTTGAAGTAGAACAATAGATGACAGTTTTCTAAATTTTAGTTTGTACATAATACGTGTAATTTTACTTACCAGTAATTCCATCTATGTTTCAAATGTAAAACTCATACATTAAAAAATTGATTTTCCTCATTTTCCTCGAAAGAAAAATGTTATACACACACATAATACAGTATTATTAAACATAAAAAAAGTATTATTAAGAATTAAGTGTATTTTACAAAATAAAAATCAATAAGCAACAATTTTTTGAATTCCAAAAAACTTAAAAACAAAATTAAAATTAATATAATATAAGAAGAAAAAAAAAAGATAAAAATATGTTCAATTTTAAGGTTTTTTAATATATTTTTGAATTATTGTTATTGTTACATAAAATACGAAAAATAATATGAATTTTTTTTACAGCTAGATTTGTGTTTTATTTCATTTTATTTTCTTTAATTCCAAATACAACATGAGACTACTAACTCGAATTAGAAATGAAAAAATAAGTACACCGAATATACCTAACCTTCTAGGTTAAGTTTACTTCTTTATCAAGCAATTGATAAAAGTGATAAAATATTAACATCAGAATCGCAACTAGATTGAAATAACGCTCATAAAAATTAGTCCAGAATTTTAGCTTGTAGTGTATAATCGTTCAAAACGGAACTACAATGAATAGGAAAAAATTTGTTTGTTTTAATGCTAAAATTTAAATAAAAATAAGTATAAAGATTTGGAAAATGGTCCCCATTGAAGAGAAAAAATATATATATTAAGTTACAATAATAACCATAACATTTCTTCGTAACTATTTTGAATAAAATCGAAGGGAAACGTATTAATAACTAATTTGTGGAAGAGAAAACAAATGAAAAAACATTTTTTGATCCCTTTGAAATACAAGTGATTTTCGATGAATCCAACAAGTTGAAGAGTACAAACAGTTGATGATATAAATAATATGAAATTTTTATCCTTTTGAAATACAAGTGACTGACTTCCGATAAATCAAAAAAGTTGAAGAATTTTACAAAGATTTGATTACAAGAACTCTGGAATAAATTTTCATATACTCCGAGATTTCTCGAAATTTCTTGATCCAAATAAAATTTCCCATTCTTCAATATATGATTATTTTTGTTAGTGATTCGTATTTGATTATATTTGACTGATGTTGCTCAATGCTCAAAAACAATCACCAATTTACCTTTACAACTATCACTTTAATTAGCTACTTGCGAGTTCAAATAACTTACCTTTAAAAAGAAAATTAAGGCCGGTTCATTCGTTTAGGAGCCACGATGCCACAAACAAATCTATCACACCAGATTTTCTGTCTGGGGTTTCTTTAAATTTTTTATTGGATATTATATTCTTGCAAAAGTTTACAGAAAATGACTTTAGTTTTCACTACTTCCCCGTGCTTTTCAAGTAAAAATTTCACGATTTACAACTCAAAATAATTCTGTGTATAAGGTCTCCAGCCATTCAGCGATGTAGCTCTGATACTTTAGTCAAAATTTAGGCATTTTACGGGTAAAGAGCTGCAGAAAATTGGTTTCTAACAAATTAAATCAAAACGAAAAGCAAGCGTAGGTTATCTTAAGCGAAAGTAAAATTATTTTCTGCTTTCAGTTACAGCTCACGTTGTTTCTTAAAGTGGGTTGCCCTTGATTCGTAGTGGGTTGTACTAGTTCCGTCCATCTATGGTCTCATTGGTAACCAGTTCAACACGAAAAAACAGGCATACCCATGAGACCGGTAGTTTTCAAAAAAATTTCTCCCTCAAAAATGAAGCACAGGATGCAATGCAAAATTGGGATACAAACTAGGCTTATGAGGAAACCCAAATCATTTTCACGGGAAATTATAGCTTTTAATCTACCTTTCAAGAAAAAGTAGAGAAACGACAACAACTATATGAAAAACAATAAGTAAATTGAAATAAAAAAGGAGATGCTTATCCTCGCCTATCAGATTTAAAACATTAAGATGAGAGCTAAACAAAATTATGGGCAACATTAAACTTTCCCGAGGTTTTGAAACATATCGGAAAAAGTGTCATGAAAAGCAACATTTACTGCTTTGGTTTTTGTTTGATCTTAGTTTTTTGATTATTAATAAAGCTGTGGAAGTAAACAACATCTTAAATGGATACCGCGTTCTATTTTTATATTGTTTGAACGATAAACAAAATACCGAAATCAAGCATCAATTTTAATTTCTGCATGCAACGATTGTTAAAAATTATAGTTTTCAATGCTTTGGAAATTTTTATTTTTATATGTGCATAAAACAGCTAGACAAAATCCTTAATCTAACTTTAAAAGATTATAGAACATGCTTGTTCTATCATAATGATTAGCATATTTTGTGGAATTACGCTCCATTTCGATTTTTTCGATCGAGAGTTATCTTTTGTATTAATTGGGTCGATTCTTGACGAAAATCTATTTAAAATGTCAAATTAATACCTGAGGAAATTCGTTCGTGATCATAACATTATTGCACAAGAAACATTATTCATCAAGAAAATACAAGCGTGTTTATTACGTTTATATTTTCATTTAGAGAAACTAACTCATATTACTTAAATGAATATTTTTATTAAAAATAACAATTTTATATTTAAACTTTTCCGATAAACACACTAAACTTAATATACTATGTATAATAATAATAATAATAATATTTATTTATTCTTAAATTTTGTACAAGGTACATAGAATACGTCAAATACAAGATATATAGTTCAATGTGTACTATAAGCAAATTCATTCATCATAAACTCATCAAGGGTGTAATGGTTATTTACCAATAAAAAATTTTTTAGAACCTTTTTAAAAAATGTTACGTTTAGTTTTCGTATTTCTTTGGGTATTTTGTTATATATACGTATACAGTTGTTCAGCACACCATTATCTATATATGCTTTTGAAGTTTGCATAACTACCATATTTTGCTTGTGTCTTGTGTCATGGGCATGTTTGAAATGGTGGCTCTCAAATAGATTCACATTATTTTTTACGAAGAGAGCGCTTTCTAAAACAAATGTGTCAATCACAGTCAAAATTTTCAGATTCTCAAAAATTGGCTTTGCCTGTTCGCTTGGCTTAGCATCATGTGCTACCCATAGTTTAGTAGGGATTCAGAAACGAAATATTTAAGAAAAGAAAATTGAAACACTTTGTGAATTTATGAAAATTTAAATAACAATTATTAGCTTGTAAAAGTTTCATGTTTAGGTATCGAAGTTATTTTTGAAAAATATTGATTTATATGAGTCCGTGATAACAGTATCGATAACAGTAGTAAGTTTTTGTATTAACATATTTATTTTTATTTCTTAATTTATATCGTTGATGCATGATCGCCCTTAACACTTTTTTGAATGAAGTTTCTACAAAATTAATAAGGTAACTCATGTAATTCCTTCAAAATGTGTAGTGACTGATAACTTTTGGTCTTAATAAATACAATATAAACAGTTTTTCGCACAAGCAAATAAACTAACAAACTAACTATGGGAATTTAGATAGATAATTGTGTGAACAAAAGCCAATTAAAATGAAGGTATCCCAAAAGACTATGATAACTACAAATGCATTTCATGTACCGGTTGAACTAGAAATTACATCATTATAAATAGTCGTATAAATCACAATATTTTACACTTTTTGGGTAACTATCAAGGCTATAATTTTCTATTTATAGTTTTTACCTCGTTTTGTAAGAGGCACAGTGTTTAACAAATGTCGATTTGTTGCTTTATTTACGGAAATGTAGGAAAACATTTTCCACAGTGGCATTCTTTTAATTGTCTTATTATCACGAATATGAGGTAAATAAAATGGAATCTGAGGGATTGAAAAAACCACAGAAGTTTTTTTGCAAAGGATAATCCAATTTCAGTTTAATATGTTTGCAATTTTGGAAATTAGAATGCTGTTAATACTTTCACATCAAATCTTAGTTTGATACAAAAGTATTTGTTCACTTGTACTAAAGAAATTTGAATTCTGTAAGAACTGTGTATAGACTTTTATGGAAAGATTATGGTCAATTTAATCGTTCCAGTAAGCGAATAATTCGCATCCTTGTGCTAGAGTTCGAGGGAATTGTAAATATTGGAAATAAGATGATGTGTGTTTTTAGCCAAAACTACGACATTGTACTTCTTTTTGTGGGGTTATTATAAGAGTCGCCTATACTATATCAATAAACCAGCAATGTTGAAGCACCTAAACGCACAAATCTGCCAAGTTATAGAACGAAGAAACTGGTACAGAAGGTCCAGAGGTGGCCTATGAGTACGTCTTATATATGCTTATTTTTATTAATGCTCAAAGGAAACTTAATTTGGATAACCCTTTACAATCATAATTAAACGTTTTTCGAGAAAATGTTTTTGAGTTTGAAGCTTCGATTTTCATTTCGTGAGTGACATCTTGTATCTAAACACTATCACATATGCTGGTACTTTAACTAAATTGAGAATAAATGTAGATAACTGCTACAATACCTGGAGTTGATGACGACATTCCTCTATGACACACACGTACGTACGTATACATTGCACCAATAATTGTGTAATTTTCTTGAATATCCTCAATTTCAGTTAAAATAATCTCAAGAACTGCAAGACTGATAAAGTTTTGTGTTACAACCAAACCAGTTACCTTAAATTTCAAGAATATTTAACTTTATATTCTTAAGCAAATCGTTCGTTAGGAACAAAAACGGCAGAAGGAGGTGACATACATAGGTTCTTTTAAAAATATTAAATAAAAAATTTAAAGAAACCCCCAACATTAAATCAGATTGATCGATAAAATAATAAACCGATTTTGAATTTTTCTTTTTTTGTGTAGTAATTCGATCGAGAGTATTTTTTTGCTATGTTTCAAGAAAATCTACTCAACCGTTTGAAAATGGTCGCCTATTTTCTAGTTGTTTCGGGTACAGAACCCGAAATTCAAACTTGAAACATAGCTAAGAATGCTTTAAAACAATTAACTTTAAAACATAAAAAAGTCAATCAAAATCGGATCATCCTTTTCAGAACTATGATGCCACAGAGAGACGACACATTAATACACAGATTAAAACTATAATTCCTCTCTTTGTTAGTCGGGAGTTTAGAAATGATTATAGACAATAATTATAATAAAAGCAATCATGTTTTACTTATTTTTGACCAAGATACTTTAAACGGTAAGTTTGAAGTAGGTACTTTGAAATTTTGGATCAACGATCTATCGACTAGGGTAGTAAGCCTCATGACCAAGTGTGATCGGGTACATTTCACCGACAAATACGAAACTATCGAAAAACTTTAAATTTTAAAATTGTCCAAGAACGTAGACGTTAAACAACTTAAACTGTTTTTTGTGTCAAAAACCTGCAATAACATATCATTGAAAATCACACTGAGATAATATATTTCACCAGCTTGGAATTATATCGTACCATCTATTTTTCAACAAGTTTCACATAGTAATCATAATAATCACAGTAATGTTTGTGAGATTTTCTAGTCATTTATTATTATATTCACAAATGAAAATTGTGATTATATTTGAAATATGTTTTGGGATTTAGAGGTCACTATTGTACACTAAACAATCACAATCAGTTTGGTGCATTTATGTGCAAATTGGGAAATATGCACAGTAGTGTAGGTAGGTACTAACTGTACTGTAGTAAACCGACATCATGAAAATATACCTGAAGCAAATTGCATAAAATACAAAATGTATGTGGTTTTGCTATTGAAATTTATGTTCATATGTTATGTGTTTTTTTTGGTTGGTTTATTGTGGTTGTATGGATGGATATTAAACGGAAATTAAAAATGTATAGTTTAAAGGACATTTGTATTTGTATTAATCTTTGATAAATGTTTGGTTTGACCTCCAAATAAATAATTATTTGGAAGTCAAATCATTAAGTTAAATCAATTTTTTCAAAAAAAATTTTAACTATAGTTTATTTGAAAATAAAATCATATTGACAACCAGTCTTTAGCCTATACCTGCATTCTGATAGAATGCTATATGTTTTTTTTTTGTGGTTGTGGATGGATATCAAACGGAAATTAAAAATGTATTGTTTAAAGTGCATTTGTATTTGTATTAATCTTTGATAAATGTTTGGTTTATCCCCCAAATAAATTATTATTTAGAAGTCAAACCATTAAGTAAAAAAAATTTTTGATTATAGTTTATTCGAAAACAAAACCATATTGACAACCAGTCTTAAGCCTATACCTGAATTCTGATATAATACTCTCATTGTAATAAAAGCGCTGTACAGTAAATAGAAATATGAATCTTTTTCTAATGTCTATACAGGGTGTCTTTTGTAAATTGACATATGCGTGAAGCTCGATAATCAAATTGAATGGAGGAAAATGCATCAAACGAAAAAAATTTCAAAGGCATACATCTTATACCGGCATCGATTTCGATCTAACTTTCAAGGTTGAAATAAAACCCTAATCTAATTCATAACTGAGAAACATTAGACGAACGCTTTACATTACAAAGTTGTTCTTTATAAATACGCAAACATTTTTTGTTTGAAACATTTTTTTGTAAACCCAATAGTTTAGACAGTAATTGATAGCATAAAACTAGCTTTTTGTGCGTTTGCTCATTTAATTTGAACAAAAATGGTCTTTATAGAAAAACAAAGTACTCTTATTTGATTTATTGGAATTTTTTTTCGAAGAGTACCTAGATTTTCCAGAAACAATTATACAAAATAACAATTTTGATACGAAAAAACAATTTAGGGCCAAACTTTTCAGTCCGTTTTTGCCTGAATTGAACTGTTTGCGGAAAAGTGTTTCGAACAAAAATTGTTTCTTTTTTAATCAATAAAAACTTTTTTATTTAAAGTGTTCTCCTATCGATTATCGCTTATGAAGTGAGCTTTTCGTTGAGCTTGAAAATCTAGGTCAAGTTTAATGTCTCCGTAAGATGTGCGTCTACACACCGAACGAATAAACAAAAAATAAACATTTTTAGTAAAAAATTAAGAAATTTGACGACTTTTCCATCTCGTCCATTTTTATAATTATACTTACATTCTGTCCTCAAATTTAGAAATTCATTCGACATAAAACGCGAAAATCTTAGACCTAAGAAAATGTAATCATTGAATTCAATGACTCATTACGAAGAGAGTAAAGAAGTAATATTGTGATTTCTTCCTTGGATGATGCTTAGGAATTTCCAATTACTACCTACAATTTGAATAATTTAGTCATTTTTATGTGAAATATACATAAAATCATTTCAATCTAATCTAATCTGAATAAAACTCTACACATGTTAAAAATTATAAAATATGATAATTTTTCCATCCCTTTATGATCATTAAAAAATGTCCCCTTTAAAGATTTAAGAGCTATATATCGCTCTCTGTATATTACCAAATACAATAAAAATTCCAATTCATTAAACACTTTTTTTATATTTTTTCAATTCAATTTTTATTACCTTTTTTTGTCAACCCTCGTCGTCATAAGCACCGCTCTTCACTAACAAAGGTAATTAATTAACATTTGAATATCACACAACACAAATGAAATTATATTATGATCATTGTAGGGTCTAGGGTCAAACATGATATTTGGCAGTTATTTCAGAACAGATGGAAATTTGGGAGACTAAACATTTCTAACATTTCTTCATTAGCTTTAATTAATATTGACTGGACAAGTTATTTGACTTAAAAGTTTACGCCATTGTATCATAAAAAGCATCAATAATAATCGAAAGACTTTGACGTTTAAATTTGCATACAAACAAACATAAGCAATAAATAAATAAACTGGTTAATGTTGACAAACAAACAAAAATAGTCGTTCGAGTTGAAAAAGTTACACATTATGCTTAGATAACAAATGGCCCAGTTGGAAAAAACACGCTTGACTTAGTTTAAAAATCCGGATTCGACTCTTGGTATGCGTATTTTTTTCAATTCTCTTTAATTTTGAACATATCTCTTCTTCAGTCTGAATCACTATTAGCGCCACAAAATAGTTTTTCCCTTCTTTATTCAACTGTGTTTTTATTTAAATTGTCAGGATGACTCTTATCAACCGGACCAAGCCATCGGTGAATTCTATGAAGAAAATTCCTTGAAGTTTTCCGACGGGATGTACCTGGAATGTTAAGGCCTCGTTAATTATCGATTTAAATTTTAAGAATTTCTGAATTAATATTAGTAGACGATGAATTTTTCTAAGAAGTAATATTCAAATAGTAATATTTTATCGTAAGGTTTTAGTATTAACAGAGAAATTTGCGCCCGAAGTCCTTAAATAAAAATTTTATATTCAAGAATTTTGAACGTAAATCTCTAGGTATTATTTGGATTGATGATAAATTATTATTTGATTACTAAAAAAACTTAAATTTTCCTAAAATTAATCGAGAAATTCTTAAACTTAAAAACGATAACCAACGAGGCTTGACATTGACATTGTTTCAAATCGAAAAAAAAAACCTGAAACTTCCTCGTCTTCGTTTATAGTAGGGAATTCATGGTTTCGGTTTGGTTCGGTGATTAATGGTTGGCCTCAGCTTTTATTGCAAGGTTTCATCTTGCTGTGCAATATAAATTTTTTCAAGCCACCTAAGGGGACATTATCCAGTTATTCTCGACTGGCCCTAAACCTAAAATGATTTTTGATCATTGTTTTTTTCGAGTTATTTATTAATTGGTTTTAATCGGTTCAATTAACCAATAATAAATTCAATAATAATAGTACCTATATACTCTCATTTGTTATATATTCGTTTTATATAGTTCGCTGTTCTATTTTATAAAAATTTTTTATTTTTTAACAAATGGTGAAAATAATAAATAACTTTAAATGATTTGCAAAATATTTTATTGAAATTGCACAATGCATGCATATCTACATATGAAATGAGTGTGTGTTGTACAAAGCAATTTTATTTAGTTGTGAGTTATAACGAATGCTGTTGTTTTTACAGCGAATTTTATGCCTGTTCTATACTTAAAATATGTAGAAAGTAAAAAGTAATAAGAATCCAAACCATTTTAAATTGCAAATGGAAATATTACAACGTTCTTATTATCTCTTCACCACACTCTCGCAGAGTATCCTCTCCGAGTATACTCGCCAAAATTAGCCGAAGTGAAGCACTGACTATCACAATCTTGCCTTACTTCGAAAGTATCCCAGTGCCCCATTGCCTGGAATCAAAGTGATAATAACTTGGGCAACGCGGTAATTACTTGATGTCGAATTTGTCATATTATCCATAAAAATGTAAAACAAGACTGGATACAATAACAAAATTTGAAAGTGAAATTAAAATTGCTTTAAACAGAAAGAAGTTAAAAGCATTCAAAGATTGTTGCTTGTCTCCTTTTAACAAATCAAAGTTTTATATGTAATCTCTATGGTGATAACGTGCAATAACGTCACTAAACTATATTTTCCTCTTTGTTTAATTACAAATTTTAAACGTTCACATGTTACTTCTAGGGACTTTCAAAAACCAGCATTTCGTTTTTGATCGCCCATTGAGAATTCTTCACCTGAATTGATTATACAAATTTAGTCAACATTCCCATTTCCACCTTTTTAGCGAATCGTGCAAGGCCAGGCTAGGACAGGTGAGAAACTATAAATATTACCTCCACATCTTCGCTTCTCGTCCGATTGTGAGCTACTCTGCGAGAGTGTCAAAAAGTTTTATTCTTTGTAATAAGTCATCAAGAAAAACGAAAGGGTATTTGTTTTTATTGTTTACGCGTTTCTATCATTACAATTATCAATACTAATCGAAATACTTTTACGTTTAAATTTGTATACAAAATTAAGTAAACAAAAATACCTTAATAGTAAATGTGAAATTAAATTAGAATTTTGAAAGTAGTAATTTTGAGTTAAATATCATACATATAAGAGTTTTGTATTTGCAATTTATATTTCTCGAATTTTTAATAAATGAGCTTTTGATGATGTTTGTCGACTTTTTGATTTACTGTCACATGTGAAGCAGTCAGTAAAATTTTGGTTTTTTCGTATATACCGTTTAGTGTTATAGAGGTGAAGTGACAAGCAATTTAGTAGTAGATAGATTTTCATATTGATGAAAAACAATAAATGAATATCATCGTATCATATAACAATCAGTGAAACTAGTTAATACCCGTTAGGGCTTTCACGAATGTACGTATACGTATACAGATGATCATACGAGTACTTATATGTGGTACTATGGTACGCTTAAATTCATAAATAGTTTATCTAACTACGACTTTATTTTCAAACCCACCTTTGCATAACTTGTATAAATTATCTATAAAACAATATAAACCATGCAAGAATCACGTAGTTTTAGTGATTGACGGCGAAAGTCGAGAAGGAATTACGAGCGCCAAGACTAGTTTAGAATTGTGGTTGAAATTGTTTGTACCTTATTTTGTTATTTGATGACGAATTTTGTAATATCCTTCATGAATGCAGACGAAAAATAAGACTACCATTTTGCCTGCCTTGGTTTTCGAAATATTGAAAGCTAATAACAAAATTTCCAGCTTTCGATATTATGAAAATTACTCCAGATAGTGAAAAATTTTATTCGAACTTTTCGTCTTATATTGTCAAGTTATAACATAATTCTCCATCAAATTGAAAAAATAAATATTTTAATTTGTGTTCTCACTACCGTGCTCATACATCCTTAATTAGTCGGGCACAACGTTTTTTTTTATTTTTTCAATAGTTTATTGAGGTTTTAACTTTAATTTAATTTTTTTTTTAAATATCCACCGAGAAGTTTTGGAGAAATCTTTAAAAACATATTATTCAACTTCTGTTTTCCCATAAGACTAATGTTAAATATTCTTTCTTTTGAAATCCAAATTGATTCATCCGTTTAGGCGCTAAGACGCCATAGACAGACACACAAATACACAAACAGCCCTTTTTTGGTTCGGGGGTTAAAAACTACTACAGTCAATGTAAACTGGGTGTTCATAAGACTTCCCCATCTCCACGAATTTTCCGGAAATAAAGAATGAAATACAACGCAAATATTCGCTCGTATAATCTAATGCCCTTGAACCTTGGATTTGACCTTAATAATCAAGAATTGAATTAATAATAATTTCAAAAAATTGCTTTGACCCTTAAGTGACCTTCATTTTCTAAAATACAGGGGAGTCTCGAACTTTCTGAACAAACTGCATATTCCTACAATAAAGAATTGTTTGAATCATGTAATGGAAATACAATAAAGTTACGTGTCTTTATTTTATAAAATTCCAGGATAGTTTCATTATATTAAGCAAATGAGTACTTAACTAACAAACAACATACATCACCCCCCATAAATATATTTTAATATTACCCACCTCGGCTCATCATCATAAAATATCCACAGAACACATCATTTCACCACTAAAAAAAAATTCAATCGTTTTCACATCATACCACGTGTACCATACTGCCGCGATATCCGTTGTCTCTATGCAATATAACAACGGTGTTATCCCCTTCACACTATATGTATATAGAGGTATTTGTGTGTTATCCCCTTCAATGCGCTCACATCACCAATAAATAGATAGGTGTATATAAATTCGTCCATCAAAAACTGGACTTCATACCACTTACCTACTACTGTATACGGTATAGGTATTACCTACCCATTCTGTTAAAATATCAACTACCATAGTATTTTGCTAACTGAGCATATATTACACATTATATGTTTGCTGGATATATGAAAATACAGTTGGTAACACTGAAAATGATACGAAATGTTTTTATTTGAGTCTAAAAACCAAATTATTTGATTTATTTTGTTCAAGGATAGTAATAAATATAAATTTGGGTGCTTGAAAGCGAAATGAGAAAAGCTGGATTTATTTCGATCGTGCTAGAAATTTACAACTTTAAAGTAAAATTTTTAAATTCCGTTTAGTAAAATTGACGCAACAAGTTATTTATCTGAATATTTGACGTTATCGTATCATAAAAAACATCAATAATAATCGAAAGACTTGGACGTTTAAATTTATACACAAAGTTCAGTAAATATACATAAATAATAAATACAGTAGCATCTTTATACTAAACTTTAAACTAAAGTATAATAGGAACTGAGTTAGGTAAAGTATAATAGGAACTGAGGAATTAAAAAAATCATCTTTTAATTTATAGAGATCCCAAGTAATTGAGTTATCTGTACCATACTCGTTAAAGATAGGATAACTCTTTAGGTGGATTTATAATGGAATAAAAAGTGAAAACTTACTAAGTAACTTAAAGAAAGTTCGACTTAAAGAGAGTTTTAGTGGGAGTCACTCACTATAAGAAATTAGAAGAGAGTTAAAAACATTCGACACATTAACTATGCTTATTCAATCGAAATGTAATTCGTAGAAAAAATTCATTACTATAGTAGTGCATGGTGACAAAAAAATTTATAAAGCCACGGCTTTTTGTAAAAAAAATTGTGCAACCATTGACAAAAATTATGTTTTTTAGCGGCAATTGTCATTGTATTGATGTTTTTTGACTTTTAAGCTATGCGTCAAATAAAAAAATGAAGATGTTCAGACTCCAAATGAGTGTAAATATAAAGAACTAACATCTACAAGGTCTTGATAAAAAAATTTTATTTCTACCGCCTCTCATAGCTCTGAACCGCAAATACTAATAAACAAATGGATATATTATTATAACAAATAGCGGAAATTATTATTATTAACATAATAATATTTTTTTTCGCTCGACTTTTTTTACAAAGGGAATAAAAAAATTTTTGTTTTAATTTTTTTGTTTGTGTTTTGGGGTAATCTCGATGTTTCATTTTATTTTTTTGAATGAAATATACGAATCCCCAAGCCAAGGGCCGAGTCTCAACAGATCGCAGCGTGGAAACTACTCTACCAAGTACAACACCCTGCCAGGTACGTAAGTCGTCTACAAACGATTCCGAGGCCTGACATCGAATATATAATAAAAATTGACCCATAATCGACCGCTAATGATTGAATGAACATAGCAACATGCTATCTGGCCGTCATTCTATAATCATATACGGCAAATAAAGGGCTCGTGCGATAATAAATTTTATAAATAAATTTATTACCTAATAAAATCACATTGATTTGAGCTTTTCGACTGATACTGGACTCCTAGGTATATCGTTGCCAACTTTGACTAGACAGGATACGGCCTTAGAGGCGTTCAGGCATAATCGCACGAATGGTGGCTTCGCACCATTGGCCGCTCGACCAAGTGCGTCAACCAAATGTCCGAACCTGCGGTTCCTCTCGTACTGAGCAGGATTACTATCGCAACGACGAGTCATCAGTAGGGTAAAACTAACCTGTCTCACTACGGTCTAAGCCCAGCTCACGTTCCCTATCGGCGGGTGAACAATCCGACGATTTATCGAATTTTGCTTCGCAATGATAGGAAGAGACGACATCGAAGGATCAAAAAGAGACGTCGCTATGAACGCTTGGTCGCCACAAGCCAGTTATCCCTGTGGTAACATTTCTGACACCTCTTACTGAAAACTCTTCAAGCCAAAAGGATCGATAGGCCATGCTTTCGCAGTTCCTATTCATACTGAACATCGGGATCAAGCCAGATTTTACCCTTTTGCTCTACGCGAGGTTTCTGTCCTCGCTGAGTTGGCCTTAAAACACCTGCGTAATTCTTTGACAGATGTT
The DNA here is from genome assembly GCF_905475395.1 of Chrysoperla carnea. NCBI lineage: Eukaryota > Metazoa > Arthropoda > Insecta > Neuroptera > Chrysopidae > Chrysoperla > Chrysoperla carnea. Next base: position 126,498,189 of record NC_058337.1, on the reverse strand, counting down.
ATGTTATTATTATGTTATATGCCAAATTGATTACTAACTAATCAGTAAGACGAAGAAGACTGTAATATATCAAAATTCTCGTATGTCTGACCTGGGTGGTTCTAGAAAATTAAAAATATAACAATAGACAGTAAAGATCCAGCTTGCTTGAAATTAATTAAACTATGCAGTACAATGAAACCTGCTATGGTCTGTCCATGTTGGAAAATTTAGCGAAAGTAACAACGACGAAATTTTTCAAATGACACAAGGACAATTATCCGCAATATGTACGAATAAATCACTCCAATCAATTTAAATTAGATTTCATACAAAATTCCTTTACCGTGAATTCCGCAAATAAAAAAAATACTATTAATATGTGCCACAAAGTGTAGGATATTTTGTATTTACGAATAATTTTTAGTATGGGTGGCAGCGGTATTCAATGGATGGGTATGTTGTTAGGTAGTGCTTGACATAGCAGAAATTAATTTACACGTTTGAATAAAACCATGTAATTGCAAAGCTATCAAAAGCGCTCATTATTCTACGATTCGTATTTGTTATTCCTGTATACACACATTCATTCAGTCAGTACATGTATGTATATACGAATATATTTGTAGGTGGCATATATAGGTGTAGTTAGATACCTATATATAGCGTTTACGTATTAGTTGTGGCATGGTGTATATTTATATGTATGTTTTGATGATTTGGATGTGGGTGAAGGGTGTTACGAGTTAAATATCCCACATAGGTGTGTAATAATATTATACACAATAATATGTATAGGTATTGTTTGTAAAAGCTATGTGATTTTCATCAAAATATTGAAAGTCATAAAAACTTCTTCGAAGAGAAACTAAAAACAAGTAAAAACAAACAATTGACTGAGTTAATTGTTGAAATACCATGCATAGTCAGTGTTGATTTCTTTATCATATTACACATACATACATGTGACACATACATAACTGATAATCAAGTATAGTACATATTATAAAATTTCCGCCTTATTGGCGCCCTCACGGGTAAACAGTGATGTTTACGAAAAAATGTTTCAAACAAAAGTTGTTAAATTTTTTTTTGGTAAGGAACATTTTTTCATTTAAGCTTTTGCTCTATCTCTAACGGTTTACAAGATGGGTCCTACGGACCCAAGACCCAATTGATCTATGTTGCTCATTTACGAACTCGACCTCACTTTTTACGTCCTGAGTACGCTGTAAAATTTTCAGCTCGATATCTTTTTTCGTTTTTGAGTTATCGTGTCCACAGACGGACGGACGGACGGACAACCGGAAATGGACTAATTAGGTGATTTTATGAACACCTATGACAAAATTTTTTTCCTAGCATCATTATTTTTAAGCGTTACAAACTTGGGACTAAACTTAATATACTATGTATATTTCATATATACATGGTATAAAAAAATACAGAGACTGAATCGGTAAAAATACGTGTCGTCGACGCACTGGAATATTCTAATATGTCACTGTCTAATATGAACAATAATTTCCTTCACAGGAGGCGCTCGTGCTCTTAAATTTAACAATAACTGTATTTTCTATTCACGGATGGCCCTAGTGTACTAAAAGTTTACAATAACACCGTTTCTTTTTGACAGGTGGCACTCGATATTCTAAATGAAAAAAATATTTCATTTGAAAAAGAATGACATAGTAAACTAGTATATTTACAATAAATATTTATAATTTATAAAAATAAAAAAAAAATCCACTTCTTATCAGAGTTCTCCACCGCGGTCCGTTTTTTTCTTCTAATTTTGTTATAATATATTCAACTATTCGAAGCCAGGAAGCATAAGTATCGTATTATTGTGATTCTTAGATGACTTAGAATTGAATAAATGACACTAATCTGTCTTTTAAGCGAACTAAATTCGGACTTTTTCAATGTTCATTATTTGTGTCAGTCTGTTGAAAATAACTTCTTCTGAACCAAACGAGCCGCAGGTAAATACAAAAACAAAGAAGTTTTTAATAAAAAAAACGTCAAAACCACAGGTCAAAAAAAAAGATTTGGGTCGGATTTCGTGCTTGAACAATGTAAAGCGTCTCAATGCTAAGTAAACGCCTTAGAACAAGGTCTACACAAATTTTTGACGTCGACGATTCTAATTATAGGGACATATATAAATCAAAGAAAATATGTTATGTGGTGTATAACTGTTGGCCTCAACAATAATTAAAAACAATATTTCTGGTGTTTTGGTGTTGTTTTATTTTCCAATAAATATACGTGCAAATAATACATTCAAAATTTTCACACATACATTGAAACAAAATATATATTACAACAAATTTGATATATAAAACCTAAATGCCACGTCATCAACCATCGAATAAATTATCATAATACCAATTTTCCATTGTCCATGCATTAATATTGAATTTATTTTATATAAATATATATATGCATGTTATATAATAATCAAAAAATTTTGTTGTATATTACAGGTCGATATGCATAATTGGAAAAACCGATGATTATACCTATTTTTATTTTACTTGTAAAGACGATCATGGCTAGATGCAGGTTATCTGAAAGTATAAATTGAACTACCATAATGTCTGGTTGTCATAAAACACAACTTATGAAGAAAAAAAATTAATTGAAATATATTAGTTGAGGTGTAGTAGTTTATGTATTTATTAAAAAATGCAATAATACATTTCTGGACGACTATAAAATTTGCTGGCTTCGGTTGGTTCCTCGGCCAAAAACAATAGTAAATGTGCTTATCCTTAAATAATAGCAACTTCGGATAAAAAAAGATCGAGAGGTGTCGTGGGACAACCGGTAGGAACTATATTATAAATGTAGCGTTAACTTTCTGTATTTGCAAGATATATTTCTGAAAATTTAAGGTATGAATTTTAGAAATCAAATACTTAATTGATTCTTTAAAGAATTTAATTTTATAGCTTTTTTTAGTTTTTACTGCATGAAATAACGTAGTATTAATTTAAAGAAGACTTCTGAATTCTGATTTAGTAGTCAACCCATTATGTGAGTACATTACGTTTGATTTGATTAGAATATTTATAAAAATTGCATGCAACTTATTGTACTTTCTTTAAATTATCTCGGTTTTCTTTAACTTCTGATAGCTTTCCGAACTCAATTCTTTTAAATGATAAACCATAAAATTTTTTCAAAAAAAATAAATTGACAGTTATAGAGACATTTTTGCCTTTTTCTCAAAATTTATGGCAACCTGAAATAATTGAAAAAGTTTCCTAGTTTATCTAGATGTCGGTTTTTAGTGTCTGCTGCAGTTTTTTTTGGCTTTGCTCCCAACCAGCAAACAAATATCGTGCGACAAGGAACACAGTTCCAATAAAGTATATGTATTTAAATATTAGTAGTTTGCATATTTATTTGGAAAAGCAAAATGTTTCCGGACGACTTTGGGATTTGCTGGCTTCGATTAGTGCCTCGGCCAGCAACCATAGGGATTGTGTTTTTCTTACGAAATGTATACGCTATTTTTCATGAAATTTCGACCAATTTCGGATAAATATAGCACATAAATAATCAAATGTGGTGAAAACGGTATTCGCTCCGTGCGTGAGTTTCGTTTCCATGGTAACGATACACTACTTTAATTATAGAATTGTATGGATGCATATATAATTGTATGGATTGCATTTAAGACTTACATTTAAAATTTAATATTCTTGTCTCACAAATTTAAATAAATAATTATGATAATTTACATTTGAAAAATAATATTTGTTCAATTTAATTTCTTATTTTCACAATTTTTAATGCATTAAGTTTAATTAATTCGTGTTTTTCAATAATTTTAATTTGACATTTCTATTACATTAACATGAAAAGAATTGCAAATTAGTCATAACAGCCCCCTTTAACTCCAAAATTTTTCACTTAAAGCGCTGGCATCGATTTTATTGTCCCCTACCATGACTACGCACACAACGAATAGGAAAATTACTTTTCTGGTCTAGGACAGTCAATTTACTTTTCCGTATTGTTATTTGTTACTATGTATAGTTACTATTTCGGCGCCAGCTATGCCTAATTTGTAAGCTAGTTACCTTAGTGATTTTAATTCAGATAAGAATGGTACAGCATTTTATTTCCAATTCATCAAATTTTTCATGTATACAATATTTTCCACTTTTAAAAATATTGACTATATTTATAATATTGTTCAATGTAAAATATTATATTATAAAATATTATATTATATTTGTTTGAATCATCATTCGAACCATAGTCATCCTTTGTTCCATTAAAATTCAAAATTGTTATTGACTATTACCGTACGTTCGTACGTACGTATGTATTGTATGTATATATTTTGTAAAATTTGTTTTATTATTATTATTTTATTGGAAAATAACAAAACACTCCAAATATGATATTACTTTTTTTTTTTGATCGAAAATTTATATATTTTTATTATGAATATATTATCATAGTGTTCATTATATATTATTCTTTCTTTTGTTTGAAGTTGTTGTTTTTTTTTTTGTGTGGTAATAAATAGGTTTTTATCACAATTTGATTAGCATACGAAAATTATGACGCTTATTAATATGAGAGCCAGAAATGTTGATTTCAAGACGAATGGAACCTGAGAGCTGTTTAGTATTTTTACCAAAATTCCCGAAAAAAGCTGTGAAAATTGTTAGTTTTAAAATCAGTCAAGACACTTTTTATACCATTTATATATGAATTATATCAAGAAATACTAAGTACAGTCCCAAGTTTTTAAGGCTTAAAAATATTGATTCTACGAACAAAATTTTGGTATAGGTGTTCATAAAATCATCTAATATGTTTGTCCACCGTCTGTTTATTTGTCCGTCGTCACGATAACTCAAAAACGAAAAGAGATATCAAGCTGAATTTTTCGATTATATTAATAGAGTCTAGCGACAGTTCACGCCACCGCTCTCAGGTGCAATGAATATGTTTTAAGCAGCTTAAGTTTAAGCAGCTACAACTCGCGCAAACTTCTTTGTGCCATTAAGATTTTGGAATTTTACCTTATATGCTATAAGTTTTACCGCATATATGCTATTCTTTGCATAATCATATACTGCAAACCTTTTGAATTAATAAATTTACAACTTTTATTTAGAAACGATTTCTATCGAAATTACTTCTTAAATTTATAAGTTCGTAGTAGATAGGAGCTTTGCATTGATGAGACCGATTTTTGAAATCGAAATATTCACCATATTTTTACGTTTCATGGTCAGGACAAGGCATTAGTACCAACTTTTAGATGTTACTGTGCTTATGTACGTACGTACGTGGTCGTTCGTGGTCAAAAATGATATCGACGTCGTTGAGGTGTCAAACGAAGCGCAATAACGGCAATATGACCCGGAAAGAATTTCCTAAGATTCGGTCGAGTCGTTTTCAGTCCGTCGAGTATATTTTTTTATTTCATAGCTTTTTATTATGCTTGCAAGTTATTCGCGAGAGCCGTGGATAGAGTCTGGTGCGAGGACCTCATTGGTCGCACCAGACTCTATCCACGGCTTGTTACTTCTTCTTTGTTTTGAGACACCCTTCACTTCATCTCTAATAAAATTCAGAAAAAAATGAAAGAAAAGTTCTGCCGTGCTAAATTAAACTCTCGAAAACATCGCCAGCCCTCGTACCAGAAGGCAACTTATCGAACTGAAACACAAAATGAATAAAAAAAAACTGAATTTTACAAGCAAATTTAATTATCGAAAGCTGTAAAATTATAGGTAATTCCTTCCAGCATATATTTTATATAAACCTTCTTCTTTTAAGATAGTTTGTCAAAGTTGATATGTCTTCTCTTTAATATTATTAGGTTGTTCAAATTGAAAATTGGTATAACCTTCGAATCCTCCTCATGTGTTGTATGAATCTATATAGTTCAGGGCATAAATTGGTTTAAACGAAGAAGAAGAAGATGAAGAAGACGGTTTATCTTGTACAACGACACAACCGTATACCAAATACCCCTTAGTGTAATATATGCAAACGTGGTGACATGATATGTGTGGTATGGGAGGGAGGTTGTTTGTTAGAAATCTATCGTGTATGGTGGTACCAAATAGGTCGTGTCATCAACATGATCATCTTATATTGCCCTTGTAAATCTGTCAATATATCGGGGCTATGGCTTATTGAACATGTATAGGTATGAGCGGATAAAATATACATATATTTAGTTTCGGTACTGAGTGGAAATGACTTTTGATGAACTATAAAATTACAGTCTCTTTTAGTTTTCTGGCTTCATGAGGCCAGCAACTTTTCCATCTAAGTTACTTGTTAATTCTATATGGAAGGTAAGTCGGTGAGGATCGACGCAAGTAAAATTTACAAATTTTAAAAACCCCCAAACACTTTTTTGTGAAGACCACCTTCTATTAAGTTACCCTTTTCCTTAGAGCCTTCTCCAAACTGAACCGATTTTGAGAATCATCGCCTGTTTTATAATTGTTCCGGGTACGAAACCTCTAACTCGCACTTGAAACATAGATGATCCCACACTAAAGTACCTTTCAAACGAAAAAAAAAAATAAATAAATAAATCGCTTCTTCCGTTTAGGCGAAAGCTTGGTATTATTTGAAAATACTGTATATAAAAGGATCGAATTTTCCCGAATGGTATTATCAAAGTGCATATTCGATAAGTAGACTCAGTTATTGTTTACATTGACTGAATTTTCCCGTAATATCCGGTACATTTAAAGCAAACTACTGTAACGCTACAATTGAGCATTTTAGCATTGAGAGTATTTACTTTCTTTCATGAAAATACATCCTCCCTAAAATGAAGTTCATGTTTTACCATGAGCATTTTTATCATAAAGTATTTGAAGTAATTTTTTTCCAAGTTATATGGAAAATCAACGATAAAGAATTCCAGGTTATGTGTAAAATCAGTGGTAGAGAAGGAAGGTCTGGGAATCTGTATAATAGTATAGTAGTACCAAACGTAAATTTCAGCTTTCAGATTACTAGGATATAGTAAAGTGTCTGTCCTGGAGAAGGGTCCGTTATGATACCAAAAAGAGAGTTGAACCATGCCCAGGCACTACTCCATGCGCCCTTTGGAAGAGGTTAATAGCATCACAAGTGCTTTGAAGTCAACGGACTTCAGGTCGGAGAGGTCGTCAAAGAAAGTTTGACTGCAATGAGACCATCTACTCATGGGATGAGCTGAACAGTGTCAGAGAAAACGAAATATTGCCTCCTTCTCTTCTTCACTGTGACAGGCCCTGCAGTAACCACGATGTACAGGTTGGCCCACTTGTTCAACGTGGCTGTCGCCTAGCTAACTGTTTTCATATTAAAATTATAATATACTGTTAAAGGCCTGGAAATTATAAATTTTATTTATAAGACAAGCATTTGAAAACATATGCCACTTTGTACTTCTGACAAATACATGTATGTTTTGCCACCTTATTCTAACATCAATGTACAGATAACATACCTTCATTCCATAGTACACACAGTCATATACCTTATATTATTGTCGAAGACAATTTCAATGACACTATTCATTGACAATATAACAATGATCATTGCTCAGTGATATATACATATATGTGACGATTCGTGTACAAAATTAAATCTTACATCGAGAATAAATACAAAGAATTTTTATCTCTTTTTTGTGTGTTCGTTTCAAATTTACCATTTATCTATTATTCAATATCATTCTTTTTACTTTTTTTTTTTTGTGTGTGCACCAATTTTGTATAAAGAAATATTTACAATTGGTTGTTTTATATATTTTATTAAAAGAAATTAAAATTAATGTAATTTTTACTAGTTTTTATTAGGTATTTTGTTTGAAAGTATGTAAGAGAAAATATTTGAAATATTTGTATAGAAGTTACAGGCATCAATTTACCTATTAAAAAAGTAAAAAATAAAGGGAAAGTAAATAATTTTGACTAATAAACAAGCATACAAACTCTTTGAAGAAATTGCACAGTATGCTTAGAGCATACAAGTTGGTAATAAGATCAACTCTTTAAATAAGATTAACTCGACAAGTGTTTTGTCCTTACGCCATGTATCATCAACATTAATAATAATCGAAAATCAACTTTGATGTTTAATTTGTATACAAAATTTAGTAAACAAACAAAAATAATAAATAACTAATAAATAATAATAAAATAAATATTTGCTATTTTTCGTAAATTATAATATCGAAATCTTTGATAACTTTGAAAATAATATTTTAATCGATGCCTCAAACTGCTTCGTCTCCCAAAAAGTCTCACAGTCGCTATTTTTTCATTGACCCAGTAAAATTTTTAATTGCGTAATATGTGCAACATTGAAAAATATATTCAAATAAGAAGATTTTCCATTTTCAAAATGTCGGACTATTGACATCCTGTTCGTTAAAAGACGTTAATTATTTTATTATCTGAATAAGGGTATCAAATACTCGACTATGAGAGTTTTCATACAAGAGTAAGCTAATACATAAGATCCTGATAATAGCTCCTGCAATTTCTGTCCATAATGATTGGCCAAAATGTACCCTACCACGTGATCTATTGGGAAAATCATTTATGACGTCTAGCAGTCAATACAGCTGTCATAATCGGGTCTAAGTTTTTAAAAACCGCAGTTGTCAATGGAATCACTAATCCATCAAAAGAGTAGGCTCTTTTTCAATAATTGATTCATTCTTATATTCCCTATAAGCCACCGATTGCCGCACGGTAAAATGTTTTTTTCAATACAAATCTTACAATAATTTTTTGGAGTTGGGTTAAAGTAGTGAACGATTTTAGAGTAGTGAACCAAGCAAAAATAATTCAATAAAATTACATGAATTATATTTATAAATAATTAAGTAACTAAATTCAAAGCCCATCAACAGTCAAAGCACTGAAACATTTTACAAGAAGAGGTTCAAATCCAACGGTGCAAAATGTGATAAATAGTTTAGTCACCTGGAAAAATGTTTTTTCCTGAACGGACAGCAAGATTTAATATTTGACATTCAATTTATCAAAAAAACTTTATTACTAAAACTTTATTACTATTTACCAAAATATAAAAAAGATTTATTGATTCTAACGGAGTCCTGATTATAAGAAATAAACCATGTAATCAACATTCTTACCAACTTAAAAAAAAAAGAAATAAATACAAAACAATATTCATTTTCTATTTATAATACATAGAACCATATAAATATTTTATTCAAACGTTTGTTGTATACCTAATAATCAAAAATTCAAAGCTTTACTCGTTACATGATATGTAATGTAACAATTGGTGTATATAGAAGGTACCAAAAGTAACAAACAACATATCGTCTTCTTCCTCCCAGCGAACAACACTCAGGCATTTGATTAAATTCTTATCAGACTCTACATACATTTTATACAGGGTGGTGTTAATTTTAAAGTTCAAGCTTCACGATATTGTCAAGAATATATGTTCTTCAGTAATATCTTTATTTCATTATTGGGCTTTACAATTAAGGTTATGTTCGTGACCCTAATATCACAAACTTCAACCATCATCTTCGATAAGAAATACGTTTATTGTAAACTAATTTTTTTACGACTAGCCATGTAAATCATTTTTTTCAAAACCAGTTCAAAAAAAAATTAACATGTTTTTCTCTAGTCTAATATTCTAAGTAGAAATAAGAACAAAATTTTTCATCGCACAATTTTTGTGGGCCTTTTTCGGAGTATAGAAAAAAAATTGTGAAATAAGCACGAAAATCACTAATAACTTATAAATGACACACAAATCAAGCCCAGCAGGTTCTTAAGTGCATGCTGGGCTAAAAAATCCACTTGGATTCCTTAGAGTATTTGAGGCACCCACATGGTGGGCCTACTAATGAATACTTTTTCTAATGAAAACCGACAAAGGGTACAAACCGCACTTATTATCTTCAAACCATTGACTAAGTTGAAATACCCTTGTTGAAATAGTATCGAAAGTGCTGAATTTCGGCAGCTATCTGTTTTGGTTTTCGAAAATTTTACAAATTTTCAAAAGTTTATTCTAGAACTTTTTTTTTCGAAGATATTTCACTTGACCACTAGTGAAGCTGCCTGTACTTTTTCTATTGCATATCATTTACAGTTTTGGAGAAAAATGAAACCAAAGCTTTGTTCTAATTTGCGCCCCCACGAGTAAATTGTGATGTTTAAGAAAAAATGTGTCCAACAAAAGTTGATTATTTTTTTACAAGGAAAATTTTTTACATTTAAACTTTTGCTTTGTCTCTAATGTTTTACACGTTTGGTCACACGGACCCAAGGCCCAATTGACCTATTTTGCTTATTTACGAACTCAAACTCACTTCTTACGTCTTGAACACGCTATAAAAACTTTCAGCTTGACATCAAATTTGGTTCGTATCGTCAATATTTCTAAGCGTTACAAACTTGTGACTAATATTAGTTACCTTGATATATGCTTTACATATAAGTACAGGGAATATGGAATATGGCCATATCAGATGAGGTTCCTTATGAAAGTTGTCCATATGAGGCTACAAATCGTAGCAGCTTTTAACGTAACTGGCAAACTGTTTACGGAGCTAGCCAACCATTATTGCGAAAATGAAACTTCAAATAAGCTTACAACAATGAGATTTTAACATGTTAGGAATGGGGCCATCTCAGAGGAGGCTCTTTATATTGTCTGTCCATAGTGGCGCCACTCTATACATACGGTACATTCGTAATATGAATGTAATGTATTTATATATCTTTTGTTTCTCCAATATTCAATTGGAATTTACAATTGGAAATCAAATGGTATTTTCAAAAGAAAATAAGGCATTTACCAATCAAATATACTTATACATGTAAGTTAGTATATGTTTAGATGTATATATTTGTATTACTAATAATAATATGTATAAGAAATCTATTTGAAGACATTGACTGTGTTGTCTTGTGTAGCTTGTTTGTATACAAGACGACATTTTAACAGAAGGTGGATGATACTGAATGTTATTGTGATGATAGGTATAGCTCTTTGAAAGAACGAAAAAATTGTAACCTTATGTTGTTTATATTTAAAAATGAATAAATCTACAGGTTGATTGGTTTGCGTTGGTGGTATTTGTTTCAAAGCTTCTCATTGATATTTCTCCCTTAGATTAGATTGGGTTAGATATGGGACTCACTTAGACCATATAGTCCGTTACGATACTGAAAAGAAGATTGACCCATCCTCGGCCACCACTCCATGAACCATTTGTAGCTCTCTAGGTCGAAGAGAGTTATATAGAAAGGCTAGAAGGCTGACTCAAAGGAGTGGGTCTTCAAATGGAAAGAGCTTTAGAATAACAGAGAAGATGAGCTAGTGAGAATATGAGAGACATCGTTTCCTAACCCAAATCATTGTGACAGGTCCTGTAATAATCTGGAGAGTGACGCACTGGTAGGTCAAGTCGTTCTACGTACCTGCCGCGTAGCCAATGACCTGTAACAGCCGAAATGATTTTCTTTATAGAGGCTCTTTGAAGCTGTATAAGATATTCGAAACGCCTCACGTTTATATAGATATTCGAAACACCTGTTCATATCAAATTCCTGGACAAAATATAGTGAAGGGGTTTTTACGCTCAAAATTGATTCAAAAGACAGTATACGTAAATTGAATGACACGGTAATTTGAGAGCGACTACAATAATAACATGCATCCGTAAGAGCAGCTAGATTGCGGTTCGCAAAACCGGCAGGGGGCGATGTTAAGGTAACTTAAGTGACCTGTTTGTGATGAAATTGTCTAACTACACCAAAAATCAACTTTCAATGCAAAACAAAGAGTTGAGTTTTATGATTTTTGTCCTGAAATTTTATATAAATACTCCACTGTGTGCCTACAATTGCACTCAGACCATATTTGTCTGGTAGTACCACAAAGGCGTTCCTCCCTCCAACCAAGATTCATCTTTCTTAAGACGTCCTCATTCAGTAGTAGTTTGCAGTTCGCAAAGGAAAGGAGGTTTCCGGAAACCTATTGATGCTTTTGTCCGGCAGCTTTGTGCCACTTCTAGCAAGCACATGGGCTTCACAATTTCCTGGAATATCCCTGTGTCCTGATACCCATTTATCTCACTCCTAAATTATTATAGAACTTTTCTTTGGTAAAAATGTGGCGTATTTTATCTCTATATTGTTACTAGTTTCTACTGAAAGCCATTTATTTCGATTGACATGTTTAATTTATTTTTTGTTTCAAAATCTGACCATAAATTTTTTGTTAGGTATTAATAAAAAACTACAACAAAACACATGAAACTACTTTCAAAATCCAGTATAATGTCCATTTTCATTATACACAGGTAACAAAAAAAAAGTCATATTGTTATTATTTTTTTCACATTTGAATTTAAAATGAGAAATAATATGCACCTGATGCCTTAATTTTGATATGAGATTTACCTCATATTATGTACGTATAAAAGCATACATCTGTACAAATATATTATGTACACTATTATTCAATCGAATTGAAGCACCTTTGTTGCAAATGGAAGTTGCTTAATCATTAAAAACTGCTAGTATTTTGCTTAAACCTCATGGAATGTGTTTTTTAGTGGCGATAATGTTTCTAATTATTAATAAACAATAAATTTTTAATTCAATGGAACGATCAATGTTAAAGATCACTTAAAAAATTATTAATTAGGCCACTTTCCTGACGTAAATGTTACGTGCTTGTCAAATAATCGAAAACTATTTATATATTTCGTAAGTGAACTTTAACATTAACCGTTCCATTGAATTAGAAATTTATTGTTTATTAACAAATAAGAAACATATTCCATGAGGTATTAGCAAAATACGAGCTGTTTCTTTCATTTATTTGTAACTTCTGTAACTGTACTATGTTTTTAATAGAATCTGCGGCTTATTTGTATATTGGCCAATACTTGTTATATATTTTTTCAATGAAATTTAATATTAGTTGCTCCTCTACTATTGAAATTAGGGGAACAGTGCAAAAGACATTTCAGACTTAAAATTACTCTAAAAAGAATAAAGATTATATTATTATACCATGTATATATGAAATATACATAGTATATTAAGTTTCGTCCCAAGTTTGTAACGCTTAAAAATATTGTTGCTACGAAAAAAATTTTGTCCGTCCGTTTTTTTCGTCCGTCCATCTGTGGACACGATAACTCAAAAACGAAAAAAGATATCGAGCTGAAATTTTTACAGCGTACTCTGGACGTAAAAAGTGAGGTCAAGTTCGTAAATGAGCATCAAGTTCGTAGAACCCATCTTGTAAACCGTTAGAGATAGAACAAAAGTTTAAATGTAAAAAATGTTCCTTATAAAAAAATAAAAAACTTTTGTTTGAAATATTTTTTTGTAAACATCACTGTTTACCCACGAGGGCGTTATTTAGGTGCAAATTTTATAGTATGTATTAATATAGGAATATCAGATGTGTGTGTGTCTATTTAAAAGTGAATATCTTTTGTTATTTACGTGACGTCAAAAAAACAAACGATTGCGCATCAACACTGTCTATACATGGTATTTCAACAATTAACTCAGTCAATTGTTTGTTTTCACTTGTTTTTTATGTCTATCCAGTTTTCCTTAATTCAAGTGTACATGTTACAAATAAATATACTACCATATATTCATACATAACAGAGCATATGACGTAATATAATCCTTTTTTTTGTACAGTATTATTGTTGGTTTCTGTATATATTGTGGGGTAAAATGAGTGACGTTCGAGTTTATAATTTATGTAAATGTATTCAAGATAACTCATCTAGGTAGAATGTTGAATTTTATTTATATTAAAAAGATTTTTGTATTATATTTCGATTTTTCGATGACTGACAGTGATTTTCAATACAAATTTTTGATCAATTAAAATTTTTATAGAGTGATTCATAATACATAATTTACTTATACCAGAGGTTGTTACTAGCTCAGAGAATCTTGAATCTTCTAACATTGACACTTTTATCTGTCTAGTGTTGATTCTCTGACGTTTATTTATTTTTTTTATCATGAACAATAGAAAGGACAACATTATGCAATTAAATACTTAAATCTGTTTTTATATCTCGATATATCGAAAGCTTAACGAAATTTATGGACTATTGTATCGAGTCTGGTATCGTGGATCGAGATAGCTGTGTGAATAACCAAATTGTACATGATTTACATGCAAATGTCTTATATGTAAAAGTGTAGTTATGTGTACTGTAAAGTAGCAATCAATCCATTATGGACAGTCATTTTGGACGGACCCTATAGTGCGGTGTTAAAAGTAGTTGTTGAATTATTGTGACATATATCTAGTTGTAAATAAATATTATAAAATGATTTTGTGTAACAATTCAGGGCAGGGGCTAGATAGAGTTGAGTGGGTGCAGAAAAGTTAATAGATAATATTCCGGATGTTGTCAGAAACCATTTTAGTCCAGTTTTTGTGTATTTCCCCCCTTATTAAAAACAGTTAAATATCAATTTTTTGAACCAAATAAGGCTACCCGGAGAGTTTTGGTTAAATTTACGTCGAAAAGGCTCCTTATTTCTTGCTCTTTAAAATCATCTTTGAATATCGTTTATAAACTTGCGAAGAGTAATTACAGATTGTTTGATTCTAATGCCCCAATTTTAAATTGTTATAAATTACTTATCGACATTTTAGTATTTCTAGAAGGATTTCATCAGCAATCATAATTGATTCCGATACCGGGAATCGATTCCGAGCCTCCTGGGTTCCATAAGAATGATTTTGTATAAGTGTTTATTGAGTTGATAGAGATAAGTGCACCCCGAAAGGCATCATTATCTGGCTTTATCAAACTTTTAGTTAGTCACTGTCCGTTGTTTGTTACAAATCTTGGAAGGTAAATTTGATAACTGACTTTTCAGTTTCCGATTTAATTTCCTTTTTGCATGCGTAACTTAATCAGATGACAGTGAATTTAATGGTTAGTATTACCTGATTTTCCCATCGCTTCCACCATATTGCACTTACATACGCTTTTAAATAAATATTTTTTTTTTTAAATTACTTTTTTAGAGACTAAACTAGTAATGTAGTAAAAAGTAGAAAATGATTTTTCTTATGATTCACCCAAATATGACTATTTGTAAAACCTTGAGATGCTTCTATAATTGATACCATCGAAGTTATTCTTAGCTGGAAATAATCAAAAGCCTATACCATAACAAATATTAATGTCCATCAACAGAAAACTTTACATATTTGAAGCACTGAGACCTTATCTCAAACCTCATGAATACAGGTAGAATAATAGCAAAATGAAAACCTTCACGTTACTATAACAATTCATACAAAAGCTTTTTTTTTATAGTAAAATTTCTTTTTATAAAAATAAAAAACCTTTAAATTTATATCTTTACAAAAACAAAAGAACTTTAATATAATTTACGTAAAATAATACTAATAATAAAATCATAAAAAATTTATATGAAAACATGCAAACAAAAAAGTATGAAAAATAATAAAAAAATGAATTTTTTTTGAAGGTATTATTATGGCACCTATATATTCAAATTATGCAAATGTGTGTACTGATAATGCTCCACGTTGAAACAAATAATATGTATATATACCGTATACCTTCTATCTAACAGCATATACAACGTGTTCGGAGAAAAATTAACAAAAGTTGACTTAGAAAAACGGTTCTGATTTCTTCGCCGATTGCAAGCAGTTAAAATAATCCAAAAGACATATTTCAAAAATGGTTATTTATTTAAAAATAATGTTTTTTCTTGTAGAATATTTGATCAAATTTTGTTTCTTACCTTGAATTCAATTTTTAAAGAAGAATATGGCATATTTTGTTATAGATTTGGATTATATCTGAAAAGCACGAAACTTTTAAAATTAAAGCCAAAATAACTCTTGATTGGTTTATTTCTGTAAAATTTGGACAATTTTCGAAGAAAAATTGGCTGCAATAACAAAAATTTTATTTTCAAACAATTATTTCGCATTTAAATTTCATTTTCAATGGAGGACAAGCAATTTCTTCTTGTTTTTTTAACCCCCGAAAGAAAAAAAGCAATTTCTTCTTGTTATAAGTTTGACCGCTATGTGTGTGTGTCTGTCTGTGGCATCGTAACGAAAGGTATTCAATGGAAAGTGTTCTTAGCTAAATTTCAAGTACGAGTTGAGGGTTCTGTACCCGGTACAACTTAAAAAAAAGCAATGATACTCAAAATCGGTTCAGTTTGGAGGAGGCTTTAAGGCCAATTTAATGGAGAGTGTTTTCAGATATATTTCAAGAGCTAGTTTAAGATTCCGTACTCGAAACAATTATGGGGAGTTTTTTAAATTTTACAAATTTCAATTGTCGACCGCATGTTATTTTATTTTCGTCTTAATAATAAAATGTCAGCCTATGTTTGCGACATCATCATTGGAAAACTAATAAGGATATAACAATTGGACTGTTTAATTTCTACATAGCAGCTCACTGTTTGATTTGTTTTATACTAAATCAAAATAAAGCCACATTAATCACGGATTACTTGCTGTTCTGAAGCAGCTCCAAACGATTCATGGACTATTGGCCGAGGATGGACCAACCTTCTTTTTAGTATCTTAACGAGCCTCATGACCAAGTGAGTTCCATCCAAGGACAGCCACTCTAACCTAATCACAGAGCATCTCTTAATATTATGTAAATGTTAATCAAATCTTCTCACCAGAAAGCAAACAACATTTTTAAATATCCGAAAAACTTTTATAAAATAAAACATTTTCTTTTGCTTCTTTGAAATTAAGGGTGACATATGGTATAGATTTTTATGAATAAAGAATCATTTTTGTGAAATTGTTGCAAAAGATAGATATGAAAGACTAAAAATTACCTTCATTAATCTTGTTTTTCTTATTTTATGATTTTAAGTTTTGAAATCAAATGTACTAAATTACAAAGAAATTTCTCATATACTGACGACGTTAGCCATCGTAAAAAATTGGATCATTTTCTCGAACACCCATTATCTACATAGATCTCTCGAGTTCTACCTACGTACCAACTGAGAAGTGTAGGTACTAATATGTATATATATGTAGAGTGTACACAGCTCACAGGTGTTGTATGAAAATGGAATACAATGCTGACATTTTGAGTGAATGAACATCTGAGTAGAGAAAACAAGGAAACAACTTGATATACTACTTCAAATTACTCCTATTATTTCTAATTTTTATTCCAAACTTGATTCTGAGAAAATTTAATGATACCTAGACTGTTTTCAGAAAAGTTACTCCAGAACGTGAACAAGTTGTCTGTGTAAGAACTTTCAGGGCTACCTCTGATAAGAAGAATGTTCAATAGTTCCTACCCCTCTCCGTATCTCAAAAATGGCCGCTCTGCCATATATATGTCCCATGAGAGGAAATGCTCCATATCAACTCAGGGGCTTATTTACATCCAAAAGTATACTCGGTGAGGATACTCCGAGGCATCTGGTCTTATTATTTCAAATTTATAAGCTCTTGTATAGTTTACTTACATAGACATCTAGACGGCAATTAAATCAGCATCGCGGTTGGGTGGATTTTGTATAGGTTTAGATAACAAGACTAAAGGTGGAGAAATTCTCGCCTGTGTACGTGCTACAAAGAAAGGCTATGATGGGTGCTTAAAACAGAACAGTAAAACAAACTAAAGAACTTCTTAAGCCGAAAATTTGTGAAATTATGGAAGTTCTAAGAGTGTAAATATATATTGTATTTTTATATAATCAAAAATATAAAAAAAGTATTATGTCTCTGTTGTATACCGAACACAACACACAATTCTCTAGTCAAAGTCCCAATGCGGCAATCGTAGTAGAAATGTGTTGTATATTGTGAATATATGACAAACAGGTGCTGGTGTAACACTGGCAGAAAAAAAGTATGACGACAAGAGACAAAAAAAGCTATACAGCCATATACACTGGAGAAAATTCCATTTTTACCTACATATTTATTATTCGCTGTAGTAACCCTTGAATAAAATAAATTTTTTTTTTTGGATGTTTAAAATCTACGTTTGACAAAATGCACCTATGACATCTCTTCTCTTCAATAAATTATCAGAAAAATTTTACATAAAATGCGGCAATCGTAATATGAATTACATTAAAAGCCGCAAAAACTATAGCAAAATGAACCAGAAAATCTAAGGTAAATTGTAATTATTTTATCTGAATAGTACTGCTGAAGAACATATCGTATTAATTTGAAATTTCAGCTGATGATTTGGATTCAAAATGGGCGTAACAAAGTCGTTCGAGATGGGTAAATTCAAAATTACTTATTTTGTTGCATTTTCTTCTTACAGTTTAAAATGAAGCAATACGTGTTTCTGTATATTTGTATTTTACATTCCTTTTTCGACTACAAAGATGGAAACTTTAAAACAAATCATCTTGTATACATTGACTGTTTCCCCTAAAACTAAAGGTACCTATATACGAAATTCACTTTTCGTAAATATTTTTGAATATAAATATTGTAAGTCATGAATATAACATTCACCCTACTCCATGGAACTTACAGAAATATTACAGAAATAAAATCATAAAAAATATTTATGATATGTTTGGGAGAATAATTGAACAACAAAAAATGTCCACAAATATTTACGTACAACAAACATGGTAAAAAACCATTTAAGTTATTTTCTTATTTTTTAGTACTAAACACTTGTTTATTGACGACTGTTAAAGGGTCTGATTTGTATTAAAGCCACAGTTTAAAAAAAATCTTATGCCACAAAACTGACTTTCGAAGCTGCGATGTTTTGAAATTTTTCTGTTTATAAATGTTTGATGACCCAAATACAGATCTAAGTAAAACTTGTATTCCTTAACCTAATCAAAACATCGAATTAGTTTGGTATATAGGAACTATACTTACCATGTTGAATTTCTGCCGAATCCATTGGGTTTTCGAACAATTCTTCCGAGAAAACTTTACTGATATTTTTTTTTGGAAACATTTTTCTATTTAAACTTTATATGAATATTTAATAGACTGTAGGAGATACAGAAAAACTGTTATAGAAATATTGAAGAAAGGGTAAACTTCGCTCTAAATATGATCAACCGTTAGAGATAGAGCAAAGAAATACTTTGGCACGAAACGATTTTTCAAAATCTCAACAGATTCCACAGAGGTTTGCTCCGATATGCAAATTATATACGCCTGTAGCTCTAAAAAGTGGCACTTTTGAATACAAGTTTCTAATAAAAAATGATTATTTTGGTGTAACCTATGTACTAAAATACAGAAATAATTATGAATGATTAATGTATTTTTTTATTAGTTTTTTTTTTTGTATTTTTTCCAATTAAAAAAAAAAACTGCTTATTTATTGCCATTAAGGCGGAAAAAAGTTCGCCGGGTCAGCTAGTAGTTATTATACAATGATAGCGACAAAATACAATGATTTCAAAATACAATGATGGAGTTTATCCACATGATATTGACAATTAATATTTGTACACACGGTATAGTTAGCTTTTTATTTTACTCTATACCCCATGTAAACGAAATCATTGTATTTTGTCGCTATCATTGTATAATAACTACTAGCTGACCCGGCGAACTTTTTTCCGCCTTAATGGCAAAAAATAAGCAGTTTTTTTTTTAATTGGAAAAAATACAAAAAAAAAAAAAAATAATAAAAAAATACATTAATCATTCATAATTATTTCTGTATTTTAGTACATAGGTTGCTCTTCATTTAAGTACCTTGTGATACACGACATTTTTTGTTTTATTATCAGGCGCAAAAACAAACAACGCAGATGGTCTTCCGACCCGTGAGCATGCCACGTATAATTGACCATGGGAAAAACATGAATATTCTAGATTTAAACCACAAACTTTTAAGGATTGGCCATTGTTTAAAGATAAGGATTGGTCAATAAGTTCACCATAGATGGCACCACCGCCGATATAAATGTTAGTTCGATAAGTTTACCATAGATTGCGCCACCATCGAAATAAATGTTAGTTCAATATGTTTACCATAGATGGTACCACCATCGAAATAAATGTTAGTTCAATAAGTTTACCATAGATGGCGCCACCATCGAAATAAATGTTAGTTCAATATGTTTACTATAGATGGCACCACCACCGAAACCCAACCCAGTTATCAAGTCCCACGGGAATGCTGTCGAACGGGATATAAAGTATCCTATGTACTTCTCCTGACTCTAAATTACTTCCCTGCCAATTTTCAGCTAAATCGGTTCAGCCGTTCTTTAGTTATAAGTAGTGTTACTAACACGACTTTGTTTTATATATATAGATATCACAATTATTATTTCACCAACGTTTCGATCTTTTTATTAGATATTCATCAGGCAACTAAAATCAACAAACCATATTTGTTTATAAAGTTGATACAGTCAACAAAGCGAACGGGTAATCGCTAGTATAAAGTAAAAACCTCGAAATAATAACAACATATTATTACATCCATACATTCATCTCTTTATCTATGACATAAATATAATATTCAATAATAAATAAAATTTAGAATGTCATAAGTAAACATGATACGATATTATTTACAGATAATCTACTTTGATTGATTGCCCATCCATAATATAATACATATAACTAACTACTACCTATACCTATCATATAAATATATATATCGTCATAACACACCTATGAACGTAACTTTAATACCTAGCTCTAAAAACGGTAAAATTGTGTACACTCAAACAAAAGGCATTTTACGAACAACACAGTGAGGAACTGTCGTTCGTATACATACATATGACAGAAGAAAGCTCTCTTATTCACAGTGTAACTTACTTTTAGAATTGTGAATACGAGGTGAAAGGGAAAAATGGATCCAATTTCACAAGTTATATACCATTTGAAATATAAATTACTGTCCGTTAAATCTAAATATCACTGTAGATCCTTTATCTCCGGATTATGAAATGTTTTGGAAATATGTTCCTTATCTCACCATATTAGTTTCCTGGTTGGAAGTTAAAGCCAAAAAAACTGCAACAGACACTAAAAATCGACATCTAGGTTAACTAGGAAACTAAAACTTATTCAATCGATTCAGATTGCCATGAATTTCGAGAAAATGCAAACATCTTTTTATAACTATCAATTGGTAGTTTTTGTCTAAATTTTATGTTTAATCATTTCAAAAAATTGAGTTGTGGAAGTTTTCAAAAGTTAAAGAAAACAGAGATAATTTAAAGCAAGTACAATGCAATTTTTATGTTAAGTCATTGTAAATATCCTAATGAAAGCAAATGTAATGTACTCCCATATTGAGTTGACTACTAAATCAGAAGAAGTCTTTTTTAAACTAATATTGCAATTATTTCATACAGAAAAAACTTAAAGTAGCTATGAAATTGAACTCTTTAAAGAATCAAACAAGTATTTGACTTCTAAAATTAATACCTTAAATTGTCAGAAAAATTTCTTGTAAATAAAAAAAAAAAGCGCTACATTTATAATGTACCAAGTTACAAAAGGAATACAGTTTCCACCGGGTGTTCCACGACACCTCACGAATTTGTTTATCGTTGAAATTTGTATATACCGGTAATCAAACGTGGTAATTATGATGACTCTTCCCCTGCAGATCTTTTATCATAGAAATACGTAAGTAATATTATATTTATTTATTTTCCATCCTCGAAGTACGAGTGACGTTTACCATGGATATTTTTAAACACCGGTAATCAAATAAAATATTTATAATTGAAAGTATTGATGCTTTTCTTATAAATCATTGAATCACTGTAATACGAAACTTAACCATATTTAATATATTAATTATATCTTTTATAATATGTTTGTGATTTTTTTATGGTCTTTCACATAAACTGTTAAACAAATTTTGTAATGTTTCTTCAAAAAACTTGCTAATTCACTTGGTTGACTTATCATAAAATTTGGCATATCATTTCGAATACATCCTGTATAGGTAGAAGACATTAAAGCCTACTGTATTGAATCTGTACCTTATATATATATTATATAAAAGATACTATACGGACAAATAGTAAATTCATTATATTATACATATTGAACTATAAGTAGGATTTATAGACTATTTTCTTTATGACAGGAAATGACACATGATGACAGATTGCCATCTTTGAATATATTAATAAATTATATATGAGGGATATTTTATTCAATTTAATGTTTAAAATCTCTATATTGTTTTTTGAAATTATTAAGGTTTGAGGTGTTTTCATAAAGGTGTAAGAAAGTAACTATTCATAAAATAGTTTTATTAGATTCTAAAACTAGGAAATTAAAAGTGGAGAGGAATATAGAGGATTAAAAATCTACATGAAAGGTCCTTAACATTTTTTTGAATTAATAAACTTAAAAGAAATCGAGTTTCGTTAATTATCCATTGTAATTTTAATTAGAATCTAATAAATTTCTCATTTACCCACTACTAATTGAAATCTTTATTTCATTACAAATTTAGGAAATAATAATTACTATAATTTATTAACTATTCTTTTTAAAATTTTTTATACTTCTGGTCGAATAGGTATAGGAAATACAGATTAAGTTCTGGAAAGATAATTCGTTTGAGTGACACAAAGATGCTGGAATGGCGAATTAGGTTTGACATGACACTGCAGCGTAGGGCGATTTTTATTTTTTTATTTTATTTACAATTAATTTTATTTCTTAGCTATACTTTGGTAAATCCTGTCATGCCCACGTTTCAGATCTTTTAATACTGTTTTTTTTTTTTTTTTATTATGAGCATATTATTTTAGCTATGTGGGAAATAATATTGAGGTTAGGGTTTGTTGACTGAAAATTAGCGTGGATAAATGTGAGCATGCTTACAACATGAGCAATATTTTGCTAGAAAATGAACTATGGCTTAGTTAATTTGGCGGTTAAGCTCAATAATAAAATATTAAATTACTTTACTCAACAATATCTGTACTTCATTGGTTAAATTTAATAGTGCACATAACTTCTAATCTATTGAGTTTTGAAAAAAAGTTTTAATAACACTTTTGGTTTAAAATTGTCAAAAGAATACGCTCCTAAAGTATGAACATCGCGTCACAGGACACCCTGTATAGATATATATTCAAGAGCAGGTAAACGCACTCCGAATTTATCTCCTTGTATGTTTAAAAAGACTGCAAAAAGAAATACTTTTAATGTTTTTAATTTTCTGTTTTCATTAATAGACACGATATGGTTTGAAAGGACAAAGTGCGCACAGTTGTCCCGAATGATTCTAATGAAACTGCACTTGAGGGTACTATTGTAGAAATGACCCCGTTCTCGTTATGTTTGCTTGTTAATCCATCACTACTGATAGTTAGCAATCAGTATATAATTATTCGTCTCCATATAATATAATATAAAATATATAAGATGATTGCCCTCCGGTAATTGGCTTCATTCAATTTCCTGTGGTGTATTGTATATTGTGTATAAAGAAAGAATATTATTACATCATATTCAAGTTATGGAAAAGACCACCTAGACAGTAATTGACGCCGCGACATGCTATGGTGTTTGTGATAAGTGTTATATTTAGTTGACACAATTTTTGCATTAGATATAAATTTTATTAAATCTTTAAATGTGTTAATATGTACCTACATATTTTTGTAAACAAGGCTTTGTCTATATATTATGTTCGAGTTTCCACCTTAATGTCCCAAGAAGTCGGGAGGTAGGAAAGTTTATCTAATTATGTCACTGAATCAAAATACTGTACCACATTTTTGATGTTTTTGTTATATACCCCATTTTTTCATAATTTAAAATTGAAATACTTACCGGTCAAATATATCATGTAGTATTGATTATGGAATCGCTCGTTTTTTACGTCATGTAAGTTAAAAGCCACACATAACTGATATTCTCATGAAATACATACTATATAATTTGAATCAGATTTGCACCCTCACGAATAAATAGTGATCTTTAAATAGTGAGGATAAATAATGACGAAAAAATGTTTCAAACAAAAGTTTTTTATATTTTATAAGGAATTTTTTACATTTAAACTTTTGTTCTATGTGTAACGGTTGACAAGCAAACTATGCATTCAATCGGTACATAAACCCGATTTTCGTATTTTTTGAGCCAAAATTAGAAAACTGCAAAAACCGAGAAATTTATTTTGCCTTCGATATCGATAATATTCATTATATAGGATAATTCGGACCTAAAAAATTCAAAAATCGGGTTTATTTATTGATTGAATGCGTGGCTTTTGAAATATAATTCAAAATTGGACACGAAGATAGATTTTCTCAGAAACTACGCATTCAATCTGTATATAAACCCAATTTTTGTATTTTTTGGGTCAAAATAACCTTATATACAGAGTTTTATCGAAATCGGAAACAAAATTTTTTTCCCGATTTTTTCGATTTTTTCTAAGGGATAGGAATTAACTCTATACAAGATAATTCTACAAATAAAAATGTAAAACTAGACATGATATCGTGGCAAAATTTGAAAGTGAAATTAAACGTGATTGAAAAACAAAGATGAATTAAAATTAATTAAATTAAATTAAAAAACGAAGAAGTTATAAGTGATCAAACATTGCATTCAAAGGTTGTCCATCCCTTTTAGGAAAACAAAGTTGCATATGTAATCCCTCTGGCGATACCCACGTTTCAAGTAAGTCTCTTTCTCTTTGTTTAATTAGGAATTTGAAACGTTCATATCTTGTATACAAGTAAAGATTTTGAAAAACCAACTTCACTTTTCTGCACGTCCAGTGAGAATTCTACACATGAAGTGATAAAAATTAGTCCGATCCTCTATAATGCCTAAAACTTCATAAAGACAATATATATTATGACACCTACACTAATAAAGAAAATATCTATAATTACACTGACTGAAAAAAACTGATAAAGTAAAATAATAAACCTCTATGTTTAATCACTTGTAGTGTTTTTAAATATAATATTTGTCCAATAAAAATAATATATTTAATATTATAGTAATAATATTTCTATAATATAATACACATATAATATAATAATATAATAACATATAATAAATATACTCTACCTAAATATAATAAGTTGGTTTTTAGTTCTATTAAAAAGTTTTTAGATTAGTTTTTATAAAAATAATGTTCTTTCTCAAAACATGTTTTGTTTGGTTGTTAATGACTCTATTGGGACCAATTTATATTGTAATATATATTGTTGATATAATATAATACATACATATGTAATAATTATTAATGTTGTTATTACTTAAAGATTTTTATCATATATGAAAAAGTTTTATTTTTTCTATGTTTTATGGTGATAAATATACCTATCTACTCTAGTTTAGTCGAAGTATAGTGATAGATTTTATATAAAGAGGTAATTTTTTTAACCCCCAACTTAAAAGAGGGATGTAAGGGATAACTTTAACTTGTATGTACCTCTATGCATCTGTTTATTTGTCTGTGGCATTGTAGGTTCTAAACGTATGAATTCATTTTGATTTTTTGTTTATTTGAAAAGTAATTTAATCAAGAGTGTTTTTGGTTACGTTTCAAGTGCGAACTTAGGATTCTATAGCCAATAGAAAATAGAAAGGTATAATGGTGATCTTTCAACCGATGAGCATATCTCTTTGAAACAAAACTAAGAACACTCTCGAGCAAATTATCTTTCAAGCAAACAAAAAATCGTTTCATCTGTTTAGGAGCTTCGATGCCACAATTCTCGTTCTCAATTTAAATTTATCAGGTGAAAATTTGGTTCATTTTCAGAATCAATTTTTTCTTATCAACTGTTTAACGTCAGTTTTTTGAACCAATAATGCTGTTTAATTCTTTTTTGGGTCATCTAACGTCAAAAAAGTCACTGGGTATTTTTTTCAAAACAAATTGTTTGCAAAATAAGGTACGTGCGACTATAATAATAAAAAATCACGTGTATGGTGAGTATTTGTAGTAACTTTTCCTGGCAACAATAACTAACTACTTCTTTTTCATGAAAACTACCAACACCAGATAAAAACCACACGTCCCTTTTTGGAAGGGATCTTGAAGCTAAGTAACTTTGTATTAAAAGAAATACGAATACAGTTCGTTTTTCTAAAGAAACACTAAAAAGTTTATGCATATAAGATTATAAATCGTAGGTAATTTTTAAGGTGACTGCCACACTTTCAAACACTGCGAAATTTAAACTTACAAGGACCCTCTTAGGCGCAGGTACCTTAATAATTTTTAATTAAATTTTGGTAAAAAAAATTTTTACTTTTATCATCAGACAGAATCGAGTTTTAACATAATCTGCATCAATTTCCACTTGAATGCCAACAGTAAAGAAATCTTACATTAGTTTCAAGCACCTTTACCCCTAATAAGAAAGAGTATAGTTAGTTACTCGAGTATAATATTATTTATAAACGCGCGTTACCGCAAAGCGCGTTATACGTGTAAGTTATGGTGTTGAATTTAAAGAGTTTTTTTTATTTTATTTATAATTTATAATGAAAATATACAAAAGAAATATTATTATTATTAATTAAAAAGATAAGAGAGCCAGCCTATTATAAATAAGGAATTAATGATACCTCTGATTAATGACATATCATCTCATATTACCGGCGCCGTAACTTAACACAAAAGCATTATTTATATATTATATACGGACCTAAATACACTATCATTTTATATTATATCATTGTAATAGTATGGATCAAAAGTAAATGCCAAAAGCTATGCACGCTTTTTTCTTCAACGTATATCGTAAGATATTTGTAATTTGTTTTAAAGGTGATCCAAATTGAGTTTCCTAACTCTAATTACCCCATCAGCACTCGCGTTAACAGTTCGGTAATCTTAAGTCTAGTGTTGAGAGATTTACTCATGCATTCTGCACATGCGTCAAATAATTCGCTAGTTAAATATTCTTTCACTTTGTAGATTGATTATAAACTCTACATAATTTTGTATAAATTTACTAGGTACCTGAGAAAAAATAGTTTGATTACGTGATTATTGAATGATGTTTGGAGGGAAAATATAAGAACAGAGAAATAATCTTAAAAATTGAATTAATTTTAACTATTTCACCATACTTGTATCACAATTTTTTTTTAATTTACTGAGTACGACTTGATAAAATTACACGAACAGGCTCGGAAATTTGTGAAGTTTATATTTTTTGCTTAAACCTTTGCTCTTGTAACAAGAGAAATTTTCACATTATCGGAAGGACTGAAAATATATTTTAGAAATTGTAGATAGGTTGAAAAAATCTGAAAAATTAATAATTTGAAAATAGAAAAAATTATATGAAGATAAAAAAAGTTTCAACCACATATAAAATTTGAAAAATAGAAGCTATTTTTGTTTTAAATAGTGTGAGCAAAATGCACATAGCGCTGGTGCTGACGGGTTAGAAACAAAACACTCCCGAACTTCTGCCGCAGTTTATTTTTTTGGGTAATTTTCTATCGTCTTTGGCAAGTTTTTGGGGATTATTTCAGCTATAACTTGGCGGATGTTAGCTTTTAGATGCTCCAACGTTGCAGGATTGTTGCTAATTTGACGTGAAGAAAACCCCACAAAAAAAGTCTATGGTGTATTCATGGCTGAATGACCGCTAAGATGTTTCACACACCTTCCCCTATCTCCAATGATTATAGTTTCATTGGAGATAGGGGAATATGACGCTTAAATTGGCCATCATATTCTTGTAAAAGTCAATGCATATTTCATACAGAATTGTTATTCCTGTAGAACAAGTGAGCAAATTAAGCGCTGTTAAGCGTTAGTTAAATGACTGATATCGTAAATGGAATATTTCCAACTAACATTCACCATTAAAAACAAGTATTTATATTATATTGCTTCAATATATCTGTAAAACTGATTTATTTTCGAAAATGTGTTTCTATTAGAACATTTCTGATTATTTTGAGCTATAGAATCTAATATATTAAATTTTAAAAGAAACAAAACATTAAAGTAATTATTTTATTGAATATAGAAAATCAATTCGGAAAATGATAAAGACAAAAGTAACATAGCTTCGAAAATCTATTCGAAATAAAACTTCTATAAAAATGTTTCATATATAATACCATACACAAAGTATATAATACTTATTACCCAAGAAAACAAAGTTAGTTCAGGATAAAATGTAGTAATTTTTTTTTTATATTCTTTATTTCGTTAGTACACGGTTTGGTTGGCATTTGATGCGTTTGTTAGTTACCACACAAGAAGCAGAAGAAGACATTCATCTTATTATAAAAACAAAGAAGATTATCGAAATAAAAACACACAACAAGCAAAAAGGAGAACGACAATGGAGAGGAGTTTGAGAGATGCTGCTGCTGCAACAAGAACAGAACAGAATTTTATTTTCTTTATATTTAATTATTTCACGAATTATTATTCGTGTAACAATAGATGAATGCCAGTGATGCGATGCGATGCACATTTGTCATTGTCAATGAGATGATGTAACCAGCTCTGTACTAGCAACGAGCGTAAACGATGATGGTGAACATTAACTTTCTGCTAATAAGTAATTGTTTTCATCTCGAAAATTGTGATTGTTTTACGTTATCAGACACTCTCTGATTAATGGAATTCAATATTCAGCACCATAATCAACCATATTAGTATGGGTTCTACGGGCCCAAGACCCAATTGAGCAATGTTGCTAATTTACGAACTCGACCTCACTTGTTATGTCCTGAAAACGCTATAAAAATTTCAAATTGATATCTCTTTTCGTTTTTGAGTGATCGTGTTGACAGACAGACGGACAGACAACCGAAAACGGACTAATTAGGTGATTTTATGAACAACTATACCAAAATTTTGTTAGTAGCATCAATATTTTCAAGCGTTACATACTTGGGACAAAACTTAATATACCTTGTAAATTTTTCATATACATGGTATAAAAACAAATGAATTTCATAAAGGTTTACCTCACTTAAATTTCTAGATTTTCGGAATATTCAGTATTTTTTACGTTATCAGACACTTTCTGATTGGTGGAACTAAATAATTGGCACCGTAGTTAACCATATTTGTAACGGTTATTCACGTTATTCGACATGCAAGAAGCTAAACTGTACATTTTAAAAATGTTTTCGCACAGGATGTCCGGAAAACACGAAACGTATCAAAGTTGTATTAAATGTAACACAAAATGGAAACAACAAATAAGTTACATCAAGGTTTACTTCACTTAAACTTCGAAGTTTTCAGAATATTCAGTATTTTTTGAAAATTTAATAGCTATTTTAACGTGTAAGTTCTCAAAGCTTACATCCGTGTTCTAACGAATTAAATAGAAACCCTATATTTTATGTCAACAGCAGATGTAAAATGTATTTCTTTAACAGAAAATTTCCTATATCAAATACCGTCAACTTTCCGACAGCGGTAGTTGGGGGTTTTAATCAGTTTTTTACAAATTAAAAAAAAAGCTATGGATCAAATAAAAATAATAAAAAGATCATGGAATTTTTTTGGTCATTCAATCAAATGACCATCCACCTTGTAAACCTTTAGGGAAAGAACAAAAGTTAAAATGTAAAAGTTATTTCTTATAAAAAGATTAACAAATAGTAAACATTCTTTCGTAATCACTTCTGTTTACCCGTAAAGGCGCAACTTAGGACAAAACTTTGGAGTCCATTTTCTCCAAAACTATAAAAGATAGAATATAGTTGAAAATTTGTTTAGCTTCAATTAGTGGCCTTTTACCACAAATTAACCATCTGTTAATACATTACCTCAAAAGTAAACATTTGCTAATATTTTCTGTAAAGCGAATATTTTCACGATATTCATCTAAATATCATTTATTAAAATATTGTTGATGCATAATATTTTTGTAGTATCATCAATAAAATGGTTTGCAATAGTTTATCGACAAAA
The DNA here is from genome assembly GCF_905475395.1 of Chrysoperla carnea. Taxonomy (NCBI): domain Eukaryota; kingdom Metazoa; phylum Arthropoda; class Insecta; order Neuroptera; family Chrysopidae; genus Chrysoperla; species Chrysoperla carnea. Next base: position 126,468,254 of record NC_058337.1, on the reverse strand, counting down.
TACAGTAATTAACTTAAACAGAAAGCTTTTGATGTTGCCTCTAAGAGCCGTGTTCACTAGAGCTTGAACCGTTTCTATACTATAGCACCTAAATCCATCTTGGTTGTATGTCTGTATCTTCAAAACATCTCTTATTACCTCTAACATAAACATTGTATACTAGTAATTCTTTTTCTTATATTTACAGACAAATGAGCATTTATATTTTTCTGAATGACAACGCAACGGTGAATATTTTTCTTTTAAGAGTAAAAAGGATATTACACTTTTTATATCAAGTACAAAAAGTATTTTGAATTTAAAATACTTTTTGTACTCATTTTGTATTTATATTTAATATTTTAATTTTACTTTTTATTATCTGTCAAAATACTTAGTTCTCATTTGTTTTTATAATTGTCTTTTTGTACAATATCATTTTATTCAGGTATAAATCGCAATTGCTCTCACAAAGAAACTTAAAAATAATTAAATGGAATATTTTGAAAAATATGATTTTTCAGTTGATTAAACGTAGTAATCAACTAACACTAATTTCCGTTTTACTCAAAATGGCTTAACCATTCAATCATAAATAATTTCCTGAGTCTTGGAGCGACAAAATACAATGTAAACCGAGTGTTAATAGTTTTGACTTTTATTACTTGCTTCAAAAAAGCTAAATTAAAAATTTAAAGAAACTCCGATAAAAAATCAGGTCTGATCGATTCATTTGTGACATCGTAGTTTCTAAACGGACGAATAGACTTTGAATTATTTGTTTTTCTTTTGTAATGTAATTGGATCGAAATTGTTTTTAGGTATGTATTAAGAAAATATGCTCAACCGTTTGAAGAACTTTTCGGATTGTTATCTGGTACGAAACTCCAAGCTCGCACTGCAAAAACAGATAAAAACTATTTCAATCAAAATACCTTAAAAGCAAAACAAACGAAACTTTTAAAACAGAAACGTTAAACTTTTAAAACCCCTCTTTTTTGGCCGGGGGTTAAGAAATTACGTACATCCAAATGAGATTGTTAAGAATGATTAATATTCAAAAAATGTTTGCTACTGGATCAAGCAAAGGTTATTCTCTTTAAATTAAAGACAAACCTTATCTAACATAATCGAATAAAAAGTCATTTTTAATAAACTAAAAAATAAAAATTAAATATAATCGATTCAGTAAAAACTTGAGATTAAAACGAATAACTTTCGTCCATTTCCAAATAAAAGCATGTTTTTAAAGCAAATAAAAGCAAGCTTTTTCGGCTTACTGTTTTTTTAAAATTTATTATTTCTTCCAACGCCTCCTTCAAACCAAGTTTAAAACAAACTTCTAAAGTATATCTTCGCTGAATGTTTTGAAATAACCAAATAAGAATTTTAAGTTCGTGAGTCAAGTAATTTTTCGGTGACTTCAGATTATTAAACATCTTCTTTAATATTTTCATGATGTTTTCATCCTGTAATAAGAGAAATATACCTAATTTTCATGAGAAGGTCGTTATTTTCCGTCTAAACTAGTTTTTTTTAAACGATTATCTGTGTGTCTTACATACTTTATTGTATTTTCGTCTTAAAACAGAACATACTTCGAAAATTCGACTTTGTCTTCAACAAATACATGTACATCTCAACGAAAAATATCTCTAATACATATCCAAGATATTATCAACATATAGGTATATATACACGTTTATCGTCAAAGTTGAGAGTATCAAGTTAAGTTACAATATATATATATATATAGATAGATATATATATACTACTGTATTTAATGGGAAAGTAATGTTAAACTCAGGTTAACCGGATTATTGTAAGTATCCGGGACGGCTTAGACGTGATACAGGTTTACGATCTCTCGGGTCAAACTTTAACAACATCTGGTTGCTTATAGTATTTCCGACATGTTCAGATTGTTCACAATGTTATATATGTATATGAACTATAAGAACATACAAACATACAATCATGAAGTACGTACAAGGTTATCAAATCTGTTTTATCCAAATAAGTCCCAAAAAACTTTTATAGGGCCAAGGATAATCTTCTGAACAAGAGTAAATAGGGGATAAGGGGAAGCAGCTCAGTAAAAAACTCTATTTCCACTTTCGTATCGGATATATTTCAATTTAGTTTCCTTCAAAACATAAATAAGCTTTTATTTGACTGTGTGTTTGGCTAACGTTTTGTGAAAAACTTCACGTCTGCTTGAGATAAGAGCAGGATGCCTATCCCAAAAATTGGATTTGGTTTACCACACACAAATTTTAACTAATTTGGATAAATCAAATATGTAATTCCACTAATTTTGAGTTATTCTTTTTTCAAATTTGACCAAAAATTCTCAAATATTTGGTCAAATTTACCGTATGTTCAATGAATTTCGAAAATGCAGAATCGTGGGTTCCACACTTGGAGCTAAAATTTGGCCAAAATAACCTAAAAATTACTTTTAAACTTTATGAAGCCAAAATTTGATTTTTCAAATTTATTGTTTCTTCAATAAATTTCGAAAATGCAGAATCTTGGCTCCGACACTTAGTATAAGGGCTACTAAAATCGAATAAATACCACAAAAAATGAAAAATATGATCCAAAGTAAGTGAGCTTCAAAAACAAATTCATTCAAACACGATAAAATTTGGCCAAAATATCAAAAATAGCCGAATCGTGGATGCCACACTTGAGACCAAAATATTCCAAAAATTGATTTTTAATCATTATGACGTCATCAAAATTCAAAAAAATTGGTTTCTCTCTACCACAGACGCAAATTTTATCCAATTTGAATCAATCAAGTGTATAATTCCACCACTTTTGAGTTCTTATTATGTTGCATTATCTTAATATTCTTTTCAAATATTTTGTCAAATTTAATGTATCATCAATAAATTTCGAAAATGCAGTATCATGGTTTCCACATTTGATTTAAGGGCTATAATAAACGAATAACTGCCACGGTAAATTAAAAAACAAAGTCATTCAAATACGACAAAGTTTGACCAAAATCAAATTATTGTGAATAATGAAGGGTTATAAAAGTCGCATTATTAAATTAATAATGACAGTTTCATAATCATAGAGGGCAATAATAGTTGATAGCTCTGTTTACCAAAATGTTTAATAAAAAGTACATATTCTTACATAGTAAAAAATCGGTTAAGGGCGACTTTAGCTTTTCGTGCTTTTTTCTTCTTCACAAGGCAAATTTAATAATAAAAAAAACTTTTAACAAAAAGAAAAACCGACCTCAAAGGAAAAACTTTTCCAAAATAAATTAAAATGCACTAAAAAGTAAAAAATAACGACAATATAATGTAGTTAAAATTATTGTTATTTTTGGAGTCGGTGTCAGCCAAGCTAATGTAGAAAACAATTCTGTCAGAGTTGTTTCCTTGGCTGACACCGACTCCAAAAATCGCAATAATTTTAACTACATTATATTATCGTAATTTTTTTACTTTTTAGTGCATTTTAATTTGTTTTGGAAAAGTTTTTCTTTTGAAGTCGGTTTTCTTTTTATTAAAAGTTTTTGTTATTTAGTGATTTTTAGTGAATCTGAAGTACACTAACTAATTTGTCACTAAAAAAAAATCATCGAAATCGGTTGGCGTGATATTGAGTTATTCGTCTTCTTGTCGTGCATACTTAATGCAAATTTAAGATTTTTACGGGAAGCACCAGCTTTCAAATAGATAAAGAATTATCAAAAACGGATCTTCCATTCAAAAGTTCTGATTTCTGATAACCTCCTCCTTTTTTGTTTGAAGTGGTTAAAAAAATACATAATATAACATATTGGACGATGGCAAGGAATCCTTTGTGTGCTAGTATGATTTTCACTTGGCCAAATTATTGTTAAAATTTTGCTAGATTTATCACAATAATACGGTTATAACTTTACAGTCGCTTCGTATATACACCTTTGAAAATAGATTTATATATGTTTATCCAATCCTCGGGTATAATACCTACATACGTATATTCGATATGATTATCTTTGTTTCGCCTATACTTTGCTTAATGTGTACTCACTCATACACATATACAATAATATCACATATATGGTTTGTGATATGTATCGATGTTAAAAACCTAAATACTAATACCACACAATGTTTGTGTATTTAATTCATCAAGTTTAAAGTAAATTAATTAGTATCGATTATATATAATAATAATTATTTTTTTGTTTGTTTTTTAAATCGGTTTTACTTAAAGATTAGTTATCTAATATCATTACTGGAAATAAATGGATCTTCATAGTTAAATTGTATAATATTCTTAAGAAAATTTGCTTTAAAAATATAATTAAGACAAAAATAATGTGGAAATTGTTAATTTTTGGATAAGGAACCATTTTTATACCATGCATATATGTAATATGCAAGGTATACTAAGTTTAGTCCCAAGTTTGTAAAGCTTAAAAATATTGATGCTATGAACAAAATTTTGGTATTGGTGTTCATAAAATCACCTAATTAGTCCATTTCCGGTTGCCGTCCGTCCGTCTGTCCGTCTATGGGTACGATAACTCAAAAACGAAAAAAGATATCAAGCTGATATTTATAGCGTACTCAAGACGTTAAAAGTAGTGACGTCGAGTTCGTAAATAAGCAACATAGGTCAATTGGGTCTTGACCTATGTGTCCGTAGGACCCATCTTGTAAACCGTTAGAGATAGAACAAAAGTTTAAATGTATATAATATTTTGTTCCTTACCAAAAAATAATCAACTTTTGTTTGAAACATTTTTTCGTAAACATCACTGTTTACCCGTGAGGGCGCAAATTAGGCGTAAATTGTATGGTATGTATTATATAAATTGTATATGTATATGCAATGTGATAGAGTAATCAACACTATTTATGCATGGTATTTCAACAATTAACTCAGTCAATTGTTTGTTTTCACTTGTTTAATTTATATTCTTTCTTTGAACCCATATTGATTTCATAAGAAAAGCCTTAATGACGCTTCTAAATCCGCCTATAAAAAACTAAAACAATATTTAAAAAAAACAAACTATAAAAACTCCCGAATCACAAGATATAGAGCCAACAGCGTTAAATTTTTAAGAGCACGGGCACATCTGGAGAAAATGATATTTATTAAAGACATTTTATGGTGGGAAAATTCAGAAAATACTTTTTAGTTAATATATTGAATCTTCAATTCCGCACATACGCGGTTGTAATTTTTTCTCTTCGCTATAACTTCTTTTGGATAAAATTTACAAAATCAGTTTTTGTTTTATGCGCATTAATTATGAATTGAAAGATGTGTTTTTCGATTTTTAAAGCCCCAATTTTGGAACAATACAAATTATTATTTCCTTACTAAGAATAGTCCCAAATGTTAAATCAAAAATAATTTTTTGGAAGAATATTGCCAAATATGAACAAGCAGAGAGGCATCTCAATCTAAAGATTAATGTTTTATTGTGATTCTTTTTTGTCGTCGGCTTTTTTCTAGTTGTTATCAGGTACGAAATTGTAAATTCACCCTTGAAACACTATAAAATTATCATTCAAAAAAGAAAAAAATCTAGTTCATCCATTTAGATACAAAGGTAATACATACGTAGATATATTAAACTTATAAAATTCCTCTTTTTAATCGGGAGCAAAAATATCTCAAACTAATCTTAAGACAACGCCATTTCGATTTGGTTCCTTACAATATCATGATGATCATGTATAAGTAATGAATGAAATCGTTGAAAAGCCTTGTTTTCTATTTATTGCAGTAAATCACAGAGTTTAAATCAAGTTTTTCACGAAGTCTATTTTGTTTCTAAAATCTATTTTTAGCGTTCGCTTGCATTTTATTTAAGTCTGTTTATTTTTATACCATGTATATATGAAATATACATAGTATATTAAGTTTAGTCCCAAGTTTGTAACGCTTAAAAATAATGATGCTAGGAAAAAAATTTTGTCATAGGTGTTCACTAAATCACCTAATTAGTCCATTTCCGGTTGTCCGTCCGTCCGTCCGTCTGTGGACACGATAACTCAAAAACGAAAAAAGATATCGAGCTGAAATTTTTACAGCGTACTCAGGACGTAAAAAGTGAGGTCAAATTCGTAAATGAGTATCATAGGTTAATTGGGTCTTGGGTCCGTAGGACCCATCTTGTAAGCGGTTAGAGATAGAACAAAATTTCAAATGTTAAAAATGTTCCTTATCAAAAATTAAACAACTTTTGTTTGAAACATTTTTTCGTAAACATCACTGTTTACCCGTGAGGGCGCCAATTAGGCGGAAATTTTATAATATGTACTATATTTGATTATCAGTTATGTATGTGTCACATGTTTGTATGTGTAATGTGATAAAGAAATCAACATTGACTATGCATGGTATTTCAACAATTAACTCAGTCAATTGTTTGTTTCCACTTGTTTCTTTTCTTTTTTTACAAAAACATATGAATTTTTCGAAGAATGATCATTTTGAAATTGCATGACTTGCCTTATGTTCTAAGGACTGACTGAGTTATTTTTCATGTTTTGAATTCGTAATTCTTTTTTTCTTTCGACAGTTCCTGTTTTGGTAATGACCCTTTTTTAATCAGTGAATGCAATCGTTTTTATAAAAACATAAATTTCAATTTAAATTTAAACAGATATATACATTTAAAATGTATATAATTCGATTAAAAACTATTGAAATTAAATTAATTGCAAGATATTTAACTGTACACATGACTTCTAATGTGTAACTAATATGTTATATATATTCTCATACAAAATATGAAGGGAGAATGAATATAATGCTCAAAACTGTGAGTACATATTTAGAGGGGTAGTTATTCCAACCTTTTATAGTTTCTTGTTTTAAAATATGTCAAGTTCAGCTTTTAAAATTAACCTAGAAAAAACGGCTTTATCTTTCGAGTTTAATTTATATTACGAGCACATTTTTATATTACGATACTTATTATTATAATTGGAGTATATTTTTTCAAAACAAGATAATTTCCAAATAAAAATTTACAGTTGAGTTTAACTTTTCGTTTTTATATCTCCAAAAAGAAAAAAATAATAATTTCGAAATTAAATGGAAATAAAATCATCCGCTTAAATAGTGAATTTGTGTTAGCTAAACTGTATATTTATATTTATTAAAGAAAAGTATAGTTTCCATTATGGTGATCAACAAGACATATTTATTATATTTTCTTTTATCATAATATTTTCATTCCGGTATCTTGGTAAGATTCCTACTTTTTGCCATACTATTCTTAGACATACCATACAGGAAACTCCGCCAAATATCAAAAAGAAATTTCAAGTATACAAACTCAACAAATTTGACCATAAATTAATAAAATTTTAAGACGTGACTTCTAACTACAAAGTTTTAAATTATCGGCAATATGGGAAAATAACAGCTAGCAGTAGAAAACATAAAGAGCCGAAATTGTGAAATGTTTTAAAAGTAGCACCTAAACTATCAAAAGAAATTATTTGTAAAGAAGTGAAATATAAATATCAAAGATAGCGTGGACACTACCTCAAGGTGGAGGTAGTGTCCTCTTAAGTTTCCTTTCAAAGCTCTTCTTAAATGATTTGAACTGAATTTGTTTTTTGTACGCCATTTTTTTCTCCCTCAGGTTCGATCAGATAAGAGTAGATGTGTCATCCCCGGTCATTACACCATGAACCATTTGGAACTGTTTAAAACAAAAGGAATACTGCTGCGTAAACGGGCTATAGGTCTGAGAGATTGTCAAAGAAAGCTGACTTAAATGAGTCCGCCCCTTCACGGCAAAATCTAGACAGTGGCAGAGAAGATGAGCCATCATTTTCTCCTTCTTCCTACTGTGTAAGTCGCAACGATTTTGCCAAAGTCAAAGAAAAGCTGGCTGGAATGAGTCTCTGTGAAGCGATTTTTTTTTGTTTCTCCCTCAACAACATAAATGGTGGAAAAACCATAGTATCTAAGAATTTCTACCTTGGTACATTTACCCTAGATTGCCGAAATGGTATACAAAAGTCATTCATAATTTTATCACTTTACTAAAGAACTCTAGAGCATCACATACGTTTTCTAGCCGAAATGTTTTTATATACTATTTGTACGTCATAATGTCGCCAAAAACATTTTCAATATAAAAATATGAAATAAATATTCTTCTAGCGCACCCAAAAACCTTCACTTTATGTTGTTGAATGACACAGTAAAGTATTTTGACTTGCTACTCATATTTTTTGGCAATCATAAAATAGTGTTTCAATTATTTAATATTTTAACCTAGAAATATACCGATTTGAAAGTCTACTATTTGGGGCTGTTTTAGAAAATCCTTACTTTTTGCATTTTACTCTGATAAAAAGAATCTCCAATGTCATTTCTGTATAAAAGTCAATAAGTTTGAGAGAAATCATTTCGAGGGATGTTGAATGGGGAGAATACTGTGAAAATGGTAGTATGAGGGTTAAAAGGTTGTTATGTATAGAAAAGAGAAATAGATACACGTATAAAATGTACGAATGTATTTGAATGTCCACTCAGAAATAAATTATAGCGATACGCGAGATAAATGTCTCCAATGGTACATATGTCGTATTTTTGTAGTATTTGTTTGTACAGAATGTCACAATTTACTATGCTTCAACAGCTAGTCGTTATAGAACAAAAAAACTTTTACTAGCTACGAAAAAAATTCCTTGCCCTTGAATTTTAGATAATGATTCAATTGTGTTTATGGATAAAAAATTCAATAAGCATAAAAGCCAGAAAAATTTAAAAGAAACAAAATCAATTTAAAAGTAATTTAAATCTTGGGATACAAATATAAATTAAAAATTTAAACAAAATCAGGTAGGATTGACTCGTTTGTAGCATCTTTGTGTTTGCGATTGAAAGGTAATTTGATCGAGAGTGTTCTAAGCTATATTTCAAGACAATCTACTTAGCCATTTGAAGATCAGCGCCTCTTTCCTAGTTGTTTCGCTATTTTTATATAACATAAGAACACTTTCGATAGAATTAAAATCTCTCAAATCAAAATCGACTCATCCGTTTAAAAGCTACGCGACACAAAATCAGGTTTGACCGATTTGCTTGTGGTATCAGAGCTCCTAAACCGATTAATTGCTTTTTGGAACGAGATCCCTTAACGCGGCTTGCCATTTTGATCAAGTTGGTTTAAATCGTCACGTAAGCATGTTAGATATTTTGAAAGTTAATTTTATAGACAATGTTCTTGGCTTTGCTTTACCACCGTGTTCTTTTCATTGTTTTCAATAATTTTTTGAAGAAAGTATTTTACAAATGTCACACATAGCCTGCTCTTCTTACAGTAATGACAATTTCTGTCGGCCATATTGTCTCCCGTGATTTTTCCAATAAACTGGCATTATTTTCATACAATAATTTCAATTAAGAGGTAGCGATCGTTTTTCTTTAATTTTAAGTAAACAAGTAACTGAAAATGAAAGATTTATCTTTGATGATTATATTTCAAATGTGCATGTTTCATCAAAAAAATCATTCATTTCACTCTAAAACCCCTTCAAATTTATTGATTATACAAAATATTTTGACAATTAAAAATCAAATTTTATTATTTTCTTGACAATACTAATTCCTAATTTTGACACAGAAACTTTTGATAAACTAAAATTCGATTAACCACGACAGAATCACAAGTGCCATCCAATATATATTTCCAAAATTCTATATATTTTTTCCTCTCGACAAATTTCTAGCTTGTATAACAAAATAAAATAGTTTACTTTGCATGATGATATGTTGTTTTTGATAAAAATCTATATACATACACACATAACCTACATATATGTGTGTGTATATATGGGGATGTTTGTTTTTAAAAAGGTTTGATTAGAAAAAAAAAGCTTTCTTTTTTTTCTATCGTTCCTGAAGAGAGTGGGACGCGTTCACTTCTATCTGTATGTCACACAATATAAAATGTATATATTGTTTTGTTTTGTTTTGTCGCTATATTTATTTTATTTCACTTTGTCGAAAATAACATTAAATAATACACACATTTCTGTGTTTTCTTTCTAAAACTGTTTTAATGGTCTCCTAGTTGTATTTCAAAACACATATTAGGACGTAACATATATTTATGATATTTATTATGGAGATATGATCGATGTTAGAATTTTTTTCATTTTAACTTGTAATGGATCCAACAGACTTAAGCGAATTGCTGCCAGGAAAATTGACAATGACAACAATGTTTGATTAAAATTTTTAAAATTTGAAAATTTTCATACGTCGACTTTTACCAAAAGAATAAGTGGTTCAAATTTCTTCTGAGATATTCATGTAAATTTATAAGAAAAAAATCATTGAAAATCGATATAAAATAAATGGCTCTTATGGAGAAATCTCAAAAAAATAAATATTTTGAAAGTTTTTGATAATTTTCACTTGGAACAAATTTAAGTAAATAACAAAAAAAAAAACTTCTTAATTGAAAGTAAACATCAGCAATGACAAAGATCTTTAAACGAACAATTCTTGTATACATATATAGATATATAACAACAATCTCAGAAAGCGCTCCAACGATTTTCATAAAATTTAGTATGTCGATACTTTCGGGGGCGAAAAATCGATCTTGCTAGGTTTCATTTTTAGAAAATATCGTTTTATACGTGTTTTCAGGAAAAACTAAAACATCAATTACAAAATATGACTCTTCGTGACATCTTTTGGCGAGTATATACATTTCGCGTGGTTTGCTTTTATTGTATAATTTGTTTGTATATGTATTTTATAGTGTGAAGTCCGTGTGGCTTTGTCAGTTTTGGTTGAATTATAGCTGATGTGATATACACGTATATCGAGCAAAATTTGGTCATCCAGGTACTTAGAATTTATATTCAAAAACGGACATGAAAATGATTTTGAAAACTTTCCTTTAAAAAATGTTAAAATAAGCAATTTTAGCAGCTTTTTTCGAGAAAACGTTGAAGCAAAAAGTTGAAAGCAGCATAAAATTATTAAAAAAATTTTTACAACAAAAAGCAAATCAATACAAACAAAAATAAAATATGTTCTACACCACAATTTCATTTCATTCCATGCAAGAGGTAAGGGGTGTTGGGTAAGCTGGAATGGTTGATGTATAATAATATACTTTGCATATAGAATATTCGTAGGTATTAAGTTAATAATTACATATTCTTTGTGGTTAACACCGATTGCGTGGTTGTTTTTTTGTTGTTGTTTGTAATCTATGAAGTCAGTAGACATCAAAAGCCAAATGAATAACAACGACACAACCACATCAGATCAGCAGATCAGTTTTTCAACCCCTTACCAAATCCATTTCATCCCTGTGTGTGTGTATGTGTGTGTATTCTACTCTCAATCATATATGATCATAAAATATCACAGGAATTATTAATATTGTGTGTACGGTGTAAAAATAGAATTCACCATATATAGCCGTAACAAATAATGATTTTGTGACTCATCCCGTTTTAATTTAAGGGATCAATTTGAATGATAGTAATGGTGGTTTTTTAAATGCTTTGAAAGGGGGAGGATTGATGTTGTAAGTCTCTTAGAGGGTGATTTGATGCTGCTTTTTTAAAAGTTTTTAATGTGACACTTTTTATTTTTTAGTAGGTGGCTGAATGCATTTTTTATTCCTGGTTTTTTTATTAAAATTCCTTTAGGATTATTTATTGTATTTCAATTGAAATTAAGTGCCACATATGTATTGGTATCAAATTCATTGTAATTGTATTTTGGGTATGTCCATAATTCTCTAAAGAATTGTAGCAAATAATATATTAATGGTTGAGTCGAAAGGTATTCATATTAATTTCATTAATTTTATTTGCTTTCATTATTTTCAGAAATATTCGTGTGGTAATGTTAATATAAAAGATGATCCAATTTCAGTTGCCTATGTTTGCAACTTTGTAAACTACGAAGCTTTGACAACTTTCATTTTCACAGTTTGAAAAATTCCATTCCATTTCAAATTGGTTTCTGGTTCTACAGAAATATAATTCTGTAATAACTGTTTATTCGTTGTGTGCGTAGTCACGGTAGGTACAATAAAAACGATGCCAGCGATTGCAGTGAAAAATTTTGGCGATAAAGATGGCTGTTATGACTAATTTGCAATTCTTTACATGTTAATGTTATAGGAAATGTCAAATTAAAATTATTAAAAAACACCAATTAATTAAACTTAATGCATTAAAAATTGTGAAAATAAGAATTCAAATAAATTTGTGAGACAATAATATTAAATTTTCAATGTTATGAATGCAATCCATACAATTATATATGCATCCATACAATTCTATAATTAAAGTAGTTTATCGTTACCATGGAAACTCCTCCAATAAAACTCACGCACGGTGCAAATAGACTTATACGGGAAGGTTATGGTCAATTTAATCGTCCTTATAAGCGAACAATTCGCGTCATTGTACAAAAGCTTCTTTTTCCAATCAAAAGCAAAATTTTTTTTTAAATTTAAATTTTCAATCTTGCATTTTCAACTTTTTGTCTATGTATACGTTATACGAAAGGTTTTGAGAGAACAACAAGTCAAAACCAAAATTGGCGGAACTTTGCAAATATTGAAAATGTTGCAAAATACTTTGATGTATATTCTTAAAAATGAAATTAGTTTGTTAATAGAACCCTAAGGAACAATCAACCAACTTAATCTAGTCATAAAAGGGCATAGGGTCCCAGCGGGGGGCATATGTAATCCAAATTTTTTCTAGTAGCTCCGAGAATGTTTTTAAATGCTTATTTTGACTTGAAATTTTCATCTTGTAGGTATTTCTGGCCGCTGAATGTCGTACAAGATGTCAGATTACATAATCAATTCTGTCATATATTCCAAAAATCGTGCCATGTTTGACCCAATATTTCAATTTTTGATTGCTGTTACGAATCTGATGTCATATTAGCGGATTCGATCACGTATTCCGAGAACTGTGCCATTTTTGGCCAAGAATTTCACTTTTTTTTTCAAAAAATTTCTTTCAGTGAGTATCTAATCATTATTTGCAAAAAAAGGCCAAGTCATACGTCAATTGAATATAATTTGATCTCTTCAGTCAATTTTCTCGACGTAATAGATTCTTTGCCACTAACCTACTGAAATCACAAGCTATTTTCACATAAAGAACTAACCATATAAAAATATTTTTAACTAAATTTTGCATTCGAAAATTAAAAAACTTTCCCTTATGATGAAAATAAAAAATTTTCAATAATACCAACTTAACAACTATAGTAGCGTATATAAAGTAAGTATTTAAAACATAAATTACCAAATGTTCAAGCATATTAAATTGAAAATAGTGTGTGTTTATAGTTTAACAACAGAGTAGGTAGGTATTCTGAATAGATATAGGTATGACTACACTCTACACCAAAGATAAAGGAGATATTTTATATAGACAGACCAAAATGTTTGAAATTGTGGTTTTATGTTTGAAACATTTTCAAGGGGGTATGTTTGTAGTAGGTACACTATACAACACACTACTCTACGAGCGATGTAATATAGGTACTCTACTACACAAGGTACTCAAAACTATACCAACCAAATATAGGTGTACACTTCTATACGTATTATATTGAATGATGAGTTTGTTTGCAAAATATAACAACTGTACTATTGTATGTGCTACCTCAATACAGAGTGTGCTAAGATGGTGACACTCCAGTAATACGCGCTATGAAATTCAAGGAAAGGTAAAAAATAAATTACAGTTACAAAAAAAAAAATTTGGAAAACGGTTGACCCTGCAGGTCATCCCTGTAACTTCCCGCTAAGTATTGACTCATAACGTGTAAAAATTTTTATCTATTCTGATGTTATATCCAATTTTCAAATCGCGATAACTTTAGAATGAATAAACCGATTTTCACGCGGTTGGTGACATTCGACGCAGTTTTTGAAGCTTCATGAAGAATCTTTAAGTTTCAATTGATAGAACAAAAAATTTTGAGGTTATTCCGAAAAAACGCTTTTTTGGGTTTTCTTTCGTCAACGATAACTCACGAACGAATCAACCGATTTTGACCGGACTGGTGGTGATCGACGTGGTTTTTTGATGTTGAGAGCTGATTAGTTTTTGGAGTTGATCGATACAGCCGTTTAAAAGTTATTCAAAAAAAACCACTTAAAAAAAATTTTTTTTTGCAGTTTTTTTGAGATTTCTCGAAATCTATCGGTTCGAATCGGTCCAAAATCTAAGTTTGGTCAAGCCCTTTCGAATGGCACCAACCGCGATCAAATCGGACAAACTGATTATGAGAGGTTTACATACATCCACACACACACACACACACACACACACACACACACACACACCCACACACACACACACTCATACATACATACAGTCATACAGACACCCTCGCGGACGTAGTCAGGGAAGCTTCCTGACACCTTAAAACGCCGAGATCTGATGAAAACTCGATTTTGACAAAACGGGGTGAAAACAATAACTTCCCTATTTTCTTAGCGGGAAGTTAAAAAAAAAAAGAAAAAGAAAAACACATCTTATTGCACTTAAAAAAGGATAATGATTTTAATTGTAATGTAAAATTCAAAGCGTGGAGTGCTCTCTATATGAATTCCTTAAATACGCTGATTTTTCAGATATCGAGCAACCCCATGCTTTGAATATTGAATTACAACTGCAATTATTATCCAGTTTTTAATAACTATAACATATTTTCTTCTAATAGATCGGTGTAGTACATATATTGACTTACCTGTTCATACCGTAAGTCAATATAAGTAGCTACACTGATCTGTTAACCAAGCGAAATTATTATCAGAAGAAAGATAATTTAAGACCGAAAATATTGACATTAATTTACCTAATAAAACCTTTATGTAAAAAAAATTTATTTAAATTAATCTAATTAAAAACAGCCAACATTTTTCGATAGGTAAGCTATTATAGGCGCGTTCATCAATCAATAAATTTCATAAAAAAATTGTCTCAGCTGGTTATCGGATGGATGAAGTTCTTCGTCTCCTTTACTATAAAGTTAAACAATAATCCTGATTCAGAAGTTTCCAGTTCCAATCCACAAACTTTCTGCCTCAGGTCTTTCTGGCACTCGGTTGATCGACAGTAATTTCATGGCGCGAATGATAACATTGTAAACTTGCTCTTTCGTCAGTTTTGTTACATTCTGTATACACCGAGACTATTATAATATAGTTTTGAGAAAGAGATAAAATTATCATCATATTGAAGGATAGATAGAATGAAACTTTGTAATATACAAGTGAAGTTGAGAAATTGTATATTTTCATTGTATGTGTATCTGTTATAAAGCGCGCTGAAGTGCCTGCTAAAGGTATATAATATTGTAAAAACTAATAGATGTATTGGAAAGAGATTTTTCTATTTGTAGATTAAAGAGCAAAACTTTTCTTTTAACTAAACACGGGATTTATGAAAGTAAATATTCGCAATTTATATATTTCAATTTCGTAAGCTAAGATAATAAGTAAAAACACTAGGGAAAATTTGGTTGCTAAGTATAAAATTGGAAAAAAGTGAGTTTAATACCTGTTGAAGGGAATAAGAACCATCGTCATTCGGAGAATCAATGATATAATTTGGAACACTTTGTTTGCACCACAAACGGAGTAATCACAAGAAGTGTTTTCTGGGGGATGGAGGAGAGAGAAGTTTCCGAGTGAATGGAATGCGTTTTAATAGACTAACTATTTAAACCAAACCTAATAATTAAATCAAAAACACAATACTCGGCTTACTATTAAAAAATAATCTAATATAATATATTTGTGTTTCCCTTGTAAAATCAATTTCAAAAATCATACAAATTTTCTGCTTAGAATAAATTTAAAAAGAACGAGAAGGTTCATGGGACACCCGGTCGGAACTATATTATTTTTGTACATTATAAATGGAGCGCTTACTTTTTTATTTACAAGATATTTTTCTGAAAATTTAAAGTATGAATTTTATAAATTAAATACTTTTAGTTTTTACTGTATGAATTCATTGTAATATTACTTTAAAAAAGACTTCTGAACTCAATACTTCTGATTTAGAAGTCAACCTAATTTGTGAGTACATTACGTTTGGTTTGATCAGGATATTTATTATGACATAACATAAAAATATCATTTCACATACTTTAAAGTAGTTCCTCCGCGACAGTCCAGTCAAAAAGTTTTGGACTAATACTATCATTCAGCGCATTAACTGTGCTATGACTACTATGACTATACCATATATTATTTTCACAAGACTGTAGTTCCTCACTACTGTATCTCCTATACGTATAAACACACACACTATGATATATACCTTTACCATTAGTCTTTATATCCTCTCCACAAAAAATCATCGCTAAAACGAGTTATTTATTTAAGTTTTTTATCGAAACTATATGGTAAATAATTTTTATTTTTTTTTATATATTTTCTAAATATAGTATTCTACATTATATTAGTTTTTCATAGAGATGGTGAACGTCATTCATTGATAAATAAATATAATATTTGTAAATTTGTGTATTTTTATACGCTTCTCCCATGTACACGTACAAATTGCGTCACTTTTAATTGCTAATATCTCATGTATGACATGGTAAATCATCTTCTAATTTTAACAGCATGTGTATTATGAATTAAATATTTTATATTCTGAGTTTTGAGAAATTCTTGAAATATCACTTTCGTGTAGGTACTACCTTAAATCGTCTCTGTTATTTTTACTTCTGATGGCTTTCACAACATAATATTTTGACCAAAAATACAATTTGACAATTATAGTAATATTTTTGCATTTTCTCAAATTTCATGGCAAGCTGGATTGAATGAAAAAATTTTAGTTTCCTAGATAACCTAGCTGAAAATAGTCGGTATTGGTGTCGATTTTTTTTTTCGTTGCACTTGGATGGTTCTACCTCCAAACCAGCAAACAAATTAGAATGATAACGTGCGATAATACGGAACATACTTCCAGTAAGAAGTAAGTCAGTGGAATTTTTCGGTGCATTACCACAAACAAGTGCCTACATATAATAATATACACCGTATAGACAACGAATAACGTATACGCTATGCCACGTCATATAACACATTTCAATGTTACGTGTATTAGT
Source organism: Chrysoperla carnea (assembly GCF_905475395.1). Classification (NCBI taxonomy): domain Eukaryota; kingdom Metazoa; phylum Arthropoda; class Insecta; order Neuroptera; family Chrysopidae; genus Chrysoperla; species Chrysoperla carnea. Next base: position 126,451,136 of record NC_058337.1, on the reverse strand, counting down.
AAATGGTAATATGGTAGTACCTACGTGTGTACTACACCGAACAACATATTATAAGAGAGAAGAGGGCACCAGGTGTTTACTGAACACTTCATAACTTGGACACTGATTGCTTCTTCCTTCAAATAGTAATACCGTATATATCGTATATATATAGTGAATATTCCCTACAACTAAAACTCATGTTCATATCCTCCTCGCCTACTTCAAATATGCTCGTATATGTCTATGTTTCCCAATAGACCACTTTCATCGTCCATACATATATATGTTTTCAAATCACAATTTCCATATACCTAGATCTGTTCTATCTATTATTAACAGACACTTTAATATACACCTTCGATATAGTACAGGAGATGTTCTATAAATTAATTTAGATACAAATCGATTGGAATAGTTTAGAAGTACTGAGTTTTGAAACAGGATATGGATATGGACCAACTCCTTACAGAAATTATCGTTTAAGTCCTTGCAGAAAATATTTCATACAGTATTGCTCTACAACTTGCACTAAGGGCATTCCCAAACATCTAGATTCAAGCCAAATAGATTTTCAGCAATAAATAGATACCACAATCACTTCAAAAATAGATAGAAACCTTTACTCCTTCGATCAAAATTCTGAATCCACGAAATTACATTCAAGATCACTTGTTAGAATCAATAATTTTTTTATAATGACACTTCTTTTCTAAAAAATCACAGCTACCTTTTTTGAGAGCTCTTTTTATACGTTGATAATTAACACACACATACAAAATATAATATTATCTTGGTTATATTTTATTAATCGAATATGAACTATAATCCATTTGAAATGAAAAATGATGCCAAGCAAATGGTCGCCCCTGGCGCTTCTGCAGTAATAGATTATTAATTCAAGGTATATTTTGATGACTTTTCCGCGGGTTAAGCTTCTGAGAATATCTTGGTTATAGTTTAGTGGATGTAAGCTTTTATTTTCTTTAACTTTGAAAGTTTGTTGATATTGACAAGAATCTTGATGCCGTTTGTTTTTTTTTCATATTAACAAACATGCAATGCTGGAGCATCTAAAAGCTGACATCAGCTAAGCTAAATCAGCCCCAGTTAGAGTCCCTACATATTTGTACATAGCGAATCTACCTCAATAATTGAACTTACAAACATTGAATGTCTGACTACAATATATAGTTTTACATTTACGTATTGTAAGAGAGCAGTTGCTCAAACTATAATAGAAAGTTATCATCTCTGCTATTTCTATATCTGAAAATGTTCAGATCACGAAAGTACACAAATAAATTTTAAAACTTATATTTTTTTTTTGATATTGAAAGTCTAACTTGTTCTATAATTAAAGCTATTTTACTATACATACGAGTAAAAACTTTTCTAAAAATTTCTTCCAAAATATTTCAAAAATATTGAAAATGGTTTGAATAGTTCTTTTATAAGTAATGACTGATAAACTGATCAATTCGTTTGTGACATCGAAGCTCCTAAATGGAAGAAACGATTTTCAATTATTTTATTTATTTTTTAATGAAAAATGATTTGATTTTTGTTATATATAAGCTCTTAATTTACTTTTACAGCATCTCGAATCAGGAAGTACTAAAACAGTGTTTGCAATTTCAGTATTTTCTGTGTAGGTAATGAGATAGGCCTTTACAATGAAAGTGAATACTAATATAACATAAAAATTACCGAAAAGTGTGCAATCATCAAATTAATGAAATGGAAAATAAAAAATCAGCTTAATCCAAACTTAATAATAAACAATATTTACTTGAAACGAACAAAAAAAAAAGATTTATTTAATATTAAATCCATTTGGTAAACAATTCATATGCTGCTATAAAATGATCTAAGTTCCTAACAATTCATAAACATTATTTTTCATCACCACAATAATATGTGATTATTATTATGCCTGATTCACACTAGCTATCTCAAAGTCTCTAAATTAGTAAGTATCATTACTTTTATACATAAATCCGGTACTCAGGATTGGAAAAAAGAGTAAGACTCTGGTTTATTGTTCGAATATGGACAAATTTGTTTTGTAAAATCTATACATTTATTTTTGATTTTGGCTACGAGCATTACGAATTCTGAGAAAAAATAAATTATCTACTTATCCTAATACTACCTTCTCCGTGAGATATTTTAGGCAGTGTTTGAAAATTATTGAACTCTTTTTAACCCATAAGATAATAAAAAATAATAATATAATAAAATACAATAAAAGTTAATAAAAAAATTGACTTCAACTTGGAGTGACAAGCATTAGTTTGTACGGCCGAAATCCTACAACTTGTGTTTTGGTTTTTTTTTCAGTCAATATTTTCTAAAATACAAGGGAGGTCTCGAACTTTTTGAACACCTGGTCTATTGTAATACTTCAGGGCCTCATACTTTCAGCTGGCCTAAGTAAACATATCTTAATAAAAGAAAATTAGCATGTTTTCAACTCTTCCCTACCCCAGATTTTCTAAGAACACTCTCGATCAAATGTTCTTTCAAACAAATAAAAAATCAAAATCAGTTCGTTCGTTGGGAAGGTACAATATCACAGACAGACACACAGATACACAGATTTGGGCACATATAACCCCCCCCCTCTTCTTTGTCGGGGGATGAAATTGTGGCTTCCTCGAAAAACGAAACGGACTTAAGATACGTCTGACAAAATTAATGAATAACAAACAAAAAATCAAAATCGGTTCGTTCGTAGGGAAGCTACAATGCCACAGGCAGACACACAGATACACAGATATAGACATGTGTAACACTCATCTTCTTTATCGAGAACTAAAATTGTGTTTTTTTCGAAAAAGGAAACCGTATTTTATATATGTCTGACAAAATTAATTAGTTCTAATTAATTATCATAGATTATTTTATTTCGCCGTCGAAATCGTTTAATATCATTGAAATATATCATCGCATGTAAATCAGTCACATTTAAGATAAAATGCATCCCTTTAATATATTATATACGGTCATAATGCACACACAGTAGGGGTTGAAATCACAAAGTTATCGTGGGAACACCTATAGGGTATACTATATAAAACCAATGCAACACCGTATTACGTACAATATATTTTGAAAAGAATAGCTTATTATATTGCAATTGTTCTCACTAAAGTGATATTCACCGGCAAGTCACGTGTACGTCTAAATAATATTTTTTTACCTATGAATGAGGAGAGAGCTATATATAGGATGTTATATTTATTGTGTATGAGCCTGCAGCATGCGTTAGTTTCCTATAACGAATTGTAACGTGTGTGTAGTATATGTATATATTAATATGCATGTTTATATGGGATACGTTCGATGCGGGAGGAAGAAAATCTGGACCATTTTTATATGTATAAAAGTGGTCACACAAAGTAGATTTTATTTGTAGATATTTTTAATATTAAAAATTTTGGGAAATATTCTATAGACTTTTAGATACAAAGTAGAACTGTTAAAAGCTAATGGTTAAGATCTGGTAAAATTATCAGATAGATGTTAAACTGAAAGAGGCACGGAGACACTGGGGCATTCCAAGGAATTGTGAAGTTGACGACCTTACTAAAATGGCACAAGGCTGTCGGTTCCATTTGGGAATTTCAAACTGCTCATTGCTATATGGAGGCAGGAAGGCACTTGTGGTATCGCCGAATTTCCATGGAAGATCTTATATCGCTATCGTATATCGCGCTACTTCACGAAAAAGTTGATTTCAAGACAGCTGAACTTTAAATATTTCTTTTATTATTAAAATTAGGTTGGACATCTTCAACGACAGCCAAGTACCGCTCTAATTCTAAAACTCGGTTTAACTTACCACAAAGGTACCACAGGACTGTCTTACGTTCTTAAAGAAGCTGGCGATCAAATGGACGTAAACCCTGAAGAGGGTATTGGAGCAGAGGGCCATTCTAGGGAATTGTGAAATCTAAACTTGCTAGAAGGCTGCTGGACAAAATCATCAAAAGGCATTCGGGAGTTTGGGAACTGCAATCTGCTCCTGAATGAAAATATTTTAAGAAAGGCCAATCTTAGATGAGGGCAGTAAGGCACTTGTAGTAAAGATCCCTATAAGTTTTTGCGGCTATTACAGGCCACTTATAGCTAGGCGACAGACAAACAACACGAGTTGGCCTACCAGTGCATCACGATTGTTGCAGCAGTTATCACATTGTGGAGAACAAGGGAACTGTGCTTCATCTTTACTATCACTGTCCAGCTCTTGTCATGAAAATTAGAATTCATTTGAGTCAACCTTTCTTTGACGATTTCTCCGAACTGAAGTCGGTTGACGTCAAAGCATTCCTACTGTTCTTACACAGCTCCAAATTACAGTAGTAATTAGGGATGGGCCAACCCTTATTCAGTCTAAGTGTGTCGCACCCCAGGGTAGCCACTCTAACCTTACATATCGAGGTTGGATGAAATAGCAATGGTCATGATGCCCAATAGTCATGTATAAATGACTTATAAGAAAAATTATTTGTTACTATTCAGTACCATAAAAGGACTTTGCTCCGATTTCTCCAAATTTTTATAATTATCATTTTATTTGATAAAAGTAGATTGAACTAGTCTATTAAAAGCTATCTACTCTAATATATGGCCATCTATAAAATATAAATATTTGGTTTGATCTCGATAAAAATAATAATCATTGCTTAACTAACTCATTGTGGCACACTTGAACGATAAGTGTACAGCACAGTTTTTGTTCTGGAAAAATTATAATTGCATTGTGAGTACCTTTATATGTTATATTTCATACACACATGTATAGAAAACGAATCTCATATTACTTTACCCTGCGTTATGGGGGATGAAAGATATAAAGCTTTATCCATTGTGGTAAGGTACAATAGTTGATGATTAAAATTTTTAATTCAACATATTTAATAGTGAATGGGTATAAAGGTAGAGATAACGACCATATGACACATACGTACGTACGAATTTTGTATATATGTTTATCTTATGCACATGATTCGTTTTTATTCACCATCCTACAACTTTTTACTCTCAACGCATGAATTGACGAACGAACTCCTTCTACGTCGACATATGTGGTTAACAAATATGTATATTTAAAAAAAAAAGGTTTTTTTGTGAATAATTAGCAAGCTTTGTACTTTTGAATTTTATTTCTTTGTCACTAGAATAATATAATCTTGATTTTTTATAAAGCCACAATATAGGTTAATTTGTGAATTTTAATGTCATTTTTAATAAAAACAAGATTAACAAATTTATTGCTAAAATTTGATTCGATATTTTAAAGGTTACTCTACTTCTAAAAGTTTTTTTTCGCAAAGAAGTTTACAGGCAATCTCTTTTTTATTGATGCCAAAATGTTTACAATGACTGTTTAAATTTTATTAACCTTTTAAGGATAGTTATTTATTAATTAACATGACATATTTGCAATGAGAAAATATCACGCGAACCGTTTCCACCTTTATATCTCACAAACGGGTAAAACAAAAATCTCTGTCCCATAATTTTTTGAGGGAACAAAACAACAGTATTTAAGGAGAGTCTTTTGTACCCAAGCCTCATTTTTTGACATTTGACTGCAACAATTTTTGTGTTAAAAAGTTTCCACCAAGAAAAGTTTTTATCAACAAATTCCCCAAATAATGATATCTTTTAGAGATTTATACTTTTTATTGAAAACAAATAAAAATATTTTCGGATAAATATTTTCCCTGTACTGTTCTTACAGTTCCCAGCCTTGAAAAACTGAAAAATATGTATGAATTATGCTATTGTCTTTGAAACATACAAATGAGAAAATTTGTATGTTACTTTGTATGCGACTTTATTTTGACGAGCTTGAAGGACCTTCAAGATGAAGTTTCACCCGAATGTTTATCGTAACTTATTTAGACAAGAGTTATTTTTCTATCATCTCTGGGGGCGAATAGTTTACGTTTCATAAATTGTACCAAAAAATCGATTAACAAATATTTATTTTCAAAACGACTTATTTTGGAACTAAATAAGATAAAAGAATTAATTATTCTTAAAAATGTTTGTATGACTATAAGGATTCTATTACTTTGTGCACAATTTTAACAATCTCATTGAAAAAACCTATTTCCTACTTTAAGCCGCAAAAGGCTCTTCTAATTTTGGTGAAAAACCTACTTAGTAAATATACTAATGATAGAAATTTTATGTATGTTATAATTAAGATTTATAAAGAAGTTATCCCAATTAAAAACAGGTCAAATGTGTGTAGTTTCCACATTGAAGGTTCTGTAGTAGGTATACACTTATCGATGCCTTAAAAAACCTACACTTGCACTAAACCTGATGCATTTCTGTGCATCGATTCCTTTTGTATACTTAAACTCGAAAGAAATGTATCTGTGTTACTGGAAATCCTCAAACAAAAAAAATGCATAGTCCAAAAGCTGCGTTAACCAAGCGAATTTCCTCGGAGATTGAAAAATAACTTATTTTTCTTAAAATCGAATATTATTGCATTTTTAGTTTTTCAAGAACTTATATTTCGAAAACTAAGCGTCTAGACAAAAATGATGCAAATCTGGATTTTTCCAAGTTTTTTGCATTTTTGTTTCCAATGTTTCGGCTCATAACCAGGCTTTGAAAAAAAAAATCGCTTGCACTGTCCGAAAGTACCTTAAAATACCTGCAATTAATAAAAAAAAAAGTCCGCTGGTTTGCCTGAACTGTACGAGCTGTTGAAATATTTCAGAAAAATTTGTCTTTCTCATAACTGAGGTTATGTATCGATCTAAAATTAAATATTTTTTTATGATCATAAGCTACATATTTTCCAGAATTTCAACTCAATTCCTTCATTTTTCGAAAAGTTACCAGAGAAAGTTGTTACAACGGTTTCCTTCAAATTTTGAGGTTAACTTATTATGGTCAGGGTTCAATAGCAGGCAAGGTTGATGCAGAAATTCTTAATAAACAATGTTTTTTTTATTCGTCTCAATCCGATCAATAGAAGCAGAGCGCTTGCAGGAGTTTACAACAAAAGAAACCTATTTAAACAAAATTTTCCATTTACAAAAAAGAATTATCGAGTTCTTTATCATAATCCGCTAGTTTTAGTAACTAGTATAGTATTTTAGAGCGATTTACCGTAATATATTTGAATCCGCAAAATAATACTATATTCAATAACGAAAATTTCTGCTGATAAGTTATTTTGAAACTTGGGACAGAGACTTTTCAGAAAAATTCATTATTTGAAAACACAAAAATTATATTTCTGTAACTCAATATGAAACGGATCCCTACCCCTAAATAAGATATATTAAAGTATAGGCAGTAAAGAAGACACACTTGGATCTACATACATTTTATAAACATTATACTTATACAATATTTGTATACCGTGATAATTTAAGAGTTTCAGTAATAGTTGTTAGTTTGTTAAGTTTTTCTTTATGTAAGTAAAAAAAAACCACAATCAAGTATTCATCACTAGGTACTTAAGTTAATATTATCATGTATACATAATTTTCATGATAACATCATCATCATCATCACATGCATATATTACATACACTCATCACACATTGAAGATTGAAGATATATCTTTACAGATGGAAGTTACTTTATTTAAATTATGTATTTTGTTTGTTCAATTACATACTTTTATGTACACGATATATCGGATACTCTTTCTTTTATAGGGTGGATTATTAAATATAACAATCCTGAAAACATCATTCGAAATGAAGAAAAATGCATATCTGGAGGAGATATCGAGTGCGGACCATCATTCTATTTGTGACCCACTTGATGGTCGTGTGGCTATCTACACGATTTTTACTTTGAACAACGTTAGGCTGGACTAAGTTGAAGGTGCTGTGTCCTGATGCACCACTTGGAGCCGTAAGGCTCATTGATTTAATAGAAGAAAGATTGCTACCGATGTTAAGGAACAGTAAAACAGTTTTGACGCTGACTCAAGTGCGCCAATCTCCATTGCAAGAGCTAAACTGTCACAAATCTTACATTTTTTAGAAGCTGATATCGAACTTCATCTGCTGATCTGACTTGTATAGTACTTGAAATATAAGAATGTTAAAATCGGAAAGCAAAATATATCGGATGCCAATACAGCAAATATCATGACAAAAAAAATGGTCAAGGCAATGTCAATATGATGAAGACGGTGAAAAGCTTAAATAATTTTAAGTAATAAAAGTAATTTAAGGTCTTTTTACAGTGCAAGCAATATATGAGTATCTTGTTAGCCGTGTTTTTGTTCATATTTTTAAGAAATCATCTTCTTGGAATGGTCTGAATAAAGTGAACTCTTGCTGTATAGATTAATCCTTCGCCGAAATTAAAAAATGTGCCAAGAAAATATAGACAATAAACTAGCTTGTCATTGTGTTCAAAATTTCAGCGAAGCTTTCTCCAAATATCGCCCCGAATTAAGCTTGGTGACTTGGTCGCGGAAATTGATTGATGGTTTGATTGTATGATTGGTTGATCGGCCAATAGACCGAAGACTGATAAAAGGACCGTAAAGGAGTTTTTTATTTTGTTTTATCTTCGTTAAATTAAACTTTCCGATAATGATGCTTTGTACAATATCAAGCTGTGGATCCTGGGAGCCTAGTCGATACTTTTGATCCAAAAAATGGTGGTTATCAATCGAATTTCATTTGTCCATTTTCTAAATTTAATTTTATTTGTTTTAAAAAAAACGAGGCTTTAAATTTACAATTACAAGAGGAGAATAGACTGATTGGCCTGGCACATTACAAATGATGATCACTACAGTACTCCATTTGAGCCATTCAAATCTTAATTTTGAAGCCAATAATTTTTTTTCGATTTTTCTGGTGAACTGGTTAGAGCGATCAATGATCAGCATAGCACAATTGAAGGTTTCTATATATGAGCTAAATTCCATATAAATAAATTAATCTAAATGCTCTATTGACTACTTTGGTATATTAATTTTACCACGAGGAAGAACGTCATCTTCTACGACATGTACCATAAATTTAAGACAAAGTATCACGCTATAGTTAATCTAATAAGTAATTTAAAAACTCTTCAAAGCATCTTCATCAAATATATAGTTTGTAGCTAGTTACTTAATTTCAAAATTGTTATGTTATGTAATTCTTCACAGTATAAATTTCCAAGAAGAGTACCTACTCCTCTTTTACATATTTTATGCTAGTCCTAATTACAGATTTTGTTACGTAGTACAGATATAACATACATATATACACATATATGTACCCTAAATAAATTTTCCTGTTTGTAAAATTTATTTTAAATTATATAAAATAAATATTGAAAATTATTTACACAATCAGTTATAATTTTATATTAAGTAATTTTATACCATATTTATTATAGCTTTAAAAATAGTGTAAACATATTTTAAAAGTCCTAGACAAATTCAAAATCAAAAACTGCGTAGTGTTGGAGCTGGATTAGCTAAGCGAATTCCGTCAGAGAGATTGAAAAAATAACACGTTTTCGTAAAATCGAATATTGTATTTTTAGTTTTTCAAGAATTTTTATTTCGAAATCTAAGCGTCTAGATAAAAAATCTCTAGTGTACTTTTTGCTTAAAACTTTAAAGTTACATTGAGGCATATTGTCTTATTTTAATTGTGATTTTTCTAAAAAATCTTAACGATGCAATATCCGTAAATAAATTATATGCATGTTTCGTTTTTGTCCATACGCGAGCGTGTACGTTTGATCGTTTTTATAATAAAATAAATGACATTAAAATTAAATAAATTAAAAAGATTTAAATTAATTTTTGACAATCAAATACACATGTGGATTCAATAATAATAAATATATAAAATACAATAAAATTCAATTTACATGGCCAACAAAATATTTTTATGTTGATCGCATCACCCAATTGATGGATGCACAGAGAGAACATCATTGTCAATATCATTTAACCGACAACAACACACACGTACCATAGCTATAGTAGATGTAACCCTTAATGGAGCAGACTAGTAACTTTCCGATTGTTAACGTAAATTAAACAGAATGTTCAAAAAATTCGAGATCCCATCCTGAATTTTAAAAAGTAATGACTGTAACAAAATGACCAAATAGAATTTTTGAAAAATTATGGAATAAATGATTACTTTGGATTTGACCATAACCTAGACCATGAAGGTCACTTTGAACTCAAGTTGGTTTTTTTAAAATGATTATTCAGTTCTTTATTATGAAAGTTTTCACAGAATTTTGCATGGGATTTATGTAAAAGCAACACGTAGTACTCAAAAAGAAATAACACCCTTTTGAATATTTTGAATAAAACCCTTTTTTAATAAAATAGCGGCCAGATGAAGAAACGCTTAAAATATGGAAAAATTAGGTTTTTTGATATGTTTAAAAAACGAAAATTGGGAAAGTGATAAAAGTTTTTACAAAACAATATGATTATTTCAGTACGATGATTATTTCAGTACAGAAGATACAGATTTTAAATCCAGAAGTGCCAGTTTTTTTTTTTTTGGAAAGCAAATATCTTGCTCCAAAAAAGCTCACGTGGAAATTTTGTATACGTCATTTTCAAGAAAAGTAAAAGAGCTTTTGAGTGAATTTATAAAATTTGTTATAAAATAATTTTTAAAATTTTGGTACACATCTAAACTTCATATAAAATTTAGGGAAAACTTTTTGCATAATTTTAACCCTCCGTGCAAAGCACCAATAGGTGATAAAAAGCTTACGCCATATACTCTAGGACTGGAAAGTACAAGCCTTCAAACTAGCCATTGCGAATCGAAATTTGATGATTTTTCGCAGAGATACAGCTGCTTGAAATAATGGTTAAATTTTGCGTTAAAAAAATTTTCTTTTAATACTTTGGTTCTGTATATGAACCTAGTTGACAGCAACAAATTTGGTTTCAAAGGTTTAATGAATATTAAAATATTTTTCGAGCAAACATTGAAGGACTTGCTTGTAAAGTGAACAACTTTTCTACTTGCCACCTCAAAAGACACTCCAGAAGAAAACTTTTTGGCACTCCAGAAATAAAAATAAATTATCTTTGTGATTTCGACTTTCGGAGTGAATACAAAAGTTTCCTATCAAAAAGAACACAATCGTACGTACGCATTCTAACAAATGATACTCTCAATTGCAAATGACAAATGAATGAGAGAAACATACTCTTTGTTGATACTTTTAATACTTTTGTATAGTTGCAATGATGCATCTCGAATTTTTACATATCACCAACATATAGAAACGATGGTCTAACGCATCAGTTATCATCGATTTAAAACGGGTTTTCTTTATTGCGTACGCTCACTACGTGCGTATGTACATGGGGAGGGTAGAAAAAAGGGGTGGTGAGTAGTCAGTCGATCGTATGTATGTTTTATATTTATGTATACATTTATTTATTATTTTGTAAAAATCTATGACCGATCGATTCACTGAGCATTGTGTATTACTTCCTGACCTTTTACGGTGAATTTTGGGAACTTTGTGATTTTTGAATAAATTTTATTTTTTTCTTATGTTTGTATGAGGGTGTTGAAATTAATAGATTTTTCTATAATCATTTAAGGGGATTTTTATGTATGCTTCAGTTTAGCGTAAATGATTTTTTTAAAGAAATATATTTATAGAAAAGTTTTAAGTCTGCTGTTACTTTCCTTTATAATCCATTGAGTGAATTTTGCCTAAAATACTTACGGATATCTATGAGAAGAGGGTGCAATCTACCTCTATGCCAACGCTAAAACTTTAGCAAACTAACAAGACTGTAAAACTAACCTCATAGAAACAGCTATTTATGTATAATCTTAAAAAAAACTTTTTACTTTACTTATCAAAGTAATTTGTGCGTTATTTTGAAGCCTTTTTCAAGTTTCTTTGCGAACAAAATATTTTGAAAATGTTAGCATCGATTCTTTAATGAAAACATTTTTTACCGACTTCAAGTTCAAAAAGGAGGAAGTTCTCAAATCGATTGAATTTTTTTTTATGTTTTACCTCAGAACTTTCGGCTGGGTAAACCGATTTTGATCCTTGAGAAAACCATATAAATCTTAAATTTGCTTTTAGTAAGTGCGCAACAAATGGACTAATAACTCAATATAACGCCAACCGATTTCGATGATTCTTTTTTAGTGACAAATTAGTTCAGATTCACTAAAAATTGTATTCCAAAACAAATTTATAGGCACTAAAAAGTAAAAAAAATAACGATAATATAATGTACTTAAAATTATTGTTATTTTTGGAGTCGGTGTCAGTCAAGTTAATGTAGCAAACTGTTCGATCACAGTTGTTTCCTTGGCTGACACCGACTCCAAAAATTGTAACGACATTATATTATCGATATTTTTTACTTTTTAGTGTCTATTAATTTGTTTTAATGAAAACATTGGATAAATTGGATTTTTTAAATTTATTATTATTTCCTTTACGTTGGGCTATTTATTTTGAAGTCGTTTGAAAAGCGAATAAATATACTTTGCAAAGTTCGCAAACACATCTTGGTCTGTAAAAAAGTTGTGGTAGACTCATTCAATTGATAATTTGTGTACAAGATAAGATGGTAGACTCATTCAATATCTAAGATACAAAATAAAGTATCATTCTTATTAAAAGATCCTGTACCTTTAAATGTAGCATATGAATAAATTTTCTTGTCTACCTTCGCCCTAGTATGTACTGCTTACAGAATTTGTACGTACACACAGATAGGTATAACTTGTTCTGTAACTATATGACATCATATCATTGTAAAATATATTTAAATAATTTTAAATACAAAATTCTACTGTTATTGTTTACATTTTGTAAAACAACCAAATATACAAAATTTTCCTCTATTGTTTTCAAATCTAATAAAATAATAATAATAATATTATATACAAAACAAAAGAAACTTTGAAATGGAAAGGGGCAAAGAAGTAGGTATGTGTAAAAACTGTCAGTTTAAATTATTTTGGTTATGAAAATTTTTACAAAAATATTTTTATACGCGACGGAAAACCCGTACAGAAAAGTAACTTTATTCAAAGCTTTCACTTTCATTGAAAAACAAATTTTTTTCCATAATAATATTAAATTAATTATTTAAAGAAACTCCCAACATAAAATCAGGTCTTAACAGATGAATCGATTTTGATTTACTACTTGTTAGAAAGATAAATTTATCAAAAATGTTCTTATGGCTATGTTTCAAGAAAATCTACTCAACCGTTTGAAGATAATCGTCTCTTTTGTGGTTATTATCGGTTACGGCACCTCAAACTCCAACTTGAAACATATCAAAGAACACTCTAGATCACATTGTAATTTTTTCAACTCAAGAAACTTCATTTTGTTTTTGTAAGCAACATTAACTTATTTATTTATTTTTATGTTTCTTTACTCAATTTTGTATACAAAATTAAACGTCAATCTCTTTGGATTATTATTGATGTTTAATTGAGTCTTATGATGACATTTAGAGAAGTAAAATCAAAATGAATTTTACCTAATATTATTTTATATATATTCTTTTACGTTATTTTTGCATTTAATCATATAATATCCATGTTTATAAGGAAATTTTGGGGTACAATAAACAATATACAATCATGTTTTTTGTCTATTCCAAAAAACAATGAATCAATTATAGTAATACATTTCTCACAATATAATTGATATACAATTTAAAATACCACCTAAAATGAATCTAATTTATGACCCGGAAAATCAATATACACACGTATTTCTACATAGGGTAAAATGTTGTAACCAGGATCATGATTTACATTTTTATATTTTTTGTTTGTACCAGTTTTTAAATTTAAAAATGGAAATTGTTTCACTTGTAAGTCTTATTATTCTTGCAAACTAAATGTTTCTTTGAAAATTTACAGCTATATATAAAAACAATATTTATATTTTATTTAAATGTGATTCATAGAACGAGACGAGACCATAATGCACCGTGAATCTCGTCTTGTAACTATAAGATCGTCCTGCAAAAAACCGACAAAATTTTTTTTTTTTAAATTAAAAAGTCTGATTTTTATTTACTTCAATGAAAACCAACAATCATTCTTTTGTTTCTTGATTTATGGTAAGAAAATATTGTCTTCGTACAGTTTCTGGTAACAATATATTCCATTAACGCTGCTTTATGAGTATGGGCATAGTATCATAAATTTCTAAATTTCTGTATATTTATTGAGGATGTTATACAGTTATCAACAAAAGGTCAATTAGTAGACTGACCGTCCCTAACTCGAGATAAACCTTACTAAAGTTCAGATGATTAAAACGGAGACAATAGGAGAGGTTGTGATTTATTCAGTTTTTAAATTCTAGAAAAAAACTGTCAGAAATTTTGAAGAAATGAACTGTTCGTTGATGTATTTCTTCATGAAAAAATAATGGTTATCTATTATGTTATATTACTTTTTTGTTGAGATAAAAATATACTTTATTTCACTATAAGCTTATAGAACTTTTTAAGACACCAGCCTTATAGTAGAGTGAAATTACGCCTTGTGTATGGATTAAAAGTTCGAGCAGTGAAACTTTGGGGTTTTTCTTTTCACATCAAAATAAGTATTTTTTGAAATTTTTTACTTTCCCGGAGTGGTGCAACATGTTTAAAAAACAAAATGGCGTCAAAAATGAAATTTTTTTCAGAAATTTTCTCATTTTTATTTTATATTCGCAAAAGGAGGCATCGGTGCATATCCAAATTTGGTAGGTTTGTAGTCCATGTTAAGAACTACTCCTCATAATTTTTTGGTGGGGTTTCGTCCCTTGCCCTCCCAGTTATATATATATGTATACATACATATGGTAAAACAGTTCATTTGACTATAACTTGAAAAATATTCGATTGATTTTAATGAAACTAATATCAATAGTAGGTTTTATTACTTACAACTTTTGGTTAAAATTTTAGCGAAATCCGTTAAATAGTTCGGCCAAAATTTCCAATTTAGGGAATTATTTAAAATGGCTGCCATTTTATGCCATTTTGTCCTACGAGGTTAAATTTTTTTTTAAATTGTAGCATTTTTTATTATCTTTCGATTTTATAATAAAAGGCTTACCCGTAAAATGACTCCTTGATCCATATTTTTGCGAAAAAAGGAAAATTCAACACTTTCTGGAAATAATTGTTTGGGGGGTGTATGGACTGGCTTTGGAGGGTGTTTTTTTTTTAGATGCTTTTATTAATATAGCACTTTTGACAAAATCCACCCCTTCCCCTCTCGCTTTCATATTTTTTGCAAATTCAAAATTTTTATGACGTATAAAGGGGTTTAGGGGGTCGCTGATCTCGAATTTTGCAATAGATTATCAAAAACAATTGTAATATTCTTAGGGGGTGTACTTATTTGGGCCAATAATTTGAGATCAGCGACCCCCAAAACCCCCTTATACGTCATAAAAATTTTGAATTACTCTCATAATTTGAAATTTTAATTATGAGGAGTAGTTCTTAACATGGACTACAAACCTACCAAATTTGGATATGCACCGATGTCTCCTTTTGCGAATATAAAATAAAAATGATAAAATTTCCGAAAAAAATTTCATTTTTGACGCCATTTTGTTTTTTAAACATGTTGCACCACTCCGGGAAAGTATAAAATTTCAAAAAATACTTATTTTGATGTGAAAAGAAAAACCCCAAAGTTTCGCTGCTCGAACTTTTAATCCATATAACAGCCTTTTTTTGCTTAGATTTACTCCAGTATTAACTTCTAAAAATTTTTCAAGGCATATTAGCCCCAAGGCACTATACTTTACAATTCATGTAGTGTTTTGTAAATGGGTTTATAATTTATGTATAAAACTATAACATTTTGATAAATGCTGCTTTGTTTTTTGGTTGTAGCTTATACAGCACAAACAAATATATACATTTTAATTGCAATGTATTTACTAGTTTTGTATGTTCTATACCTACACTTTGCAATGCTATGCTATGCTATGCTATGCGAATTAAACTAATATTTTATATTAAACTATACAAATTTGAACTTGACACATATTACAATAGGTACCTACTACCTATCTATTATGAATGTATAGTAGAGACTCATATGTATCTACGTTTGTATATATTTTATTGTTTTACAAAGAGATGACGTCACACTTCATGTAGTGTCCAATTTTAATGAATTATTTTCATACCTTTATAAATGTGTTATTTCATTTGATAATAAAAAACCTTAAATAAAAATGTATGCGTCAGTCCAAAACTAACAGGGTCAAAAGTGAAACTTTTTATGTAATTCAAAAACTGTCAATGAGTGTACAAAAAAATACATTGCAGCAAAGAAAAATTGACTGGAAATTATAATAAAAATCAAGAAAAATCTACAGACTATCCCGAATTAATTACTACGGAAGTTTCACTTGTACGTATATGTATATAGTTTTATGTATATGTAAATAATAGTACGTACGAGTGAAACTTCCGTAGTAATTAATTCGGGATAGTCTGTAGATTTTTCTTGATTTTTATTATAAATCATTTTTATTATAATTTCCAGTCAATTTTTTGTACACTCATTGACAGTTTTTGAATTACATAAAAAGTTTCACTTTTGACGCTGTTAGTTTTGGACTGACGCATACATTTTTTGTATCTTCATTGAAAATTTAGTAAACATTTGAATTATCGATACATTATACAAAATTAAATAGTTGTATAATTAATTGTTTTTATATTAAGGTTCTATCTACAAATATTTCCACAATTTTAGAAGGAAACATCTTGTTTGTGAAGTGATTTTTCCTAAAGAGATTTTTGGTAAGCTTCTTATACCTTTATACATAATTTTTATTGGGATATTATTTTACTAGATGTGATTCTAGATTCCTAAGCAAATAGCGCAAAGCGTTTAAACTTAGTGTACAAAGTGTTCAAATAAATAATGGTTTAAAAAAACTAAAAAAACACGCTATTAAATTATTTCATATTAAAAATTTTTTAATATTGTTTTTATTCTCAGTTATTGTCAATGAAGATACAAAAAATGTATGCGTCAGTCCAAAACTAACAGCGTCAAAAGTGAAACTTTTTATGTAATTCAAAAACTGTCAATGAGTGTACAAAAAATTGACTGGAAATTATAATAAAAATGATTTATAATAAAAATCAAGAAAAATCTACAGACTATCCCGAATTAATTACTACGGAAGTTTCACTCGTACGTACTATTATTTACATATACATAAAACTATATACATATACGTACAAGTGAAACTTCCGTAGTAATTAATTCGGGATAGTCTGTAGATTTTTCTTGATTTTTATTATAAATCATTTTTATTATAATTTCCAGTCAATTTTTTGTACACTCATTGACAGTTTTTGAATTACATAAAAAGTTTCACTTTTGACGCTGTTAGTTTTGGACTGACGCATACATTTTTTGTATCTTCATTGACAATAACTGAGAATAAAAACAATATTAAAAAATTTTTAATATGAAATAATTTAATAGACATATACATACTAGCTGACCCGGCAAACGTTGTTTTGCCATATAAATAATTTCCATATATATATTAAATACATAAAACCCGTTGCTTTAAACTCAAAGTATTTTTATTGACATACACTTCTAATACATATATTAAATACATAACACCCGTTGCTTTAAACTCAAAATATTTCTATTGACATACACTTCTAATATATATATTAAATACATAACACCCGTTGCTTTAAACTCAAAATATTTCTATTGACATACACTTCTAATATATATATTAAATACATAACACCCGTTGCTTTAAACTCAAAATATTTCTATTGACATACACTTCTAATATATATATTAAATACATAACACCCGTTGCTTTAAACTCAAAATATTTCTATTGACATACACTTCTAATATATATATTAAATACATAACACCCGTTGCTTTAAAAATCACGTTAATAATTTTCATCGGATTATGAAATTCGAAGGAAAGAAAGGGGACCGGCTTCGTTTTCATCCCTACTCCTTGCTGTTTACTGGGTCAGAAGTGACACCTGTAGACATCTGGCGGGGATAACTAATTAAATGACGATTGATCAGTTTTCGACCGGAGAGGAAAAATGATTAAATTACTAAAATGGCTATTAAAAAATAAGGGTTGATCGTAGAAGGGTGAAAATTGAGGATTGTATGTATTTTTGTATGTTGTATCATAAAAAAAGAGAAATTAAAAATTTTGTCTAAAAAATAAAAAAAAAAATTTAGGGGTGGACTACCCCTAACATTTAGGGGGATGAAAAATAGATGTTGGCCGATTCTCAGGCCTACCCAATATGCACACAAAATTTCATCAAAATCGGTCAAGCCGTTTCGGAGGAGTATGGCAACGAAAACTGTGACACGTGAATTTTATATATTAGATATATATATATATTACATATACATAAACATTCTACATTAAGAAAAGAACTATATAAGTAAAAAAGATAGTAGATACAAACATTTACAATTTATTGTAAAAACATTTAATAAATAAAGATCGACATATAAGATTTAAATGTAAGTAGGTTTGAACTATCCTTGTTTAATAAATAAATGGTATATGTACAGTTATCAAGTCCCACGGCCTCTCTCACTCTGCTGGAGTAAATGGTAATAAGAAAGAGACAAGGAGTTTAACAGTTTGTTAGCTTGTTAGCTCTACGAGTTAACTCTCATGACAAAACGCTAGTGTCCCATAAAAAGTTTCACTTCAATAAAAAAATCATTTCCAATTCTATTCTAAATCAAATATAAATTATTATGAAAGTAAATTCTGTAAGATTAGTCTCAAGTTTGTAACGCTTAAAAATATTGATGCTACGAACGCAATTTTGGTATAAAATCACCTAATAAGTCCGTTTTCAATTGTCCATCTGTCTTTCTGCCTGTGTACACGATAACTCAAAAACGAAAAGATATATAAAGCTTTTTATAGCGTCTTCAGGACGTAAAAAATGAAGCTATGTTCGTAAATGAGCAAAATAGGTTTAGCACTGTACATCAAAAGTCCCTACAGGTCAATTGGATTTTGGGTTTGTAGAACTCATATTGTAAACCGTTAGAGATAGTACAAAATTTTTAAATGTACAAAATGATTCTTATAAAAGAGTTAACAACTTTTGTTTCAAACGTTTTTTTTCGTATACATGCCTGTTTACACGTGAGATTATAAGTTAGGTTGAAGCAATATATATGTAGGTATTGTATTGTCTCAAGTTTACACTTATTGTTTGTATTTTTTGTATTTCCCCAACTTGTAGACATCCGAAAGACGTTTTAATTTGCTCTCTTTTCAAAGTACGATTACCATACAATAATTTAATAACTTTAACCTAGTATCCTGACCAGGATCAACAGGATAATATTTATAGTAATTATATATAATAATATTATCTTTATTATTAATGCAATTATCAGCGATCGGATAGCGTAGTGGCGATTGTATCCACTCCTTATGCTAAAGGTCATGAGATAAAAATTTATCCTTTAGTTAATTGATTTTTTGTTCTACTTTGTTTTCCAAAGAATACACAATGTTTAACTTAGCGAGAGTAAAAACTATGAAAAATAAAATATAAATTGTAGTAAATCCTGTAACTTTCGTTAGTTATTTTACTTTAGTAATTATTTTTTAAAATTTAAGAAATCTCGAACTTTTTAACACGCTTTTATAAGCTTGGGCTGTATGTTTGTTTGTTTGTTTGTATGTATGTATGTAACTATGTAACGGAATCTTTGAGCACGATTTTCACCGGTTTCTAAACATCTGATTAACTTGAAACTTTGCATACGTCTCAAGAACCGGTGACAATGCAATAATTCGTTAATAATTTCCCATTATCCTTGTTAGGGCCGCCAGGATAAATATATTCTTTTCATATATCCTCTATGAGAGTGAACACGATAACTCAAAAACGAAAAGAGATATCAAGATGAAATTTTTATAGCGTACTCAAGACCTAAAAACTGAGGTCAAGTTCGTAAATGAGCAATATGGGTCAATTGGGTCTTGGGTCCGTAGGACCCATCTTGTAAACCGTTAGAGATAGAACAAAAGTTCAAATGTAAAAAATGTTCTTTATAAAAAAATAAACAACTTTTGTTTGAAAAATTTTTTTGTAAACTTCACTGTTTACCCACGAGGGCGTAGCTATGGAACTGCTGAAAGACGAATGTTGCCACGAATCCTGAGTTGGGCTTCGACTGTTCACAAAATGCAAGGTTGTACAGTTGATCATGCAGTCATTTATCTAGGCTCACGACTGTTTGCTGCTGGACAAGCTTATGTGGCACTTAGTCGTGTAAGAACCTTAGACGGTATTCGCATTGAAGAACTTGATTGCTCTAAGTTAACAGGAAAACCCTCGTGCAATAGTGATGCTTTAAATGAGATGAATAGATTACGAAACGATTCGTAATACATTTTAATACCACATATCCACAAAAAACTAATTGATAAATCGTACTAAAAAGTATAAAATAAATAATAGTTTAAAAAAACTAAAAAAACACGCTTTTATAGCAAATCGAACTAAAAACTAAAAAATAATTTTTAATAACAAAGAGTTTATATTACCGTAGCAGAAGGTTATACAATCAATCATAATTATTTACTTAAAAATAAAAATATAATAAAATTTAAGTTACAAACAGAATTATTAAATTCAGAGTGAAAAGCGTGGGGTGCATTTCACTACATTTCCATAACTCTCCACTCATAGATAGTTGCCAATAGAATGATTGTATAACCTTTAATATGTCAAGCACCACACGACTTTTCACTCTGAATTTAATAATTCTGTTTGTAACTTAAATTTTATTATATTTTTATTTTTAAGTAATTAATTATGATTGATTGTATAACCTTCTGCTACGGTAATATAAACTCTTTGTTATTAAAAACTATTTTTAAGTTTTTAGTTCGATTTGCTATAAAAGCGTGTTTTTTTAGTTTTTTTAAACCATTATTTATTTGAACACTTTGTACACTAAGTTTAAACGCTTTGCGCTATTTGCTTAGGAATCTAGAATCACATCTAGTAAAATAATATCCCAATAAAAATTATGTATA
Source organism: Chrysoperla carnea (assembly GCF_905475395.1). Classification (NCBI taxonomy): domain Eukaryota; kingdom Metazoa; phylum Arthropoda; class Insecta; order Neuroptera; family Chrysopidae; genus Chrysoperla; species Chrysoperla carnea. The sequence continues at coordinate 126,430,047 of NC_058337.1, read as the reverse complement.
AAGGTATAAGAAGCTTACCAAAAATCTCTTTAGGAAAAATCACTTCACAAACAAGATGTTTCCTTCTAAAATTGTGGAAATATTTGTAGATAGAACCTTAATATAAGAACAATTAATTATACAACTATTTAATTTTGTATAATGTATCGATAATTCAAATGTTTACTAAATTTTTTTGTCTTTACACAATTTTCTGAAATAAATACAATTTGTGGATTTTGAAATAGATATAGAGATGTATATTAGTAAATACTAATCAGATAATGGCAATTAGGCAAATGAAGTAATTTATCTTAGCTCGAGTGAGGTACAGATATATATGTATTTGGTATAGAAAACCCAGCTGTCCAGACATTGTAATTAAATTTGATTACAATCAAGATAAGGGTCACTACTACACAGCTCTTATATATATACCTCACTATGTAAGTTAGTAGCTGTGTACTATACACCTATAGTAGTAAAACGACATCTATAATATACACTTATGTGAGATATATATATATATACATTTACCTCTTTTCCGTAAATCGTGTTACCGGATGTTACTTTTAAAATACACTACCGTTAGCAAAATAGAAAAACTCGCTCGTATATAAAAAGTAGGGTAAGATGAAGCACTTAGAGTACGATAAACCTTGAATTATTTCTCGGAAAATTGTTGCTTACTAGGCAGAAATGAGCATATTTTATCTAAATGGTCGTAGGCTGAAAACTGGTTGTCAATGTGGTTTTATTTTCAAAAAAAGCAAAAACAAGATTTGTAGAGTGAAGTGTAAAACAGAAGTCAAGGCAATAAAAATTGCTTAAGATGTTGTTGGGTGCATAAAAAAGTGGATGTGAGAAAAATGTTTCGGATTTTCAATGCTTTAATCACATTTCTGGAACGATTATTATAGGTAGAATAGGGTATGTTTCATGGTGTAATATGATATTATGCCATGGCTTCCACGATTTTATCGAAAGTTGTTTAATATATAAATTATTGAAAAACAAAAATAGTTTTGAGGAATAACTGTTCAATAAACAGAGACAATTTCAATTGTGATATTTTTAAGAATGGCTTTAAAAAGCACATGATTGTACTGTAATTTTCTGAAACTAAAAAAATTATTTGAATAAATTTTACGAGGTTTTGTTTTATAGCGTATTCAAAATCGCACACATCTTTGTCCCCATTTGTATTCCGTTTGTGGGTTACGATTTACAATTTATTTTTAACCCCCAATCAAAAGGAGAGGTGATATAAGTAAAACGTGTCTCTGTATCTGTATATTCCTGTGTCTGTCAGTAGCTCCTAAACAGAATAAGTAATGTTTATTTTTATTTAAAAGTAATTTTGTTTTGAAGGTAATTTGATCAAGAGTGTTCTTAGCTATGTTTCAAGTGCGAGTTTGGGTTTCTGTACCGAGTTTAGGTAGAAAACAACTAGAAAGGAGGTGATGGTCTTCAAACGGCTGAGTAGATTTTCTTGAAATATACCTTTCCATGCTACTTACTGGAAACGTAGCAAAGGAAATCTCCATAAAATTAAAAAATATACGGATTATGCGTTTAGGCGCTACGATGCTACAAACGAATCGACCAGATCTGAATTATGGTCGGGGATTTCATTCAATTCTTTATTTAAAATTATTTCTACTATCTTGGGAAGGAAAATTTTTGTTTCGTACTGTAAATATAATATTATCAACCACTAACTCTCTATACTCTACACGAAAATGTCTCTACCTACTAAACCTAAACTGACTTCGTAAACTTTATACCAAGATTTCTTACTCTCCTTAATTGAACATGTATGTATGTATGTGTGTGTGTTATGTAACTACATTTATTAATTATTATGTGACATGGTTACAATTTATTTTCTCTTCAAATGTAACTCTAGAGAAAATTAAATTAAATATTTACTTGAAATATTTAAAATTATTATCTTAAATAATTTGGGTGACAATTATTATTATTATTATTATAGGTTTAATTATGAGAGTACCTATGTGTTTATACAAAAACAAATTACAAGAATTTTTACTTGTTGAAAACATTTTTTGTGAATATTTTTTTAAGTTTGAACAGCCAATATTTTTCGGAAAGTTTATATGAAACTCTTTCGGAAAGTTTATAATTTTGCTGGTCATTTTTGAATTAACTAATTAACCGATTTTAAAATTATTTCACCTTCAATAAGTTACAATACAGAGTTTCTGAGATAACGCAATGTTTGTCTCGATTTTAGCCCGTATTTCAAAAAATATTCGACCAGTCATCAAATGCACCCAATTTTTGTACTTTTTGGGTCAAAATTACTTTATATACTGAGTTTTATCTAAATTGGAGATGGAGATGGAGACCTTTGAAAAAATCGAGAAAAACGAAAAACAAATTTTGTTTTGGAACTTGATGAAACTCGGTGTATAGGGTAATTTTGATCCAAAAAATATAAAAATCAGGTTAATTTAATGATTGGATGCAGAGTTTCTGAGATATCGCAATATTTGGATCGATTTTAGTCCGTATCTATTTGATCAGTCAGGGAAAGTTTTTGGCATACCGAATGAAGTAAAATTAATTCGTACCACAATAAAATCAATAGAAAATATTAAATGATTTTAAATATTTATAGCATATTTATTTATGAATTGTATCATAAATTGATTATAATAAATGATTGACAATAGAAATTTATCAAAATTAATTCACCTTATAAAATATAATATATTAAATTAACCCAAATAAAATCATATATTTTCTAAATAACAAATTTTGTGGATTAAAATTATGAAAATGACAATATACATATAAATAAATAGGGTACCTTATATACTACTTATATTTATGAGGAGGTATATATTAATATAAATGACAAATATTATCCTTAAGGATAAATCCTTAAATTTCTTGAAGGTGTATTATAAATATATGTATAGATATTATGTTATATATGAACATAGTTATTTTGATCGTTGGTATGTTGGTATTGTGTTAGTAAGACATATGAATGAATGTATTAAATATACAGAGAGGATCTCAGCCGCTATTGAAACCTTGAAAAACAAGTGAAATCAAACAATTGAATGAGTTAATTATTGAAATACCATGCATAGACAGTGTTGATATAACTGATATTCCGATATAATACATACTACACAATTTACGCCTAATTTGCGCCCTCAAGAGTAAACAGGATGTTTACGAAAAAATATTTCAAACCAAAGTTGTTTATTTTTTGATATGGAACATTTTTTACATTTAAACTTTTGTTCTATTTCTAACGGTTTACAAGATAGGTCATACGGAACCAAGACCCAATTGACCTATGTTGCTCGTTTACGAATTCGACCTCATTTTCCACGTCCTGAGTACGCTATAAAAATTTCAGCTTAATATCTTTTTTCGTTTCTGAGTTATCGGGGTGACAGATGGACGGACGGACGGACAACCGAAAATGGACTAATTACGTGATTTAATGAAGAACACCTATACCAAAATTTTGTGCGTAGCATCAATGTTTTTAAGCGTTACTAACTTGGGACTAAACTTAGTTTATTTTGCATATTACATATATGCATGGTATAAAAATATAAATTTACCTGTATTTATCGTTACACTTTCACAGAGATCATCATTAAAATTTTGCACTTGGAGCTAAAAAATTGTACCTGCCTGATGGATCAGTGGTATCGCTGCTGGAATGCAAATCAAAAAGCCTTTGAAGCCCAACTAAGCCAAAATATTTTTCTTACAAGTTTTAATTGATTTTTATACATACGTTAATAATTTCAATTTACAAATTATGAAACATTATTCATACTGTAATTATTTTAAAATTTCAAAAAAACACAGTTATTCCAAAGTTATTCCATCTATTTTTTAACCGACTTCAAACAATAACGGAGGAGGTTATCAATTCGACTGTATTTTCTTTTCTTTTTTATGTTTGTTACCTCAGAACTATTGACTGGGTAAACCGATTTTGATGATTTTTCATCTGTTTGAAAGCTGGTGCTGGTGCTGACCATAAAAGTCTTAAATTTGCATTAAGTATGCACGACAAGAGGTCGAATAACTGAATATCAAGCCAACCGATTTTGATGATTCTATTTTTAGTGACAAATTAGTTAGTGTACTTCAGATTCACTAACAATCAGGAAATAAAAAAAAACTTTTAACAAAAAGAAAACCGACTTCAAAAGAAAAATATTTCCAAAACAAATTAATATGCACTAAACAGTAAAAAAATAACGATAATATAATGTAGTTAAAATTATTGTTATTTTCGGAGTCGGTGTCAGCCAAAGAAACAACTCTGACAGAACAGTTTGCTACATTAGCTTGGCTGACACCGACTCCAAAAATAACAATAATTTTAACTACATTATATTATCGTTATTTTTTTACTGTTTAGTGCATATTAATTTGTTTTGGAAAAGTTTTTCTTTTGAAGTCGGTTTTCTTTTTGTTAAAAGTTTTTTTTTTATTTCAAATTTTTGTAGGTTTTTCAAATTAAAACTTCCAGTTAATTTTTTAACAATGTAAATACATCCTGTACATATAAAACATTTGAATATGAAATTTTCTTATACAACCATACATATTCAGTTATTATGATATAATGTGGTTTTCTTTAAGATTTGTATTGTGTATAATGTGAGGCAATGACGAATTGGGTGAAGAAGAAACGGGTGATAGTTAGGAGGTAGAAGTATTCAATATTATATGTATATATTATAGTATGTTGGCGAGACCCATGTATATCTGACGGGTGAAAGAAGATATAGGAAGGTGGTAGTCAAGAGATTGAATTGAATAAGAAACATCGTTTGTCGACGAGTTGGTTTACCTCGTACCTCTCTAGAGCTAAGTTATGACAGTCCATTTTTATACCCTGTGTATATGAAATATATTAAAGTATACTAGGTTGTGTCCCAAGCTTTTAACGCTTACAAGTATTGATGATACAAACAAATTCTTGCTATAGGTGTTCATAAAATCACCTAAAGAATCCATTTTCCCGTTGTCTATCGGTCCGTTTGTCTGTCTGTTGCTACGATTACTCAAAAACAAAAAGAGATATCAAGCTTAAATTTTTACAGTGAGACGTAAAAAGTGAGGTCAAGTTCATAAATGAGCAACATAGGTTAATTGGGGCTTCGGTCCATAGAATCTCGAAAACCGTTAGAGATATTACAACAGTTTAAATGAAAAAATGTTCCTTATAAAACGATGAAAAACTCTTGTTTGACACATTTTTTCGTATACATCACTGTTAAATATTGTGATCAAACGTCCTCGGTAGTTAGAAAAAGGGGGATCTTGAATGTCAGGTACTGCAGAAATCGTTATGGGACAGAAGTAGTGATAGTTCAGCTCTGTCAATACACGTTACTTGAAGACCGGTGCTCTCAAAATACTAAATAAAAGGCCTAAAAGAGGCAATGGGAATAGTTGAAAATGATGAGTTCTGCAAAAAGCTGGAATTTTTTCAAAGCGAATGTTTAAAAGATGCTAGAAGTTCATGGAGAAGCCAGTACTGCTTGCCACGATCTTCAACTTAGACTAAGCTCACATTAATAAACGCTTTCGTATAGATGCTTCTTTTAGCCTAAACAACGCTTACATTTTAAATATTCACGCATTACGCTTTATTTCGCCAAGACATAGTAATTAAGGTACAAAATTTTAATTTTATACCATGCATATATGTAATATGCAAGGTATACTAAGTTTAGTCTCAAGTTTGTAACGCTTAAAAATATTGATGTCACGCAACAAAATTTTGCTATAGGTGTTCAAAGAATCACCTAATTATTCCATTTCCGGTTGTCCGTCCGCCCGCCCGTCCGTCTGTGGACACGATAACTCAAAAACGAAAAAAGATATCGAGCTGAAATTTTTACAGCGTACTCAGGACGTAAAAAGTGAGGTCGAGTTTGTAAATGAGCATCATAGGTCATTTGGGTCTTGGGTCCGTAGGATCCATCTTGTAAACCGTTAGAGATAGAACAAAAGTTAAAATGTAAAAAATTTTCCTTATTAAAAAATAAACAACTTTTGCTTGAAACATTTTTTCGTAAACATCACTGTTTACCCGTGAGGTCGCCAATTAGGCGGAAATTTTATAGTATGTACCATACTTGGATATCTATAAATATATAGGAGACTTTCTATAGATATAGATAGTCACTCATCACGATATCTCTGGAACTATAAGACCTAGAGACTTGAAATTTGGCAGGAATATTCCTTTTGCCAAGTAGAGGTCAGCTAAGAACGGAATTTCACCCACAAGGGGGGTTGCGGGGGTGTTCATGAATAAAAAATTCATATTTTTCAATTATGGCTTTTAATAGTTCAAAACTTGGTCAGAATGTTTTAAATTACATTTAGAAATTTTTTTAACCTTCGGAGGGTAGAAAGGTGTAGCGAGAAAGTGGGAAGGAAATATCGAATATTTACAAATATACCTAAGTGTGGTATCAAATAAAAGAGCGTGACGTGTACATTACAAAACTGTTATCCAACGCAAGGAAATGTGGAGGGAGGGGTGCAAGTGGGGATGTTGCCCAGCAAAGCGGGTAGTTCCCAGCTAGTTAGTTATATATGTTTGACATGTATGTATGTGTTATGTGATAAAGAAATCAACACTGACCATGCATGGTATTTCAACAATTAATTCAGTCAATTGTTTGTTTTCACTTGTTGTATCATAAATATAGATTTGAATATTATTTCACAATTTTTCAACTGAGAGTTCCTAGAAAAAAAGTGCATGAAAACTGTGTCGTATGAAAACAGTCTTATAAAAAAGAAAGTAAATGGTGGATATGATGGTGAATGGGTATAAACTCCTCATACTTTCTTTAAGTTTAGGCCAACCAAACATACTTACTACTTACATAGAGAGATGAAAGTTATTGTTTCAATCTACATAAATATACTGATTGCTTGTTTTATGGAGCATTCCTTGATTGCATCACTTCTTCATCTTCTTCTTTACAATCCTCTGACTACTATTTCAAGTGGATAAACTTGATGAAAGTTTCTATGTGGGCTTCTTGTATGTATGTAGGGTGTCCTGTAGCTTGAAAATTTTTGAATCAAACTATTTATGTCTTCTCGAAACTAAACAGTGGAGGAGTTTTGAATAATAACCTTTTAAGAAATTTTGGGAAATTTTTCTATTTCAATTCTTGTTTTTATTTTTTTCTCTATTCAATTTCAATTTTTGATAATGAATTACTAATTTATTTTGGGGTTTCTAATATCTCAAAACACAATTTTAATTGAAATCGATAGAATTTTATCAATTTTTCGAATTCTAATCAGGTTGCCCCCTAAAGAGATTCCAAAAAAATTGATAATCAATTTCCATAATCATTATTTTATACAACTCAAAAGATACAAAATTCAAGTTTATTTCGTTTTTCGTTTTTAGATTTCTCGGTATTCGATTACTAAGGCTCTCCAATATGAAATTTCCGAATTCGAATGCCAGGCAAGACCGTATTTCAAAAAAGGTGTTATGCGTGAGCTTTTTGAGCTATTATTCAGATTTTTATTAAAGGTATTTTAAATCAATATCAAATATATTTTTAAAATTTCTGAATTTTAAAATCCCGAACCCGAATTATAAATAAGGGCATAGTTTGCTAAATGTTCAGCTTTTTAGTTGTTTGGGGTTCTAATTACTTTAAAAAGAAATTTAATTGAAATTGAGGCAAAAAATATTTTTGCGAAATTTCTTAATGAGTAGGTACACACCTAAAAAAAAACAAAATTCGGGAAAAATTTTTGTTAACCAATTTACATCAAATTGAAATCAATCCGTTCATCCGTTTGGGCGCTATGATGCCACAGACAGACAAACAGACATACACATAGCAGGCAAACTTATAACACCCCTTTTTTTAGTTCAGGGGTTAAAAAGGACCTTTGATCTTCCTATGATCAAAATATTTGCATTCAAGATTTTGCTCCTGAACTTTTAGTTAATTAATTAATTTATTTTAATAATAATTTTCGATAAATACGTATTTCGAACATCGTGTAGTCATCATCAGTATGAATGAGCTAATCGTAATTAGCTCATTCATCGTAGTACATCGTCAGTTAAACGGGTGTTTTGGTGTGTCCACAATTTATACTTTTCAAGTATGTAACAAAATGTGATGTCACTTAATTAGCATCGATTAGGTAATTAATGCTTGACCAATGCTACTCGAGTATTTAATCACCTGATTTTGACACTCAAGAAGATATAAATTAAAATTACATTACCAAAATTATAATAGGGTATTCCACTATTTTTGAAAAAGTACTTCAAAATGTTGATTTTGCTAATAAAAAGCCACCAAAAATTTATTTCAGAAAAATACGCACGCTTTCTTGCCAAAAACTTAAATTAAATTTTAAACCTTTTTTAAACTATCAAAAACGCGGGCATCCAATTTTATGACGTAATATGGGTATCACTATACGAAATATCACAAATAAGTTTGATAAATATATTCATAGACATCTGATTATAATAAATATAAATACTTATTATCTATGGATATAGTATACCCAGCTGTCTACACTGAACTACCTGACGGTCTATGACTCATACCGCTATGACATCACAGCAGGGCTTACTCGCGTTTTAGGTCACGTGATATACAGTTTAAAAATTACGATTTTTAATTTTAATATTTTAAAAGAAAAAAGTGCTTTTATGACTCGAAATCAGAATATTTAAGTAAATTCTTACATAAATTTTAACTTTTTTCAAATTTCATGATTTATTTTTGACTAACAATAATACCCTATTGATATTTTCAAGACAAGTCACCCAGTATGATAGTGTACATATTCACCGTTTCTTATCCATTTCATTTGGTATATAGATATCTGGTAACAGCTAACTGCATCATCATATAAATTTACTATTTTGTTACTTTTTCATTTTCATAATATATATGTATTCCGTTATTGTATACTTATATGCATAGTTGATCAAAATTATATCTGTGTATATATGTGTAGGGTATTGGAGGAAGGATTTTTAATCCTTTAAATAATATTAAAATGAAAAAATTCACTTTTATTGAGATTCGAATATTGTACATATTATGTAGCAAGTGTTTTACCTTTTAACGTCAGGTACTTTTTGTTCAAGTAGTTATAGTTAAATTAGGTTAAGGTGGTTAAATTAGGCGTGATTTTAATGAGGGTGGAACTCATTAAAACGACTTATTGTGGATCCTATTGGGTATACCTACTGGATCCTATTGGGTATACCTATTAACACTTTCCTAACCACTACTCTTTGAACTATTTGAACGGTATTCCTTAACACGCGAAAAACAAAAGAGGGTGAAACTCATTAAAACTGCGATATCTATTTTGTACTTATTGGGTACACCTAGCTGGGTACATTGTGATACCTATTAATACTTTCCTAACCACTACTTTTTGAACTATTTGAACGGTATTCCTTAACACGCAAAAAACACGGCCTTCGTCATACAAAATGGATAAATTTAAATTAGGGGACCATAAAAGATTGACTGAATCAAGTGGGTGAATTTTCTAATTTGCCAATCCCAAAGTACAGTTGATGGTTCCTTGGTAACTAATACTTCTATTTGAAGCTCCTATAATAGTACAGAAACTTTGTTTTTGTACACCTATGTATACCTATGTTGACTTTGCTTTCTTCGTGATATCTACAATTCTACTCACGAAATGTTGCAAGAATGGTAGTTCGCACGAGATATGCCTGAATGTCAAATAACTTAGACTTATGGTGATAATGTTTTTGATTGAACCAAACCGAAACCCACCTCATGTTTAACGAGAAAATAAACATTGTGGATATGTAGAGAAAATACATAAATTTTACTATGTTGCTACTTCTTGACTTGATCGTGAAAATATTTTTGATCCGGTGTATTAAAAGGTTTATTAATCTCCAAGTAGATACCTTATTAATAATAACATCATATCAAGGGATTCGGATACAATTCTACTTTTACTTTATCCTTGAATCCATTAGTTAAAATACCGCTCGCTTAAGATTACTCAGTTCTTGTATGATTTCCGAATGGAAATTATTCTTATATTACGTGATTATTATTTCTAAAGTTAGAAAAAATCCAACGAACTTTAACCTAAGGCAAAATCAACTGGTCGTTCTTTTTGTAAGGGTAAATTTTCACGGATGTACGGAGTGTTTTTTAGTTTTTTGTTTTCAGATATCGACTGAAAGCGAAAGTTGTAACAAAGCTTATATTAAAAGGACTACTGAAAACTAACTCGGAGTTACTATATGCCAATATTACCATCAACAATTTAGAATACCAACCCATAAAAAAAAATGAACATTCAAAGATTATATGCATCTATATATGTATATGCAACTTTCTTAATTCTACTACAATGAAATTGGTTAGCTAGGTCGTTTTACTGTTGATTCCAACTACATAAATATATATTGTGTATATATCAGTAGACAAGTAATTATATTTTCTGTCAAATAACGTCAGTACATGTATAAAATATTATATAGTAAGTTGTACTACAAACTCAACTATATCAACTATTATAAACTTAATAAAAACTATACTTACATTGATATAGTAAAATATACTTCTAGAATTACTATTATTACAATACAAAATATAGTTAGTATTTCACTTTCTTTTTATGACTTTCTAAACATAATATTTATTGGTACTCACATTAAACTCTATCGAATTCGACTATCGCTTTAAGTTTTTTTTGCACGTTTTTCTGTTGATCATACGATTGAGTGCACTTGTCAACAAATACAAGAGTCACATCGTTGACTTAGAGCGTAAACCTGCTAGCCTTACTTTTTTCAAAAATGTATGAGAGAATGAAAAAAATACATAAGTGAAATTTTAAGGTTAAAACCAATAATATATTGTTTATAATGGATCAAACATGAAGTTAGCTGTTTTTTCGCACTACTCAATTTTACATATTTAACAGTTCCTGTTCTGAATGACTGAGCCTACCAGGGCATCGCGATTATTGCAGGAGTTATCACAGTAGAGGGAGACGGAAACAATGACTCATCTTCTTTGTCTTTGTCCACCTCCTGCTCCAACTTGAAGTCCATTGACGTCAAAGCACTCCTGCTGTTCTTGAATAGATATAGTTCAAGGAATAATTTCAAGGAATGAACTAACCCTCTTTTCGATATCACAACGAACTTAATGGTCTTACTATTTCAGATCAGAGACGAGCTTGGAGAGTGCTATCGACTATATCATTTAATTTGACCTCAAACTTGGCATTTCAAGGGCAAGATGAATTTCTTTAAATAGAAACACGTGTTTTTGAAAAGTTAACGCTTAAATATGTGCTCGCGTTTTTTAAATGATTTTTTAAGATCATTTCAATATCAAATTATGGCAGAAACATACACAAAAATACTTTTATTTATTTTTTTATTCGGCCAGGATTTTTGTATTTATATTGTTCAATAAGGTTTCATATAGTCTGTTCTAAAAGTCCCTTTTCACTCTTAACAATAGTGACTCGGGTTTCCAAATTTCTATTTGAATATGATCTATGGTTGTTTAAGATAATATACCGAATAGGTAATTAATGTTTTTATCTATAGAAGGGAAAGAAGCATTCTATCATACCGAGGTCATCGACATATTACAGATCGAAATTTATATGAACACATTTTCAAAAATTCAATATCTCATTATTAATATTCCAAAGGGGTCTCCAACTATTAGTTTTTATTATGACGAATAAGGTCTTAAAGATCAAAATATGACTACCTCATTCTAAATACAGATCGTATCTAAGACATGTATATTTATGATTTCTTAATTTTGTGGCTTTTTTTAAATTATCATAGAATGCAGATATTACATATCAAAAAAAAAACCTAAGAATAAATTAATTTCGTAATTAAAAAAAAAATTATTGTCTTTAAATATTTTTTAAAGACAAGCTTTTATTGTACTAAATGGTAGAAAATAATTTTTCTTATGAAGCAAACATGCACTTTTACTAATGATTCGGAGCTCCGCAACCTCTTACAAATAGCCATGTTTGAGTGATTCACAAGAAAATTTACTTTCTACTTTTTAGTACAATAAAAGTTTGCCCTACACAAGTTATTTTTTTTTCTAATTTTTAATTTAAAACTAAACAAGGTGTGTATATCAAATATGGTGAAGCGATGGAAAGATCAGGTCATACTTACCATAAAAATACATTGTCATCCAATTTACTTATGCAAAGGAGAAAAGGATTAAATTTAAATTGCACAAATTCGAGAACTTACATCCATATATAAATATCTGGGCTGCTAAATAGTTAGCTATATTTATATAGTTCCATTGATATTTTCGAAACTTCCATCGGATTGTTTCTCAACAAAAAAATTGTTATTAAAGTAGGCTATTCTTATATCTTTCATTTCCGAAATGATTACACAAGCCAACCACAAGAAGATTCTTTAAAAATATTGAAGGTTTATCCGAATTATTTATGCATAAATACTTAGTTACAAAAAGAATTTCATTAAAAATTTTTCCTGTAACAAGTTTTTTTAATTGTAAATAATTAAAATACCCAGAATATTATACATTAAAAGGAAAATAATGATTTTCTTTACCCACATACATACATACACGAACATTACATACATACATACTGGAAAAATTACAATTGTATTGTATGGAAAATGTATTTGTATAAGAAAACACAATTTCCTTCCTCTACGTATATATCGAAGAACACCAGAGAGTATATATACATGTGTATATGTATTAGAGTAAAATCCGAACAGCAACGAACATTGTATAGTATATAACATACCTACAACAAGTAACCAATGAGAATAAAGTATACCTGGTACCGCGTGGGCAGATAATCGATTCAAATGGGAGTGGCTGAACACACCTGATACGAACCAATGGTAGTAGTTAATACCTGTGCAGGTGCTATGAAAACCTTTCAGGTAATTTCCACCAATCATATACATTGTAACAATATCTTCAGGTATTTACTTTGTAGTGGGAGCCTTACGTTTTAAATATCTAAAACTGTTATCATTGGTTTATACATCAAAACGTATAAAAGGGCGTTTAAATAATTAAGAAAAATTTTTGCTAAAAGGGAAAAATCAATTAAAACACACCGACATTATACAGAAAAGTTCATAACGTTTTTTATAATGTATAAGTGTGCTAATTAATCTAAAATAGCTGTGCTCGAAGTTTTTTGTTCACGAAGTTTCTTTCTCCATGTATAAATGTAAGCAAAAACGATGTTTGTTCAGTTGGGAGTTGAGTAAGATGTGGGGTGGGTTTTTAAAAGAGAAAAATATGTAACGTAATTGCGGAAAATTTAATTAAAACTAATTAAAATAAAGACGGCAGCTAGCATATCGTCATGTGTGCGGTTTTCCTGAAGGAAGTTATTCGAAACCAAGTAACTCCACTGATTACTGTTAGTGTGTATGTAAATGTATGTATAACTATCCATGTAGAAAGAAAATATATATTAGGAAAAGTATTTTCTTAATATTAATTTCTATCTCATATATATTTTTGAAGCTTTTCTTTTATATCATCTGTCTTTTTCTTTAAATACAGAGTGGAAATTTACCTCAGTATCTATATTTCGAACATGTATTCTAGATTCAAAGGCATACGAAAATATACAGATACTATTTATTTTATTACTGCATAATTTTCCTACTTAAATAAAAAATACTTTTGAATAACTTTACGTCCAAATATTTCTATTCTAATATATCTGTAAGAATTATATTTTAATTGAAATGTAGTCCAAGATAATGCTAATAAATAAATAACCGACTTTAACATTTTTCTAAATAATTATTATTATCTCGAAGAGCGCCGAGGCATTTTAAATTTAGGGTTGAAACTATTTGTACCTTATTTTCAGTTTTGATAATGAATTATGTTACTTCATGAATGCAGAGGAACAAATAAGAATAATATTTTTCGATATCTGCCTTGGTTTTCGAAATATCAAAAGCTAAATAAATAATCAAAATTTTCAATTTTTCATATTTTGAAAATTACGCCCGGTGTAGAAAAATTTTATTATTACTTTTCGTCTTACACTGTCTAGTCATAACATAATTCACCATCAAAATTGAAAATAAAAATGTATTTAAATTTGTGTCTCCACTACTGTGCTCATTCATCCTGAATTGGTCGGGTACAACGGGTTTTTTTCAATGTAAATCAATGTAAAATATTTGAAGCCCACTTTTGAAGTCATTTATTTATTTAAATAATCGGGCACCCCCCCCCCCTCAATTTTCAGAATTGGTATAGATTAAGTGTAACTTCATATAAAAAGATCAAGCCTTTTACCTTCAGATATGCATCGATCCACAGTAAAAGGCTTGAACTGCTTTAGTAAGTTCAATTAAACAAGACAAATCGTTGAGAATAAACAATCATTTTAAATTCATAATTTTTAGATTGTACATTTTTTCCATATCTGTATATATCCCGTTTTTACGATTTTTCTATTCTACATTCAATAACGAGACCAAATTACCATTATGACTACCAATTATTTAAAAAAAATTGATGGTTCAATGTATTGATTTTGGTGGAATCTCTGCTCGATCTGGAACTTCATCTCTGAAAAAAATGCGATCCAGATTTCTTTGGTTTCAGTCACTTATTCAACGACACATATTTTTTTTTTTTATTTACAATTTTGAAAAACGTGACAAACATTTTAGTAAGAAAACAATCCTTAACTGTCAATTTTTTAAAACATTTGTTGTTAACTTTTAAATTTAAAAAAATTACATTTTAGAAAACGCTACGAAACCCATGAATTGCTCTCACGATATCTTAATCTGTATGCCAATACCCTTAAAACTCCAGCATAAGTTTCCCAGAGGAAATTTGAGCAAGAATTGTTGGTTATAAATCAATGGTCTTTTTAGGACTGTCCATCCCCCTGACTAGCCATTTGTGGTGAAAATCTCTTTTTATCACTTTGGCTTCTTATAAAATGCCCCAAATGTTTGAAAATATTTGGCAAATCCCTACCTTTGATATTAACTTTCAGTTTTTTCTATGACACTAACCGAAGATAAGAAATTTAAACTTATTTGAACGTTTACAGTTTAAAATTTTGAAAATACGCTTCTCTATCTTAGGAATAGGGCCATCTTAGACTCAAACTAACGGACTGAAAAATGTTTTGAACTTCAATCTTTAAGCACATTACGCTGGGCCAGTAGTGTTGTTGAAACTGAAATTTTGGAACAAGTAATCTATTAAACAGGTTTGATCGGAAAACTAAAAAAAGATAATTTTTAACTGTCCATTTCTTACATAATATCATGTATATAATATTTAAGGTATGAACTTATACAGATTATAATTTTCCTCTTAGGGCATTTTCACGAAGTATGAAATCTAATTTCGAAAATTTGAATATTTGTTATGTATATAACCCTAAGAAAATTTAAAGAAAGACAATCTTATATATGAAATTAATTAAACAGACAAAGATCCATATATTTAACATGTTAATAGTCGATTTACAATTTAATTTCGAAGAAACATAGTATATCGCGGTTACTCATGTAATTAATACGATGACCTTAAATAATTTGCATCTTGATTAGAATATACAAAAGCTCGAATTACCCTTAAGGTAGGTTTATATATAAATATATACACAAACCCTTATCAAATTTATACATACAAACAAGAAAAATCGACTTAGAAAAAGAAAGCTCATAATAATCAAAGCTATTCCTATTCAAATGTCAATATTAATTAATAATTTACTTAAATATATTCATTAGTTTAAAAAAAAAAAAAAGTAGAAGAAAATCTTCTGAGTAGAAAAGTGGGCGTATATTTTAAAAGTTTCATCTCGTTAAAATTCGTAAATATTCGATATTAATACCAATGCGCATCGTATAAAAGTTGGTGGGGGATTTTGTATGTAAGTTTTCTATATGTTCGAATTAAAGTATAACATATACAGTTAGCGCGGGTTGGCGGCGTTATGGCGTGACGATTACAAACGTCCAACGATAAACATACAATTCATGTAACGACGCTCATCGACGTCGGTACACACATCAGAACGCTGTAGTGATTTGAATCAGTCGTGTAGCGTCTTCTATTTTATAAATATAAAATAATATAATAAAAACAATCTTGTTTGTTAGTTTTTTGTAAAATAGTGCGTGTGTTTTTTTATTTATTAACTAAAAATTATTTAAAATAAATATTTTAAATTTATATTTTGTTTATTAATTTTTAATGCAAAGTGCAATGGTCGCACGTAGTGAAACATTACATCAGTTCAGTTGTTATGACAGTTATTCGTATAAATTGTGGAAATTGGCAAATACATGGAATAATTCAGCTTCAACACAACAATGTAAATTTAATATTTAAATTTATTTAATTTTTATTAAATTCATTTTATTTTATTTATATTTTGCTTTTTGTTTTTTTGTTAAATTTTATTTGTAGGTAGAATTTAAATTGTTTATCTTTAAAGTAGACATACCTCTTATCCAAATCTTTATTGTTTCCGTTTATTTTTATTTTTTTTCTGTCAGGTATCCTTATTTAAAATTTCTACCTGTTTAAACTTTATAAATACTACTAAAAAATAATAAAAAAAATCCTCCGTTTTTGTGACGCTAGCCTTATCACAGAGGCCACCCACATTATTATTTGTTAATCTTTATTTATTTCATTACAAACATATTTACAATAAAAAATAATATACAGGTACAGAAAGCAATGTGTCATATTAATTTTAAATTTATTTATAAATATCAAATATCAAAAACAATAGCGTTATTGGTTTATTTGTAAATTTTATTCTTAAATTTAATTATTAATTGTCAGTTTAAAAAGAAAATGGTTTAAATTGAAAATTAAAGCTATATCGTAATTGTTTTGTTTTTATTACTACAAAATGTCAATTTAAAATTACACAAAATTTATTATTTAAAATTATGAATAAATTTTTAAACAAACTTTTAATCATCTCGAAAATTAAAAAAATAAACTTGAAAATAAATTCACAAAAAATTTAATATTTTATTTGATAAGGAAAAGCAGCTGAATGACAAATTATCAAATCATAAATTTTGATAAAAAAAAGACAATTTCAAAAATTTCTAGTTTATATTTTCGTTAATTAGAAAAAAATTTATGTCATTTATTTGATAGTTCCATAAAATTAATGTTATACAATTAATCATAGAACAAAAAATTATTATTTATAAAATCTTTGGCATAATTTCAATTTTTAAATAAATAATAATACTTTATATTTTTTATGGAATGTCAGTACAAAACACGTACGGACGTGTAATAAATTTAAAATAAATTATACAATGAAGGGGAGGTTTTTTTTATTGTTAGTCAAAGGGTGCACACTTTAACAACAACCCTTAATATATTTAAAAAAAATTATAGTTTTTCGTTTTTTTTATCCTTTGCAGTTGCACTACAAAATTTTAATTTACAAAATCTTGACAATATTACGAATAATTCGGATACAGAAGTTATCTTAAAATGTCCACACTGTCAGAAAGAATATACAAATATAAATAATTGGAAAGAACATATAGAAATTGAACATCTTCCAGGACCCTCGTCGGGGGATGATGAATTAATTGATGAGTCACCATCAACTGGGATAGACTTAACACCAAACTTAATTAATGATAATGCTTCTATAAATACTCAGAATGTGGTGAGTTATAGTCTACCCCATTTTATATACGTTCAAAGGGTTGAAAATTAATATCACGAAAAATAAAATAATAGTTTTTCATGATATTAATTTTCAATAGTATTATTTGGTTTATTGTAATTTTACAAATTTTTTTAGGCTTGTAAAATCTGTCAAAAATCATTCGCAAATATTTATCGTTTACAACGTCATATGATCAGTCATGAAGAAAATTTATCATTGAGAAAATTTAAATGCAATCAATGTGAAAAAGCATTCAAATTTAAGCACCATTTAAAAGTAAATATATTTCTATTTTCAAAATTTTTCCCAAAAAAAATTATCTGTATAAACAATTATCTATCAAAATTTTTCCTTATAGGAACATCTACGCATCCATAGCGGGGAAAAACCATTTGAATGTGATTGTTGTGGAAAACGTTTTTCACATTCTGGATCATTTTCTAGTCATATGTCATCCAAAAAATGTATGAGCTTAAAATTAGATCGTACACGCGCACCAAGTGCTAGTTTTATATTAGATAAACAAACACCAAGTGTGGCCACATCACCGAAGCGACCACATACAGCCAGTCCATCGTTGGCATTAATGAATAACTTTCCAATACAACCAGCAACGCATCAAACACCTGAACCATCACCTGGAGCATTATATCGAGAAAATTATTTACCGACAACAATTCCCACAGCTCCATTATTTCCAACAATGAATGCTTTTTATGGAATTAAAGATCCTACAACAATGGATTTAAATAATTTTGCATCGACATCATTGAAATATTTTTTGGAGCAATTACGTTATAAAACGTTAGATTCGTTATATGCCCTTAAAAAAGATGAAATTGCTTCAAATGAGCAACAATCGTATTTAAATATTAAATCAGAGGAAAATAATGGAGACGCAACAGTTCCAGTTGGTGGAAATGGTGAATTAGATTTAACGAAAACTGAAATTAAATCAGAAACAAATTCTCGACCAAATTCCCCAAATCAATCCTCTTCTACAGCAAGTGATGTGAAAAGTGAAGGTTTAGCTGCAAAACTAGAGGAAACAATAAATGAAGAAAATTATTTTTCATCTCATACTGGGGATGATAAAAGTAATGATTCATTTGCGAAAAAAGCTCGACAAAAATGTCCACGTATACGATCTTTGATCTCCGAAGAAAAATTAGCAATTTTAAATGAGTATTATATGATTAATCCACGTCCTCGACGAGAAGAGCTCAATACAATTGCACAAAATTTAGGATTTCCCACACGTGTTGTACAGGTATGGTTTCAAAATGCACGTGCAAGAGATCGACGTGAAGGCAGACAAATACACTTGAATACCGATCAAACGGCAACAACGGCTTCGTATTCAAATACCGTATCTCAAATACTACCTCAAAATGAAGAACCATTAGATTTATCGATGAAAAAAATTAAATTACCACAAATTACTGCTAGTCAAAATAATAATAATTTAATTACAACGAAAACAACGAATTTAAATCCATTAAATTTTTCATTTATGCCAAATTTAACAAAAGCATTTCCATTATTTCCAATGCTTCCATTGAATATACCTCAACCGTCACCGGTGCTTACAGACGATACATCCTCATCGACAGCAACAACAATATTACCACCAACGGTTATGGCTTCCCTAACGGCAGTTGGTAAACATTTTGGAGATCATCATAATAGTGCAGTGATTGCGCCAAAAAGTGGGACAGATGGTGCAGGCGATCTTGAAGGACAATTCATTTGTGATCAGTGTGACAAAACATTTTTAAAACAGAGTTCACTGGCGCGGCACAAGTATGAGCATTCTGGTAAGTTTTTTTGAAAATTTTTTTACTCTTATAGATTCTTAAGACGTCTTTAAAATACTTTTCTACATTTAGCTTGATCTTAAAAATAGCACTTTTTTTTATTAATTTTTTATTCAAATTTACAAAATTAAAAAAAAAAAAGCGGGTTCTATAATTGACTGCAGAACTCTTGATTTTTTAAATAAGGTTATAAAGGCGAACGAAAAATCTATTTACCAAATTTTGATCTGATGCTTTAATTAATCGATTTGGTTAATTTTCCCAAAAATTAGGCCTCAGATCGAAATTTGGAAGAAAAAAACTTTCCCGTTCGTCTTTATAAGCTTATTGAGGAAGTCTAGAGTTCTACAGTCAATTACAGAATACCTTGTATGAGACCCGTTTAATAACTAAGAAAGACCCAATTATTTAGAACTAATTTATCAAATTTTCACGAAATACAAAACCTTTTCGATAAAATCTTTCATAAAAAAAAGAAATTGCATTGTAATTTATCTCTTGAATATGGGTTTATAATACGCCTGTCTTTATCGGGAAGACAATCTAAATTATTTGTCTTTAAAAATATTTGTTGGTCTTTTATATTAAAAAAATTAGGATCGATTATTTGGCGATAAGATTTTAATAGACAAAAAACTATTGTTTGATCTACTTAAGGCTAAATAGTAAATTTGATTAATTGATATCTGGATAAAATCTGGAGTCTGGATAAAAAAAATATTAATTTATGTTCTTACTTGAGTTCCTGGTAGACTTAATTTTCAAGTTATTTTGTGAAACGTCAGATAAATCAAGATTATAATAAAAAAATGTTACTGAAATTTTTATTTTGAGAAAAAAATTGACCTTGATAATTTCTCAGATAAGTTTAATTCCAATAATTGCCTTTTGCTTGACAATCATTGCATGAATTTTTGAATAATTTATGTATACTACGTTGTTATTGTCACAATTAAGCGATGCAGTGAAGTAGAGAACAAATTTTCTTATTAAAAAGTTCTAAGTAGCGACTGCTCTCATTTCGGGTCGGGTAAATAAAGTACAGGATTGAGGACATCGAAATACTTGCGTATGAAAATCCTGTTATAAATTATCACTGTAATTAATAATTTAAAAAAATTAGGAAATAATAAAAAAACATCCCGTCGGAAACACATAAAAATATACCTAAGTACATAAAAAAATAAAAACAGTTAATTATTATACTTTTTTTATAGGGCAACGTCCATACAAATGCGATGAATGTCCGAAAGCCTTTAAACATAAACATCATTTAACAGAACATAAAAGGCTTCACAGTGGTGAGAAACCATTTCAATGTGGTAAATGTTTAAAACGTTTTTCACATTCAGGATCATACAGTCAACATATGAATCACAGATACTCGTATTGTAAACCGTATCGAGAATAAAATTTAATTTAAATATATTTATTTATTCAATTTTTAATTTTGTGATATTTCAACAACAGAAAACAATTTTTCTTTTCGTTTTTATTTGTACAAAACTTATTTCAGTCTAGTCATTTTATACAATTTTATTTTTTTGGAAATGCATTGCCAATTTTCTTAGACGAGTTCATCGTAAATACTAAAAGAAACGACAACGTGATTACTACGTCCTTCTGCTTTTTAATCAAAATGAAATTTTTACCAAAATGTAATTTTATATCAAAATTTAACCGCAGTTATTTTTTTGCTAATTTTTGCTAAAAGTCTACAGCCCATTCTTAGAGTCTCTTGTACATCATTTATTGATAATGTTAAAATATTTTATTATTTATAACAATAACAATTTGTAATAAAACCTCCCTTTTTTTAACGAAAACCATGCAGTTAATTCATATAAATCTGGTATCATTTTATTGTTCGGTTTATTAATGTATCTATTATATTTCGAATTAAAGTTAATTATTTTTGTCGAATAATTGTATTATGTTAAAAATAAATAGATAAACTGCCGTCTTTCTTTAATACAATGTAATATAATTGATAAATAAGAACACGTCATGTGTAAAGTGGTAGTAAGTTATCGAAGCAGCTATTATCTATTTTATAAGCTTAAATTTGCAGATATTGTGTGTTGAAGTGCTAAAATTTCTTACATGATGAAATTTACTTGTGGAAAACATATTCTTTTATTAACGACCATATTTAAAAGTATATTTTGGTAACATAAAACAGAGGAACTAAGTAATCATGTAGTAGAATCTTGTACTATAGGTAATGCATAATAATTTTTTCATTTCGAAATAAAATAAAACTTCGTCTTCCATAGAATTTGTTATAATAAAATATGGCATTTATTTATTTTCATAATATTAAACATTTAAAAAAAATATTAAAAAATCTTTAACCATGCAGGTTTTCGCCAACGACCATTTAAACAAAAAATATACAAATTTTATTAGCTTGTAACATAATATTAAAAAAAATAAAATATATTTATGAAAAAAAAATACCTTCTTAATATTCTAAAGAAAGTAAAATAAAAAATAAAAATATAAAATTTCATTCCAATAAATTATTTTCCGCAACAAGTCGGTAAAATGTTAGATGAGACCACTTTTTTATATAAAAAAAAAAAATTTGAAATTTAATACGGCATTATTGAATATCCCATTTCTAGTATATTGTATATGGAAGTCTATGATTTTCTTTTTAGTTTTGGGAAGTGGAAACAAATTTGATATTTAATTAAAACCAACCAAATGACAATACATTTAATTATTTATATTATTAATATCGTTGACGATACAATGACAATGCTGTGCCTGTAACAAAAAAAATTATTAAATTAATCTATTTAAATATGTTATAATTAAATACATACATTTAATTCATTACAGAATGTTTCAGAAACATAGGTCGAAGTTTTTTTCTTGTAAAATATACAAAATAAGTTATAATAAAAACTGGGTAAGACCGAATAGTTGACAAAACAGTAAGATATCTAAAACCTAGTACTTATTCTATTGGCATGAGAACATACCCATATGCCTAAAATGTTGTCTAAATGTTTTGAGTTGAAAATGGCAAATAGAATTAGGCGACATTCTTAATTTTAATTTTACAGTACAAAGTTACTATTGATAAAAATTTTTCTATTAATTTATGAAAACAGAATTTTACCTTGTCAAGACATTTCTGAAAAAAGAAAATTTTAGTCTTGAAAGTGTGCCCTCAAATGAATAAAAAAAATCAAATTTTGCTTAGAAAAGATAATACTTGTTTCTTGACAATCCTTGTTTGATGACAAAATAAGATTCACAAACGGATCTTTGATCGGATTGAAGCATCTTTAGACATTCATAAAAAACAATACATTTTTCGTGAGATAGAAATCCATAATCTATATTTGGTACTCTTGTCATCTTCAACCGTTGGCACACTGATTTGATTTGAGATAAAACTATTTTCTTCATAGCTAAAATCATTCGTGATTCACAGTAAATCACCATATTTTACATTTTCCATTGTAGTCACATAACGTAAGTTTTTTCTATGTATCTAAATTTTTGATACATTCTGTAAAAATATAAATTTCGAGAAACCTACAATATTTCTAGTCATATATTGTATAAAAATGCAAAAAATATTTATTAAACACGTTTACTAAAAATTATTACAAAAATTCTACCAACTACAAAAAAAAAAAAAAATTATAATTTATTTGTATAATACTTAAATATTAAAAAAAAAATAAAAATAAATATTATATAAGCTATTATTATTATTATTATAATTATATTAATTATTAATAAATAATATTAAATTGTAAATAATTTGAAAATAAAAATTATATATATACAAAATTATGTATTTATTAATATATTATAATAATATTACATGTATAGATTATAAAAAAAAAATATTATTTTAATTATTATTGTTGTATTTTATCTGTGATTTGTCCTAAATATTATATTGAAAAAAAATTGTAATTAAAAAAAAAATAATTAAAATAAATAAATTGTAATTGATGTATGTTCGAGTAAAACAAAAAAAACAATAAAAAAATTAATAAGTATTATTATACAGGTATGAATTATTTGAAAAAAAAAATTCCTTATCTACTTTCAGAAATATGTGAAACATGGGCATACGGAGAGCAGGATTGGTCATGACAGATATCCCCCCTTCGGGCTTGGATTTACCCTTGATTGAGTTAGCTGAGTATGTATTCATGTCAAATTCTGCCCATAAAAAATTTCAGTTTTGTCTCCCTATTCAACCAAAAGGTTGTTTCGCTAATGGTAAGTACTGCATGTTCAGTGAAAAATGGAGATATACACAGGAAACAAACGAGAGTTAAATTTAGGTAAGTTGATAATACTTAGCAACAGATTATAATATAAATTAGTAATAAAATCTTATTAAACCACCAATTCTTTATTCTGAATTAGTAATTTTGAGTTTAATTAAATGTTAGGTACTTTCTGAAAGGTTTTGATAAAAAATTTAGTTTATCCCGAGGTTTTCTACTAATTAAGGAAAAATTCTCTAAAAAAAAAATTAAAATTGAATATGCAACATAAAATAACTGTATATCTGATTTGTATGTCTGCTTTCTTGTCATCGCAAAGCCTTTAGTTTTTTAAATCATTTTGAGTTCATTATCGTTTTCATTGTTTTTTCTTTTTAAAACCTAAGCAAAACTTTTTAAAACATTTTTGTTTTAGTTTGAGTAAAGTTTTTATTTGACTTTGACAATGTTAGCAGTGTAAAATTGTCAGAAAATATATTAATAGAGTACCTACATATCGTAATGCATTACTCGCTCAGTTCATTCTGTGTACACACATATTACAAACATACTGTATACAATACTATTTATTAGAGGTGTGACAAATATTCGTATTTACATTCATATTTCACGTTTTAGGCGTCAAAAACTGTGAAATATGTTCAAATTTCGCTAAGATATGGTTTACTAAAGTTTTTGATACTACTTTTAACTACAGTTAAATTTGAGAAATGGAATTATATCGACTCGGCTATGTTTGGCTTAAACATGACCACTACGAAATGCCATTTGTCTTACAAACTGCGAGCTTAAAAAAAAAAAATGTTCGTCGAACGTAATGTATACAACATTCGTCGCATCACTACTACATATCTATTGTAGATATTTGAATGTCTACATAAATATGATACAGTTTTCGTGTGTGTACATACAAATGTTCTAGATTGTAATCCACCAGAGGGTTTTATATAAATGTAGATATATTTTATTTATTTACCTATGTGAACAATGTGTTCACAATTAAAATGAGTAAAGTAGAAAGAAACGTCTGCTAGTTTTTCATGTTAATAAGAAGTATCGGCCGTAAAAATCGCATTGATGTTTATTCGGATAGGTTTCCACAAAACCAAGCATCTTGTAGGTGTTTATAGCAGTTTTTGATTGTTATCTCGCTTTCGATATTATAATACAATTACCATTAAAATTGATGTCGATTTACCATCCCAAACTCAAGACAATCTCAAATAAAGCTCGGATCATTAATATAGAGAGCATAAGAGGGGTTGCATTTTAATTCTGGAATAAAAATGGTAAGATAACAATAGTATGTTACACTATTTATGTTACAAGGGCAGAAAGTTTAAGGATAAAGATTATTTATTGTGTTAAAACCTCCACTTCTTATGCCGCCTCTTACCCTCCTTTTGTTCACAATTTTCTTAACCTTTAAAATAATCAGTGTTTGTCTACTATATTATGCATGTATTATATATAAAAACCTACCTTTTGAATCAATCTATCTATATTAGAAAAACTGGGACAGACACCGGAGAGCGACTTTGTCTTATATTATACATTGATAGAGGTTTTTACGTTATCTTGGTTTAAGTTATCAAGATTCTACTGAAAATATCGTATCCATAGATGACATTGACAAATGGGTATGGTTTGTTTTGTAATAGATTAGTAATTTTTATTTGGTACAAATAATATTTTTATTATTGTAACTGAAATAGTTATATGTAATATTATCTGATTTACATATGTTACACCTATGAATATATACGCTACTGTATTATATTGCAAATACTATTGTTGTTATATATAGAAGAGGGGGCGCATATGTGTACGGGGGTGAGTATATTTATCAACGTTACAGTGTATATCTAGTTCGCTACTATACAAAAGTTTCTAATACCTGAATATTGCATGTTCAAAAAACTAGTTAAGAAGACTTCTTATAAATACATGAAGAGATATATAAAAATAATAATGAATATCGACGATTTTTCCTCATTTCTTAACAAAATATGAAAATGCCATAATATAACAGAAATTACAAAAGTAAAGTTAAAATTAAAATGAATCTAAAAATACGGATGATATAAGCATTTTAAACTATTCATTAAACAGATATTAGACAGAGAGATCGGACAAAATATTGGACGTCATATATTTCCCATTAGAACCCCGTGGTAAAAACTGTTTTGCTAGAAAAGATACAAACAAATAATTTATTACTTTATCTTGGTTGTTTTTATAATTATTCGAAAAATAATCTGTCTAGAAAAACCCATTTCTTATATTTTCAAAAACATCAATCTTTACGATCCGAAAGCTGACTTTAAGATATTTGGCTATTTTTTGGTTTCACTTCTATTTATACACAAAAACGATTCCTCGAAATTTACAGTTTCGATTATCAATATGATCTTGTTGAAAAATTATGGTAGATAGCGTACGATTTTAAATGAAACAGAATAGCCTTTTGTCAATAAGGAGAAACTTTTCATTTGCCTTGATTCGGAATTTTGGAGACAGATTTCGAATAAAAAAAGGGATTAGTATGTAAAAAAAAAAAAACGTAAGGGCCCTGTTCAGATAAAAAAATGTACAATTAGTCAATTTAATTCCTTGCTGGACAGATGGAATCCTTAATATTTTTTCTGTTAAGGGAAACATTTTGCGAGATTTCAGCTACCAGAATTGAAGAAGAATAATGATAGAATAATTATAAATAATTATTATAACACTGTAGATTGTTAGAAATAATAAATATTTTTGTGAAAAATTAAACTTATTCTGATGGCATAATCACTTAAAATAGTATATCTAATGAACTAAAATTTAAATTTTCCTATTGAAAACTATTTGTGTTCAACCTGTAAGCTATGCACTTTTGAACACCCAATAATTCTTACAAAACAGCCGCCAGTCACATCTAACAACACACAACTCTGTAAACTATATGAGTATAGAAAACCTCTCAGTCTATAAATATAGTGTATCATAACTATCTACTTTTTGACGAATTTTTGTATGCATATTAAAACCATTTGTAACGATATTGAAGTAATATACAGCCCTAAAAGGTTTATTCACTATTTTTAAGGCAAGTAATCATCGATACACCTTGAAAAATTATTAATTTAAAATCAATTAGGGTTGTCAATATCGGTCAAACTTTCACTCAAAAAAGTTTGGTTAATTCAATTAAAGCAACGGTCTAAGGTACTTCCGAGACTTAGAGAAATATGTCGCTGCTTGTAAGAAAATTTATGATATTAGATTAATGTTGTTAAATCTAAGTCACTAGAAACGATTTATTCTGTACATGGGAATAAGGAATCCTATTTTACCTCCTGTATGGTAAATTTGTGTGTATTAAAAACCCTATAACCACCCTATTTGATTTTATAAATACAATATTTATTTGCAAAATGTTAAAATATATTTTATTTAAATGTGTAGGTAAAATTTATAACTATTTTATAATGTTAAAATCAAATTATTCTTTGTCTGTTGAAATAATTTTTTATTTTGTAGTTTTTTTTTTCATATATAAATTTTATCTATTTTTGTTATTAAATATTATTGTGTTTAAATATTATAATTATTTCTGTAATAATTAAAATTATGATATCAGTAAATCAATCATTCAACAGATCGTGAATATAATTTAAATTATATTTTATTCATAATATTTTGGTATCAGTTTTTTAATTTTAATGCATGTACAAATTGAAAAATACAGTCCGTGTGGTTTATGATTTCCTATTGAATGTCAAAGCTATAATAGTACTAATACGTCAATTTAAAAGGGTAAATATTTAATCTTTACAAACTTTCTTTAAGATTCTCATTTTTCAAATCTAACATTAATTTGGAGTCGTTCATAATTTTAAATCAAAAACATAAAGAATACCCTAGCCTATAATCAAATCTAATCGACTCGTTTGTGGCATCGTAGCTCCTAAACGGATGAATCTATTTACATTTCTAGTTTAAACGGCAATTTGATCGCGTATCTTGCTATCAATGTTTCAAGAAAATCCACTCAGCCGTTTTACGATCATCGCCTCTCTTCTAGAAGTTTTGGGTACAGAATCCTAAACTCGTACTTGAAACATATCTGTCCATCTTTGCATCTATATGTCTGCCTGTAGCATCAAATGCTGTGAAGTAGCAAAACAATTTTGATTTTTTTGCGAGTTTAGGATTCCGTAACCGATAAAACCTAGAAAAGAGATGATAAATTTCTAACGTATGACCAAATTTTCTTGAAACATATATCTAAGAACACTCTTGATCAAATAACCTCCTAAATAACCAAAAAATTCAACGTATCTGAAAAACATTCGGTTAATCCGTTTTCAAGCCACCGTCAGACACACAGACATGTTAAACTTATAGCACCCCCCTTTTAGACGGGTATTATAAAGAAAAAATGAGACATTTTTATGAGTAGGTAATACCTGTTGATCATGAACACTGAACTCCGCGCTGCTTATTTATGCACATTTCTAACGATAAAATGTTAAGCTTTTGCAAAGAACGTCATTACTTCTGCTTTTATATTGAAAAAATCAATTGGTCGTGGTACCCAATCACTCATGTTGCGGTTTCGCTACCAGTGCTGCTTGATTATATAATATTAACGCTTGAACTATAACCAAAAAAACCTAAATTTCGAAATAGGTTACTAACTTGGTATGTTAACCACCTTATTTGACAATCTATTGATTGAATAATTACGTCATAAAAAGTAAGCAATTCATATAAAATGAATTAAACAATGAATTAAGACCACATTAACGGTACCTCAAACAGAAACTCATCAACAAACACACTCAAAAAATATACAAAGAAAAACAATAAAAAAAAGTGGGGATTTTAACAAATGAAGTTAAAATACAAAATGAAAGAATTGTATCATAAAATAAAAGAAAATAGACACACACTCACACAAAAAAAAGTACACATAAAACCAAGGCGGTAAAAAGCCGATACGTTGACATAAAAACAGATTTTACCGTTCCCACGGCATTGCTATTGCAACAACAACAACTATACTTATACACTCCTGTAGTATACCTTCCAACAATAACAAATATTCCTGTTGTTGTTAAAGTAAGCAAAGGAGTGGGATGGATGTGGGTGGCTGGATGGGATTGTATGATGTGTATATATGGTTGCTTGCTTAAATACAGAGGAACAGATTTTTGGTGCTAATGGCACTTCAGTATATAAAGGTTTGATGATAGATACTTATGAAAAGTAAGTATTGTTACCTTTTTATTCAATTGTAAATACATATACATTAAAAAATAAGGAGTAGATATAGTTTGTACCACAGGAATTTGTATTCATGTTTCCTGTGAATATACCTGGTTTATATTTCTACACGTATTTCACATGATGTTTTATCTAGCTCGTTTGATAATAGGTACATTTCCAGAATAAACTTTGAAAAACAATATCATTTCAGGTATTTTTATCGCAGAAGCGAAAAATGTAAAATCAATGTTACTGAAAGAAAAATGCAGTATTCGTTTTATATGAAAAGTAGATTGTTGGAACAATTGAACTGATAGCAGCGCTGTTTGTTTATGATTTTGACAATAAATCACACGTTGTATTAAAATTTTTTTAAATTGTTTACCTGTAATTGGTATAGTAAATGTAAAATAAAAATTATTGAATAATAACAATTAATTAAACTGGTTGCATTCGAAAATGTGAAAATAAAAGACGTAATTGCATAAATCATAGATTTTGAAAGTAAATTAATACAATATATTATTTAAATTTGTAAGAAAATAGTATTTATGGTATTTCGATACATAAAATATGAAAATGATTCAATATATTTGAAATTTTATTTATCAATTAATCATCCATTTGTTCATCTTTTTTGAAAAATTCATATCGATTCTCTGGCCGGCTTAGGAAAAAGTAGCTATCAACGTCAGTTTTTTTTTATCAAAAAAGGGCACATTTCACATAAACCGTACAGAGAATCGATAGCAATTTTTCACAAAAGATCTATATAAGGGTGATGAATCAAATTTTAATTTTTTGTTCTCTTTTTCATTTCAACTTTTTAAAGTATTTCGATACCGTAAATTGAAAATGATACCAAAGAAATTTTATTTATCAATTAATCATTCGTTTACGTCTTTTGTGAAAAATTTATATCGATTCTCTTTACGGTGAAGAAGAAATTAACTATTCAAGTCAGTGTTTTGACCAAATAAGTTCTTCATTTTTATGCACAGTTCCCAATTTTGGTATGATTTTAAAGCTTAAAACTTAAGAAATATTGGTAATTTTTTTTTTTGTAAATGGTAGAACATTTTTTTACCACCACGTAAACAGGGCTGTTTTAAATACTTATTTTCTCGTAAACCGTACAGAGAATCGACTTGGAATTTATACAGAAGACGTATTAAATACTCTTCATACACAAAACTTCAGTTTTTTTTTATAACGCTTTCGCTTTGGTATCGAAAGACCTTAATTTTCAATGCATATCCATGGACTTATATGTACATCCAAAATTATATTAATAAAGTAGTGTGTCATTACCCTGGAATATTCTGAAATAAAACTCATGTACGGTGCGAATATCGTTCGTTTAACTCACTTAAGGTCAATTAGCAATCGAAAATTCAATTTTTTTTACGATAAATCATGTTTCGTACCCGATAACAACTAGAAAACCGACCATGATCTTCAAATAGCTGAGTAGATATTCCTGGAATATCATAAGCTCTAGAGCTACGATGACTCAAATGAATCTATCAGATGTGATTCTGTGGCACTCCAGCCCCTAAACGGATAAAGTGATTTTGATTTTTTTTCGTTTGGGTGGTAATTTTATGTTTTTTGATCGTGAGTGTTCTTAACTATGTTTCAAAAGCAAGCTTAGGCTTCCGTTCCAAATAGAAAAGAACAACTTGAAAAAGGTAAAAGCTGAAAATTTGAAGACATAAATATAGAACTTTTGTCATGCGTCAACTTAATATATCCTGTTATCTTACTTATATATCCATAGACCTAAAATATTCTGAATAATATGAAGTTATTACAATCATTATAATAACATGCCATAGAAATCAAGCTTATAAATTTTTTTATATTTTCACATAAGACAATAATGAGATATAATGCTAATGCATATACAATATTTGTAACAATTTTTTTTATTTCTGGTATATGTGGATCCTTTTCTATCATACACATTCAAATGTACACATATCTACCTTTTTAATGGTATATAACAAATCTATAAAAAAAGTTTTAGGTGTATATCAGGGTAAATGCCAATCGAAATTAAGTATGCAGAAAAATGTGAGTGTATTTTTCTAGGTTGATAAAGTTTAATAAAAAAACCAAAAAATGAATTTTTATAGTAGATAATTTCATCGTTTAGGATCACCATATTCTTCAGTTTAAGTTTACCAAGACATTATTTTGGACTTAAGACAATTACCAAGTAGGTACCCTTACTTGAAATCTTGGCAAAGCAATATTTTGGTTAATTTTGCAAGTTATTAAGCTTCAGATTGGCTATTCGCAAATTTTCGCTTGAAAAGACTGCCTGTATATTAGATGTTTATTTCTCTTCTATCTCAACAACAGCTGAATGATTTATAGTTATCTATGATTAATTGATTCAGTTTTATTTTGCAACTGAAACATTTTATTTGGAGTATTCAGTTCTGGAACCAGAAGCCTATTTTTAGAATAATATTTAATTAAAAATATTACTACTTAAATTGAATTTCCAGATTGCGGTTGTTAAAGATTACATGAGTAGTCGCTAAATCCCGTTTTCTACTACTTTTTGGCGCTTTTTAAGGTATTTCTTAAGACATGTGACAAAGTATTTGTGACAATGATGAAGTTTTCAACGACGTTAAAAAGTGGTGAAAGGATGGATCGTCCCTGTAAACTGCTATAATTTTGTAACTTTTTCAAACAAAACTTAATATATATAAGTAAATAACAAATTAAGGATGTTTTAAGTCGAAATATAATGTAATTGACCGTTTAGGTAACGATAAATAACAAACAAATATTACTTTTTGGCGAATATTTCGTCTAATCTAGCAGTGAATTGTACAAGCGGTGACAATACTGTTACCATTGTGCCGCTTGTAATACTGTGTATACAAATGAGCAATATATGACAGTATTTCACTGGGTCCTTGACAGATTTTAAGCGCTAATACAGCTTCAATATTTTTCCTCTGTCTTACACACCGCGTCCTCTCTCATGTCTTAAGAAATACTTTAAATACCGAATTAGATGAGTGAGTGCGTTCTTCGGTTTTATCAAACTCAATTCCGACTAGCACCTATCAAAGATATTGTTAGAGCACAACAGACTCCCGAGTTTTATTGACAATATATATTTATTGTACATACTTAAGTGGTTCATCACTACTCTAAATATATATATATTCAATTTCCCCCAATGTGATTTCATTTTTACTTTCATCAATTTGTTACGTGTTAGTATACAATTTCTATTGTCCTTCTCCCCCACAACAAAAAACCCACAGAATCCCGCATCTCAACCCATTACAACTGTACCAGGATGACTCATAATATAACACATTTGTTATTGTTATTATCAGAAAACAAATGAAATTAACATTCATTTGTTCATTAGAATTTCGATAAGATATTATTATTATAAGAAAAAAAAGTTGAATTTTGTATGCTGTCATTTGCATAACATTAGAAAGTTTACAGTATTGATTTTCTTTATAAGTTTAGTTTCATGATTGATGATTAAAGTTTTGTTGCGATGCAATTGTCTATTCTGGTTTGAATAGAGGCGGGAATATTCATTGTATCTATTACTTCTATATCTACAGCGTTGGTTTTTCTATCAGAATTGAAAAGGGTCAAGTTTTGGTGCCTTAAGTTTATTTTTTCATTGATAATTATTGACGGTATTCATAATTTTTATCCGATAACTAAATTGATTATCGAAAACGTTTTCAAAACATTGATTTTTTATTTCCTTAGAGAGGCTGCCTTTCTGGATATATTTTATTCAAGAAAGAACATGAAAAAACACATTAGTTAAAAATTTAAAGAAATCCCTAACACAAAATCAGGTTTGTTCGATTCATTTGTGGCATTCCAAATTTCTGAGCAAATATAGTCTAAAGTATAGACGTTGCATGACGCACACTTTTTTTTTTATATTTTTATATTCTACGTTTACCGTAGACAGTTTTTTCATTGTATGTAAACTTTATAAAAAGAAAAAAAGTTTACAATGTAAGTTACCAATATTGCAGTTTCCTTTAAAGAAAAAAAATCAAAATCGCTATTTTATAACTATTATATACCTATTAGATGATACAACACTAAAAGTATTACGAACGTAATCCTTAATAAAATCGGATATAAATCAAATCACTAATTGGCACTAAGTCAGTTAGAAGTCAGTTCATTGTATGTATACGTTCATTTTCTAACTATTTCAGTTTTAGGTAGTAGGTGTTAGGGAGAGTGTTGAACCTTGATATAAGATAATAATATACTGTTTTACCGATCGTACTTTAAATCATATTATATCTAAATCACAGAGTTTCCTGTTCAATAATCGAAAAAAAATGTGGAAGTTTGTTCTTGGCATGAGAAAACTTCTAAAAAATTTCAAAAAATTTCAAAACATGTTCAATGTTGCATTCTAGCCATGTCAAAATCTCATAAAATAAGCATTTAAAAAAAAATGATAAACTGCATTTTATGCATATACAAAGTGTCCTTTTTTAAGTTGACACATGCTTGGAACTCAATTAATAAATTAAATCGAGGAAAATGCTTGAAAGGCAAAATGTTAGTTTCAAAAGTACACATCTTATATCGGCATTAAATTCGAGATTCAGGTTCAATTAAAACCTCGCTCTGATTCATAACTGTTTTTGTTTGAAATATTTTTTTGCAAACCGAATAGTTTAGACAGTAATTAATAGCAAAAAAATAAGCTTTTGAGCGTTTGTTCATTCAATTTGATAAAAAATAGTCTTTATAGAAAACTAACTACTTTTGTTGTGTTTATTGGGAAATTTGTTTTGAACAGTGCCTGGATTTCATATGAAAGCATACGAAATAACAATTTTGAAATCTTTTCACTCCGTTTTTGCCGAAAATGTACGGTTTGCGGAAAAATTCTTTAATCTTTAACAACTTTCTAATTTTTTCCATCGATTATCATTCTAAAAAGTTCATTAATCGATTACCAGCTTTGTAGTAGAGTGAGCATTTCATTGAGCTTGAAAACCTGGGACCAGTATAATGTCTGTGTAAGATATGCGCCTACACACCCAACATTTTTCGTTTAATTTTACGAATTTCAAGCATATGCCACCTTAAAAAAACACTCAACATTTTTTACAAATTTTTTCTTGTGAACATCTCTGCCACGAGGGGGGAGGTTCTTGTTTCAAGAAAATCTGCTCAGCTGTTCGAAGATCATCACCTCTATTCTAGTTGTTATCGGTTTTTGAACTCTCCACTTGAACTTGATACAAAGCTAAGAACTCCCGATTAATTAACTAACCAACAATACGAAATATCGGAAACGGTTCATCCTTTTAAGAGCTTTGATGAAGCACACACGTAGACAGACACACAGATACACACATACACAGATACCAGATGCACAGATCCATAGACACGGGAAACTTATAGTCGGAATTTAAAAAGGGCTAAGAAAATATAAATTCTGATTCAAGGTACAACAGTCTTGTTGAACATATAGGAATGTTGTACACTTCAATAGAATGTCTATACTCTATACATATATAACACGTCTCTTAAATCTCTATCTTAAACTGTAGTTAGAATTCATTAAAAGTTCTTTAATGATATCACATGTACTACTGGTTAAAAGGACTGTCTTAACTCTTGGTACAATGTATTAAATATCAGGGAATAATGGAGAAGGTAAACTAAACTTTCTAATACCTAAACTAGAATGTCTATATTTTATTCAAGTTGATAATTCGTAATACTATTAACGGTAAAATATGGTTGTATTTGGATTTAGTTTTACAATAAATATATAATTTACTTAATGTTTCAAGTTTCCCAGATTTTTAATCAAGGCAGATGAAATACTCGAACTATATGCATTGTTATTTATAAAAAAGAGAAAAACCCGTTGATAAGCAAAAAAAAAAAAAAAAAAATAATAATAACGATCGAAGGAAGTGTATATTCAAAACCAAATTTGTTCTTAAATTATAACACAAATTGATTTGTTCAGTACAAAAGTTTTACTAATTGAAGTTAAGAATTTAAGGGGAAAGAATTCGATATCCAAACATTTTTTCATGGTTTTTGTGCATAGAGTTTAAATTGTCTAACCTTGTGGGCGGGTAATGTCTAAAACCCAATTTAACTTGAACTCACTCGCATTCGTATCAAATTTAAGATTACATTTAATGGTAAAAAGTTAACGTTAAAGGGTAAATGTTTATCTTTGTATTAAACAACAAAAGAATATTTAAGAAAAAAAAGAAATATGTTTTTTCTAGGATTCTCTCTCATAAATGGTAAGAATGTATTGCCCTTAAGATATTAATAAAATTTTTGGTATATAATAGGTATTTCATATACATAAAATACTGACTTGATTTTTAAAAGTGTATTATTATTATATACTAGAGTGATACCCACCCGCTTCGCTGAGTTTAAAAGTAAAGATTGATAAAGATTGCTCTCGCTTATCACCTTTCTATAACACTAGAAATAATGGTAAGGAATGTTTTACACAGGTAAACTATATGCATGGTTTTCTATTTTTATTAAATGTATAATAGTCGTAATTATTCATTGAGTATTTCAGAAAAGATGGCCGTGAAATATTTTATATTGACTATTTTTACAGAAATCTGTAATTTATGGTAGTGTCAAATGACTAATTTTACAGAAATCTGTAATTTATAGTAATGTCAAATTAAATTAATTTTTAAATTTTTTATTTTTTTGTTAATATATCTTTATAAATTATATCTCATATGTTATTCTGAAGTATGAGCTATAATGCTGTACAGTCTCATTAAAAGCCCTTCGCTAGTTTAGCGTGAAAGTGTAACAAACAAACAAACAAACAAACATGCTTACTTTCGCATTTATAATATATAGAGATATACGGTATACAACAAGTATTATAAAGAAAAATCATTTATTATTGGAAAATTCAGACAAAGTTATTTAATAAAATATTATATAACAAGAATATTGGAAGTGTATTACATTAAATTCTTGACATATTTTTGTTATATAAACATTATAAAATTCATATTATATTAAAAATATATAGATATAAATGTATGAAGCAAAGATCAAAATCTGATCTTTTGATTCGATCTCTCTTGATGATATACAGCGTGTTACATAACTTTTACAGAAGTCGCAATAGAATCTAGAATACTACAAGTAGCTTAAAACTTACCAACGTCATCAAACTTAGTCCGATAAATAATCAAAGCCAATTTTTTGTTTCTGTAACTTATATGCATAAAAATATGGTGGAAGCGCAAATAAATACAAAATATACAATGATAAATATGATAAATATATATTGGAAAACTTTTCGTCGCTTCCACAACATTTTAAGAAATTTTTTCAAAATTCCGTCATCAGTACAAAAGCAAAATAGCTCAATTTTCTTCGGCAATTCGCTAAAAAAAATTAGCAAAAGAAAATTAAGGATTAAACCATAATTACAGTGGCCTATATTCGTAGGAATACAGTTTTAAAATTTAAAAACTTTTCTGTTTATACTCTTAGAACATTTAAAGGCAATCGTACATGATGGATATTCGTTAGCAGTTTAAATGTTGACCTTTCATTTGTAATCTAACGTGAAATATACTGAATACTATAGTATTTTTATAAGTTGAAGTACGAGTAAAAGAGATTTTTAGGCTGATAAAATAATCGACAATAAATAAGTTGAAACAATTAATCACTAAAAGTTTGAGGGTCAATTCCAAATGGTAGCATCCATATTTTTGCTGTACATTTTCTCATAAATATTTCATAGTTCGGTTACATTAAAGAAAGTTAAATTATGAAGAAATATTTACAAAATAAATTATAAATTTATGTTTCGCAAAACACTTAACCCATACACGCATTTCCAATTGACTCTCTGTATATGCAATACACGTTATAATATATCATACCTTCGTAAAGTATTTTTCGATTTGCTGTGTTGTGTTGTTCGTTTATATAATATTATGATATGTTATCTTCTTCTTTTTTTTTAGCTTTGTGAGATTTTCTGATTTTGTTTTGCTCTATATATATATATTATTAATAACATTCTATCTGCGAATAAAATAGCCGCCAGGTCTATCATCATATCATAGCGTAATTTTTTTTTACTTTACCCGTTCTTCAGCACCTCTCTATTTTTTTCTTTTCAACGTGTATCGCTTCATTCGTGTTACGGGTTTTTTTTTTCTTTATCGCAATGTGACTATATACATGATTTTTTTTTTACGTGTATTCTGAAAGATATAGCCTGTTTCTTACGCCAAACGGAATAAAATAATATATAAGCAATCTTAGTACAAACACATTCAAAATTATGAGAACACTTTATATAAATATAAATACAAGCATATTCAAAAATACTGAAACCCTCAACTGTTGTATTGAAATAGAATGCGACCCCTTTTTTCTTGCTAAAAAATTTCTTATTTTCAAAATATGTTAATGCGACACAAAATAAGAAAGTCATATTTAAATTTTCCAGAAATTAAAAATAAGATAGGATAAATAAAAAGGTCCTGGTTCGTTTGTATTTTTTTCAATTCTCTTTAATTAAGATTACTAGACTAGATATTTGTCAAAATTTAGATTACGCTGAATGTATCATATTAAAATCGTCAATCGAGAGACTTTGATGTAAATAAATATACATGATTAAAAAGTAAACAACACAAAAACTGAAAAACGAAAATGTTTATTAAGCGTAAAAAACAGACACGATTTTTTTTTTTTGTAGAGTGGTAGTAAAAGGCATGTAACTAAGCCCCATCGTTTTTACAATGGCTATCTCGGTACGAAAACATGTGTCAATATTGTGTCATGTATTCTACCGTTCTTAGTAAATTAAACTATCTTTTCCAATTCAAGCGCAATCGCTACTAGACACAATTTTGTCCGATATAAACATTTCTTTCTCTTGTGAATTCAACTATAATAATAATATTCTTTTTTAAAAAGAAAATAACGATTTAAAAAAAAAAAAAATTCAAAGAAAAAGCGTTATACGTAAAACAATAGAAGGTGTAGCTCAGTTGTTGAGTATTGAAGCTCGTAGCTACTAACAGTTACAACCTAGTTATACGTAAGTATTGTAGAATTCTTCATTTCATTCAAATAAAAAGAAAATCTTTTTTCTGAGTATAATTTTTATAACATGAAAATTTCACATGAATAAACACGCATTTTTGTTACTAATTCATAAAAAATATATATAAATTTTAATATATAATCTTAAAAAATTATTATTATTAATAATTTTAATAAAAACATTGGAAAACGTTTCACCTTCTTCGTACACTGATGTTTAGTCACAAATATATAAACTTACAAAGTATTTAATTTGCTCGTAAAATTTCAACGAACTATTATGCTGCATTCTGCATTTCCATCAATTCAAAAAGCCTAAAAGCTCTTAAGAAAATGTAATGACTTTCATTCAAATTTCTTCAGGCAGTCAGTCCTTAGAACATAAGGCAAGTCATGCAATTTCAAAATTTCATACTTCGAAAAATTCATATGTTTTTGTAAAAAAAGAAAAGAAACAAGTGAAAACAAAAATTGACTGAGTTAATTGTTGAAATACCATGCATAGACATTGTTGATTACTCTATCACATTACACATACATGCATGTCACACATACATAACTGATATCCCCATATAATACATACTATACAATTTACGCCTATTTTGCACTCTCACGGGTAAACAGTGATGTTTACGAAAAAATGTTTTAAACAAAAGTTGGTTATTTTATATAAGGAATATTTTTTATATTTAAACTTTTGTTCTATCTCTAACGGTTTACAAGATGGGTCCTACAGATCCAAGATCCAATTGACCTATGTTGCTCATTTACGAACTCGCCCTCACTTTTTACGTCCTGAGTACGCTGTGAAAATTTCAGCCTGATATTTTTTTTTCGGTTTTGAGTTATCGTGAGGAGAGGCAGACGGACAGACAACCCAAAATGGACTAATTAGGTGATTTTGAAACACCTATACCAAAATTTTGTTCATAGCATCAATATATTTAACGTTACAAACTCGGGACTAAACTTAGTGTAATATGTAAACTTGCATTTTACATATATGCATGGTATAAAAAAGCGGGATTTTGGTAAAAAATAATATTTCTAGTTGAGATCCAGCGAACTTTCAAACAGCTAGATTCGACTAAGGCTAGTCATAAAGTATAATATTATTCTGCCCATAAAAATCCTAACGACCCACCTAGGGAGCATTGTGTGATTAAATTTCCATTTATTTTATTTTAACAAAAAAGAGATTGGCTTAGCCGAGATGCTGAACTGAGCAATTTTTGGTTTTGGCATCCCATATATCGATAATTACTGTTTTCTTCAAGAAAAAATTGACGAGGGTGCCATCTAAAGGTTGATATGATTAACGAGACGCTCGCCTATGTCAAAGCACTCAATGGATATGTTTGTTATTTTGTGTAGAGTCAAAAATACATTTAAACTATAATGAAAGATTCCATAGCATACCAAATCTTCATTTCCTTTTAAGTAAGGACCTTTATCTTACTTGAATTATATATTATATTAAAATTCATTATAATTTAAATTCATTTTTACGACTTGTGATTTTCCACTGGACTATACAATTTTCTGATAAGAAATCTATCATCATCCATGCATACGTTACTTACAAACATACGTATACAATTCTAATTTTCATTAACAAAGTTTTAATCGAGAAATTTAAGATTATTAAT
The DNA here is from genome assembly GCF_905475395.1 of Chrysoperla carnea. Taxonomy (NCBI): domain Eukaryota; kingdom Metazoa; phylum Arthropoda; class Insecta; order Neuroptera; family Chrysopidae; genus Chrysoperla; species Chrysoperla carnea. The sequence continues at coordinate 126,390,168 of NC_058337.1, read as the reverse complement.
AATTCTTATCTAAAGCGTTAAATTCGTTAAGAGCATAAAATTGTACGGAAATGTTTGTTGTATATATACAGGCGTCACAATAATATATTTCTTGTGTATATAATTATTATATAATGTAAGTAACCAGCCTAAACCTAGCCCTTTTCTAATTTCCGAATTATATTAAAGTGAAAACTATCTAATGTCTATAACTGGACTTATGAAACTATGTTATGCTATTAAAATTGCACAATAGTCCAGCTTGAATGTGTTTTATAGATGTATATATGTCGCCGCCAAATAGCTTAATTAGCCGTTCAATTAACAGCCTGGACTTTTTACTAAACGATGCCGTTCGACTAGCGATCTAGATATATTCAGCCATTCAAAAAACAGCTAGACAAATGCTGCGTTAGACGCGTCTTTATACACGATAATTTAACCTCCTGGTACAATGTAAGTTGCTCACTTCAGATTTAGTAAACATTGTCAATACGGCTTCTACAAGGAACATTATTATTAAGTTTAGTGACAAATATAATGTTCATTTAGCTGTGGCTGACTCGAGCAGTTTAAATTTAAAAGGAAATTTCGACCGAAAACTTGTTGAATATAACGATCAACATCAAGATCAAGGTAAGTATATTTTGTTCCTAGCTTAAATTTGTTTGTTTATTGATTATTGATTCTAAAGCTTTTGTAACCAATAATTATCAAATACACTGAAACACTTAAAATAATGACAATTCCATCCTGAAGTTGGCCGTTTCATATTGAAATATATTTAAAGAAAAAATATTTTCCAATAATTTCCTAACGATTGGGACAAGTACAGTTAAATATTTGTATTTACAATAGAATGGGATTGAATTTAAAATATAAATGCATGATACAAAATCACTGATTTAATAAACAAAATCACTACTTCTATGAAAGAGATTGATTTTAGCTTAAAGTCATGCATTATATTGATGGAAAATAAAACTGTGCTTTAAATAGAGGATTTGGTTACTGTGGACACATATCTATCATGTCTAGTCTATATGTGATTGTGTCAACTACATGCAGATTGTTGTTAAGCGATAGACATTAAAATCAATAGTAATCCATATGTTGCTGGTTCATATACTGACCGACTCGAAGAAATCTAATTGCTTTTTAAATTAAACTTAATAATTCGGCACATGTGCTTGTGACAATCACATAAGTATTTTGTTATAATATTTATAAGTGGTAGAACCAATCAAAAAAATATTGGTTAAAACTATGTTGCATTTCAAAACAACAATATTTGAGATTTGTAAGACAGTATAATACTTTCATACAAACAACTCGTGCGTTTGTGTCAACTTCACCACTCAACCCCATACTGTAGTTGTGTCACATTCGTGGCACCATTCGCCATATTTGATCTCGTGATGAAGATGTGACAATCTCATATCGGTTGGTATTAAGAATATTTTTCAGTTTTTCATTACGACTGAATATCGTTCAGACCGCTAGCTGAACGGCGATTTGAGATGACTGATAATTGAACAGCTAATTTAGCTAATTGCCTACGACATTTACATATTATAATATATATTTCAATAGTCCAGCTTGAATGTGTTTAAAGATGTATGTATATATATTATAAATATATTTTCTAAGATGTTATTCAAGCATTATATGGTTTCAACTCTAAATTCTTCAAAGAATTTTAACATAGTAAGAAAACCCTTTAATGTTATATAAATTATATTGAAATATTTCTCTTATTTCAAATTAATCTTATCTGGTGTACAATTATAGAAAGTTCTCTTATGTATGTGTGTGTATGCTTATATTTTAATGTGCGTGATGTGGTTTAATAATGTGACTTCTTCGCTTGTACACAAGTAGTGACCGACCCTTTCACACAAGTATTATAATTTGTATACAAATTTTAAATTATTATGGAAGGAGTAGTACTATTTCAAAAAGATAGTTTTGGTACCCTTTTACTTTGGTTACAAATAAATTAATTTTTATGGCAAAAGGTATTTATAATATACCACTTTTTCAATTAATTATAGACGATAGTTTAAAAATAGTTTGTATGCCAATCCGAAATTAACCTTACAATATAAGACGAAAAGTAAGAATAAAATTTTTCGATTTCTGGAGTAATTTTCAAAATATTGAAAATTTTGTTGAATTACTTTGCTTTTCATATTTCGAAAACCAAGGCAGATATCGCAAAATTGTATTCTTATTTTTCGTGAGACATAATCAAAGATTTGCCCACTTTTTACTTGTTTGATATTGGATCCAAAATTTTGAATGGATTATTGCAACATTAAAATTTCACGTTACTATGTTTTCTTGCTACTCGTACTTACCATAGAAAAAGTCATCGTGAAAGACGAGGATAAGAGGAACATTCGTATCATTTGTATCTTTTTCTCCAGACTTTTTATACATACTACCTACGTCTTCATAAACAAGTGCGTATTTAGCTTAGAAATGAACAGCCACATTATTGATATCTTAATTACATTTATATTTGATTAGCTCTTTTTTCTGGAAAAATTTGCCTCTAGTCATATCACTATGCGCCACATAATTTTCCACAAATAGGTATGCGTTTTTTTTTTCACCCATTATTTCCAGCATCAAATTAAAAAAAACAACAACCCAAACATCAAAGTAAAAAAAAAAATTAAATTATAAAATAATTAAAAATTTATTATTTAATGAATAAAAAATATCTACCTTTTTTATCCATCCAGGTTAGTAGTAGTAAATAGAAAAAAGCAATTGCTTTAGCAGCTAATAATGAGTTTTTTTTTTCTATTAATAATTTATTCACTTCAAACAGTTAGACTTAAGAAGGAATTGTATGGATGTATGACGAGGTAGTAGGGTGTACGTAAAGTGGATATACATCTCGTTTCGGTTCGTTTTATTCTGAATGGATCGGTATGTTTAATACTTATGTTCGTTCGGTTAGTTAAGTATATAAGTACAGAATCTTACAAAAACAATATGCGAAATATTCATATTTATTCTGGGTATATTCCTTATTGGATCTTTACTTCGTTTCAAAGGATTTGAACAGCAAGTAGCCTACTTCTAACGATTAAAAATTATCTTTCCAGTATAAATTTGTTAGGGTCAGTGAGTAAGTTCCAGTTCAAGAAATATTGACAAAGTTTTTACAAGTGTTTATAAAATGATCCAATAGGGCTAAATTTTTTGTATCACTTCAGATGAAGAATTCTCACTTCACGAACAGGAAAGTGAAGTTGGTTTTACAAAATCTTTAGTAGTATGTAAGACAAAAACCTTTAATTTCCTAATTAAACAAAGGCGAAGACATCCACTAGTAACGTCATACGTGGGTATCCCCATAAAGATTACATATAAATCTTTGTTTTGCTTAAAGGAGATGGGCAACCTTTGAATGTAATCTTTGATTGCTTATAATTTCTTCGTTTCCTAATCAATTTTAATTTCACTTTCAAATTGTGTCATAGTAGCAAGTCTAGTTTTAGATTTTTATAGGTGGTATGGCCAATTCGACATCAGGATAATCGCCTTCTACTTTATTCTATGTTTCCCTAATTTTTATAGGATTAATAAAGGCAAAAAGGATAATACAGAAAACTTAGGTAGAAGCTGTTACTCGAATGTCGATTAGTGCAAATTATTTTTTCGATGAATACATTTTAACTGCCGATTATATGTCAAAAAAAGTCACTGAAAATCCTTGCGATAAAAACAAAATGGGACAGAAGTTGGCAATTGCCAACTATGAAAACTGGGGTACATGGAGAAATTCGTCCATATTAGCAAACATTGTATTGGAAAGTATGAACTGCATCTTGGTGCCTGTCTGAGTAGTGAATATGAAAATTTCCCAGTGTTTACCATTTGGCTTGCAAAGGTTTGATTCTTTTGATTTTGAAGTGGAACAAACTTTATTGGTTCCATCTGTCATATCAAATATTTTAAAGTTATTTTGAAATATAAAATATTTTGAAAATAGTTCGAATTTCAAATTTTTTGTTTTCATAGGATAAATTGTTAATCAGATATCCATTTTTTGTTTTGATACCCTTTTATTGCGCCTTAAAAATTTTGGGTATTATATGACAATAATGTCTATTTTCGCCTACTTTTCTACACTGTTCATGGTACACTCAGTATTATTCTTGAATGACGGTAGTGGTGGACGTTTACAAGTATTATAATATGGTCGAATGCACATTGTTAATATTGTAAATTGTGTATATTAAAGAGAATATATAAGTATTTATTAATTAATTTCAATTAAATCGTTTTCGTTTGTGAAAACGGTTATGTAGATTTCTATATATATATATTATTGCTATATACAATATAGCATTTTATTTTGTTTAATATCTTGAATTTCTTATCAAACAGGTTTTTTATGGTTCCGTAGCTATGTCAAGATTATATGAATTCTGGCAAATAGTATACAATCGAAAAAGTTATAAATATTTATAGCAAATTGTTATTTTTAATTTTCTGAACAACGACATTATATATCAGATGCGCTTGTTTTATGCTGTAACAATATTAGTTTACCTGATTTTTCATATTATTTTGTTTCTATTTACATTTCTGAAACGTAAATCGTCAATTTGTAACAGATGTGGCCAAAATGAAACTGATTTACGTTTCAAAAATTGTAGAAAAGAAAAAGGCTGAGTAAGGAGGGCACACTAACATTATTAAACAAGTGTCGTTTATAAAAATAAATAAAAAGTTAAAATTATGATGAAAGAGATGGAGCTACAACATATCAAAAACTGAATTATAATGAACAAGAACTGGTTTTAATATGAGAATTGAAATAAAAAATTCGTAGGGCAGGAGCTACGTTAGCTAAGCGAATTTCATAAGATATTGAAAAATAACACGTTTTTCTTAAAATCGAGTATTGCATTTTTAAAGAGATATTACATTTCAATAATTTTTATTTCAAAAACTAAGCGTCTAGAAAATAAAAATTGCTTAAAACTAATCATAAAATACAAAAATATTTTTTATTTTGATAGATTCATTCTTCCCACCTTTTGTTTTTCGGTCGATGTTTCTGATTAACGAACTTCGCCTTTCAAATACCAAAACCCTTCTTGATACCAAATTTTATTATATATAAATATTAACGGTTGTCATTTTTGAGGCCCCTTAGGTAGGATCGGTGAACATTTGAAAATTTTTACACAATTCCATCATCAGTACAAAAGCAATAACGCGATTTCTTTCGGCAATTCGCTAATAACAGTTAATAATCGGTTTTTGTTCGATCAAATTTTTCATCGAATTTAACGAATTTAAAGCAAAAGACTGGGCGATTACCATATCTAGCGACTAGAAGAAGAAAAATTATTAGAAAGAGTCAATGATTTTACCAAAGAACAAGTGTTTTTTTGTAAATGGGAACTGTTTACAACATAATTATCAGTGATTTAAAATCATACATTTTTTTACCATGTATATATGTAATATGCAAGGTATACTAAGTTTAGTACCAAATTTGTAACGCTTAAAAATAATGATGCTACCAACAAAATTTTGGTATAGGTGTTCATAAAATCACCTAATTAGTCCATTTCCGGTTGTCCGTCCGTCCGTCCGTCTGTGGACACGATAACTCAAAAACGAAAAAAGATATTAAGCTTTCACAGCGTACTCAGGACGTAAAAAGTGATAAGCAACAAAGGTAATTTGGGTCTTGACCTATGGGTCCATTGGACCCATCTTGTAAACCGTTAGAGATAGAACAAAAGTTTAATGGTAAAAAATCTTTCTTATCAAAAAATAAACAACTTTTGTTTGAAACATTTTTTCGTAAACATCACTGTTTACCCGTGAGGGCGCAAATTAAGCGTAAATTGTATAGTATGTATTATATAAATTGTATGTGTATGTCCAATGTGATAGAGTAATCAACACTATTTATGCATGGTATTTCAACAACTAACTCAGTCAATTGTTTGTTTTCACTTGTTAACAGTGAATTCATTTATACCTATACGTAAAAATGAAAAATTTGTAATAAAAAAATCATCACTACGAACCTTCAGCCCTGTATTCTTTTTAGTGTTTTTACTACTTTACGGAAAGTATTCCTTTATTCGTTAAGGAATGTAAAGTAAAAAATTTTCTTTAAAAAAATTATTAAATGAGAAAGTTTCCTTCAAGATTTTCGTTTATAGTTTTGTTTAATTCATTCTTTAATTATGTTTGTAAGTTGACAATACTATTTAATTTTTCTTTCTTAGAAATTTAAATGATATCAAAGAATTTTTAATTTTAATGCTTTGTAAAATTAATTAAAATTTATTTAAAAATATTTAAAATTATTTTCAATAGTTCAAGTAATTAAAATGGCCATTGTTTAACAGATTATTTGGTAATTGCCATGGTCTTAAGAATTTTATTGAAAATGAAAGTAAAAATTGTGCTGCTTTCGTTTCGTAAAACGAAGGGTGGTATTTGATTGAAATAAGTTATCAAGAGTAGCTACCTATATTTAAGCATGTTGACAGACCACAAATGTTCAAAATTATGAATCATTATTAAAATGTGTCACAATTCATAATTTTTCAGGTTACCGAGGAAATTTCTGAGAATTTTCTCATCCAAGAACATTTCAGACTCCCCATCATAAACTGTTTTAAGTACACAGGTTGGTTTTAGAGCTTCTAGCGAATTCTAAATCGGAATGGGGGAATATCGATGATTGTGACGATTGCCTATTTCACTTAGGAAACTTGAGGATCGTTTTGGATTAAAAATTAATTAGTTTAAAAGTTGCTGTTCGTATCGTGATCACTATGAATGAGTATTCTATAAATATATTATTAAATTTAAATGAAAGTACACAAAATAATAAAGAAAATTTAAAAATGGATGTTTGTTGATGTATTTTATGATAAATTTTCAATGAAAACCTCACATGGATATTATTATAAAATAAGTTTTCTTTTAAAATCTGTTGTCCAAATATTGTTTCATACATCACATACGTGCATGTAGACTTACTTACAGTAAATTTGTATTAGGTACTGAACTTACCTAATATATGCGGTTACATGAATTTCACCTATGTATACAACATATTTGACAAACATACGATAGATATTGGGTTTATTGATTTAACTTTATAAGATACATCGACCGAAAAACAGGGTATCCCTAACCACCAAATAACTACGAACTTTCTACATCATTAGCAGACGTAAAGTTGTTGGGTTGTTTTCGATTTAACACAGGTTAAGACTTCGTTAATTATCGTTTTTAATTTAAAAAGTTGGAGGAAATATAGTTTGTTTACTTTGTCATCAAACAATTTTAATGCGAAGTTTATTATTAACTTCCCAAGGGAAGTAAGTGTAATGAGACCGGTTTTGAAAATCTCCAGTTTTACATATTTCCGCGATTTTAAGGCCCCAATATCCGAATCAAACCTTTTCGCGTATGTTCGTTTGTGCGTTTGTTGGTTCGTGCGTCAGTTATGACATTAACACGTGACTGGACTTATTCGACGCATAATGGCATATTTAAGAACAGAAAGAGTTAGTCGAGCCGTTTTTTAATGGTAATAAAGAAACTGGAAAAAACTGAATAAACAGAATCTGAAAAGTGGATAAAACACACCCTTTATCTATGGAGATAATGATCATTCCAGCATAAGCTGCAGTAAATGTTCGAAGAATAATATATAAAGGCTAATAAGACCTTTTTATAATGTTTTTCTCCCTCTGGGAAGTTAGTCGTGTGGACTACAGGGGTCGCACTCACACGACTGAATTTTAGATTTTCGAGAGGAATTCCTAGTTTCTGAGTGGTTCGAAGATTAAGAACATACTGCTTATAAAGTGTAATGATACGGTTACAGTTTGAAATCTTTGGGCTAAGCAAAATTATTGAAATTTTTTATCTAAATTCAAATAAAATTTTATGTCAAAACAATTTCATCATTTTTGTTTACCTTTTTACAAATGTTTGTCATTTAAATTTTTCGCTGTCGTTACGACCTTTCAAATTACTCTGAAGACGTGCTTTAAATTACAATACCACCTTCATTTTTCACCATCTCTAGCCAACAGAACTTGAGTGTATCGAGTATACGATAACTGTGTGCAAATGTGCAATTGATTAGTATCGTGAGAAATTGTACCTTTTTTTGTTTTTGTTTTCATTTTTAATTTGTTTCCACCTTCATGACTTTCCTTGAGATCTTTCTTTTTACAGAAGAATTTCGAAGAAGTCAAAAGAAAATCAGATTAGAACAATTTATTAAACAAAGAATTTGGTATCAGTCGTCGACAAAACGTATCGAAAAATTGAAAAATGAGCAGAATATGAACAAATGTTTTGCGATCTACATTAAAACTTATTAACATTTCCTTAAACAAAATGCTTTAAAAACTTTGCTTGTTTCCAAAATCCATAACTTTTCAAACCTCTCATTTAAAAAGGGACATGTTTTCGTCGCTAGGAAGCTTTTCTCAAAATATAATCGATTTATTTATATACCTCGAAAGAGTATTATGATTTTTTTTGTTAATGTTACTTTCTCTTTCTTAGATGTAAATTGATCTTCACCCTTATTATAAAATATACAATTCCTGTTTCCATAATTTATATTAATATACAGTGATTATAATGAATTTAAGGACAATAAATGATCATAAGTTATGCTAAATGTTATATTTTCTGTATATAGTTTCTGTTACTGAATATCTACTATTATAAGCAGCATATATACAGGCAAAAGGAATGTAAAACCACATAAGCACACCAGGAGATAGATGCCCCAGGAGGCCATTCACTACTGTGTTGAAGATGTTTCTGACTCTATACACTCCTTCGTGTGGACAATTATGAACAAGAAACTTTACTCTCTGGTAACATGGAACATATAAGAAAGTTCACAAGATACATTTCTACATATATACAGAGATATTATTTATTAAATAGTTGTGAACTTAATTTATATACAGAATTATTTAATAACTGTTAAAGGAAATATTTTTTTTTATATGTATCACTTGAAATTTGTTGATAAAGAAAAATTTCAACGAAAACGTTTGTGGTTATGACGTAAACTCAATTCGTAAAGAATAAAAACACAAATGGTAGCAGAAATTAAACGGATTATTATCGACACACTTCATTTTACAAACAGTGTTTCAGTAGATGTGTATATTTTTGGAAGCCATTAACAGGAAAGGGAAGCTCCTATGATGATTCCATACGAACAACGTTGAGGAAGCCGTAACTTCTATGTGAGAGAAAATTTTTTTATTCTAACATAAAGAAACGTTACTTTTTATACCATCACGATTTTCTTATATATAAACAATTATCTATTTTTCCCAAAAAATGTTTGTTCAATTTCCGGTTCCTATGTTAGCAAATTTGTATATTAGAATTCTTTGAATAAAAGGTAAGAAATAGAATAACACTTGAAATTATATAGTTGATCCTCGTAAAAAAACTAACATTATTTTCGAAAATCGTTAGTTTTCGGAAGAAATGCTACTTAAAAATATGTCATTATAGCATGTAATTGAAGTTAAATGCTTTAGAAAAAATTTCTCTTGCTTTAGAAAAAATTTTTGAAGTTATCAAGAACAATTAAGATTATTCGCCTGTCTTAATCGCTTTTAATTCTAGGTAAATTTTCAAGATCATTTGAAGATCAAGGTCAAATTCCCTTGAAACTAGAATATCAGGTCAAAGCCATGGGCACAGGTGAATATTCTCCATTGCTCTTCACAACTTTTGGCTGAAGCATTTTTCTATAGCTAGCGTGTTTTCTTTCTATTGAATGAAATAATGGCATATTTGTAAGTCGCATTTCTTCCAAAAGCTAATAATTTTCGAAAAAATGTTAGTTTTTTATGGGGATGAACTTTCTAATTTAAACTGTTATTCTATGTCTAATTCTTTAGAATCTAACTTGACTATTGAAACAACTCGGAGAACTAGGTTCAATCTAATGGCAGAACATGATATCCCCCATAAAACCCCACAACTTTTGCTTGACATATCTTTTAATTGGTTATTTACAATACCAGCTATTAACCATAAAAGAATGAAGAACCCGAGTTATACACAGGACAAAATCGACAATCTTTTTTGCAATTGTGCTGGATGAAACATTAGTTATGTCAACTTTCCGTGCATGTAAAAGATAAAGAAAAACTTTCTAATGAAAATAACCATCCATATTTTTGTCATATTTGATTTGATCCATCATAAAATTGGACAGTGAAAGAAAAAAACTTACTTGAAGAAAGTACGATGATCTATAGAATGATCTCTCCGCGCGAATAATATTGGGTTCATCGATTTTAGCCTCCTTCTTAAATATTTCGTAGCTTTTTTGTCTCTTAGATTGCTGCTAGGTCGCATAAATTTCATACCTAAGATGAATAATTTTAGATTTACTTTAATATAAGACAATAAAAACAATTTCCAGAAAGTAAAATTTCATGTTTAGAAAAATTTCCAAAAATATTTATCACAATTACGCATTACAATTTCAAAAATTCATATGAACGCTTTAGGGTTATATAAAACTTTACCATTATATGAGAAAATATTAAAACAATTTTATAATAATAGACATAGAATATATACATAAATACGTGCGAAAAAGGGCATTATTACAAAAATTAGTTTATTTTCATCTTTTATGTAGTAATATTTAATATACATATAAATATGTAAATTTTTGTTAGATATGAGGTGTTTTGTTGTATGGTCCATCATCATTTGGTGTTTCCGTACGAAAAGTCAGTACATGGAGATTATTTTTTCCCCAGCAATTATTACTTGTGTAATTTTCTCTATCACTGTCCAGTTATTTACAAAGAGGTTGACTCACTTGAACCAGTCTTTCTTTGACGCTCTCTCCGACCTGGATTCCGTTGATGTCAAAGCACTCCTGCTGTTCCTTGACAGAACCAAATGGTGCATGGTGTAGTGTCCGGGGATGAGCCAAACCTTTCGATATAAGTCAGTAGCCACTTTTACCTAACGTAGCCTTCTTGTGTAAAAGAAGCTAGTTTTCAGTAGGAAATGAGAATTACTGCCTTTTTTATCATATTGGTATATGTTTAAATTTGACTTTTGCGGAAGAGTTCTTTTCCCACTTTATCTTTAACTCCAACAGGTTGGCGTAGATATATCCCCAAATTTACTCCACATTAATTATGAAGAATAAAAACACGTATCACTATTATTCAGACGGAAATCTGTTCGATAAAAGTAGCAGCCAGATTCATAAGCGAATCAGAGAAGTCTTAAATTATCATATATTATATAATCGTTAGGTGTAAAACCAATAAATGCAATACATAGCGTCAAGGGTGTCCAAAATTATCACCCCAGTGGGAATCATTTCGAGTCCAAAGTTTTCAAAGCAGCAAATAAGTCGTCGAGAATCACTGTGTTGGATACAAGACAGTAAAATACTCTACCCTCAGTTTTATCCAGAGTAATGTGTAGAAAAGCAATGGAGGATGGAACAACTTGCCACAATTAAAGCCGTGTTTTGAAGTTCACAGAGCTATTGGCTATAATATACTGTCGATTTGAGTACTACTGCACTTAAGATACCTTTTCCACATAGGTGCAGGAGTAATTCTTTACTAGAAACTTTACTTTCTTGATCACAATGATGAAATTAATGGCCAACAAATTTCACCTTTTTTGAGGATATTATGAGAAGAAGTAATTTGAGAGAATCTACACTAAAAGTCGATATTCTTAACTTCAGCACTAGAAAGCCAATATTCTAAAGTTGTACACAGGAATTTTAAAACATTGCTTAGGATGGTCAATATTCTAAAATGTTTTGGATAAGAAATGACGAAATATATTTTCAAAAACAAATTCAAAAAGGGCTGAAAGAAAGTTTTCCTTTCAAGGTTAATGACTAGCCTTTAAAAGATCATGCAAAATGAGGGCCAAAAATAAGTTTTTTTTTTTAAATGAATTTTTTTCGATCTAGATTGTTTTCATAGACTTTTCTACACAAAAACTGTCTCCCTGTTGTTGAACAAAGATAACAATATAATATGTGTATGTACTTAAAACCACATGTAAATTAGATAAAATGAGGTAGTAATATTATTCTAGACGACATTATAAAATACCTTCTTTTATATGCATATACGTAGGTAGGTAGCCTAGGTTCGTGTGAAGAGGTATATATAAGGTAACGACAACCACGTTTGTCGTATATAGTCATAATAATTGCTGTTGTTTGGTAACGACGAACGTATTCTAGTTGGTGATGTGCTTACTGATGGTGTCTTGGTATCTTAATGCGTTTAAATAAGGTCTGTTTTTATTTTCTCTGGATGTTATTATACTGAAAACAGTCGAAGGCAAGTTATTTGTGTTTTGGAATATTTCTGAGCCTTTTAGGGATCTTTTCAGTTGTAACGACAAAAGATTGTAGTTTATTGGATTTTTTTTTTCTAAGTGAAAAATTCTTAAGGCGCGTCGAGTACTTGTTTGGATGAACACTGAAATAAAGCAACATTCATTACACTTAGTTCTAGGATGGGTGACATCGGTAAAACTCAGTTTATAAGGTAATTTTGACCCAAAAAATTCAAAAATCCAGTTCATTTGCTCATAGGATGCGTCGTTTCGGAGAAAATCGCCTTTAGTGTGGAATTTGGGATGATATTTCAAAAACAACGCATACAATCATCGAATAAATGCGATTTCTGAATTTTTTGGGTCAAAATGACCTTATAAACTGAGTTTAACCGAAATCGGATACATAAAATTTTTCTCGATTTATTCGATTTTTTTACCCACCGTAGAAAATCGAGCAAAATCGAAAAATTTTTGCTGTCTCCGATATCAATAAAATTCAATTTATAAAGTAAAAAAAGTTTGCTTCTTGAGATAAAAATCTGTATTTTAAATAATTTTTACGAACAGACACGGTCATCTGACCATTTAACGTATACTTAATTTTAAAGTTATCACCTGAACTCAAAATGTTCAGCTCAGTATACCCAGAGTATCTAAACACTAGATGAATTTTTTTAAATATAAATAAGAAGGTGCCTTACCCCTTAAAAATATAGCTTTCAACTTATTTGAAAAAAGTACTTCTTCTAATTTTGTTCATATTAATATATATTGTATCATCACCGAGCAATTACTGGGCCATTTGTTAAACCAAATATTCCCTCATAAGCTTCTTCCGTAAGTTCCTGTTTGTAGCTTTTAGTTTTTAGAAATAATTATTATAGCGCAATAAATAACGCTAACAAGTGAAAACAAACAATTGACTGAGTTAACTGTCGAAATACCATGCATAGACAGTGTTGATTACTCTATCACATTACACATACATACATGTCACACATATGTAACTGATATCCCCATATAATACATAATATACAATTAACGCCTAATTTGCGCCCTCACGGGCAAACAGTGATGTTTACTAAAAAATGTGTCAAACAAAAGTTGTTTATTTTTTGATAAGAATGATTTTTTACAATTAAACTTTTGTACTATCTCTAACGATTTACAAGATGGGTCCTATGGACCCATATGACCCAATTAACCTATGTTGCTCATTTACGAACTTGACCTCACTTTTTACGTTCTGAGTACGCTGTAAAAATTTCAAGTTGATATCTTTTTTCGTTTTTGAGTTATCGTGTTGGCAGACGGGCAGGCGGACAGACGGGCAGACAGACAGACAGCCGAAAATGGACTAATTAGGTGATTTTATGAACACCTATATCAAAATTTTGTTCATAGCATTAATATTTTTAAGCGTTACAAACTTGGGACTAAACTTAGTATACCTTGCATATTACAAATATGTATGGTATAAAAATTGATGTTCTTATAAACTTATGTTAATTATAACTTCAAAATTAATACTAAATTTGTTTTATAATTTCTGAACTGTATTCTAAGCACATTAAACACATGTGTAAAATAATCGATTTTTTTCTTTTTGCTATTATTTTTACTGTAATAGAGTTGTATTCTAGAAAAAAGGTAGAAAACCTTTCTAGAGGAAAACAGTTCTATAAAAAATAAACACATAAGGACATACTAGAACATCCATATGGAATATGAAATAACTCAGACATCATTAAATTAAAAATAGAAGTCGTTCATTTTAATCATTCGTTTAAACATTGTGGTGCGTGTTTTACTTTTAAAAAAATGTTAATGTCTTCTTTATTTTGTCTGTTATATGGGCCCTTTATATTATCTCATTTTCATCTATTATTAACCCATTGTCATTTTTATTTTAGTTTTAATTTAATTTTTCCTTTTTTTTACACATTCAAATATACAAGAATCGATAGAAACATAAAGTTACCTCAAAAAATATAATAATTTCTCATTGATTCAAATGACACGGCTTCTAACCTATCCCGAAACGGTTTTGGAATCTGGAACCCAAATCTGAACACCAAAAAAACTTATTATTACTCCCGTAATTGCCATTCACAAATATTTCGAAATAACGAAAAAAAAATTTTGTTGCAATGTTTCAGAGAAACCTGCTCAGGTTATCACCTGAGATCTGAAGATCATAATCAATTTTTAAATTGTTATAGGATACGGAACCCTAAACTCGCACTTTACACTCTAGTTATTAAAAACATAGCAAAGAAAACTCTCAATCAAATTACTCTTCAAAGGAATAACTACCAAAGTCGGTTCATCCATTTAGGAGCTACGATGCCACAAAATCAGATCTGAACTATTCTTTTGTGGCATCGTAGCTCCTAAATGTATAGACTGATTTTGATTTGTTGTTTTACTTGAAAGGTAATCTGACTGGGAGGATCTTTAGCTAAGTCTCAAGAAAATCTTGTCAGTCGTTTGATGATCATCACATCTTTTCTAATTGTTCTCGGATAGGGAACCCAAAACTAAGAAAAAATCGGTTCATTCGTTCAGGAGCTACGATGCCACAGAAAGATACACTGATACGTTAAACAAATACTCTTCCTTCTTTTCCATTTTTGGTATCTCTGGGAATGGTTGAACAAACTTCCATAAAAATTTCAGCCTGCAAATTACACCATGAAAATTTCAAAATGAACAAATAATTCATATGTTTTACGTTTATTTATTCCATTCCCTATAAAAGTACTGTTGAATTAAGTAATATTTGGAAAATTGTAATGTTTTATAAACATACCTTACTTTAAGTGTATGTAAACTTCAGATTATCCTTACTAAAAACACTTTATAATTAAGGAAGTCATTTCTACAAGTATATGCAAAATTATATTTAAGTGTATATTTTCGGCTCTAAGAACGAATTCGCCCAATGGGCATTCTTAAACACCCATTAAGCAATTTAATTTTAAACCAAAACACATTTAAGTATACTCGAGTGTTCCATTTCTAAAGAACATTATCCCAAAGTTTTAACAGGTTATTGAGGTAGCAAGGAATGGTCCTTTTACGATCTCACGTTAAAATTGTGATGTATATAGAGTAGAACATTTTATTTTCAAAGGCAAACTGTCGAACATAAATTGTTGTTCTATTTCTTATCCGAAACGAGTTTTAGTTGGATTTAAGATGGCCCTAAAAATCAAAATTAATTTTAAGGTGTCTTAAGATGCCTAAACAGTTGATTCCAACATTTCCTGTTTGAAAAATTTATACAATGTGTATTCAAATATTTCAACAAACTTGTAATAATTTCGAGTAAAGACCAAAATAATGAAAAAATTAAAACTACGAATTTGGTCATAAAAATCGGTTTATGGGAATAAAAAAATATTCTGAGCAACTGTTGCTAATAGTGTTTTTATTGTGGATATCTCTAACCATCTCTGACACTAGGCTAAATATTAAAACTCGGTCCATTTGTATCGCAGAAAATGCGACAATAAACCCCATATGAATGTGCAAAATTTCAAATCGACATTCCTATAAATAACGATAATATGAGGGTGTCTTCATCTTAAATGCGATACACTGTATATACTTTAGTTGCCTTAAAGATTTTTCAAACCGAAAGATCAATGATTCTTGCTGAGCAATTTCGGTGTTGGAGCCTAACATTTAGAATGTAAGAAAATGATGAAGATACACTAAGCGAGTAATTTGGATGCAAACATAGTTGATATCACATTTACTTACTTACTTCGGTTCTTACCTATTGTTGTTATTATGACGATTATTAAACGGTGCCAACATACATTTTAGTGTAATGGAATGTTTTATGAACTTTTTAAACAATAATAATCATCATAATAATAATATTATGATAATGATTAGATGTATGTCTGTCTGCAATCATAATTTATTTGAATATTTATAAAAATGGCATCATAATAGTTTGTAGCATAATTTTATTTTTATATTAAGAAAAATTTAGATAATTATATTTTTTGTGCAAAATTCTTTAGGCGCTTTGAGTACCTTTTTGGTTGAACAAAAATCAAACACTTTGAAAACAAGAGTTCTCACCCGATCAATGAAGTTAAGCAGCATTGAACACACTTAGTTCAAGGATGGGTGATCGCTTGAAAACACTGTGCGTTGTTGCTTTTTTTTAATTATTTATAATATTTTTTTATTCACATGTAAATAATTTCAATTTACAAATTATAAAATTTTAATTATTTATTCTATAATTAATTAACAATTAAAAAAAAATAAACACAGTTATTTCAAAGCTTTCAGTTTTCACTTCCGTCGACAAACCCCATGGCTGACTATCCTCTTTGTCAAAAATTGTTACAGTATATGTGTCCGATATTCAAATGCTACTTAAGCAGAAGGAAGGATTAGACTCGTAAGCAATTACGTCAAGTCAAATCACGTAGGGTTGTCATGAATTTGTCAAATGGTGAGACAGCAATAAAATGTATAAGTTCTAAGGTTGTCGAAAAACGGTGTTCATTCGAAAAGGTTTTGGTATGTCGAGTTCCCAAACATGTAGTTTGAATGAAAAAATGAAGACATACATACATACTGGTACAGTTAGACATTGGTAGTGAGATCCAAATGAAGATTTTAAACTCATCGCTTCTATCGCTCAAATAATGAAAACGAGATGAATACAAGAAAAAAGTGGAAAGGTAGAAGGCAGATTCGGAATAATTGCGCAATTGCTCGAAACTTATGGCTGAAAAAACAAGAAATATTTGAATTTTATAATCCTGGATTTGCCAATTCTGTGATGTTTACTTCACCGAATAAGCATCAGTCTTATCAAACTTTAGTTGCCGAAACATCTCTAAGCCACTTATGCTAGAAACATTCAATATCTAAGATTAACTATATTGATATAAATAATTACTTTTTTAGAATATTCCTGATTGCAAAACTAAACGAATCAAGGATTGTTTGGGAATCAAACTTTGGGTAAGGAAAACTCTAACTAAAAAGTAATTTCTTATTTTCCACTTTCTCTTATTTTGTCATAAAAATATACCAACACGGGTATAATTTTGTTCCTTCGAGTTTTAAACTAAAGTCGAATTCAATGACAAGAGAATTTTTAATTTTTTTGAACAAAATTTAAAATAAAGAAACATTTCCTACAAACTAGAGTTTAATTACAAAATGAAAAAGTTTAGTTTTAATCTTTTATTGACACTAATTTAAATGTTTGAAAATTATAATTGTTAATTGTACCATTGGGGTTCCCCAATTTCATTGTCGTGAAAACTTTATATATATGTAATTCATAATGAAAGTTTTCCACAACACGTTTGTACAAAAATATTCTTTTTTAATTAAAAGAAAATATATATATTTTCTCAAAAAAAAAAAAAAAAAAATTATAGAAATTCGATGTGCTTTTTCTTGAAAAAATTTGTTAATTCAACGAAAATTTATACAAAAGTCAATTTGATTTTACATATTATAATACACCCACAAAATGAGATGTTTTTTTCTTTTTTTTTGGAGAGGAAAATACATGATAGTACAATAAAAATGAAAATGAGAAATATAAATTTTCTTTTTAATCTTATATTCAAGAGAAAATAAAATTGTCCAATAAAAAAAAACTTCTGTCGTGACGTACTCACATGACTTCAATATATACAAGGACAAAATGTACACCCAACGCAAGTTTCATTTAAAAATCAGGAACGGAGATTTGAATATAGTATTTTTGCTTTTTTGAAGTGAAAACTTCTTTAAGCACGTAAAGCAATTTATAGGTGAACAAAAATAATGGAACTCTCGTCATCGTCATTCTCCATCCCAGATATCTCACCCGATTACTGAAGTAAAGCAACATTGAGCACATTTAGTTCTAGGATGGGTGATCGCTTGAAAACACTGTTATTGTTGCTTTTTTTAAATATTTATATTAGGTTTTTATACACACGTTAATAATTTCAATTTAAAAATTACGAAATTTTAATTATTTATACTATAATTAATTAAAAAGTTTAAAAAAGACACAGTTATTCCAAAGTTTTAAGTTTTGTCTTCCGTCGGCAGTCCCCATGGCTGACTATATTCTTTTTTGTTTTAAGTCAAATAAAACCATACAGGGTGTCGCTAAAAGGTCTTTACAGCGCTCTACCACATAAAGCTTAGCTGAAAATAAGTCGAATTGGCTAAAAATAAAAAGCGCCGATATGAATAGTCACTGTTGCTTAAGTCTTATTTTTATCTTAAAAATATCTGAATCAAATATAAATAATTTTTCGAAACTTAGTTTTTATCTCAATTTGCAGCTGCTACCAAAAACTATAATTTCAATTTTTGAGTAAACCATCTTGTAGTAAACAGTTCACTTCATCTAAATTCCATTCGTCAAATCCCTTACCTCCATGGGAGTAAAAATTTAGAGGGTTTTAGCTTCCATAATTTTACGCTCATGAATTCCATTCATGGTCATTATTTTTGTCCCATTCTAAAGTAATGGAATAAAACGTTTTCAAAATTTCAACTTCAAGAGCCATATATCGCCAAAACGGAGCAAATTTTTCCAGGGCATATATGTGGTTGAGTATAAGAATAAAAAATTTGCCTGCACTGAGTCGAAATGCTCGTTTTGTTTCTATTTTCAAAAAACATTTGTTAGTTTAGAGCTTTTCAGCAGTTTCTTTGTCCTGCCAAAGCTCGTTTTACTCTGGCAAAACACTTTTTTATCCAGTTTCTTACACATTGCTGATTTAAGGGAGTCATTGAAGCAGACTCCTTGATTAAGAGGTTTCAGATTTTTTGATCAATAATAATTTTTTGCTATTTTTACTTCTGTGCCGAGCGTTGTCATAGACATGTCTGTCAATACATGCTTCTCAACATTGAGTTTCTTCTTCGGTCGTTTCAGCTTAGAAGATGTAATAAGTGTGTGTTATCTTTCTGATTTTGCTTATGGTTAAATTTTCATAATTGTTTCAGCAAGATTCAAAATTAAAAATAAGTGGACGAAGGTAAAGAATGGTTGCATATTTAAAAGAATAATTATTCCATAAAAATAAGTTAATTATTTTCGGAATCATATTAGGAATTCCCCAAATTGGAAGCTGTTTATTAGCACTACTTTTAGCCTTATGTTTGTACACAGAAGTCAAAAAAAGTACAATATGTACGTATAAATTCAAACCGTAAATGAATTGACGTTAAGCTTTCGTATCGTACGTATAGTATCAGAAGGTTTTTACAAAAACACTGTGTGTTTCGTGAAAAATATACGAAGAATTGTCTGTGTTATTTTCCTTATTTTTTTTGTCCAACCTATCACAGTTAAATGTTGCCACCACAGTTTCTTCGTGTATAATAAATGTATGTTTGTCTTGAATAGGACAGTACAGGGAATTGCCGGTGTCACAGATCGTTGACAGTGAGAAATAGCAGCATTTCAAAAGCACTATCACCAAATAACTAACCATTCTCCGTTTTGAATTACATGCAATAGCAATACATATACATAATACGTATAAAAAAATACCGAAGATGTGTTTAAAATTGTAACTCAATTTCTTGTACAATTATCTGGATGGATTTTCTTTCGTTAGACAATCTAATTTTAAATACAAAATGGGGCAAAGAATGTTTCGATTTTGAAAACGTTCTAAAAACAAATAGGTACAAATTTTCAAATTATCCTTTCACCTTAAACTATATAAAAACATTTATGAAAATTAATTTGGTTTTTGAGCATATATTATCATCTGATTTCATCTGATTTTTATAATTTTAAGATCAAAATTACCCCCTCCACCGAGTTTCATAAAATTCCAAAAATAATTTTTTTTTTCCGTTTTTCTCGGTTTTTTTAAAGGGGTACGTACCCCTTAAAAAAATTGCAAAAAATCGAAAACTTTTTTATCTCCGATTTCGATAAAACTCAGTATATTAGGTATTTTTGACCCAAAATGTACAAAAATCAGGTGCATTTGTTGACTGACCGAATAGTTTCTGAGATACGGACTAAAATCGGTCCAAATATTACGATATCTCAGGAAGTATGCATCCAATCATTAAAAAAAACCTGATTTTTATACTTCTTAGATCAAAATTACTCCATCCACTGAGTTTCATCAAATTACAAAACAAAAATTTTTTTTGCGTTTTTCTCGATTTTTTCCCTTAAAAAAATTGCAAAAAATCGAGAAAGTTTTTTAATCTCCAATTTCGATAAAACTCAGTATATAAGCTAATTTTGACCCAAAAAATACAAAAATCGGGTGCATTTGATGACAAGTCGAATAGTTTCTGAGATACGGACCAAAATTGATCCAAATATTGCGATATCTCAGAAACTCTACATCCAATCATTAAATTAACTGGATTTTTACATTTTTTGGATCAAAATTACCGAATTTTTGAATTCTCGATTTTTTCCAAAAAAGTACTCCTTAAAAAATTTCAAAAATCGAAAAGTTTTTTTTATCTCTAATTTCGAGAAAATAATGGTTTATCGATTGTTTTTGTGATTCGTAAATTTTATCATTTTATCATATCGAAACGTTTAAATTAAAAGAAATTACATTTCGCTAAATATCGATATTGTGATTGAAACGAATTCATCGTAAGTAGCTAGAATTATTCATATAACACAAATTACAAAATTCTTTACTTATTTATAAATAACTATGTTAAATATTACCAAAATTACAGTAACACTTACAAAATAAAAATTATCACAAAATTGAAAATATAAATTTTTGAAGGTAACCAAGCTTATTTAAGATGTTCCACAAAAAATTATATACTGAGATTTTTTTGGGATTTTGTGGTAGATAATTTTGTATTTTTATTTTGTAGGTGTTACTGTAATTTTGGTAATATCTTACAAATTTATTTTTAAACTTTGTAAAAAAAGTTTGTAATGTGTAACATGAATAATTTAGCTACTGACGATGATACAATCAAAATATCGATGTTTAGCAAAATATAAGTTTGCATATAAATTTATAACATAAAATCTTATTTCGAGTATCGTGAGTAAATATATCTATTTCAATAACTAATTTTAAGCTACTTTGATGGCATTTTTTTTGTTGGTAGATCATGAAAACGACGATCAGGCGAAAATTTGTTATCTTTTTAACTTACTTGATATTATATTTTATACGTCTGTCATTGGGAAGTAGAAATAAAATGATTGTATACTGGATTGGACACAGCAGTTAAGTGACTATACTAGTTTTATTTTTTACCTTTTAAAATGAAAATAAATGTGGCATATCAGGTAATAAATAACCATTGTGTATGTGAACCATATATACTGTTTACACACGAATATATTATATTACATCAGTAAAAATTTGATGATAAAATGTTGTTTTGTATGTGAGAAATATAATGTGATAAATGTATCATTATCATCTATTACATTATCGTTTACCACCACACTACCTTACCTACAACCATCTATACCACTATTACTTTCTTCACTCATACCATTTATGTTTTCGTAGAAAACGTTTTACGGTAACCTAACAGAAGAGAATATAAAAATCAAATTCATCTGGAGATATTGGTTTTTTATATTCACGGTATTCCACATATTTCTAATATACTTTAATGAATTTGAAAAAAGCTTTTGATCATTTTAATCATTTTATCAGTTTGTAATTGCTGAAGTTGACTAAAAACTATAAAAGTACCTGTCTATTCGTTGTGTGCGTAGTCATGGTAGGGACAATAAAATCGATGCTAGCGCTTCCAGTGAAAAATTTTGGCGATAAAGGACGCTTTTATGACTAATTTGCAATTCTTTACATGTTAATGTTATAAAAAATGTCAAATTAAAATTATTGAAAAACACTTATTAATTAAAAACTTAATGCATTAGAAATTGTGAAAATAAGAATTTAAATTGCACAGATATTTTTTTTCAAATGTAAATTATCAAAATTATTTATTTAAATTTGTGAGACAATAATATTAAATTTTCAATGTAAGTCATAAATGCAACCCATACAATTTTATGTGCATCCATACAATTCTATAATTAAAGTAGTGTATCGTTACCATGGAAACGCCTCCAAAAAAACTCACTCACGGTGTGAATACCCCCTACACGCTAACGTATAATGCAAATATTTCATTAATGTACATATGTTATATATCAAGGTATACTAAGTTTAGCCCCTAGTTTGTAACGCTTAAAAATAATGATGTTAAGTACAAAATGTTGGTATGGGTGTTCATAAAAACACCTAATTAGTCCATTTCCGGTTGTCCGTCTGTCCGTCTGTGAAATTTTTACAGCGTACTCAGAACGTAAAAAGTGAGGTCGAGTTCGTAAATGAGCAACATAGGTCAATTGGGTCTTGGGTCTGTAGGACGGGACTCCTTATAAACAAAAAATAACCAACTTTTGTTTGATACATTATTTCGTGAATATCACTGTTTACCCGTGAGAGCGCAAATTAGGAGCAAATTTTATAGGATTATTATATGGGAATATCAATTATATACATCGAATCTATGTATGTGTGACATATATATATATGTGTAATGTGATAGAGTAATCAACCCTACCTAAACATGGTATTTCAACAATTAACTCAGTCACTTGTTTGTTTTCCCTTGTTTTTTTATAAGAAATAACTATTTCATTTAAACTTTATTTAGCTCCATATATTGTATACTATTCTAAAAATAGGTACACAGGTACTCACTATAATCATAATCACTAGAATGGAATGTTAAAAATATAAAAAAAACATTATATACCTTTACATTAGAAGGAGTACACACAAGCAATACAATAATATACTGTTGTAGAATAGTAATAATTTTCTATTCTTTCATCTAACGAGAAGTTGAGTTGACTGATATTCGAACCTATTATTCTCAATTTAAGGTCAACTTCTGTTTCTCTCTTTAAGGTTTTTATTTTTTCTTTATATTTTTTCCCTGATGTCCATTTCAAATACAGGAATAATATGTTTTTGCATCATTGTACAGTATTGTATTCAGGTGTATTTGTTTTTCAAAAAATCAATAACAGTCATTACAGTTGCAAAAGATATTTAACGTTTTAAAGTGTACTTCATTTTAATAAGTTAGAAATTTAAACGTTTTCGAACAACGACCTTGTCATAACGTTTGTCGAATATATCTTTATTTAAATGCTTTTGGAATAACTCTATAAAGTTTTTGCTTGTCTTTAAGATCTTATTTTGCATAGTTATTATAATAATTAAAAGTTATGATTCCCAAAATGAGAGTTTGCTCAGTTCAAATGAAAGTGATTATATATTTCGATGTTAGAACATACACTTCGACCTTTTACTCCCCGATGAATCAAAAAAGTTGTAAATAATAAAACACATGTGTTGTTTTCAAATTTGCAACCTAAAGCCATATTCATTAAACCACGCCTCTATGTCAGTTGACAAGGCAGCAATAGTAAATAATCAAATAGTAAAAAATTTGATATATGAGAATCATGATATCCAAAACTAAATGAGAGCGGTTTTTGTCCGAAACGAACAGCCCAAAAACTGATAGTGTTTTTCGATCAACATAAAAATATTGAATTACAATACTGCTAAAATGTTTAAACGTTTTTAAGAGATTCTCGTTTGGTGAAAAGCTAAAATAAGAAACATTTCAACTTTCAACTATAATGTGGAATAGGGAGATTGAGACAAATGTGTGCAATTCTCAATTGTGACAGTCACTGTTTTACCTGCCACAACAACAGAAACAGTTATCTTTTTCACTATGTATGTTCTTGTTGTTGTGTTTTTAATGATCCTTTCTCCGAAAATATGAACTTATGTACTGTATTGGTATTCTAAAACACGATTGATTTCGCTTTCTTTAGTATTTTAATGTTTTTCTTCGTATTTACAGCACCCGAAAATAAGCCGAAGGGTTCTTTGTGTCAATTTCTGTTTCCGTTCTTCCATTTTTATGCGCACATATCCCATTTTATATATAATGATTTTCCGGGATTCTAAATGGTTTGCGATATTTTTCAGCCTTATTTTATTAACTTGGAGAATTAAAAATTGGCGTGAAAAGTTAGTTAATGCTTAGGAAGAGCCCTTTGGTAGAGCCAACTTCCTAGGCCTTCTTTTTGCTCCTTTATGTAAATACGAATAGTGTTAATAAACCTGAAAGGACCATTTGCCATATTAAAAACCATTTCTAAAAAGCTCCTAATGAGGGAGAAATATGACTTTGGTCATAGGGCTTTGGTGATCACGTGTTTTTTTCTGGATTTCTTGTATTATAATGTATATAAAATAGTCGAACAAATAATACAAATATATTTACCCAAATCTATTCTTAACTCCTCCACATTTCTATGCCACCCATATGCTGTTGTTATCACTAGCTTACTGTTTCTTTCTCCTTGAAGAATGACTATCAACGTCCAATATATTATTCAATACATCTTCGTTGTTATTTCAGACAAAAATCTGTTCTTTTCTACTTTGGATAATTTAAATGTTTGATATATTAAAATTCTTTTCGATTATTATTTAATCGAGTAAAAAATTAATTTTATTTTTAAGCCTAAACTATGATTAGGACCAAGCCTGGAATTCTTTACATTTTAAGTTTTATAAATGGGGATATGTATTACTTTCCTTTGCTTATGTTCATGTAGCGTCATCTGATTGTCAGAAACTTTTTCAAGAAGGTATTAGGGCAAAAAAAAGTGAAATTTATAAAATTCAAAAATTCTCTTCAAGATTTTCGGGTACAGAACATTAAACTCGCATTTGAAACATATATAAGCACTCTCTGCCTTAAATTCCCATCCTCCATAGAGCTTTCTTCAAATTGAACCGATTTTGAGGATCATGGATTTTGATTTGTTTGGGATACGGAACCCTCAACTCGCACTTAAAACATTGCCGAGAACATTCTCCATTATATTACCTTTCAAACTAAACAAAACAAATCAAAATCGGTTCATCTGTTTGCCACAGACAGACAGACAGACAGACAGACAGACGCTCCAGCAACTGTAAGCACTCCTATTTTTGACTCGGTGATTTAAAAAACGAGAAAATTTTTATCTTCGATGGAAATTTTACCAAGAACATGCATTAAAATTACAATTACTATGTGAAACTTTCTTTTTTGGATATTGCCGTTTCATAATCTTTGACACACATTTGAAATTAATTTACAATCGTAAGCAGAATTCCTAATTTTATAATTTTATTTTTGGTTATAATAAATTTTATTTCATGTATATTTAAATATTACCTTTATTTACAAAAATTTATTGACCACATCAGCAGAAGGAAACTGTTTTAGTATGTCATAGGAAACATCAAAGTTAATAAAAAATATTTTATAATTTTATTTATTATTTATATGTCTATAACAAAATTTTATTAATGTGATCTCAATTTTTGTTTATTACCAAATAATAATATCTATAGGATGATCAAATTGGGTTAATACGTTTTTATTTCAGGAGTTTTCATAATAATGATATACTACTTTATTACTTATTGTTGTTGTTTACATTTAATCATGCACACGATATTTACATCATGGTCTATTCGACTAATTTTGATATATAATATGTTACACATTCGTAAACTAAATATTGACAAATATCTTGTCTAGTAATCTTAGTTAAAGAGAATTGAAAAAAATACACTCGAACCAGGACTCGAACCCGGACTTCTTGGATTCATGTCAAGCGCCCTACCAATTAGGCTATTCGAGTTCTAGACACGAATGCAATTTTTTCAACTCAATTAATTTTTTTAATTTGTTTATCCACTTATTTATTATTATTACTTATTGTTGTTTTTTTCAATTCTCTTTAATTAAGATTACTAGACAAGATATTTGTCAATATTTAGTTTACGAATGTGTAACATATTATATATCAAAATTAGTCGAATAGACCATGATGTAAATATCGTGTACATGATTAAATGTAAACAACAACAATAAGTAATAATAATAAATAAGTGGATAAACAAATTAAAAAAATTCATTGAGTTGAAAAATTTGCATTCGTGTCTAGAACTCGAATAGCCTAATTGGTAGGGCGCTTGACATGAATCCAAGAAGTCCGGGTTCGAGTCCTGGTTCGAGTGTATTTTTTTCAATTCTCTTTAATTAATATACTACTTTATTCATAAAATTTTGTGGATAGAAATATAAGTTAATGGTAATTTACATTTATAAAATATCATTTATTCAATTTCGTCTTTTATGTTCACAATTTCTAAGCAACAAGTTAATTGTTACTTATTATCCAATGATTTTATTTTGACGTTTCCTATACCAATTACATGTAAACAATTGAAAATTAATGAACGATTAAATGAAACGTGTGATTTATTGCAAATTTCATAAGAAAGCAACGCTGCTTTCGAATCAGTACCACTAAGTACTTTGCTTTAATAATATTTAAAAAAGAGAACAGACTTGGTTTTACTTCAAAGAGAAGTTCATAGACCGGAAGTAATTCTGAAGTAAAAATGTCATGACACAATGTCTAAAGTTTAAATATCTTTTTGCTTTTATTCCAATTATACAATTATTAAAAATGTATTACTTCTAACAGATCACTCTTTACTAATAAACTTAGCATGCTTGTATATAAAATATCAGGAAAATTACTAAAAACATTTTATTTTTTAACCTTGTTTCTAATTATGATAATCTTTCTAAACACGCTTAAAGGTTATGTGATTCTTTTAGGTAGAAACAAGTAAATCAATTGAAAAATTACAAATCCACATAAAACAGATTCATCTAATTGATTCTCTATATTGCTGACAAACCTGCGTAGTTGTAAAAAACACAATTGTCTCTTTTGTTAACCGACTTCAAACAAAAACGGAGGAGGTTATCAATTCGACTGTATTTCTTTTTTTTTTTTATGTTTGTTACCTCAGAACTTTTGACTGGGACCGATTTTGATGATTCTTTATCTGTTTAAAAGCTGGTGCTTCCTGTTTGGTTCCATTTCTTTTTGGTCTAGTTCTGACAACGGCATCCATGAGAAAATCATAAAAGTCTTAAATTTGCATTAAGTATGCACGGCAAGAGGACGAATAACTCAATATCACTTCGATGGTTCTTTTTTTAGTGAAAAATTAGTTAGTGTACTTCAGATTCACTAAAAATCACAAAATAAAAAAAACTTTTAACAAAAAGAAAACCGACTTCAAAAAAAAATTTTTTCCAAAACAAATTAAAATGCACTAAAAAGTAAACAAATAATGATAATATAATGGAGTTAAAATTATTGTTATTTTTGGA
Organism: Chrysoperla carnea; assembly: GCF_905475395.1. NCBI lineage: Eukaryota > Metazoa > Arthropoda > Insecta > Neuroptera > Chrysopidae > Chrysoperla > Chrysoperla carnea. The sequence continues at coordinate 126,362,475 of NC_058337.1, read as the reverse complement.
GTCGGTGGCAGCCAAGGAAACAACTCTGACAGAACAGTTTGCTACATTAGCTTGGCTGACACCGACTCCAAAAATAACAATAAGTGCATTTTAATTTGTCTTAAAATTGCTTCAAAAGACGTTCGTTATCGTGCCAAAACATCGTGTGAAATCAACTCTTAGATAACATGAATACCTTAGAAAATATGAAGGATTTAAATATACAAATAGAAAAAAAAAAAGAAAAATAACACTTGATGGCGTCATAACCTGTAATTATGTCTACAAATGTCATTGAGACTACATATCAAAAAGGATTTTGAAGAATAAGGCCTATTTTTTAACTTATTGTGTTAAAGCTGAATAAATTAACTGATTTTAGATAAAAATGGCACGAGTAAATTCCTTATAAAATATATATGAGCAAGTTGACGTTTATATAAAGTTTATTTATTTACAAATATAAAGTTTTATAATTATTATCATTAACCATCATCGTTCTAGGTAAAATACAGCGCTAACCCTATAATGTGCTAAGGTAAAATAAACTACCTAACTGACTGTTTATATATATAGTTAAACGTTGAACAACACAGCAAGAGCATCTATCTATGTATCTGTAAATGGTATATATATAGGCAACCGCAAGAAATATAACAGGAAGTGAACATCTCAGAAAAGTTCCTGTACGTAATGAGCAAAGTAAAGTATAGTAATAATCATAAGTATATACTACCTAGCTAGAATATACACTAAAACATTATGAATTGAGAGGTCGTTAACGCATTGTCACCATTTCCGTCTGTTCATCTCTTTTCATTCTACTCTATAAAATGAATTTTCACTGATAACGGCTGATTTACATATCACATTGACGTTTCTGGAAAATCGACACAAAAATTGACATTGCGGTTTGAACAACGATACATAAAATGAATGGGTCTCATCAGAAAGCAATGGATGCAGTTAAAAAAAAATTATTGAAGATAAAAGAGAAGGAGTTTTTTCGTGAGCACCCGGTAGGAACTATGTTATTTTCTATATAAATTATGTATTATTGAATAACTTGCACAATGAAGACATGGTAATAAAATTTTATTGTCTCACCTCTGTGCAGAAAGTATCAAGTTTCTGCCCGCTGTGCAAAACAAAATTGCCGCTTTTCGCCTCGGTCGGAAAGAATAATAGTATACACAACATGGGAGCAAGGACAGAATGTCTCAGATTACATGCTTGTCATCCTCGGCTTCTCCTCGACCAACTATGAACGTGAATTCTGAGACATTCTTTACTTTGGCTCCCTAGATGTGTAAAATACTATTAATAATTTCAAGTTTTCATCAAAGATTATTCACCCAATCGTACCCAGTTTTGTATTACGGCTATGTGAATTAACATTGAATACCGAGACAAAATTTGTATGTGATTTTCTCGATTTTTCAAAAAGAGTTTTTGCGCCACCTTTAAGAAAATTGGAAAAATTTTTGTCTTTGAATTAATTTTTTAGGACAATGGATTTTTTCCAAAGGGATTTTCAATAATAGCCTTGAAGAAAGTTTCAAAATATTGGAAAAATCTTGTCTTCCATTTGAATAAAATTTATTTTCTAAGTAGCTTAAGAAGTAGTTTTGAACCAACAAATGTATTTATTAGATCCATTTATAATTTGTCGTGTAGTTTCTGAGATACTACTCAAAATCATAAATGACGGATAATGTGCAAGGCAAATTCACTTGATATCTGATAAACTTGCCGTTCAAATACAAAGTGCACGTAGTATGGAATAGGCACAATTTTATATTCATTATTATTGTGTCATTATATACTAAATATCAAAGGTAAGAAGTACAGTCATAGCTTCTGCAGCTTCTTTCACCCAGAATCATCATCATCAACATTACCCATAATAATATTCACAAAAGCTTTTACTACACCATTGGTATACATAATACAACACAAGAACTTTTCAATTGTTCGTAAAGGTACTTCTTAACTGCTCCTGGTTGCTATATGATTCGATATTATCACATAATAATGTTCGATTATTATTATCATTATCATTATTATTATTATTTACCTCATTCAGAAATTTCTACCGAAAATTATTCTTCGTTGGCAAACTTTTATTAATATGTCATATTATCATGATGACATCTTATTATTGTAATTAACTTTTGTTTTTCTTCCTTGAAAAAGGTGTAGTTATACGTACGAAACGATGTCTTAATGTATGTGACGATGTTTTGTTTGTTTTATTTTATATTCATAAATATGATTTATGACTTTTTGAGTATACGTTATTTATTTATATGTGAAAGTTTTCAAAAGTTTCCAATCCGTTTTCTTCTGTATACATTTACCTGATGGCTTCAATTTCATTCTTCTTTCATCAGATTTGTTAGAGTTGGTAAGAGATTGAAATTTTTAATTACAAAGTTATTTTTTTTTTCAAATTATTATCCAGTTAATTTTACGTATAAGTCGGATAATTCGGAGTTGTTATTGGAAAAATCCTTTTGTTATTTCAGTTTCGAGTTTAATGTTTCAAAAATAAAAATATAATCGTGTCCGAAGTTAAAAACAATGTCAAAAATGAACTTTTCGAAAGCTGGAATAAGCTAATATGAAAAAATTTTGACTTCGAAAATGTGCTTTTATCTATTCTTTGTTGCTGTCCTTCGGCAGCCACTGAAATATTCCAGAAGCAAGGAAAGAGCGAGGAACATGTATTCACCTTTAAAGGATTTTCACTTTTTCTAGCTTTTGAAGGCTCAAGGAAGTTTTTTATTTACGCAAATGCAAGAAAAAAGGCATTGTCACAGATTATAGCATTATCCTCTATACATATAAAATGCTTAGTCTTGAATGACTAACTGTCGGATCAACGCACAACCTAAACTGATGATCGTAGAGACCTGAAACTTGGAGGGTGGCCGTGTTCTTTGTATGACGTAGATATCCGAGAAGAAAGGATTTTCCGAAATTCTATCCTTAAGGGAGTGAAAAATGAGGTCAAAGTTTGTATGAAGCAAAGTGTATGGGAAAACCGCGAGGCGATGGGTATTATGTTAGTCATTTATACAAAAATCAAGCCTCCGGTTAACTAAGTTTATATTGGTTAATATTTATAAGCTATTAATAAGGTTATATTTATTAGCCTGAGGAAAGGCTGACTCACAACGGGCCTACTCCTTAAATCATTTGAACCTGTTTAACAGCAGAAGAGAATCAAGTCTTAGAATTGAAAAATTTTAATTGGAATTTTAGTTTTTATAATTTAATATGTTTTTACAGTTTTGATATTTCTCAGTAAACTTTCCACTTAAAATGAGTAACTATATTAGTTTAGCAGTCAAAAAAGTAGTAAATATATTTTCGTTGCACGGTTTAGAAAAATTGAATGCACGTGTAACGTTAATAATTGTATAGAAAATACAACACGTTTGAAAAACTACTTCTAATTATATCGAAAATATGAAAGTAATAAACATTTACAATATCGTAATTTAAAATATTATTACATTTTAAAAATTTTTCCAGTAAACACACATTCTCAAATAACCATAAAATATAAATTTACTTAATTTTAAATATGAAACATTAGTCCAAGAGGCAAATATTATCTTTCATATTTTGGATCATATTTTTTGGAAATGTTCTCTTTCTAAAATGGTTTTAGAGATCGAGGGAGACACAAAATTTAAAAGTTATTAATATTTAAATTTATATTAAAATTTAAATATTGAAGAAACAACCAATATATCGTTTCGATCATGAGACTTTCTGCTATACGAGCAAATCATTTTATGTAGGTTGAGCAAATTTTTTAACATGCATTAAATTATTAACCCGTCAGCACTCGTATCAGCACTCGTTATCAGTTTTTTTAAATATAATATTTTCAAGTTCTGTGAAAAATTAGAAAATATCTCTCATCACGAGAGTAAAGATGTAAGCCCCTATTTGTGTACTTTGGTTAGTTTAATATAGGTCGTCCTCCGTAAATTAAAAAAAACTTGTGATACAATTATGTTGAAATGAGTTAAATTAATTTAATTATTTAGATTATTTCTTTGATCTAATATTTTCACTCTCAAACATCATTCAATAATCAGGTAATCAAAATACTTTTGATTAGCTAGTGCATTAAAAACAATTTTATTCTAAAATTATGTAGAGGTTATGATTTACAAAGATAGAGAATGAAAACGTGAAATATTTGACGCATATGTAGAACATGTGAGAAAATTTCTTATCACGCGATTACCGAACGATTGTCGCCGAATGATGACTGGCTAAAAGAACTAACTAACACTTTGTTGAACATAAAATTGAAGAGTAATTTTAATCGAAATGATAAAATTCGAAGCTTTACGAATGGACATTCCAACGAATGACGAATTTGAAAAAAAAAAATACCATGAAATTCATGTATTTTTCCTAAATCGTCATCTCTTGTACTAAAATGTTTATGAAAATTTTTAATTACTTGAAATATTTATATATAAATGCATAAGTAAAATATTACTTTGTTGCAATTATATTAACATTTACTTCAATTACTCAAAATAATTTTAAAAATAAATATCATATACATAAGTACATGTGCTTGCATACATTTTAATATTATACTTTACTTACTTTCAAAATTATTATATTATGAGTTAAGAAGCACGCGTACATAATTCATATACAAAACAAATTTTCGCAATGAATTTTTAAAGAGTTCTTGCTTGTATATAGGATGAGTTTAAAGTACAATGAAGAAAAAATATTTCCAGCTAGAAAATTGAATTACCCTGTATAGAAAGTTTTGTGTCAAATAGGGCTTGTATTACATTTTAACCCCCGAACCAAAAAAGGGATGTTATAAGTTTGATCGCTTTCTGTGTATCTACCAATCTGTGTGCCTGTCTGTGGCCTCGTAGCGCCTAAACGGATGAACCGTAATTAATGGAACCGTCATTACCGGTTATTTGATGCGGAGTGTTTTTAGCTATGTTTCAAGTGCGAATTTAGGATTCCGTACCCGGAACAACTAAAAAATAGGCGATGATCCTCAAAATCGGCTCAGTTTGGAGAAGGGTTTAAGGAAAAAGATAATTCTTTGATACGTTTCAAATGCGAGTTTAGAGGAACGTACCCGAAAAATTTCTCAGGAACTCTTTTAATTCTGCAAATTTCACTTACCACAATAAAATGGACGGTATCCCTGTCATAGTCACCCTTCATCAATTTTGAAAGGTATTTATACCCGATAACAACTAAAAAAGAGTTGATAATCCTCTAACGGGTGCGAATAATTATTTGAATTATACTTAAGAACACTCTCGACAAAATAACATTTCAAACAAACAAAAATTCAAAATCTGTTCATCTGCTTGAAACTCGGATGCCACCAACAAATTTTGATTTTATGTCGGGGGTTTCTTAAATTTAATATTATTTGTACTCCTTTGATATGAATTTTTTTCAGATATCTTGGGTATCGAGAAATATTACATGTGCTTCTATGCAAATGTATTTTAAGTAAAATATCCATTCCCACAGCGATTAATCCTTTGAACTTAAACAGTGATATTGAACCCTTTAAGTAAATTTTAGGACACTCGATAAAATTTGTACTTTTTATGAGTAAACTCTCAATGGGATTATATAAATATATTTAGGGGGGTAGAGTGAAAAATAAATTCATTCTTCATTATTTCTTATAACTTCTTTTGCGGGTGTAATGTATATTCCTGACAGTGTTGTTATTTGTCGTTGAGAAAACTAAACAAGCATACAAACTGCTTGATAATGAGTTTATATGTTCAACAACGGCATAGTCGATGTATACAGAACAGCTATACGAAAAAAATTTTTTTCGCAAAGTTTTCTTCTATCTATTCTCTACTTTAAATACTCGCGCCGTTGTGATGGCGTCTACTTTTCTATGTGTTTTTTTTTTGTGTATACATGGGAAAAGTTTATGAGGTTTTTCGGTTTAAGTAAAAAGCTGAATGTAAAAACATTATTAGTTAAAATACTCACTCAGATTTTTATATTTATAGGGCAACTAATTTATAGTAGGAATACTTTATGGTAATAAATTTTAAAATTTTAAATAAATTTTGACTCAAGAAAGTTTAGATCTGTAACAAGTGCATCGTAATGTATTAGAAAATATAAACAGGTTGTTCAAAAAGTTCGAAACTCCTAGGTTTTTGAAAATGTAGTTGAAAAAAAATGACCAGGGCACAAGTTGTAAGATTTCGTTCGTACAGACTAAAGTGGATTTGGATTTTGGCCACGCGGATTCGTGGCCATGAATTTGACTTTAAATTTGACTGACGGACTATCTTTTACTAAACGGATTATTTATTCAGTTCTTGATTACCAGACTTTTTGCAGAATTTTCCATGGAATTAATGGAAAGTAACACAGTGCTCCAGAACCAAAGTTCGTAGCGAGCTTATAAGTCATTATTTACCAAAATTAATTGGATCATCGATCTTTTTTAGCACCCCGTATGCAAATATTCTTCATTCATATTCTTCCAAACCTTCACTGTTTTTGTACCTAAAAATTAAAAGAGCATAAGAAAAATCAGCATGCATAGCATTAAAACTTCATCAATAAACTTAAATCGTGATGAAAAAATACTTGAATATTAAGAAACTATAGTAATTTACAAAAATACTGACCCAATGTGTGAATGGCCTAAGTTGTCAATCAATGCCCACTCTGTTATTGATAATTGTATAATCATGATATCCAGGCACCTAGTTCATTTTACATTCGTAAATAATTTTTGTTCCAAATTTGGGACATTCAATTTTCATTTTCGATGACGAAAAATCACAGCCGATGATATTTTATACCCCAAATACAGGAAATTTTGAAAAATTATTATGTTTTTTTTTTTAAACTATCAAATTATCGGGTAGTTATAATAGTCAACTCAAAATTTAGGAAAACAAATTTTTTCAATTTACAAATTGGATTCAACGTTTGTATAATATTTTGTCCCACATATAAGACAAAATTTATCATGAGGCTAGTAACTCTATAGACCACTGATCTTTAAAATTCTTTTTAAAAATGTTAGCCAACTTATAACTGCCATAATGACTGCTTGATATCATCAGTCACTTTCCCAATATAGGATTTGTATCACCATTCAATTATTGAATGTAATTTCAATTTAAACAACTTGGGCTATACAACTACAAAAAAATATTAACTTTTTACCAAACTTAAAATATAGTGACACCCAAGTATATTAGACGTAAATACCTTCTGACTATACCATATACAATACTAATAGCGAACTGTAGTACTACGGTTATATACAAACTTTTTTTTAAGTTTAAGCTCAACACCTAAGTTAATTTAGAGACATGTGTCTCATGAGAGTGGATATGTTACTTTACAATGTATGATGTACTTTAGAGAAAGGCAGCAAACAGGGTTGGGTTGGGTTATATTTTATAAGAAGACGGTTTACAACACCAATTTAACATGTTCATATAATAATAGTCTTATGGTAGTTGTACCTACCACCACCACATAGCAGGCAAGAACTTTAGCAATATATTATACCTTTAATCCACTTAAACAAAATGTTTGGCTCTTAATATTACATAGATAAGGTAGGAAATTTTTTTATCTACTTAAATAACATGGTTATTTTGTTTTGCCTCTACCCTCGATACAAATTTATTCTTAAATTTTAAATTAAATAATCAAAACACGGAACAACAAATTATTGGTTTGTTATAAAAAATTTTTACCACAAGAAAATTATAAGAAATAAACTGTTGTAATAATAATGGGGTTTAACCTCCATTTTTATGACATATACGCCTATATCAGAGGCCACCTACATCATTATTTGTTAATCTATTATATATTTATTTATTATTTAATTACAAACATATTTTACAATTACATTTTGATGTGGGTGGAGTCGGTTACTTCGTTCTTATCCAAGCGACGACCATGTGATCAATTCTGCACTCACATTAATTATAAATTGTTCACACTGCCGCTGCCTGGATTCGAACCCGCAACCTAAGTCTAAACGGACAAATAGTCGAAGGCAAACGCCTAAGACCTCTCGGCCATTTAGGCTCTTGTAAAATATAAACTGTTGTAATCGAATTAAATTTCGATTTTTTCTCCAATTTCCTAAACCAATTTGAATATTACATAAATACATATTTCAAGAAGCGAGGTCGTCAGTACATTGAGAAGCATTTTGTATCCCCAATGGTATCAAGATCGGAGAAGGCCAGCATGGAAAAGACTATGATTAAGCCGACTAGCTACTGTATGGATCGGAAACGTCGATTAGGTACTCTATGGATCGCGGTGAATAAGTTATTGATTTGGGAGAAGAAAGTTTTAAGGAAAATTTATGGTGGTGTAAGAGAAGAATGTGGGCTTTGGAGAAGAAGTACAAATGAGGAAGTTTATGTACGGCATGGACCGAAGAAAATTTCGAAGAAAATGATACCTGAAGGTGACGGTAGGAAGCGGAAAAGAGGGAGACTGAAAAGGAGGTGGATTGGAGCTACGATAGACAGATCGGAATTAAGAACTGGAAAGAAGTGGCATGAACAGGAAAAAATGGAACACAATTTATAAAAAAAAATTGAAATTTAAAATGAATAAAACTGAAAATGCATTGTTCTAAAAGAATCACGTCATTCAAGCTCATTGGCCAAACACGAATTAATTGCTAGAAGCTGATTATTCGACCTAAACACCAGGGTATGCTCCAATTTTTATTGTGTTTCGACGCATTTTATCATCTGATTTTGTCACGTCAAATAAAAATTTAAATTACAAACTGAAAATAAATTATGAAATTTAAAACTTTTTAATTTTTTTAAACCATTGATATAAAAATTAACCTAGGAGTTTCAAAACTTACATTTTGTAATCGAGCCAGAATGAAATAAGTGTCTCTAGATTGTCTAATTTATTTCAAAAGCTTTTCATGACTTTGCATGATTCTGACTTCAACTTTCGCTCTATAATCCATGTTACTGCACGAATTTTCAGCCTAGAAATACTATCAAACTAAAATTTTTTTTTTTAAACACAAACTTTTGTGAAATTATTTACAACGATTTTTTTATATTAAACAAAATCAATATGATTTTATTGGTCAATAAAAAAAAATGCAAAGAGAAGGGGATTTAAATCGAATATATATGTACAGTAGTAGAAATAATTTGCGATACCTTTAGGATATACAAACAATAATAAAAAGAAAAATATTTTCATCTGTGAAAAATTTCTGTAGTTGTTGTCTTGTAAAGGGAATTGTTCTTAAACACTTGAGGGACATTTTTGTTTGATCGATGATGACAGTTCGTCATGAAAAATATATTTTTCATACTTCAGTTGTGTCCCTTTTTTTCTAGAGAAATATATGTGTTTCTATTTATTTTTTATAAATCTTTCAAAAATTTTGTACATTACCCAGACGACTGATATATATGAAAATGTTTTTTTTTTTCGAAATGGTAATGTTAGGTGTAATTCTATAGCTAAAAGAGTCAAAAGACGTTCCAATCAAAGTGCATAAATTCAGACAGTCTGTAAAAGTTCTTGCTGCCCCACGGATACATTTAGAGGATAACTCGATAGAAACATAAATGTATGGCTATGAATGAGCACCATTGTATTCTATGGATAGACCTATAAGTCTGTGGTTTTTATATATGGTTTAAATTAAAAATTTAATACTATTTTCTAAGAAATTTAAATTTCTTAAGCAAAAAGTTTAATTAATTGTTATCATTGAATAATTTTTATTTGACATTTACCAAAGCAATTTTCCGTAAACATTAGAAAAATAATCATGTTTTAAATGCAACTACGTGTGATTTATTGCACATTTCGTAAGAGGGCATCGCTGCGATCGATTCCGTTGACCCCTACACCTTTTTTGCACAAAACGAATATATATTTATATTTATGTCCTATGATCCCGAGGGGTACGTAGGGTCCCAACAAATGATTGCACACTAACTCGATTCTGTGCCATGGACTTGAATTCTGCCTAGGATTTGCCTTCGTCAGTAATTTCTTGCTCCAGGGTTTTTCGCCTGGTATGATGAGGTCGGCCCACCCTTCTTTTTCCTTGGGGGTTCCAATCAAGTGCTTATTTGGCAATGCTGTTGTTTTGCGTTGAGTGTACAAAACGAATACTTACGTATTTTAGGGGAATATGGTCGATCACGAAAGATGACAAAAATTTTCCAATGGCCCCCTAAGAATGATTATTGTTCTTTGTTCAAAACAAAAATATAACAAGGGCAATAGTTTGAGAGTATACAATTCCTAGTAGAGCCATTTATAGGTAGATCGGAGTATAGTTTTTCTTGAAAGAAAACAAATATACAATCTTTACCAATTTGCTTACTTTTACCCAAACAGTTTTCAATACTTTGGGTAAAAAGATATTATGTTTTGGTTAACTACAGCTTAGAGGAAATTGTGACTCTAGTCATTTCGAATTATTAACAGAAAAAGGTAAAACAAAAATCAAAAATTTGTTACATGCCTCAGAAGAAGAAAAATACTCCGTTTCTGTTTCTGTGTAGTCACAGATGGTGACTTCACGAAGCCATTGTATATCGTATCGACTCACAAACGTGATCCATTCATTTATTCAAAATTGATTCTTGTTTGCACACCAGAAGAAAACGAATTGCGGATGAATTCCCTCAAAATGAAAATTGCTACTGAACATTTGCCACATACATGTCAGTCTTGCGACTTTTCGAACCACTTAATATTAAAAGCATTATTTTGCCTACATATCCCACAATATTGTAACATACATACTAGAAACAAATTATTTTGTAGCAGTATTTAAAGCTTTATAAGTGCTAAGCAAATATACATTCTAGTGGAAAAAATAAATGAATTCACTTCATAAAATATTTTTGATGTGTACACATATATTTGTTTTTTATCGAAACAAGTTTTTGTACAAGTTTTATGTACATATACACACAGCACAATTGATGATAAAATATCTATGCTACAACAGTGATACAATTTCAAAATACCGTAAGTTTGATAGAACCATCGACAAGTTTTAAAATGATATTTTGTAAGTACCTATACCTCTAATCTGGGAATAAAAATGCGAATGCATATTTCACATTATATTTCAACATTGTATAGCTAACTTGCGGTTTAATGAGAATTAAAAAATTTCGATGAAACGTAAGTTATTCTCCCAAGAAAAATATGGTGAGTAAAGTTGATGCCTGAGTAATGACTCTGCCTCTGCATGACTCTACAAGCATAACTCTGGCTATTAGAGTTCATCCTAAAAACGGCTGAAATAGTAAACTACTCATTCTTTTAACCAATATTTAATTTTATTTCTCGGTGCTCCAGAAAACGGTCTTACAATTTTTAATGAAATACTTGCATTTATTTCATTAATATTTTTAGCATTTATCTTTCTTTTGAGAAGAAATTTCATTCAGAGTTTTTTTCAGATAAGCTTAACCATCTAACTGCAGCCTGGTCTGAGTACCGAATAAAATAAATATGATTATGTGATTGCAAATAATGCTAAAGGTTTTGATTGGTTATTTTGATAGTAGATTAATGTCGAAGACTAGGGGCTATATTCTGAACCAAATACTATTAGAGGCTTTATTCTCCACAGTTTTCATCCCAAAATTTCCAAAATAAAATTTTTATTTTGTTTGAAAAAAAAAATTTAAGAACTAAAGTTTAAAAAATTTTTTCGAAAACATTTCTGTTTTGTCCATGAGGCGAAAGTTATAAGAAGGACGAACGGAGGAAGTTAGGAGAAAGATAATCTTACTCCTTTGTGTGTAAGAGTGGCTACCTTTCCTTACTTACATGGCGTACTAAAAACATTCTATACATGGTATTTAAACATTTACTAATTCGATTGTTTGATTTTACTTCTTTGAATTACTTTTAGTTTTCTTAAACATATTTTATCCTTATTATATGAAACCAAGTTAAATCGTGAAAATCTTCAACCAAACGCAAAAAAATTAAAAATTTGGATTTTTTTATTATTATTATTAACCAATTCTAATTTGGACAATAACAAATTGTTCACGTTCTATTTATAAATATATATTTGTTTCAATTCTATTTTTAAAATAACATCAATCTCCATTTACATATTTCACGCTTATAATATGTTATTTATTAACTCATTATGTAAAAAAAAAACACCACCAACATATAACTCGTTACGTATCTATTCTATGAATGAGTATAATAATTTTTCAAACTCATAGAGTGAGTACATACATAGAATGTTAACATGTTTAGTGGTTTATTTGGTGGTTTAATATACAACAAACTAAACTACATATATGATAGAAATCAAACAACAGTTAAAACTATCATTTAATACCTATATAAAATGTACACATATATAGAAGTAGTATGTATGTCCTATTATATTCAATCCCTATATTATGCTCAACTGTATCCTTTTTTAAATACAGGATGTTGAAAATTTTGTTCTTTATTTCTTAGCTATCTTAAAAGTCTTAAACTGCATCGTATTTTACTCAGGTATCGTTTTCACTGAGTCCAAGTTTATCAAAATCGGAAAGAGATAAATTTTCTCGAATTTTTCCAATTTTCAAGTGAAAAATTTCGAATTTTTCAAAACTACTTGCTATTCCTGATATTAATGAAATTTCGAGGATTATATTGAGTGGGAAAACTTATGACTTGAAGCTTTCAAAACATTAGACCTTCTCAGAAGTCCTCGGATGTGGAATTTCTGTGCTTTGAAAGCGTTATCTTGGAAACCTGAAGTTAAATAACATTTTTCCCACTGGCATCGTTTTCGCCGGGTAAAACTTAGCACAAATCAAAGATTTATCAAAATCGGTGATAAATAATTTTTTTCGAATTTTTTTAAGGGGCACGCACCCCTTTGAAAAATTTTGAATTTCGACAAAACATTTATTTTTCTTAATTTTAATGAAAGCCCATTTCTAAGATTACTTTGACCTAAACTTTACGAAAATCTGATGCTGAAACGAATGACTTAAGGATTTCAAGATATTGGAAATTTAAGTTCTTGGATTTGGAAATTCTGATCATTGAAATTGTTCTTGAAAAACGCCGAGTCAAAATTAGCCACATGCCATATCACTTATCATGAATCCAAGAGACCTGGGGTGATTCCTGTTAAGTGTGTATATAAGTTTTTAGTTATTTATCTGCATAGCTTAAGCCATTGTATCATAAAAAACATCAATAATAATCGAAAGACTTTGATTTCTAAAATTGGATACATAATTTAGTAAACAAAGACCAATAACGAATTAATAATTGTGTTCATACGTATTCACGGTACAGGCACTTAAGGATACTGTTGGTAAATACTAGAGGTTCAGTTTTTTTCAATACTAGTTTTTGAGACTTTCTGTACGCATGATAGTAATCATCACATAACCTCAACATTACACCACAATGTTCTACCTCAAAAACATATAATAGTTTAAATGTTACGTGTGTGTATGTATGTATATATATTTACGTAATTCGTGAATTTGGACTAAATCAATGAGAGTTTTGTTGCGAGTGCGAACACGGGGATGAACATAGAGTTTTGTGAATTTGAATGAAGTGTATCAAATACTGTATAAAAGTATACACACTAAATATGGACATTTATTTATACATAGCCTAATATTGACATAAATATATCCGGCTATATACGATACTAATTGCTTTTCATATGCTATAGGTATGAATACGTACCTATAGGAATGGAAATGTGCGGCCTATAAAGATAGGAAGTGTCTACCCTATTCTTGTGTTGCCGAGAAAAATTAAAATATATTTCAGCTAGAGTATGCTACTTGGCTAGTGAATTAGGAACTGGGAAATCTCCTTCAAGGTTTATACATTTTGAATTTATAACTTAACTTTAGGTACTAACTATAAAACTGGAAATTATTTTTAACCCCCGATTTAAAAGAGGGGTGTCATAATTTTAACGCGTCTGTTTTGCTCTATTAATAAAAAGCTTCAACTTGTGAAAGATAACAAGACGTAACGATGGAAAACTTTCATAATCTTGTTCCTAAAATCCAAAGTAAGAACTTTACTTTAAAACAATAGTCTGTAAATTTTGAATTGAAAATTTACGTAATCAAATTATACAGAGTGAATCAATAAGGTATTACATCGTAAGTAGGACACATTTTATTCAAAAAGACACCTTAAGCACTCGGTAACTCTTTTCGTTTTTTAATTATTGTGCTCACGGACGGACGAATGAACGGACGGACAGACGGATCAACTGAAAGGACTAATTAGGTGATTTTGGGAAGACCTGTATCAAAATTTTGTGTATAGCATCAATATTTCTAAGCGTTACGAACTTGGGGCTAAATTTTATTATACCTTGATATATTTTATATGCATAGGGTAAAAAAAAAGACGAATAATTTGTAGAATGCAATTAATTTATGTTAAAATAATGAATTAAAATTCTGCAAATTTGTATTGAACAAAACAAAATATATTGTCAAAATAAGTTACCATTTGAAAATTAACTTTACGGACTCTAAACTTTTCAAATTGATTTTAATATAGATATGATAGTATCGTTTTTACATATATATCTCTGTCTCTATCTGTAATCAGTATAGCGCGAATGGAATGGGATTATTGGTTTTGTTAGTGAGGTCAGGTGATAAACATCAAAAATAGATACTTATCTCTCTAAATAGCCTAAATCAGTTGAATATTATTTATATTATCTGTCTATATTTTAAAATATAGTTTTTTGTACACATTTTTTTTTTCTAAATTTCGTTACTAAAAAAAAAAATATTTCAAAGCAAAGAACAATCTTCTCCTGGCTCCTGCATATGATGATGATGAATAATGGACAAAAGTCCACTTTCTGAGGGTAATTAGATGTTTGCGAACCCAAAATAATATTTGATAAGCATGGATTTAATTGATCTTGTATAAGAATATCACCTTCGATAAATCTTAGATAAACGAGTGAGTTCGAACTAATAATATTTCATGCGGATGTCATGATTTCAAGACAACTTGGTACGAAATTTTGTCTACGTTACTTAAATTTACTTTTTGTGTACACTAAAAACGATATTTCATCATCATTTTCAATTCCAATCACAAATCGATTAATTTCATTCAACTTCCTACGCATCGTTCACGGTATTCAACCCCCGTTTACAACCCCCCTATCTAAAAAAATAGAACTATCCAAAAATTATCTCTATATACACGTGTACACTCAAATACTACAGTTAGAAACCTATAAATCATAATAATTTTAGTATAGACAAGATATAAAAAGGACCAAAAATATTACTCACAACTAACTATAACATATAAATTTATTGTTCCAGTTCACAGATAATCATCAATAAAAGAAAATCACCGTCAATATAGAAAGAATATTGTTGATATTTTTTCCTGCATTATTCTATGGTTGAGTATGATCTGGGCAATAATCTACCTAACTGTTAAATTTAAATCTAACTTGCCACCCTTTCTGAAAAAATATTTTGACTTGAATGTGTTTATTTTGAACTATTTTGTATTTAAGGTATTTCTAACGACATGAGACTAAAAGTAGTTTTGCACGAATTTTTGCAAAAAGATATAAATTTTCAAAGATTTTCGATATTTAACACCTAAAACATCCTCACAGGAAGTAACTTCGCAAACAGAACCTGATATATATGTAGCTTAACAAATGATCGATGTTTTGAGCCTAAATAGGATGTAATTGATTGTTTAGTTTACGAAAAAAACAATAAACAAAGATTTCTTTTTGACGAGTATTCAGTATAGCCCAGAAGTGAATTGTACAAGTGGCAATGTTGTTAAATTTACCTATGTGTTTTCACCATGTGCTGCTTGGTATAATGTTTGCATAGATGAGCAATATATTAGAGTATCCGTTAACGGTTTTACAAAGTAAAGGAAGTATCTAATCGAGAACAAATTCGGTACTGACTTTTCAACGTTCATTTTGGCTAATGTAATACTTCGTTCCCTTTTAGTCTTCTTTGTACGCGTGGCATTCGAGTCGAAAATTTCTCTTTTTAAACTTTAAAAGAATTATCTTTTTTGACTATCCTTGCCAGTTTGACTAGTTTCTAAGCATATTAGAAGGAGGACAGGTGTTGTCTACATGAGATTTTTAAATTTTAAAAATAGAGTGTGAAGAAATCATTGGTAAATTGAATGAAAACTGTATACAAACTCTAAATAGAATGACTTTCATTTGTAAAAAATTGAAATTTGTTTCAAACAAACCAGTTTTAAGAACTCTGCACTTCCCTGCGCCAATATCAATATAAGTATACTGCACAATGTGCAATAAATCAGACCATCGAAATCAATTTCATCAGAAGATGAAACAAAACAAACAAAAAGATGGAATGAAGACCCACTCAAACCGAGCACTTGTGACCAGTAATTTGCAAATAATGTTCAAATTTCCTTGGACAACGAAGTGAGTCAAAGTTTCCTCCATCAAATATTAAGTTCGGAAACTAAAATAGAGCCCAGGTTACATTTGAACGTATACTAGTACAAACTGTCTGAGTAAATCTCATACACCGACTAAGGGTAAGTATAAATTTGTACATTAATTTTTACCTTACAAAAAATATTTAATACCAACTAAAAGCATCGCTTCTTTTTCACAAGAACTGAATTTGGTATGAGTATTTCTCTTTTTATGCGTAACCTACTACACATCGAAGACGACAAGATAGATAGTATCCGTAAAAATAATATTATATTCACCCCTAAATTTAATGTTTTTTTTATAATGCTCCGACAGATAAGACTTAATATCGATATTGTTTGTTCTTTTTTCTGCCCTAAGGTAATTATAATATACTTTACCTATAACATGTAATACATTTTGCAAACATTGCAAAAATAATTAAGTGTATACTCGTTTCAGATATTAAATATTGCAATATTTCATATCAAAATCAGCCTCGTAAAAAGTTACGATCGAATTAAGGAAAACAATTGTTTTAACTATATCGATAACATAATTTTTTTTGTACGTTTACGAAAGTTTATGATTTCCGTTTTGCAAGCAAATTTAGTTAATATATAATCGTAGTAATCTGGTGTGATAAAATATTATTAGTATGAAAGGTATTTTTAATCAATTTTCTTCTAATTAAGAACTGCGCTACTTTTCTTACTTTTTCAAGTACTCCAAGTTAGGCAAGTAAGTTGAAGGAAAGGTTTGGCAGTCCTTCTCTCACTGAATTTGTACTTTATTTATGAATTTTAACTAATTAAAAAAATATTAATTACTGAAATAATGGTTTAGTTCAAATGTCCAGCCAATAAAGCTACGGAAATAAAAATTTGAATTTTCATGGATATATTCCCTATTAGCCGTACATGAGTTGAGGACACATAAGATTTGATGACGTGACTATTGAGCATTGAATAAGCTAAAAAGATGTAAAAGTTGGCAAAGTTCAACGGATTAATTACCGTCCTAAATATAGGTTTCAAGTAGTATTATTAACAAGAAATAAATGTTTTTAAAATATGTTTATTTTTTTTAATTTATCAATTTTCTGCTATGATCTTCAAATTTTATGGTTTTTGTTTTGCTATTTTTCAAAAATAAGAATAGAAGAGGGTAATATTTCGCACGTATCTTTCTTACTTGATGGAGTCGTTTGTAACTTCCAACGATCTGCCGACTCCGCGAATAATTATGTCTCTGTTTGAAGCAATTTTTAAATAACTTGAACAAAAATGTGAAAAAAGAAATTAAGGAGTTAGGAGGATTACTTACAATTACTTCTTCAATATGGAACCATTTTACTCTTCTATTGAAAGACTCAAGGTTGAAAACAATATTCACCTGGGGAACTAAAAATTTCCAGAAGTGTGTTTTACTAAAGTTGACAGTTTTCCAGTGTTTTTTGCTTTAAAATACACCTCTTGTCGACGTTAGGGTAAGCAGAGCTTAGTAATGGAGTGAAGCTTGATAGATATTTTGAAGCATTATAAGATCTGAAAATGTTAGTTTGTTTTATGACAAACTTAATGAAACGAAAGTGGTTTTTTTGCCAATTTCTGCCATTATGCGCAGCTTAATGCTACGTAGACTTTTATTTGAAAAATTTTGTCTTATTGAACGTTCAATTTTTAACCCGCAAACCAAAAAAAAAGACGGTGAAATAAGTTGGTCCGCTGTGTGAGTGACTGTCTGTCTGACTGTCTGTCTATATGCCTCTCTATATATGCCTGTCTGTGGACTCGTAGAGCCTAAATGGATGAACTGATTTTGATTTTTTTTGTTCTGTTTGAAAGGTAATTTAATGGAGAGTGTTCTTAGCTATGTTTCAAGTGCGAACTTAAGATTCCGTATCGGGAACAACTACAAATAGGTGATGATCCTCAAAATCGGTTCAGTTTGAAGAAGCCTCTAAAGATAGAGGCAATTTAATGAAGAGTGTTCTTAGAATAGTTTTTGTTGAAACATTCTTAACGATTATACAAACTGGACAAAATGTATGAAAAGTAATTATAAATTATCAAAAATCAACATCAAAGTCAAAGCACAAAAAGAAAAAAAAAACAGTGAACAATTATTACACAATTACTATTATATACATATCCACATACGGGTATATTAAATAAATATTCCTTATATGTGATGCTGCTTTAAAATGGTTGTTTGTCGTATCACGTGACGCGTGATATGAATGGCCAAGCGTAAAGTTGACAAACAGGTCAAATCGACGAGAAAATTGTCTTGTCTCTTTTATTTTCCGTTTTATTTATTTTTTATATTATGTATATAAACTATACATATATACACACATATAAAATAAGTAAATTGTATGCATTTTTCTTAAATTTTCACATTCCACCCACAACAGAAAAGCAGCAGGCAAAATAAAATCCATTCTGAGTATACATGGTGTCTTTTAATCTTCGACCTACCGAGAAACTATCGGTTTCTTAAGAAATCTTAAGATGACAAGTTCTTTGGTGTTTTTTTCGTATGACGACACACCTTTATCGATTAAAGAGCTTTGTTAATGCTATTTTTTTAAATTTTAAGATTTGATGAACTTTTCTCGAAATTAAAAAAAAATTTGTCCAAGAAAAATTTAAAATTTTGAAAAAAATTCAAATCTCTAAGTATAAAGCGAAATAAATAATAAATCCCCCAATTTTCCCAAGATTTGCCTATTCAAGTTTAAGTTATCCTTATAGTACCTAGTCTCAAACTTTCGTTAACGGATGCGTCAGCTCGAAAATTGTCAAGACACATTTCATCTTAGAATTTCGTGAAGAATTCCTTATTCATGGGTACTTTGGTGATTTAGGGCCACTCTATATATAGTAGTCACACATAGACACGTAATGGTCAGACGTACGTATGGTACCTCCGTTATTATTACAATAAAGTAGTACGCAATCTTTCACTTCTACGGTGTATTTTTTTTCAAACCATCTACTATGAAATTTTACTATGTTGTTCAAAAGTTGAATTGATTGTGTAAGCTTTATAACTTTTAAATATAAGCTCAACAAAAAGTCAGTTTTTGCTAAATAAGCCAATAGATTCCTCGGCTATTGTACGAATAGTTTCCGAGACTACTAAAATCGTAAAAGGGATATATCCCAGATCATTTCATTGGTTTATATCTCGGAAACATCATTTCGCAAAATCAAACAAAATAACCTACTTATTGAACATTTAGGTTAAATAGATCTCAAAAACCATAGAAATTAAACCTTTTTGACGAAAAAGGTTTTTTGACATATTTTCAAAATCGCTCCGAATGTTTTAGGCAATATCTGAAAAATAGTTACTCAGTTGTTTGAATGAACCAAATTTTTCTTTCATTTGGTCAAATTCAGCCTATTTATAGAGTTTTATTTAATTCTAGAACAATAATATTTTGTGGTTCTTTCAGTTTTTCAAAAGATTGCCCTTTAAGATAATTCGAAAATTTGGAAAAAAATATTAGATTGGAATTAAGACAACAAATGTAATTTACAAAATTTAAAAATTCGCGACAAATTTTTCGAGTAGGGAATCTTAAACTCGTACTGGAAACATATCCAAGAACACTCTCGTTCAAATAACCTTTTTCTTTAAAGCCTTTTCCAAACTGAACCGATTTTGAATAGCATTACCAATTTTTTAGTTTTTTCAGATACGTAACCCTAAAGCTTAGGCGCTACGCTGACACAGATAGACAGACACACAGACACACAGACAGACACACAAACACACACACACACATAGCGGTCAAACTTATATCACACTTTTTTTAATTCGGGGGTAAAAAATAATTTTTTACAATAATTTTGATCTCATAAATACAAAAAAAACATCCTCGCAATCGCAAATATCTGCTGGTTATTGGCCTTTTGAAGAATATAATGCGACAAATATCTAGCACCGAAATAAATGCGAGAAATTTTGGAGGTATCAACTAAATCCCTGCACAAAGGATTTTATTTGAAACAAATAGGCCAAAACTCATAATTTTATCATGCAACACTTTCAATTCATAATCCTTCAGTTCAAGTACCTTCTACACCTTTATACCACCGTTGAGTTTCTCTCACCAGTGTATGATAATGGTGAACTACTACCACTAAAGAGAATAGTAAATATATATATATATATATATATATGTCTATGTAATAACGTACATCACCCACATCTCTCACGGCACATAGAATAATCTACCTCGAAGTTTTATATTATTCTACGTACTATAGTAAGTAGTATATATGTATGTATTTGAATGCAGACAGTTATAAATTGTTTTTGATTTCAGTATATATTCTGCTTTGAATACTAATTTTTTATAAGTTCGAATTTGTTCGCTGTATACTTGCGTAATGTGTAGGTACCTTGATAACCTACCTTCGATGTGTACCTTCGATCATTCTTCAGTTTCCTGCAATATATTGAAAGATTGCTAACCATTAAAGAGCAGTTACCTACATAAAGAGAAAGCACGAGAAAGGAAAGGATCTGTGAAGAAGAATGGCCACATAGAAACTATTGGAACTATGTTTCTTATTGCACGTTATCGTTCTCATTTGTTTGTTGGTTGGGAGGTAAAACCAAAAAAAGTGCAACAAGAAAAACGACACCAAAACCCGACATGTAGGTTGCCAAGAAAATGAGAAAATGTAAAAATATTTTTATAACTGTCAATTTGCATGTTTTGTCAAATTTTATGTTTTATCATTTAAAACTTGTCGTGTTATCAGAAGTTAAAGCTTACAAAAATAATTTAAAATAAGTATAATGAAATTTTTGTGTTATGTCATAATAAATATCCTGATCAAACCAAACGTAATATACGCGCATATTGGGTTGGCCACTAAATCAGAAATATGTCTTTTTGAAACTGAAACTACAATTAATTCATACAGTTAAAACAAAAAGTAGCTATAAAATTAAATTATTTAAAGAATCAAACAAGTATTTGACTTCTAAAATTAATACCTTAAATTTTCCGAAAAATATCTTGTAAATAATAAAAATCAGCGCTACATTTGTAATGTACCAACGTACGAAAGGAATATAGTTCCTAGCGGGTTCTTTTTTTATTTAAAAGTTGACTATTGTATTTTTCATTTTAAAATTTTGATCGTCAAATAAAGCACTAATGAGAAATGATTGGACTTATCCAAGGAAAATAACGGAGTGATCTGCGGTAAATCATACCAAATTTTTCCCCTTGAATTATATATTTATTCATAAAATATGCAATTTTTATAGATTGCTAAATAATATTTAAACTCCCAAAAAAGGAGAAACTATTTCCATGGGAATTTTTTTTTAAATGCTTGAAAAAACACACAATCTTTGAATCTAAGGTACAATACTTTACCTTACAATATTGTATGCATATTTTTCTATACACTTAGTTAACGTTAACAGTTTGTTTCGCCAGTCTTCACTCAAAATGTATGTTTGTATGTGTGTGTATGTATTTTTCAATCTTTTTCTTTGACATGTTTGTTTTATTGTGTGAAAAAAATGAGAGCATGAAAAAATAACATGAGGCAGGAGAAATGAAAAATATTTAATTAAATTTTCTTAAATTGTATATTTTCTGAAAATTCAATTAAGGTCGACTAGAAATTGATTTTTACCTTTTTTAACCTAGCTAGTATAATGAGATCATGTTTTCACTTCATAAAAGGGGATAAGTTTTCACCTCTTTACTTTCTAATGCATCCTTGCTCAAAAAAATTTGCAGGTTTTCCATTGGACCATTAATAACACGTAAAGTCAAAATCGATTATCGTGACATTGAAGGAAACAACAATTTTGGTCGTTATAACCGATAATCGTTATAAGCGTGCATTTTTATATGTAAGTATATGTTCACATGTTGCTCGTTATTTCTGACTAATTATAATGGAAAATGATCACTATAACCGATATATGAGTTAATAATGTACAAAAGTTAATTTACTTAAAAAAAAAAGGTTAAAATGCTCTAAATTTAACTAAACAAGTGAAAACAAACAATTGACTGAGTTAATTGTTGAAATACCATGCATAGACAGTGTTGATGATTCATACATACATGTCACACATACATAACTGATATTCTCATAATTACATACTATGCAATTTACGCCTAATTTGCGCCCGTTCGTTGGGAGTAAACATTGATATTTACAAAAAAATGTTTCAAACGAAAAAGTTGGTTATTTTTTTATAAGCAATATTTTTTTACATTTAAACTTTTGTTCTATCTCCAACGGTTTACAAGATGGGTCCCACGGACCCAAGATCCAATTGACCTGTGTGGCTCGACAGACAGACGACAGACAGACAACCGCAAGTTGACTAATTAGGTGATTTTATGAACACCTTGCATATTACATATATGCATGGTATAAAAAGTATTAACATGTAAAAAAATTACGTATGTACATACTCCGATTATTATTACCAATATGTCGGCCTACAATTCCGATTAATATTGTTTGCTATAAGCGATACATTTATTTATATGTGTTTATGTATAGAAATTCAATCAGCACCTTCCATTTTCGTCATTATAACTGACTAGTCATTCCATAAAAAAGTTTTAATTTTTAAACTCTAGTCGAATTCCACAAATCCGACGAGAGTTTACCTATAAATCTATGAAATGAATATATATAAATAATACCCGTTTGTAATAAAATTCTTATTTATTTACTAGCTTATACAAATCATACTTTAAACAGATCATTATGACATTTTTATGACAATATTTCAACGATTATTACTAATGCAATTTTTACAGTTTCACTAAATCAATATTATTTTAAAAAAATCGCTTATATATTATATGGATATTTATATCTCGTGGAAAATTAGAAAATCATAGTGTAACAAAACACATTTAGGGTTGAACAACTTTCTAAATAACGTTTATTTAAAAATAATGAAAACATCAGTTTTACACAAACATCCTAAAAAGATTGAATTCCAAATTTCTTCTAAGGTTAGGTTAGGTTAGGTTATATTGGCTGTCCACGAAAAACACACTTAGGCTATAGAGCCCATTGTGATACCATATATATGTTTTACCACCTTTCCGCTGATAATTTCATTTATCAGCTCCTCAATTTCAGAGGCTGAGTACACCTCCTCCATGCATATACCATGCACTACACCAGCCCATCACAACTATTAATTAAATTAATTTTGTTGCGACGGCGGGAATCGAACCCGCTACTCTAAGCATGCCGCGGAGTAGTATCGAAATGAGTGTAAAGAATGAATAAACAGATATATGAAACCATATAATAAATTTTCTATGAAAAACCATACCCCTTAACGTGCCTGTGGACTCAAACTAATCGTTCTGGTCTACAAGTTGGTCTTTGTCGTCAGTAGAAGATTCTCAATATTTTCCACCCTGTTATATTGAATACGGATTGGAATATCAAAAAAGTGTTAAAACACGTATATATTCTAGAGGAGAATTAATAAAGTAAGCTTTGTTTTTTATATGTGGACGTTTTGAATGTCAACCAGAGATCAACTTTGTTTTTATTTAAATCGAAACACATATTTTTTTACAAATTCTTATTTTCAGCCTAAGATAATCAATTCGGGCATGAATAAGAGAGTCAATTTTATTTTAAATATTTTCCAAGCAAAAAATATTTATTTTTCGACAAAACAGAACAATTTATTGAAAAATATTTCAATAGATGCAAACTTTCTAAAAAAATTCCAGGTATTTAGGTTTATTTTTTCTCAAAAAAAAAGAGGAAAAATACATAAAATCTACCAAAGAATTATGCTTAAATGACCAGTTATTATTAACTCATTTTCTCGAAATTACAAATTTAGGACTTTAGGAAGAGTTTCTACGTCCTCTTGATGTTTTTAGCAAAACATGCTGACAGTCTATACCTCGTTTTTTTTGTGATTGCCAATAAAAACATGCAAAATTGAGTTCTCACTCGAGTTGTTTCAATAAAAATATCAAAAATTTTTGTCGTGCGGCAAAAATGTGAAAAAAATACCTCTTTTATCGTAAAATGAACCAAATATTGTTAATTAATTTGTGTAATTAGAAATCCACTTTTCCAGAAATTTGATTATTTCCATACTTTTCTTAACCCTGTACATTTATATATACATACACCTATAGTGAAAATTTATATATTTGGAAAATATGTACATCGAATAATACCTAATCATAATAACATATATTATCGATAGTGTGTTTAGTAGTCCTGAGGGAATGTAGTATACTCTATGTATAGAAAATATAGTTATATATACAAATATATATATATCGAAATATTTCGTATGAAAAATGGTTTTGATATCTGTTGACCCTACTTGTGTGTACTCGTTCGATCGTATAGTAGTAATAACTATCGACGCGTTTATGAGAGAATTCGTTTTTTTTACAGGTTGTAAAATTTTATTATTTGATATAAAATATAGTCATAAATTTATGAGTGATTCTCTCAATTCAGGTGGAATATCATTTGTTGTTTAGGTAATAACAAATATAAATATATAGTCTGACAGAGATGTCCTTAGACATTCTTTAGTGCAGGCATGGGCAAATGTGACTCCGAGAAGTCTCTAAAACTTGTGTAACGAAATAACGAACAAGACAGCGACAACCTAACCAGTGTCCGCCAATAATACGAGCAAGACAGAGAGACGACATTTTTTTCTACCTATCTCATTACTATTATAGAAACTGAGACAGGTAGAAGAGCCGTATACCCGTCTCGCTTCTTCCTCTATGAGCAATGCGGACTTGCTCATAAAGAGACACACAATAAAGTTTATGGCACTCAATAAAGTTATAACAATGGTGACTTTGACTTAAAATAACTCGCCCATGCCTGCAGTTTAGTGAGATATTTCTTTAAAGGTATTTCTGACAAGATACTAAAAATAGTTTTGTAAGAAATTGTGGAAAGAGACAGTTTTTAACGAAATGAGGTTTACAGAAATTTTTCATGTAAAAAGAATAAAAAGGTGGTAAAAGTCAAGTGCGGTAAAAAAATCATAATCATATTGAGTAATTATGCTATAAATATTTATTGAATTAAATCTTTGCATTGTCGGAAGCATTTATTAAATTTGTTATAAAGATTAATTAATTTTTATTAATTCGTATCACAAATATAATCACTTCAGTTACCCCATAAGAAAAAATAACATTTTCTTATTTTGAATAAGTGCGTAGAGATTTTATCGGGCAAAAAACAAACTCTCAGACTTCAAACTTACGAAAACATCCGAACAGGCACGAAAATATGCGAAGTTAATAATAATTTGGTTACAATTTAATGCGAGTAATAAAAGAAATCTCCACTATTTCGGAACGACTTGAAAAAAGGTATTTAAAAACAAATTGTAGATAAGTTGAAAAGTCTGAAAAATTTATATTTTGAAAATAGATCAAATTATATGAGAATAGAAAAAGTTTCAACCACATTGAAAAATAGAAATTATTTAATTCGAATAAAGGTATTTTATTATATAGGGCTTTTTTTAATGAAACACTAATTTTCAAATAAAAATAATTATACAAATTATTGTAAAAACATTAAATATTATACTAAATAAATAGTATAAAAAATGTTTACATTTCGATAAATAGTTTAATTGAAATTTGTTTAATTTTGGCATTTTTAATTACATACCTATTGAAAAAATAAACTTGATAGCTATAACATAATTAATTTTAAAATTTATTCATTTCTATTGCATATGTTATATTAAAGCATAATACATAAAAGTTAGATAATTTTGATAACTTCGTTTGATAAATAAAAATAAAATAAAATGCTCAATGTGTTTAGAAAGAAACTGTTCAATGGGTTGTTTGAAAATTGAAGTACAAAAAGAATTGAAGTGTTGGAAAGGGTTTCATTTCGTCTCACAATAAATTAATATTTTGAATTTTAATTAACTAAAAACATTAATTTATGTAAACCAAAATTTAGTGCAGGATAAAAATATAAGAGCCTTTTTTACAATAATAAAAAAAAAAGTAAACAATTGAGAAAAAGCAATAAAAATTCTATAAATTATATTTAAATAAAACAATTAAAGACATTTAGTATGATATTAAAAATATTTTTTAACCGAGAAATAAACAAAACCATTTGTAGAAGAATAAAATATTTTTTTTAATATTCTTTTTGTATGCAAATTATTAATTTTTTTTTTCTCTAGTTAAATAAAATTATTTATTTTCGTAAAAAAACCAATATACACAGATAAAACAAAAATAAATAAATATAATTTTTTAATATCTTTACCAAATATTAATAATAATATACTAAAATATATATTAGTACACATGTATTGTTCAGAACCCGAATGGGGTAGTAAAAGGAGTTAAAAAAGTATAAAAGAAATGCTAATAGAATTTTATATTGCGTTATACCATAGACTTACAAAAGTCAGTCTTCTGTGATTACGTCTCCCACACTGATAATTTAGGATTTTTAAGGGACCCGGGTTCTGAAAGGGTTCGTTTAGTCTGGTGTACTGTTTCTATTGAAGCTTGATAATAACTGTTTTTATACCTTGTATATATGTATGTATACGTATACATGTAAGGTATACTAATTTTAGTCCCAAGTTTATAACACCTAAAACTATTGATGCTATGAACAAAACTTTGGTATAGGTGATGATAAAATAGTCCATGTCCTGCCTGTAGACACAATTCACAACTCAACTCAGACACAACTAAATAACGACATGAGATATCAACCTCAAATTTGAATAGCATGCTCAGGACGCAAAGGGTGTGGCTAAGTTTGTAAACAAGCAACATAGGTCAAATGGGTCTTGAGTCCGAAGGACCCATGTCTAGAACCGAGAGATATAGAACAAAAACTTAAATGTAAAAATGTTCCTTGTAAAAAATTAAATAACTTTTGCCTGAAACATTTTTTCGTAAATGTCACTGGTTATTCGTGACATTTACAGACAAAACTTTGGTGTCTCTTTTCTCTAAAACTATAAATGATAGAGTTGGAATCGGCAAGTAACTGCAACTAGTGGTATTGTGAAACATTCTCGCAAAACAAAACAATCGCCATAGTTGTGTCTTTTTTTAAACTCTTCTAATTTATGAAAAAACAAGTGAAACAAACAATTGACTGATTGTTGAAATACCATGTATAGACAGTGTTGATGCGCAGTCGTTTGTTTTTTGACGTCACGTAAATAACAAAAGATATTCACTTTTAAATAGACACACACACAACTGATATTCCTATATTAATACATACTATAAAATTTGCACCTAATTAACGCCCTCGTGGGTAAACAGTGATGTTTACAAAAAAATGTTTCAAACAAAAGTTTTTTATTTTTTTATAAGGAACATTTTTTACATTTAAACTTTTGTTCTATCTCTAACGGTTTACAAGATGATGCTCATTTACGAACTTGACCTCACTTTTTACGTCCTGAGTACGCTGTAAAAATTTCAGCTCGATATCTTTCTTCGTTTTTGAGTTATCGTGTCCACAGACGGACGGACGGACGGACGGACGGACAGCCGGAAATGGATTAATTAGGTGATTCTATGAACACCTATACCAAAATTTTTTTCGTAGCATCAATATTTTTAAGCGTTACAAACTTGGGACGAAACTTAATATACTATGTTTATTTCTTATATACATGGTATAATAATGCAAACATTCATTATTATCAACGCTTTCTATACAAGGTATTTCAACAATTCACTTGTTATTTATAATTATAGAATAAATCTTGCGTATTGACAGCATCCCATGCAACTTTACTATAGTTAGAATTTTAACCACCAGACGTCATGTGACCCATTGTCAATTGTTTGTGACAAAAATTACTATTACAAAAATTCATTAAGTCTATTGTTTTTGTTCAACGTTATTTTTTTTACATATACGTACATAATAATTATTATCTTACCGAGAGAGAAAATCCATATAACCTAATTAATTAACAAAAACCTTAATCTCCATTGGATTATTAAAATTAAAAAAAAAAAATTCGTACACAATTATTTGTGTGTGGTGGCCGGTTGAACGCTTTCATTCGCTTCTGATCCACATACATACATAAATAAATATATGTATAGATATATAATAATACAATATACATATTCAATTTAACTTTGAATATAATATGTGTAACAGCTGCTTTTAAAATCGTAAAAGCTTTGTATAATATAATACTTACTTTTTCTACGTTCGAGGTAGGTACTACGATATCGAAGTACGGTGTAATGATGGGTGGCATACTAAAGCTTTTTTTGTTATTTTTATTTACCCTAATAACATATTAAAAGAAATGATATTTACTTTTAACCGTTGTTGCTAATTTATTTTTACATAAATAACCAATATACAGTATGGTTTTTGAATAAAATTGCAAATTTGATAACTTACATTTTAAAAATTCTTAGAGTTATTGTTATTTTCATCAAAACCTAATTTTAATTGTACAAAATGATTAGGTTAGGTGAGGTTATATTGGCTCTCTACGAAGTACACACGCTATAGTGGCCATTGTGATACCAAATATGTGTTTTACCACCTTTTCCTTTTATCAGCCCCTCAATTATTTTTAGAGGCTGAGTTCTCCTCCTTTATGCATATCCCATACACTACACCAGTCCATCACAACTTTCAATTAAATTAATTTTTGTTGTGACGGTGGGAATCGAATCCGAAAGCCTAGGCATACCGCGAACGGAATTGGTTCCGCTTTAACCAACTGGGCTACTTCTTCTATTGAAAAGTATCATAATTTGTCCAAATAGTACACCAATTTCAGAATTTATTTGATTTTGTCATTAATTGATAAAAAATTCATTTTCAAATTCTTTCTAGGATGAAAATCTTTCTAGATTTTCCAATCCCCGCCATAAATTAAAAAAAAAAATCATGGCATATAACAAGAGTTGGTTCTTAATGAATAAACGGAATTTTATTTATAAATTTTAATAAATCTTTGGTTCTATCGATTTTTGGACTGAACATGATCTGTAAATCTGATCTGAATATTGTAATCATGATTTTGGTGGTGATTGGACGATGAATTAAGTTTTGCAAACAATTTTCTGAAATTCTATCAAGAAAATTCTGTGTCGGGTTATAAAAAAAACTCATACATCTATATTCAGTTTACAAATCGATAGGATTAAAACACGTTACAAATTAATGAGGAGTAATGAGACTTTTACTTTTTATAACTGTATATCCACTTTCTTCCCACTGTGTCTGAATTCCAAATTATGTTTACAACGAGACTGATATTTAAGAAATGAAAATCTTCTTTTCAATTCAAGAGCAATTTTTATAATCACCCCGTATAAATTAGAATATAATATCCTTTGCAAAATTGTTAAAAATATTTTCACCTTAATACACAGTTTTATTTTTTATTAAAATTTAATTTTACTGTTTTTTGTTTTTCTGTTATACATCTGTCAATCAAATTGAGAAAAAAACAACAAACTGAAAGAGGTAATCTTTTGTTTTATTATGTAAATATTTAATTTTTTGTTGTTGTTTTTTAAGGTTTTTTTGTTTGTTTGTGTGTTTTTTGCAAATGTTGCTATGCGTGTGTAATATTTTTTTAAGAATTATTTAACTTAATCTTTTTTTTATTTACTGATAATCCAATTAAATAATATGTATCAAAAATAAACATTTAATGAATTTTAAACAAATTTTTTAAATTTGTAAAACCGGAAAGACTTTTTGTGAGATGGTTTTTATACAAAACTTGATGTTAGTAAAAAAAGTGTAGCAGTGTCGTTGTTCACAGTTAACTAATATTTTTAACCCCCGAGCTACAAAAAAAGGGATGGGTGAAACTATTTCAATTTTTTTGTTTCATTTGAAAGTTAATTTAACGGAGAGTGTTCTAGCTATGTTTCAAGTGCGAGCTTAGGTTTCCGTAACCAAAAAAACTAAAAAAATTGGCGATGATCTTCAAAATCGATTCAGTTTGGAAAGGCATGACATATAATTTTAACATATAAATAATTACTATGGAAATGAATGGTCAAATAAGCCTGGCTTAAATCATTTCGAAAAGTGAAATGGTAAAATAATTAGGTAATTCAAAACAATAATTCAAAAGAACAAAGTCAACTCAAATAATGATAGCTCTCTAAATATCCTTTTCATCTTATCTGATGTCCTTGACCACCACTTTGATTTTGATTTAAAACGGACTGATATAAGTTTAAAGTGTTTATCTGTCCGTCTGTGTGTTTCTCAGTGGCATAGTAACCCCTAAACGGTCGAACCGACTTGATTGAAAACATTTTATAGGTAAGTTTCCAAAAATCGGTTTACAAGGAATAAATCGAATTTGTCGGGGGTTTTTAAAATTTTGTAAATTTCACTTCTTTTCTTAAATTTATTAAAAAATCTGGCTACATTAAAGAAAAATTATGCAAATTTACTTGAGCTGAGCTCCTCCGTACTTAAATTTAAATTTAAATATTAACAACTTTAATACTTGTCTTAAAAATCTCAACTTTTGAAGATGGAAATTAATAAATAATGACAATACGACCGAAAGTTTCAACATGAAATGAATAAAAATTGGAATTCATCAATTTTGGAAGTATTTACCGTTTCTATTAATATTTCAAGAGTGAAATCGTATTACAATAAAAAATTAAAACGATGGAAAACTCATTTTTTCCAATAATAATTCAAAATATGTTTTTTTTTTTTATATAATAATAATATGTACCTATACGATTTACTTTACATACATACATAGTCTCCACACAATCCCGCAGGTGTGTTATTTTACCGCAGGGAGGCACACAGAGGCCGCATCAAATCAAATACGGGTTTTATATGCCTACTGAATACTGATCAAGAACACCTAGATATATATGTGATACAGACGTCTACACAGACTATATTGTATATGAAATGTCTGTCTGGATCTGAATAGTATGTATACAGATAAACTTACTGATATTCTCCTGTAATATTCCTGTATTTTCAAGTGGCTTTGAACAGTGGTATTAAACTTGTATTTTATAAAAAATTTAAAAATTATTTCGAAACCAAAACGAAAGTGCTACCAAAAAAACGGAAATTTTATGTGTCAATTAATGAGTACTTAATACGCCTTCTGTATAAAATTCAAGTCGATTCTTTGTACGGTTTACGATAAATTAATTTTATTAAAAACAGCTCTTTTGACATCTTGTGGTATAGTTGAAAAAGTCGTAATAAATGTTGATTTGTTAGTCAGTAAGTGCTTTTAAAAATGTTACCACTTATATAAAAAAACTTAAATAAATATTCAAGTTCAAGTTTTAAGCTTTATAATCACACAAACTATTTTTGGTACAAACACTGACTTGGATAGTTAATTTCTCCTAAACCGTACAGATAATCGATATGAGTTTTTCACATAAGACGTATAAAAATTGAGTTGTGAAATTTATCAGAAGTTAAAGGTAACAGAGATAATTTAAAATGAGTACAATTTTTCTGTTATGCCAAATTAAATATCTTGATCAAACCAAACGTAATATACTCGGAATTTTGGGTTTACTACTAAATCAGAGAAATGTCTCTTTTGATTTAATACTACAATTTATTCATACGATAAAAACTAAAAGTAGCTATAGAATTCATAAATAAACAAGTATTTGACTTCTAAAATATTAATTCCTTACATTTTCAGTAAAATATCTTGTAAATAAAAAAAGTAAGTACTACATATATAATGTAGTGTGTATAACGAAATGAATATAGTTCCTGCCGGTCGTCCCACGATATACCTCGTTCTTTTTATCGTTAACTCTATCAAGTTGTTAGTTTAGTATAAAATCGTAATATAATTGGATTAAAATCATAATATTTTGAGTACTACTGTAAAACGTGATATAATATTAGATATACTGCGGTCTATTAAGTATTCCTGTTACCTTCGACCTATCCTGTATCCTGTATATGTATGAACCGAATAACCACCATATATAACAACAACAACACACGTTTCTATAAATTATTTAAATAATAAATCTTTAATATAAATTTTTATATATATTTATAGAATATTAAACTACTTAATATACATAATAAAATCTATGATTTGAAAAAGAATATAAATTTGATTTGAAAAAATAATTTTTTTTCGTACTACGTCGTCTATTTATGTTTTTCAGTGAAAATTTGTTTTTTTATTTTTATTCATAATAGTTAGTTACAGAATCAACTTTGCCCATATTCGAATAGGGAAAAGGTGATAGATAAACGTCCATAAGCATAGTAGTTCAGTTTCGTACGTTTATGCAGAGGCATTTTAAAAAACAATAATTAGGTCATTGCAGCTAAGAAATATAGATTTCGAGCGAAAAATTTTGGCAATTTTTTGACAAATTGGTTATAGATATTTCAGAGGCTCTACATAACTGACATGTCAAGGTTGGTAACACGTGGAAGTTTTGGATAATACGCAGGTACACGTGTGTCTGTGTATCTGCGTGAAGTATTGCAACTGCTAAACAGGTGAACCAATTTTGATTTTTCTTTTGCAAGGTAATTTGATCGATTCAAATACGAGTTTATGTTTCCGGGCCCGATAGTATCTAGAAAAGAGAAAATATAGCATAAGAAGTAGTATCAGGATTACAATGGACCTTGATTTGTTCTGTAGTTTCTAGGATATATTACTATTTACTGGACAGCATTTGTATTGACATGAGGGTATTTTATCAGAATTCTGGTTGGCTGAAGACTGATTTATAAAGTTTTGTTTTTGAATAAAGTAAAAATTACATGTTGAAGAGCATCTTTAGATAAGTACATTCGTGTGTGCTCCATGGTACCTTATGATATTGTACCATGGACCGCGCTTGTACCACGTGCCATGGTTCACATAATTTTATCGATAGTTGTTTAAAATTTAAAGTATATAAAAATATGTAGTTTTTATGAATGATTGAATTATAAACAGAAAATATTTCAATCGTAATATTTTAATGGACTTTAAAAAAACTTCCAAATTTTTATTATGGATAGTACATATTCCATTATGTTCTTGAGATAATATAAGTTTAAACTTACATAGGATTTATACATACATGTCCAAGTATGAAATTTATTTTACTGTCTTCTTAAATTAACTTCTGAAGTAATAGAAATACCCGCAGGTAGAATTATCTAATACAGTTTGATAGAAAACATGAACAGTTTGAAGATGAACATGTCTGATAAATAATTTTATATGACATCTAACAACAATATACTCCTCTTATTACTAATCAGTTCTAATTAGCATTGAATTCAACAAAATTTTATTTCACAAACTAAGGGAAACACATATATGCAGTGTCTGCGTGAATTTATCTATTTAAATCAAACCTGGTATGTGTTTTATTTATAATGATATTGAACGGATTTTGAGCTACCGAAAAGATCTGAGAGAAAAAATCTCTCCGAAAAACTCCAATTTGTGTTGCATAAAGCTCCCATGGGCTGACTTTTGATAGGAGAGGCAAGGATATATGCCAATCAAAATAATAAGAGTTACGAATTGATTTTGTTATAAATTTAGTTTTTTACTTTTGGAGGTTAATATGTTTTGTTTTAATCTCAACAATTTTAAGGAACTCGGTGAAAATTTGTCTGTAAAAACTTCAAAGGAATAACATGTCCAAATCACCGAAGTTTTTAGAGAAATGGGATAAGAAAATTTAAAATACAGCTTTTTCATTTACAGAAAAAGGAAAAAACAAATTAAATCAGGCCTGATTTTATCCCATACATAGATGTATCAATGATTCAAGGAATTATAAGGTTCAAAATTATTCTTTAAAAATATCTTAGGTCAATAAAAGCTTGTACCTTAAAAAATATTTTTTTCTTAATCTTTAATTCAAGTCTAGAAAGGGTGTAAAGGCACGATGAAGGCAATGGGAAGAAAAAAATATATAACTTTTCCATCTCTACATACAAAACGACAAAAGTCGAGTAAATTAAAAGCGTGTAAAATGTTTACTTAAGACACAAATCTGAACAGTCTTTAGTCTTCATCTTACAATTTGAGTATTCAGGCTTTTCAATTTATCTGGTCAGAATGAAGTTATTTTAGCCACAACATAATCTTATAAATTATTTTTTATCGTGATAGAATTAAGATGTGCTGGGTAATGAAGAAAACTAAATTAACGATGTCAAAATGTACCGCTTAGGAATAGTGTTCATTATGTAATTTTTAAATCAAATATGTAATAAAATTGCCTATAAATAAAAAGAAGTAAATTACTCTATTGATATTTTGTATCACTCATAAATTATTTCTCCAGCCTGTTTTAAGCCACAAGAACTACACTGCGGAAATCTTCAAGGGTGAAGGTAGTTTTAAAAAAGAGCGTTTCTGTAAAATATCGTGTATTTATAAATCATTAAAATAATTACGAAAAAATCCAAATTAACATATTTTCTAAACGAAAAAAAAAACACGTACCAACGTTGTTATTTAATGCATAAATAAAATTTTATTTCGAATATCACACAGGAGGTGATTGTTTGCATTATTTCGTAGCACACTAAATGGAAACTAACCACACACCAATACATGAGTAACTTTTTGATTCTCCGTATAAGATTAACAAATTATACCATACGGAATTAGTCTATGTTACTATTACATAATAATACGTTTCCTTGATACATAAAAAACTTTATATAATATATAAGTAATTATAACAACGGCAAATATAGACTTAGTAGTCCATTGGGAATTTTAAAGCTCATGTTCAGCTTACTTCAGTATATATATATATATATATATATATATCAAGTGTATACGGGTATAAGAAAGCTGCTACCAAAGTCCGTTGCCGATTGTCGTATTTCTTTAGTATCATATTAGTAGGTTTCTTCTTAAAGTCGATGTAGCAACAGACGACTGCTGGAATCAACAGTATCTTACATCGATGCGGGGTAGAGCAATAACAAATGTTCTATTAGGTGTTACAGCCTAAGTTCGTTTTTTCTTGTACAATATTTTTTTTCAAGAAATATATAACAATTGAAGAATGTATTCTTTAGGAATTTATTTTTACCTATTCTCTTTAATGTATACATAGAATCCATGTTCCAACATCTTTGTGAACTAAAAGTTACTAAAATCGGTGGTCAGAATATCAACAACATTCGATACGCAGATGATACCATTTTTACTGCTGATAGTGAAATAGAACTACCGTGTCTTATAAATACAGTTCGTGAAAGTTGAAGTGAGTTTGTTGGTGAAAGTCGTGACAACGGCATGATACTTCATCATCACTATTATTTAGGAGAATTTTATTTTACCATATCTTACTTTAAGAGATACGTACGCAAGAGTATCATTGTTGCATTAGCCTGGATAGGGCAGTTCACATTCTGGAACAGCTCTACTATGATCTATAATTGGCAAGGTGGAGCTCGAGAACCTTTATAACTAAAGATTTTGGGTACTTTGGACGTTGCTGATTTCCAACCTTAATAATTAACTAGGCAGTAAATTGTCTTTGTTATATACACTATCTAAATGCACTATATTTTGAAACTGTCAGATAATTTTAGTATCGCCCGTAATACCGAAGGAAGGTTTTTTTAATGTATCGATTTTTAATGGATTGGTAAACAAGGAATTCTTTCTGCAGATGTAAGATCTGCAACACCGAACATAATAAGCCCTTATCCAACAATTTATGGCATTGGTATGGACCTTGTACTTGCAGCGATTTGCAGGGGAGAATAAGTTTATAATCAACAAGTTCTCCTCTTTATACTTGTAAAATTCAGTGCGTCATTACTTAATTATATCATAGATGAAATCATCTCCGTGAATTCAATAAATGCATGCAGAACCGCTAGAATTACCACCTATCTAAAATAAAACTTTGAAATTGTTGGCACACGGGAAAGATCTTGAATACAATACCAATAAGTAGCCCAAAGAAACTTGGGCTTCAATGCAATGGGTTCAAAGAAGTAGGAATATCGAATGCGCTGGTATTGGAAGCAACAGCAAGTCCTAAAAATAACAAACTTTGCCATATACTGAAAATGCTTCAAGTAGAAAACCTCGAAAGAAGGTGGTTGAAAGTTTTGAAAAAGTTCGGGACAATTAACCACAAATCTCTGAATAAAAAGAAATTGTTGACCGAAGTTACCTTATCCTGTTGTTGAACAACAATTTTTTTAATAAATATTGAAACTGAGACGATTGAATAAAATTACAACATAAAAAAATTAATGATGTCTTCTGGGGAAAATGTAAGAAAATATTATTAACCATCATATTAAAAGAAAATCATAATAATAATAATCAGTATTACAATTTTCATTACAGGAAAAAAAAAACGTAAACTGCCAATTAAGCTATATAGGACAAACGAAAAATTTTCCTTACATTTGATATATTCGCAAAGGAGAAAGTAAAAAGTAAATAAATTTGTTTTAATTGTTTGATTAACGAAAACTACATTCTACTTTCCTAAAAGTAATTATATAAAAGAATTTTCCCAAACACATTTATATAGAATTGAAAAGAATTTTCTCCTCAAACTTTTTTTACCACCTAACACGTTCATTGAAATAACGCAAGAACACAAGGGGGTAGTCATAGTAGTAGTTATTTCACCTACATTGACTGAGGAAAAAAATATGGGGAAAAAAAGGGTTGATGTGAGTGAGCTCTCTATATATACGTGTACATCAGTACCAGTGAACATTCTAACTCACTTGGCTTGTGCTTGCTTGTAAAAACAATGAAAGGTATCATTTTTCAAACAGTAACGGTAATATCTCATAGTGACGTTTTTACCTACCTCATACTCTTCTAGTACAGAGCTTATGCCAACAACGAGATGCCGCC
Source organism: Chrysoperla carnea (assembly GCF_905475395.1). Lineage (NCBI taxonomy): Eukaryota > Metazoa > Arthropoda > Insecta > Neuroptera > Chrysopidae > Chrysoperla > Chrysoperla carnea. Next base: position 126,325,034 of record NC_058337.1, on the reverse strand, counting down.
GCCAACTCACTTAAAATCATTCATTTTTCAAAAAAAAAAGTATAAAAAGGAGTGGAAAGGTATGAACAAAAACAGAACATCAGTGTTACCAACAACTATTTTTGTTAGGTATAAAAATAATAATACACCAAACAACACACGGGGAATGTGTAATGAAATATCATTTTGCTGCATAAATATTGATAACACCACTTAACAGACGAGTGTATAAATATGTCATCTGAGTACTAAACTACCTAATAGGCTAATCTAAAGGGTTATTTAGAAAAGGCGTTTTAGTCCCAGTCTCAGAATATATGGCCTACAAATCGGCTCAGTGGTCGAGTAATTAAAGACGCCATCAATTTTAACCGTTTGTTTACTTAGTGTAGGTTGCGGGTTCGAATCCAGGCAGCGGGAGTCTGATCAATTCCACCCAGAACATAAATATAATTGTATGTATTTATTTGGATTTAGTTTTAAAATAAATAAAGAGTAAAAAGAAAGGTGTGGAAGGCCTCTGTTATAGACGTGTATGTCTAGAAAACGTATCTTATATATTTAAACGAGCAATTCTTGTATATATATATCAACGATCTTGGAAATGGCTCCAACGATTTTCATGAAAATGAGTATGTAGGGGTTTTTTGGGGCGATAAGTCGATCTAACAAGGTTTCATTTTAAAAAAAACGTCGTTTTATTCGTTTTTTCATGAAAAACTGAAACATACATCGCAAAATATGACTCTTCCTGACATCTTTTGGTGTATATCGTAGTTAATGAAATAAACGACATTACCGGGATATTCAAAATGGTATTTGTGTGGAGACATTTTAAACGGTCTTATACAATATAATTAAATCTTTATGAGTCTTATATTAGTGATAAAATTTGTGTCTTTTTAACTCAAAAAATACCGAGCCAAGCTCGGTCATCCAGATATTATAGGTTAAACTCCATTATTATTATTTCTATTATTAATATATGGCCTACAAGAACGAATTTGGGCTTTTTTTCTTAATGAGTTCTACTTACGATAAAAAAGAATGGGAACGATTTTATGAGTCCAAAAATTCGTTCTCTAGGCCTTTCTTATAACGCCTTTTCTCGAAAAATCCATGTATCATGTATGATTTTCAATATTTTTAAGTTCGTTACAACATACTTTTAGGGCTTGCATAGGGCTATTTTTACCACAACCATCGAGTTATAAAATTTCAATTTGTAAAAATTTTGACAAAAAAAAAAATATTTGAGACGATTTTTTTTATCGGAAACTGATACTTGCAAATTTTTTAGGTTATGATTTTTACTTATTAATTAGACTAACACCTTGATGTTATAACGCAACGATTGACGGAAATCCGAATTCTTTATCACCTTGCTGTATTCACGAGAAATCTAGAAGAAAAAGTATCTACGGACGAATGCACTCCCATGCGTATAAAAATTTCCAAGTGAATTGTCGGGCACCTATGCAATAACCTCCCTCCGTATGAGTTAATAAAACTATTGCCCAACTAGAATGTGCTAGTGTGTGCTATATGTATTTGATGTACCAGAGAGACGGAATGGTCTTTAAAAACATTAATTAATTTTGTTACTATAGTAGTAATCAGAACAGATAATACTCTCCATTTAGAGAGAGGTGTGTATTTTTCAAAAATAATAATAAATTTTTGATGTAACATTCACCTATTAGTCTGTTTTTACATTTTATAAAATATTATAGGATTTTTGTAAAATGTTATTTTAAAATTTACATTTAATTTCATTTGTGTTTTGGCGTTGTTTGATTTTGTTTTTTTGGTATTTAAATATGTTCAATTATTTTCAGAGAAATGGTTTCGGTCCGTAGAAAACTGGTCAGAAGTATTTACTAATTTCAATATTATTAACTATTTTTCAATATCTCTTGAAACCAAAGCCGAATTTTGCGGATTCATCTTCGCATTCATCAAAACCCAAGCATATCCGTTGTACTCCAAATATTCCGTCAATATTAAGCGAAAATTTGATAATTCTACGTATCTTCTTTTAGAGAATTGATAAAATTAAGTTAACCAATTATTTAGTTTTAACGATTCAATTGCCCTATTGATTGTAGTGATGGAATCAGATTTTTCGATTTTCGATGTTTTTGAGAAAGTTTTTATAACATTGGCAGTTTTCAAAATTGCTACTCTCAATGAAGCTATTTTAACATGAATGCTAGACAAAAAGAAAAGCATAAAAATTAAACGTTCTATCTTCTGAATTATTTACGTTATTTGGGTTTTATTTGTTAATTCTTCCTAACATGTTTGAAGGGCGAACAAAAATTGTTCCTATTTGAGTATTTCTGCATTGAATTTAATGATGTTAAATCGTTCTGCTTTTTACGAAACCATGTTTTGTGCCTCACAGAAGGACACAAAATATTTACTTGTTCACATGATGGCCTCAAACAAAATCTTCAAAACTTCGAAGCAATCAATTTGAGATTTTTTATCAGAAACATAATTTTCCTTGCTTTAAATGTTACACAAAAATAGTGACTTTAAGTTGTCTTTTAATTTTGACGAAACAAAATCTCTTAAAAAAAACAGCGTTACCGATTTTTAATTTCGTTTCTTTTAACGTAACATTTTTCCTAAAAATCATAAATCATCTGTCTTTAAAAAAGAAAATAACAGAATAAAATTCATATTAATTAAACGTCGTTAAATTAATTACAAATTTCATATTTCATTCATCAAATTGGATACCTTGAGTAGAAGGAAAAATACATCGTTATCCTTTTTTTTTCTTAATAAAAGAAAACACTAATATCATTTATGAAAAACTAAATGTAGATAAAGAGAGAAAAGAAATAAATTTTGTATTCTTGATGTATAATTTTTGTAGAATACGGTGTGTTTTTTTTTCGCCGAAGTAGAAAAGATAACAATATTTATATCTATGCAAACATACAATTAATTTGTAAAAACGTTGACATGCAATTAGTGAAAAGGGAAGATACAGAAGAATATTTGTCTCAAACTCCCTAATACTTTCTCATTTCTGTTATTGTATCAGTTTTGTCATACAATGCAATATGGTGTGTTCGTATTTTGTGATGTAGATATATAATAGTTTTTAGATTGACGATATATTTAACCTCGGTCGTAAAACTATATCCATTGGTCAAGAATAATATTTTATTTTCAAGGGTCGAGTACTTCTAAACTTATGTTTTTTCTTTCTGATATACACAAAGGACCCATCAAGATTAAATAGAAAAATAGCTCTCTGTAAAGCTTTTTCAAACCGCAACCAAATTATTTTTCAGATCCTTCGGATAAAAAGCTCTGACGGCTACACAATTCTTTAACGGGTGATTTTCGAGCTACGGGTGATCAAAACTGCAGATAAATTATAGTTATATAGCCCGTAGTTCAAAACCCGTTTAAAAACTTGTGGCTGTGAGAGCTTTTAATCAGAACGATCTAAAGAATATTTTGGGATCGATTTGAAAAAAATTTTCAGAAAGTCTTTCTACTAGTTATATACTAAAACTATATTTGTAATTTTAATTGCCCGTAGCTAGAAAACTACTGGTTAAAAATGAGCTTTGTGGTCGTAAGAACTTTTTTAAAAAGTTTTGTGGTCGTGAGAAGTTTTCATCAAACTGATCCATAGAACATTGTAGGAAGGGTTAGAAAAAGTTTCACAGAAAGCCATTTTCCAAACTAATGTTGCGGGTCCTTTATCCCTGGTCTACAATTTCTGAATAAATACGGGTAGGCGAATTGAGTAATTGATTTTTTGCTTAAGTATTTGCAAGATTACGTCATTGTATCATAAAAACATCAATTATAATCGAAATACTTTGACGTTTAAAATTTGTTTATAAAATGCAATGCAAACAAACATAAAAGTAAAAAAATTGAACCACCGTAACGAAAGCACCTAGATATTTTAAAGGTTTTGAATTTATTAAAATTAACAAATTTGAAATCGATTTATTACCGACTCTTGAATCGAAATAAAAAGTTTTGCTTCAAACTAAAGTCATGTTCTTAAAAATCAACTTTTAAAAAATTTTCAGTAAATTTTTGCACTTATATCGCAAAACTTTTACGCTTTCGCTTAAGCTGCTTCACTTTTGAGTTACGCCAAAGAGGGTCTCTATTTATTTCAGCAGTTCCAAAACGTTTTTACAATTAAAATATCATTACCGGTGCTTAAGTCGTCCCATGCGATTTTCTCATAATTGTTAATGTGATTCTTTTGCAAAATCTGAGGCTCATGTATAAAGTTAATATGATCAATCTCGTAAATTTATATGTCTATGGTTTGGTATTCTTTCCAAGTCGGTTTTCATTACAAAAGAAAATGAAGGAATTAATTCTTTTTCTTTCAGTATTAGTAGCCATGTTACATAACTACACAATACAAGATCTACAACCACCTCTTCTATATCTTTGTCTCTTTTTTCCATAGTGCCCTCATTAATATAATTACATGCGCTACACTTGACTTTCTTTATACTTCTCTTTGTATCGTTTTTTTTTTTTCCACATTTTCGTGTTTTGTTTTATTTATTTGTAATAATATAGATAATTGTGTATAGTTTTAATTATTTAAAAATATAATGTTATGTATAAAATAGTTTTTACAAAAAGACAAAAAAAAAGAATGGAAAACTTTGTTGGCGCCATTATCATGTTCTTAATTTTATAAAAGAAAAATTACATACAAATACACATTATATTGAGTTGTTAATGTTTTTCTTTTCAAAAATACTTTTGTTGAATTACGTTAATTACAAGACTTTTAGAGTTGTTTCAGATTTTGTAACCTAAATTTGGAAATTTTGGTCTTTTTTACATGAAACCATTTCATTTGTTTTAATTTTTTAATTTAACTTTTTTCAAATAAAAAAAAAAAGAAGCATTATTTGGAATTTTAAAATCACAAATAGTTCAAGAATTTATGGCTAGCGAAATATTGACATCACAGCTAAAAAAAATGGCCCAAAATTAGTGGGTTTCAAAAAAAATTCCATTCAGATCAGATCAAATTTGCCTATGTTATCAAACAAATCAAATTTTTTAACTTTATGACGTCATCCGAATCCAAAAAATTTAATTTTGCTCTATCACATCCAACTTTTATCCAATTTTGATAAACCATATATGTAATCCTACTAAATTTGGGCCATTCTTTTCAAATTTGTGATAAAAATTAACCTATCTCTAATAGGTTTTAAGAATCTGGGGTCTTGATCCCGGAATTGAGCACACTGGTGATAGCTGGCGAAAAAATGATATCACAACTGAAAATAATGACCCAAAATTAGTGGGTTTCATAAAAAAATTCTATAAAGATCGGATCAAATTTGCCTATGTTAAAAAAAAAATCAAAGTTTTTTACTTTATGACGTCATCAGAATAAAAAAAATTTAATTTTGTTCTATCACATCCAAATTTTATCCAATTTTGATAAACCAAATATGTAATTCTACTAAAGAAGGGCCATTTTTTTCAAATTTGTGATCAAAATTTACCTATCTCTAATACGATTCAAGAATTTGGGTTCTTGGTCCCGGAATTAAGCATATTAGTTATAGTTATTACAAATTGGCATTAAAGCTAAAAAGAATGACTCAAAATTAGTGGGTTTCAAAAAAAAAAATCCAGTAAGATTGGATCAAATTTGCCTGTGTAATCAAAAAAATCAAAATTTCTAACCTTATGTCGTCATCAGAATCGAAGAAAATCGAACTTACAAATATATCTGATTATGGTTTTAAGGAATTCTCGGCTTTGGGTTTGCTGGTGAATATGAAATACGTTAAGTACTTTATAAAGTCATTAATAAAAAATTTCAACTTATTATATTTATTTATTCATCGAAAACCATTTTTACATAAAGACCAAAGAAAAATAAACCATTATCCCTTAAAAAAAAAAGAATAAAGAATCATCTTTTAGAATATTATTAAATGGTTAAAAGTAAACTTAAATAAAAGTTAATTATCCAAGAAAAACCACATTTAAAAATAATTTTTCCCCACATATATATACAATAACCATTTCACTATACGTATAATGTACACATATATACACACACAATAACAAACCATATTTAAAATAACAAAATAACAAATTGACACTTCATTAACATAATAATAATACAACTTTTATTATGGCGAAAATAATAATCATAATGATTTTTTTGTTGTTGTATTTGGCGTAGCCATATTATAATTTCAGCCCGGTCGTAATCTGACTACTCTTGAACCAAAAAGTGCGAGCTAATCCCGCTGTTACTTAATCCAAATCGATGTGTGTCAATATGGATTGATTTCACATGAGCTGGGATGATTTTCGGACATTATTTTGTAAGAGAATAAACAATATTGCTTTAATCTACGTGAAATAACTTCTGATAAACTCTAATAACTGCATTCGACTTTGATAAACGTCTGACCACGAGTTCTAGTAGCGGCGATTTGGGAATTATTATTGCCGAGACAAGATAGATTGAGCCTTCATTGGGTAGATTTGAACAATTTAATAAATTGTTCCTATTTCTCTGCCAACACAAGAATAATGTCCTTCGATTTGTGATAATTAAGATAAAAAACTAATGGACTCTGATATAAACAGATTTAAACTAGAAATTGAAACTTAAACCTTGAATTTTCATTAAGTTGTAACACGCATTAAAATTTTTAAATTCAATTCAAATATTGATAGAGCAGCTGAAATTAAAGTGCACTCATGAAAGAATCATATTCGACAGTGCGCTCGTTTCTACTACAAATCGTAGAAAGAGATGTTGGTACTAAAAGTTATTCAGATTACGATCATTTTAATCACTTTGAAAACTTTTTACGGTCAACTGTTTGCTGTTTAATAAGTTTACTGTCTTCCATCTTGGCTACCAAAGTAGCTAGTAGGTCAGGGCATCCAAACTAACAGTACTTGTACCTATGATTGCTACCAACTGAGTTGAATTCAGATGCAACTCACAAGCCGCAGAAGTTAGCAGAGCTACACGGGCAGTTTAAGCTTCTCAGTTGCCACCACGCTAGCTCGCAATATTGGGCAAGCCACTACCAAGTCATCTGCCACTACCAAGTCATCGCCAAACTTTGCTTGCAACATGCGATGAATACACCAGCGTGGGGTTATCGAAGCATGACGGCCTTCTGCTGAACGACACAAGTAATTACGAGAATGTGAAATGAAGCTCACTTGTATTCGTCTGGGTGTCGTTCGTGTTGTCTGTGACTCGGGTACAAAAACTTGACTTTTTTGCGATTTCGGACAAGGCAAGGCGAGGGCAGGTGAGACACCATAAGAATCACTTCCGCATTTCTGTACCTCGCCCAACTTTGAGCTACTTCGCAAGATTGAGGAGATAGTAACCTAAACTAACCTTTCAATGAATTTTGACAAACATATACATATACCTCTGGTTTAAAATAAAAAAACGATAGCCCACCCTATCCCCATACCTGAAGTGCTCATACATAATATAAAAAAATAAACCATCCGCCGCCTAATTGTGAAAAGTACAAGTGGTTTATTTCCATATAGACAACAACCACCGCTAAAGCAATGATTTAAATATGTATAGATGAGCTTGACAGTGCTATGAATGTGTAGAGTAACCGTAAACGAAGAGAATGTGGAAGGTAATAAAGGTGGGAGTATGATGGGTCATTAATATACTCATACTCCATATATATTTCTATCCCCACCATTACCCCCTCCACTTTTCTATGGTAGAGATCATCTCACTATACATATTTATATTGTCATGCAATTCAAAACATATTATTATTATTATTATGACGTCACCACAAATAAACTGATGAAAAACAGTCATTAGAGAGTCATTATGCAAATATGTGATGGTAGTTGGTCGTGCCTGTGTTTATATGTGTATATGTCCGTGTTTAACGTATAATACAGTGAAAACTGTTTTGGAAATTCGAATTCCAACTGAACTATAGGCTCCAATATTTTTTTGTATTTATAGATTTATAAATCAAAGCTCTAGGTTTATAGTACATTTTGACATTTACCAATAAGGTACTGGGTTTCACCCATTCAAGGCTTTTCTGATAATTGAAACTTTGCACCCCATGCTTTTATATGAGAAAATGACTTTTTTCTTAATCACTCTATTTTTTTATAACTTATAGAAATTATTTTCTACTTTTTAGTTCGGATAGTTACAAAAACGCGTTTTCTCTATATAAGTATTATTTATTTATTTATTTCATATTCAGTAGGTTTTGTCCATAGATAGATAGAATGAAGTTAAAATTCTGAATGGAATATTTCCCTTCCCTCAGTTTTTAAATCAATTTTAGTTTTTTTTATCTTTTATCCAGGTAAAAATTTATAGACTTCTAGAAGTTCCATTTGCTAACTGCAAGCTGTTCCTTAAAAAGGCCAATCTTAGATGGAGGGAAGGGCGTACTTGTGAGGGCGTACTCACCCCTGAGCCCTGACAGCGTATCACGACCCTTTTACTACGTGTTCCATCTCAGGACAGCCAATCTTACCTAACCTAACCTAGGTAGTTATTTCTAAAAATGTCTATAAATCAAGAAAAACGGTTATTTTCTCTTATACAAGTTGAATATCTCCAAAGAGCGTGTACAAAATGTGTACGATTCAAGACTAGAGCATAATTCACCATCATAATTAGCTTTTCCACACATCATACTTTCTTAATACCAAGTTTTGTTTTTTGTTGTTTTTTTTTAATTTTTTTTATTTTTCAATTCTCCCGGAATAAAACGGAAATTTTCCTCTTTCTTCAATGCAAAATAGGCCACTGTCTATAATATGTCAACTGTAGACCATGAGACGATGATTATCCTATCAATTTCCTTGCAGAAAGAAGGCTTTACTGTATTATAAATACATATCATCATTATTATTAAAGTTTCGTTGTATTGTGAGTTAAATTTTAGCATATTTAATATTTAAATAACTATACATGGCTTTAATAAATAATAATATATACATTAACATCGCTATATGTAATGTGTATGTACAGAGGTATTTATGTGTGTATTCGTTGTGTGCGTAGTCATGGTAGGGATAATAAAATCGATGCCAGCGCTTTAAGTGAAAAATTTTGGAGATAAAGTGGGCTGTTATGACTAATTTGCAATTCTTTACATGTTAATGATATAGAAACTGTCAAATTAAAATGATTGAAAAACACTAATTAATTAAACTTAATGCATTAAAAATTGTGAAAATAAGAAATCAAATTGTACAAATATTATTTTTCAAATGTTAATTATCGTAATTATTTATTTAAATTTGTGAAACAAGAATATTAAATTTTAAATGTAAGTTTTCAATGCAATCCACACAATTATATATGCATCCATTAATTCTATAATTAAAGTAGTGTATCGTTGTCATGGAAACGAAATTCACGCTCGGAGCGAATACGTTTATGCGAATATTATTATAAGGCATTATATTTATACGGAATAAATATAGCACTTATGCGTGTATATTTATTGTTAGAAATGACATATTGAACAAAAAGGAAAAAAAGTAGAACAAGCCTGAAAATTTCCATAATGCTTAAAATTTTTGCATATTTTATGGATTGGTATAAATTATTTTAGAGATTTTTTATAGTATAGACAGCTTGGTTAGGTTAGGTAAGGTAAAAGTGGCTGTCCTGGGGTGGTTCACACTTAGACCATAGGGTCCGTTGTGATACCAAAAAAGTCCTACTCCATGAACCATTTGGAGCTGTTTAAGAGTGATTTGATGTCAACCTGCCCAAGTTATTTCAATTTCATTTTCAATTTCAAGTGGCAAAAGCTGGGTAGTGTCAGAAGATGAGACATTGTTCCCTCCTCCTCCTCACTGTGACAGCTTCTGCAATAATCATGATACACTGGGTGATGAGGTTCAGCGTGCCTGCCACCTAGTCAGTGTCCTGTAAAAGCCGCAATATTGCTAATAAAGGCCCTTGGAAGTGATATAAGATCTTCGGAATGCCTACGATTGTACTCAGACCATATCTGTCTTGTAGTACCATAAGAATGTTCCTCCCTCCATCTAAGATTGGCCTTTTTTAAGATATCGTATTTGAGGAGCAACTTGCAGCTGGCAAATAGAACTCTCGGATATCTATTGATGCTTGTGCCCGGCATCATGGAGCCATTTAAGCCGGCTTCACAATTTACATGCATTTCACGCCAGGTTTACATGCATTTGTTCCGAAAGCTCGTTTAAAGACGTTCGGCAATCCAGTGCTACCTTTGACGTAAGGTAGATTGACCGGAAGGATTTTAGCGCTACTTGGCTGTCGGCGAAGATAGTAATGTAGCTACACATGACAGTGTTAAGTATTGTACATTCACATACCTCATATTAGCCATCACTTCGGCTTGATACGAGCTACAACTGCTACGTTCCCACTGTAGTGACTACTTTTCACGTTCTCACTATACTGTTTAACCACCTAGAGTGTAAGGATGAATTTGTGTTGACTTCGAGTTGTGTTTCGACATAGTTATAACTATGTTTCAACATAGTGATTGAAATAGCTACCACGATATTCGAAGAGTAATTTTGAACCACATTGTACTGGTTTTATATGTTATATAACTCCAAAAGTATTATTTTTTTTAGTAAAATAAAGTTTCAATACCTTCATATAAAAGACAATGAGTTTTCCTTTCGAATGCAATACATCTATGTAGAAAAGAAACTGTTCAAATATGCATGTGTTTTGTATACCATACTTACAAAAACGACAAGCTTTTCGTATGTAAATTTTTCAACCCCCACCTACAAGAATAAATGAATTGTTTACGTTCAATGTATATGTTTTGGTTATTTTCGAAACAGTAGATACTTTTAGTATAGTTAACTGTCGCACATATAGTTATGAGTAAATTCATTGAAACTTCGATATGGAGGAAACTGGTTTTGAATTTCTATTTTAATAATAAAGGTCTTTTAAAGGGAAGGCCATGGTAGTTTCGCTACCTTACGGAGTAAAAAATGTAAAAAAGTAGTATAGCCTTATTCGTAAAAGTTTCAAAAGTTATGCAAGAACAATCCTTTAAAAACATTTTCCAGATTTTCCAGAAAAGGGAATATCGAAGGATTTTGTTTTTTTGCTTTAATAAAGACCATGACGTCGAACTCAATGTCCCATCTCTCTGTCTTTTATCTGTCTAATTTGTAGTTTAATATGCTTATACCAACTCTACTTTTTGGTGGATTTTAATTTTAATTCCCCTTTTTGTTATCTTTCTTATGGTATTTTCAAATTTTGTTCAGAAATGCGAAAAAATTTCATTAGATGTTATTATTTGCATTATGCGAATGCAAATTTTGGGTACAAAGTGTTTATCATTAACATCAACAGGAACTCGTAATGAATTTTAGGGAAGATATGTTACAATTGAGATATGGAGAAAATCTGGGCTGTTTCAGAACAGAAAATGCTTTGATGAAGCTAAGTGGGGCAGTTAATGAAATTCCAAAATCACAACTGGAAAATACTACTTATTAAAGTTTGGTGTTTCTAGAAGTTCATTTTATCGGACGAATATAATGAATTTACATTTTTGTACTACAAGTGAACTTATTGCATCTCAGAATGAGAACAGTGCAATAAAAAGACATAGAAAATATGTATGCATAAGATATTACATTGATTAGCATAAGTCAACATATTTTTAGTACAGTACCTTTATAGACAAGGTAAATAGATTCAACCGTTACAACGTAAAATAAAATCATACAAATAAACAACTATAACGATTCGTAGGTTAAAAAGAAGACGAAATGAAAGTCATTGTAGTATTTAAGAGATAAAATCATCTTGATCATTCTTAGCCTTTCTTGCTTTTTTTCTTGCTTTTCCTAGTAAGGATTGAGTAGAAACAGTAAAGATTTCATCTTAACTACCCTGTTATTATTCAATCGTTGGTAGTGATGAATTGAAAACATTCACTTGATTAGACCTCTTATAGCTTTCTCTGACACTTAAGTCTATGATTTTGGACTAATTTAAATATAATTATTAATTTGTTTATTAGATGCATTTATTGATCTCACACTGAAAAACCAAACATGTCTTGAAATACCAAGAATAATGAGAAGGACAAAGATACTTAAAGCTTCCCGTTTGTTAAACAAAAATAAGCAAATATAGTCTTGATTAATAGTTATTTACGATACAAGTGTAATAAGAGCATTATTAACGTACGTCTGCGCAATTTGCACAACGTGTAGCACGAGTTGGACAATCGCAGAAATACGTTAATAATGTCTTATCACACGTATATCGTACAAACTTTTATCTACGCCCCTAAAATATGAAAATAGACGATAATTATTATTTAAAATTTATCAATTATTATTTAAAACTTGTCATGGTTTATTAAGAAAAGTAGAAAATTAAAAAAGTTACTAAATTAACTAAATTCATTAACTAGTGCAGGAAAGAATTCATTACCCGACTAGGAGAGTAATGAACTACTTTTCCCACACATACTGAATGAGAAAAAAAAGTATTTTTACGGGCGTAGATAAAAAAATTAATTTAAAATTTGTATGTAAATCACAACCTTTTGTAGCCCAAATCGAGCCGCGCACGTTTTCATGTCAGAACTTTGCAAGCCTGCAGATAAATCAAGTTCTTACTTGGTTATTTTTTCAACCTGTGCTTATTTCGTCTTCTTGGCGATAAAGATAATTTTTGGAAGACTAAAACTTTGTTGAAAAGAATGCTTTTGCTGGAAAACTTTTAAAGAATTGTGTAATCATTAAATCGAATCATTGTAAGTTTATAGACTTATCCATGGCTTTGATTTATCAGTATTACAAACGCGTATCGATCGAAATCTAGATAAACACGCGGTTGTTCACTTAAATGCTTTTTAGCTTCCCCATACGAAAAAACTAAAAAACAATTCACTTTACAATATACAAATTTTATTGATGATCAATTGTGTTTTTTTATTTTCGAGTATTGTTTTTGAAAAAAAAAATAAAAAAATTTCAATTTCAACAACATATAATATGAATAATAATAATTGATAAAAAACACAATTGATAATAAAAAAAAAATCAGTACACGGCATCGGTTAGTCATATTTTTTTTGTATTTGATAAAATAAAATAAAATATCAATTAAATTTCAAACAATTTATTTTTAATAAAATTTATTATACCATTTATTTCAATTAAAAAATATTTTAAATAAAAAAACTAGGCTGTGACAATTAATAATAATAATCATAATAATAAAACAATCGTACAAAGGTATGATAAACTGAACACATTTCAATAAAAAAATATCAATAAATATAAAAATATTTATAAAAAAAAAAAGTACATATTAATTGTTTGACAAAACTCTTCAATATTTTTCGATTGAATTTTACTTCCATTAAAAAAAATAAAGACTGTCAATTTCCGTTCAAAAATTTCTATTTTCGATGTCTATTTATTTCAGGTAATAGAAACGGCAACAATTTACTTTACTTGTACTACAATTTGCAATAATATCTACAGCTGAATACTCAAAATTTGCAATATCATCTACATGAAATCAGAATATGTTCGTTTTAGTCTCACCTTAACTTTATTTGAAATTCATAATCTCAACTTCAATTTTAAGATAAATTTACTATGCTTACATGCAGCTATTTGTAGAGGAAAGAGTCACTGGCATGCTATATTGTACGAGCTAAATCTTACAACTTTTATTTTTGTTGTTTTTCAGCCATTATTTTCCAAAACTCAGGAAGAGGGTCTCAAACATTTTGAACACGTTGTATACTATGAATTAAGGACGTTCTTCGGAAAGAACCAAAAATCACATTTTCTTGGAAGCATCTTTAAATCGTGTTTATGCTCTTTCAATAATGTCCTTTATAAGAGGGTTAATTTTGTAATATCCCTTGCAAACCAAAATTAATAGATTTAAGCTGTTAAAGTTTGCATTTGTAACATACAAATCTCATATTGGAGTGTTTTTAAAAACTTTTTAGGATTAATTAGGCAAACTACTATTCAATAGTTAAAAACCCAATGTTTTCCTAAAAATTTTTTCCTATAAAGAAAATTGTTAGGAGCGGAACTCGTTTTTCCATAAAATACATGTGAAGTGATGAAATGAATGGCATTTGTGAGCTATTTCTTCTAAAAGTGGTTTCCAATAAATCTTTAGGCATCGATATTTCGAAAATTATGGTACATATCGAAAAATATTAATCTTTATTTTCCCAAGCTCTAACGGAATCCACCCTGAAAATTTACAACGGAAGTCTTAATCAATAATTCCATACTAAATAATTTTATCACTTAACGAGGAAGGTTCATAAAGGATAATGAAAATATTTTGCTATATAAATAAAAACCCAATTTTTCCAACAACATTATTTAAGCCTAGGTAGACAATAAAAAAAGTAAAATTGATATAATGGAAGTAATTTATAAATCATGATGTATTCAAACACATTTTTATTATCAAAATTATTATTGGAAATGGTATTGAAGAGGTGTATATACAATAATAAAAAGGATGAACCTATATGTTATATAGTATTCTTGTATACACCCTCTTTGTCAGTATGCCAAAAGTTTTTCAAAAAATCATTCATAAAGCGTATCTCTCATATATAATATATGTAATAACGATGCTACCATATAACACTTTCTATAGGTGTGCATACACATATATACAGTGTGTCCAAATAAATCGGCACCATATGGAAAAAAATTTTTATGAAAGAGCAAATATCTGATAGAAAGTCATTAGTGCCGAACCAAGGTTAGAGCGTGCGCTCGAGGCCCCAGGTTACAAGGAGCACCAAAATGCCAAATGCGAAAAACAATTTCACATCTTAAGTGTTGATTTTTGAAACACAAGTTAATTTTTGGAAAAAAGGCGCCGAAAAATGATTTCGCTTTACCTTGATTTGGGAGTAGAGCCGACGCTGAGTATAACCTAAAAGGCAATATGAAAAAATCCGATATCTTATTTTGCATTCGTATACGAGGTTTGTCAAAAAATGTCAAGTTTACCCAAGAGTAAAGTTTTTTTTTTACAATATCGACGATATTTTTGAAGAAAAGTTGATCTCAATTTAAAACTATGGTCAGATATCCAATATTATCAATCTACCATGAAGAAACAGATATTGTTATTTTTACAAACTTATCTCTGTATTAACATTGATCATTTCTGTGCACAGATCGACATTTAATCTAGGATGGTCTGACAAATTCTATGATGCATCCATTTCTCTCGTTTATCAGTGCTAATACAGAGAAGAGTAAGTAATAATGACAAGCCCTATTTCTTCATAACAGACAACTATTGGATATCTGACTGTAGTTTTCAATTGGTATCAACTTTTCTCAATAAATCATGTCGAAAATTTAAAAATAAAGGTACTTTTATTTTGGGCAAACCAAGTATACGCATGAAAAAAAAATTTGGAAAACGGTTGACCCTGCAGGTCATCCCTGTAACTTCCCGCTAAGTATTGACTCATAACGTGTAAAAAATTTTATCTATTCTGATGTTATATCCACTCGCATTTTATTGTAATTAGTGTGATCTTTGGTGACATTCGACGCAGTTTTTGAAGCTTCATGAAGAATCTTTAAGTTTCAATTGATAGAACAAAAAATTTTGAGGTTATTCCGAAAAAACGCTTTTTTGGGTTTTTTTCGTCAACGATAACTCACGAACGAATCAACCGATTTTGACCGGACTGGTGGTGATCGACGTCGTTTTTTGATGTTGAGAGCTGATTAGTTTTTGGAACTGATCGATACAGTCGTTTAAAAGTTATTAAAAAAAAAAAAAACACTTAAAAAAAAATTATTTTTTTTCAGTTTTTTTGAGATTTCTCGAAATCTATCTGTTCGAATCGGTCCAAATAGGCCTCAAAATCTAAGTTTGGTCAAGCCCTTTCGAATGGCACCAACCGCGATCAAATCGGACAAGCCGTTCAAAAGTTATGAGAGGTTTACATACATCCACACACACACACACACACACACACACACATACACACACACACACACACACACACACACACACTCATACATACATACATACATACAGCCATACAGACACCCTCGCGGAAGTAGTCAGGGAAGCTTCCTGACACCTTAAAACGTCGAGATCTGATGAAAACTCGATTTTGGCAAAACGGGGTGAAAACAATAACTTCCCTATTTTCTTAGCGGGAAGTTAAAAATTGATATTGGATTATTTCATTCTAGACATTGCATTCTAGGCCATGCGAGGACTCTTTATCAATAATACCTTTTTTCATTAAAAAATAATAATAATAATAAAGTTTTCCATATTGTACTGGCATAATTGGACACATTGTATATATATCGATATATGTACGTGTATATGTTATATAACACAATCGACATTCGAGTGGTGTGTTAAATGGTTTTCGATATATACGATTTTTAATATTTGAATCATCACCATTATCGTCGGCTAAAATGTATACTGATTTTATCGAACACCAAGTGGCCTTCTTCGACTGGTATTTCGCTTAAAAAAAATGGGTCGTAAAAAATTCCTTCAAGATACATTTCTAACCCTACTTTGATAACTTTCATTCATATTGACATCGAAATATAACGATTTAAAACTTTGTTTTTTAAATCTGTCTGTCATTTAAGTCAATACAAGACTGAAAATGGTTGCAAAATCTAAGTTCCTTTACTAATTCGAAAAACAATTACACTTGATTCAAACGTAAAATATAAATTTGAAACAAAAACACGATCAAATTGTTCACTTGTTTTACAGAAATAACAATTCTGTAAGAACTGTGTATAAATTTTCGGAAAGATTATGGAAAATTTAATCGTTCCAATTTATTCAAACAATTCGCATCGTTTTGTAAAAGTTCACGGAAACTGTAAGCATTGCAAATAGAATATGATGTGTATATCATCGTAGAATTCAGTTAGCCAAGAATGAACCATCGAAATTTTTGAAGAGTTCTCTTTAGAATTTCGTCTATATCGACAAACCGGTAACGTTGGAGCACCTTAACGCACATTTATTGTCGAAATAACCCCCAGAAACTTACGAAAAGTCAAAGAAAACATAGAAAAAAAACTAGAACGAATAAATTGGTGACATAAATTCGAGAGGTGGCCATATGAGTGATATTTTTTCATATTAAATGGAGTAACTATACTTTAAAAATATTCGATTAAGTAAAATGAGAACAAGATTATATTGCACTTTGTTTTTGTTTTTTTAAGTTAGGAAACTCAATTTGGATCGTTTTAACTTCAAGAGAAAACATTTCGACTAGCAACTTTTCATACTAGTACCAATAAACTTTGCCAGTATATCTTTTGCTTTACCATTTTGTAATTTTTACAATGAATTAAAAAATAAAAAAAAAAAAAAAACACGCAAACACACAAACATCAATCGATAACATTCTATAGGTATAGGCGCAATTTTGATTTTCATTATAAAAACCATATCGGTAAACGAAATAACGTCAGTAAATATGTACGTTCTAACCTATAATATTTTTATTTGCATTATTTTCAATTGCAGTTTTAGTCATCGTAACATTTGTGACAATGTGTATATACAGAGTGGTCTAAGTAATAATAGTAGAACTACATCAAATGGTGATAACGTAAAAATAATGAAAATTTCTCTATACACTTATTAGTGGGAAAGCTTTGCTAGACACAGAACGTAATTTCCGAAATATAACACATAAATTCCAAATTTAAAGAAACTATGTAACTTAAATAAGACCCTTTACTGGCTATAATTGTATTAGGATATTGTCA
This sequence comes from Chrysoperla carnea, assembly GCF_905475395.1. NCBI lineage: Eukaryota > Metazoa > Arthropoda > Insecta > Neuroptera > Chrysopidae > Chrysoperla > Chrysoperla carnea. The sequence goes on along the minus strand of NC_058337.1, from coordinate 126,307,205 downwards.
ATATCCTAACGTTATTTATAATTTCATGAAATCTTGCTGTTATAACTTTGATTACCAAGTCAGATAGAAAATTGTAAACATAAATAGATTGTGCTGCTAGTCTGGTAATAATTAACACTGTTATTTAAGTTCTTTTTTGTAGTCAAACACTTTAAATCGTATTTAAGATTTGAAAGAATCCATTACCAATTGGAACTTGAAATATGGTTAAAAAACAGCAATATTTGTACAATGTTTTGATAAAAAGGAAATAAAAAGAATGGTTTAAAGTTGATCGTTTAATAATGACTTTACTAATTATTAACGATTTAAATGTTGTAAAACAATAATAATCGAAAATACTTTTTGTTTTGTTCTATATTGCGAATTAATATCGATTGGTTTTGTTGTTCGTTGATGTTTTGACGTAACGTTTATAATTTGTTCAGACTATCATTGACTTTATAAATGTAATCATTAATGCCAAATCCACATGCTCCACTATCATATCCCAATAAGCATTTGTCTTTTATATGTAGCTAACAAAACACAAAATTATTTTTCATAAAAACTAAGGATTATTATTAATTTTATAAAATCATTTTAGTAAAATTAGGCATTCAGTCACGTGACTACAAACATCAATTAGAAAGTATTGAAAGTATTACGTCACGCCATGACCACTATTCTTTAAGAATTTTTCTGGATAAATAAGTTCCACGAAATGAAGTCACATAGACCAATCAGAGAAAATCTTTTGGTGTGCCGGACCATGTTAATTACCGTGAAAATCTGTAGATACGGTTGTAATTACCATAAATATCTGAGCTGCTTCTCTTAAAAGAAACAATCTATCCCATATATACCGGAGCAAATGTTCACTTTATCTACAAATATAATGCTTTCGAATTATATTTTCAAATATTGTGGCCCAGGCAGCGAGTGATACAATTATCATTTACCATATCCATGCTACAAATAACCCGTTGAAACAGATATACTGATACATAAACTTCGGTGTTTTATACAGAATTTTTTTTACTTGATTTTATGTTAGACCTTGTAGAAACTCCATTATTAATATTTACCTGATAATGGTTATCTTTATGTGCAGATCCATGATTCTTGTCTTTTCTCCAGGATCCTAATTCTTACGAAATTTCTGAAAATATCGTCCATGCGTCTCTTGACTGGGATCCATAGATATCAAAGACAATAGATGATCTCATATAAACTTAACGAAACTCCCTGAATGTCGAAGTGAATTAGTTGACAATGTCGTCAAACAGAGTTAAACGGTCTAGTGTTGTTGTGCCTCGAAATATCTTATTAAAGCTGTAGGTTTGTATATTCCCTCTTCTGTTTACAGAGTGGCGGAGAAAGCGCAGATCACGGAATTCTCAACAAAATGATATATACGACGATATATAAAGTACATACTTGTTCACACTAGATTGAAAAGTTAATTTATCACACTCATACACATATATAACGCGTTGTAATAAAAAAAAGCCTTGGTGCTTTGGTGAAGCTCCTATTGTTATTTAATAGTATTATAGGTGTATATGTCCACATCAAATATATCGCAAAGTTTGTCTACCTATGTGACTGATTTTAATGGAGTTTTATTTTTATTTTTTTTTATATTTTGATAAAGTGCACTCATTAAAAAAAACGGATAAAAATAATAGCCTGGAATGTGTTATTTATTAATTTTCATTCAACTGTTTTATTATTACGCTTTTTTTTTTCAATATGTACAATATTTCGATAACACTTTTCAGTTGATTTTTATTTTTGATCAAAAGTTCTTCAATAATTTTTTTTTATTGTTTGACAAATTATTGTTTTATATTTTGTTAATTTTTGAAGTGATTTTATTTATTTTTTAATTTTATTAATTGATTATCAAAGTGGCTTAATTTTTTTTTTTAATTATGTTCGATGAGAATGTATTCTCCATACTTTTTTACAATTTGAAAATACTTCAGTTTTGACTAAAATTGACAGTTTTTTTTCTTCGAATAAACTGATTTTCCTAGAATATCGAAAAACTGGTTTTCATTTTTTAGAGCCACAATCTTTATGTCAATATTGTTTTTATCGCAGTAACTACTATTAAATTTCAGTTGGCAGAGCACTTCTAAATAAAAAAAAACTTTTAACAAAAAAAAAACCGACTTCAAGAACAAAACTATTCCAAAACAAATTTATTTGCACTAAAAAGTAAAAAATAACGATAATATCATGTACTTACAATTATTGTTATTTTGGAGTCGGTGTCAGCCAAGAAATCAATGCCATTGTCAGAATTGGGCTAAATTGAATTGCGACCATACGTGAAGCACCGGCTTTCAAATAAAACAAGAATAATCAAAATCGGTTCACCCAGTCGAAAGTTCTAAGGTAACAAACACAAAAAAATACAGTTGAATTGATAATCTCCTCCTTTTTTGTTTGAAGTCGGTTATAAAGTAGCCCACTCCTCTTTGTTCTACTTCATTTCACCGATGTTTTTCTAAGATCTAAGCCTTTTCATGACTTAAAATATAATGCTTACTTATTACAATCTCAGTTCGTTCTAGACATTTTTTATAATAACAAAAGAATTGAAAATACAAACATATTTTAATATATAATATTTATATATTTTGGTCACGTTAAATTTAAATAAAATTAATAAACTTAGAATATATTTATAATTTCTATCTAGAAATCTTCTATAAAGAAATGTATCATAAACAAAACAAAATAAGCTCATGTTAGTAGAGTTTTCAGTTCAATCTCACAGTTCATATTATAATAATAATAATATGTATATATCGTATCATAAACTTTACAGTTACTTTTAAATCATAACATATCATCATAATTCTCTATCTCATTCTTTTAATAACTATACTGACATTAATTAAATGAAGATGTAACAATGAATGCCTTCTACACACTAAAGTATACTTTCTGCAAAAAAAAATTAAAAAATCTTTTGATAAATTCAATAATTTCCCACACGATTTACTCAACAAAACTCGTTATAGAGACAATCATTTATTGGATAAATTCAAACAAGCATTATTGTCTTTAAAGAAAACTTTGGAAATTCATAATTGACGACGGATTTAATGATTATATCTGAAATTTTAGATTACATGAGCTACATGGACCTACCCATTTTTAACCCCCGAACTAAAAAAAAGGGTATTATAAGTTTGACCGCTATGTGTGTGTATGTCTGTCTGTCTGTCGAGTAACATCAATAAACACAAAACATTAACGGGTATCATCTATAATTCTATACGGCATATAGAATATGCCAGCTCGTTCATTGAATTTTAAGTAACATCGCATTGCGCTGCATTAGCGCTGCTGGGTGCCTCCAGGCAAAGACACGAACTATTCTTGCCTAAATAATCACTCATAATCATATGTATGTTTTTGAGAACTCATAATCATACGCGTGTACATTCGTATAAATACTATAAAATGCCTCACATACGATAAAAAGACATTGTCTTTTACAACACGACAAATTACGACATTTACCGAAGTAGCTTCGTTTCTTATTCATTTAAATACACCTACAGTACAAGTAGGTGTATTTAAATGCAGTTGATTGATCAGTTGACCTTCAAATTCATATAACAATTAGTGATCTACGCACATTAAGCACTATTACTTTTTCGTCTTATTGTTTTCATACAGAGTCGAGTCGAATATTGATAATTTTGGTTTGTTTGTGGTTATATTATCAGGCGTTTAAGATTTTCTGTCTGATTTTCAACAAAGCGCGCGTGTTTGTTGTCCGAAATTTTGAATATTACTTTCGTCTTTGAGAGAAAATAATTCCAAGGAGTTTCCTACGTAAAATGGTATTTCTTTGCCGAATAAAATAAGATAATTGCAATAATATATTCGATAAGGTTGCACAAAATGTGGAATAGTCATTATTATTAAAGTTTATTAGAGTGAAAAACAAGATATTCTCAAACATTATTGTAGTATGAGAAAAAGTGTATACACACATACACTATGGTGGAGGGAAAAGTGAATGTTTGAGTTGAGTTGAGAGAACAATAGTACATTTGAGTGCACTAATTGATGGACCGCGATGTTATATATTATTATACTGACTATTCTCTGAAGAAGACAGCATTCCTAATAGAATTGTCAACATAGTGGTTGTTCATGCAGAATATATAGTAGTAATGTCAGTATAATGTTATTTCTCTGTATATTATATCTTCGCTATCAAGTTGAAAGTGGCTTAGTGGGAAAATGGTCATTTTGAGATAAGGACAAGTTAGTTAAGACAAGCTCTTAAAATTGATAAAACGATAATAACGAGTGATAAGTACATAAAAAGTTGCCTAAAATTTGATTCGAAGGAGCCATAACAAGAAAAGGTCGTAGTGAATCAAAAATTTTTTCCTATCTATGAGCCATTGAACTTGACTCTTTTTTACTGCTGACTGACTAACTGCTGACAGACAAAAAATCACCATTCATAAAAAGGACTATCACCATTCATAAAAAGGTGTATCGGTAAAGTGAGTGAAGTTTCATTTTTATCCTCGATCACTTTCAATATACAGAATATAATAAGATAAAAAAGAGTTAACCATCTTCAAATCAAGAAGAAACATGTTTTTCAGTATCTAGCCTAAAAAATGAGTCACGCAAACATTGTTTACAAAAAAATGTTTCAAAGGAAAGTTGTTTATTTTTTGATAAGGAACATTGTTTACGTTTAAACTATCTTTAACGGCTTACAAGATGGATCCTATGGACCCAAGACCCAATTGACCTATGTTGTTCATTTACGAAATTGACCTCATTTTTTACGTCCTGAGTGTGCTGTCAAAATTTCAGCTTGATGTCTTTTTTCTTTTTTGAGTTATCTTGTTCACAGATGGACGAGCGGGGACGGACGAACAACCGAAAATGGACTAATTACATAATTCTATGAACACTTATATTAAAATTTTTTTCGTAGCATCAATATTTTTAAGCGTTGCAAACTTTGGACAAAACTTAATATACTATGTATACTTCATATATACATGGTATAAAAATAGTTATCTCGAATCTAACAATTTCAACTTTCGCCCGTTATACCTGACAGTAAAGATGTAAAATAACCTAACAATATAGTCATCATAACCTTTCACATAATTTTATAAATATAAAATAAAATACCTTATACTCATATTAAATACTACGAAAATATTGTGTGTGAGAATTGTAGAAATATTACGAACTACTCCTTTTTTTTAAATGGAATTCATTCAATTGTTAATAATTTTGAAATTGTTTTTTACTTTTTTTCTGCTTTATGTTTTATTTTATTTTATTTTTTTTTTTTTTTACAAATCTGTTGTTTCGTTTTTGACAGCCGTGTTTCAATTGTTTTAAATAAATAAATGGAATTGAAATATAATATTAGTTTTGTATGTTCGATTTAATGTATGGCTTGTCAATAATGTCGGTCGTTCAAGTTTTTCTACGGAATAAGAGAAGTGTAGATAGCAGTTTAGTCAAATTTTCGAAAATTCTAATCCTATACAAACTAAATTTTTTCGAAGCGAACCAAAATTAATATGAAAGAGGAATATCGATGTACAAGGAGAAGTGTATAAAAATCAATCAAAAATGAGTTAAGGACCGAACGTCTTAAATAACCGGACAATTGAATGTAGACCTGATAAGGGTACCAGGACGCATGGACATTCCAGCGATTTGTGAAGCCGGTGAGTTTGCTGAAAATGGTAAGAGGCTGTCAGATACAAGCATAAGTAGGCATCCAGGAATTTCTCCTAAACGAGGAAATCTTAAGAAAGGTCATTCTTTGATATAGGCAAGAACGCACTTGTGGTACTATAAGAAAGATATGGTCGGAGTACAATCGTTGGCGTTCCGAAGAACTTATCTCGCTTCAAATTACCTCTACTAACAATATCGTGACTAGTAGGCAGGCACAGGGAACAACTAGACCTAACAATCCATCACGATTATCAGAGAAACCAGGCACTGTCATATAGAGTATTAGGAGGAATCGATGTCACGTCTACTCTGTCACTGTCCAGCTCTAGCCTTGAGGTGGTAAATTCACTTGAGTCTGTCTTTTTTTGACGACCTATCTGACCGGAAGTCCGTTGACGTAAAACCACTTCTGCAGTTCTTAAGCATCTCCAAATGGTTCATTGAGTAGTGACCAGAGTGACCTGAGTGTGCCATTCCACCTTCAATGACTCTACACTAACCTAAACATGGGCTTGCTATAATGATCATTTTTCACCCCAACACCTTCTGTTATCCTATTACTATTTCGATGGTTTAGCATAGAAAGACGATTAACGATGCAAAGAAAAGTTTTTTTTTACCACAAGCATAAAATATACGACTCTAGTCGATCATAGAAACAATTAAAAAATAAATTGAAGTCAAACATAATTAGTTTTGGTATTTGAATTAAAGTGAAACTCCCCAATGTAGTTTGTGTACAGCAGGTAAATTTAATTTTTCAAGCTCTATTTTATATTATGGAAAAACCAACAACACTACATATAACATATACCACGGAGACCATTTTCTTATTTACCGCTAGAAAACAACAAACACTCTATATACATATAGAAGGAAGGTATACCGTACATACTTGGATACTCAATTTGGTATACGGTAATGTTGTTGCATAATGTTTATTTTTTTTTGTGTATCTTTAACCATTTGGGAGTACTCAGAATAAAATTACTTCTTACATCATATTATTTGCGCTTTTTTTCAGAAACAAATTTAAGAGTTGCTTAAAACTGTTTAAAACAACTATTCGATTAGTTGGTTACACAACTTTTTTTTTTTTTTAACAGAATAAAATTAATTACAGAAGTAATAATAAAATTTATATAGTTCCAAAGAAAATAAGGATTTTGTGTTGAATCAAGAATACTTTTGCATTTTAAAAGGGATCAAAATTTTCGTGGAGCGATAAAAAATTTACTGCCGTAATTTCTATTTTCAATTCTCTTTAATTACTTTGAATTGTCTTTTAGAGCTTAATCTTCCATTCAAAATCCAAAAATACTTTTTGCTTGAAAAAAAAAACTTTTCTGTGCAGAATTTTCCTTTGAAGTTTTAATTACATAAATTAAGACGGCACAATGGTCTATAATAGCTAAAAACAGAAACTCAGGGGTTTCATCGGGGAGACGTTTGCCCAACAAGTGGGCTAAATTTTTGATATATCTTTATTATTGTTCTATGAGTTTGCAGATATGAGCTCATAAAGGTATAACGTAATAGAAGGCCATTTATATTTCTTACAAACTTTCACAGCCTTTAACAGGTTTGTCCTAGCTTGAGATTAAACTATCTTTACTTTAGCATAAGATAACTAAATTTAACAATAGATTCTTGGTCTTGTTGATTGTCAAAATTTGACAGTGTCTGACAGGCGATTATTTTGTTATAAGAGTACGAAAGTTGAAAGAAGGTAGATACATATGTCAATTTTAAGCTGACAGGTAATTAAAATTTTAACGCGTAGCTCTCTAAATATCGCACTTTCTTAATATTCTTCTTAACTACCAAAATACTACATTCAAAAACATTTTACTCGTCGCGAATAAGTCTAAAAAATTTAGGAAGGTTTATAAGTCAATTCACTTATTTCTATCGGAGAAAAAATATAGTTCAAATAGTAGTTGTTTTAGTGCAAACAATATAAACGACTACAACTGCTTGACCCTTAATTTAAATATAACAAGTGAAAAGAAACAATTGACTGAGTTAATTGTTGAAATACCATGCATAGTCAGTGTTGATTTCTTTATCACATAACACATACAAACATGTGACACATACATAACTGATAATCAAGTATAGTACATATTATAAAATTTTCGCCTAATTGGCGCCCTCGCGGGTAAACAGTGATGTTTACGAAAAAATGTTTCAAACAAAAGTTGTCTAATTTTTGATAAGAAACATTTTTTGCTTTTAAACTTCTGTTCTATCTCTAACGGTTTACAAGATGGGTCCTACGGACCCAAGACCCAATTGACCTATGATTCTCATATTCGAACTTGACCTCACTTTTTACGTCCGGAATACGTTGTTAAAATTTCAGCTCGATATCTTTTTTCGTTTTTGAGTTATCGTGTCCACAGACGACGGACGGACGGACGGACAACCGGAAATGGACTAATTAGGTGATTTTATGAACACCTTGTAGCGGACGCATCTTTCCGTTGGCTATTAATTATTCAATAATTAATGGACGAGGAAGGCTGTGACGATGCATTTACCATAACGACATAATTTGTATAAACATTCATTCGATTAATAAATTCTTAACTTTGAAGTCAGATTTATTATTTGCGCGTCTTTCAGGAAAAGGTTCAAGTGAAGACTTCATATTTTGGTTCCGGTACCGGGAATCGAACCCGAGCCTCCTGGGTGAGAGCCTCCTGGATGAATTGTAAGAGGTTGCTCTAACATCTGAAAATGCTGAAATCTAAAATGCGAAATAAAACCAAAAGAACTATATTTGAGAATTTATTCCGCAACCTATGACAAAATTTTTTTCTTAGCATCATTATTTTTAAGTGTTACAAACTTGGGACTAAACTTAATATACTATATATATTTCATATATGCATGGTATAAAAATTTGAAAGCAGTTGCCAAAATAATTTTGTATATCTTGAAAAGATATTTTGTAGTGATATTTTTCTTTATTTAACTGCAACGAAAGAAAATAAAATTTTACACTGTTTATCTAAATATTTATTATAAAAAATATAACCACATAAACTGATTATCGTAAGTGCTCTGATTTATATCACAAATATTCAAGGGAGCAAACCCAGAAAGTTACAAATATTTTTCCATATAGACTTTTATCATCTAATATTTGATATTTTTTAAGAGTAATAATAATTTTCTATTTTATTATTTTTATTATGGTAAAAATTTTTTTTTCGGTTTTTATTTTTTGTCAAGGCTTCAAGAGGAATGAGTTAGGAGAAGAATATTATGTCTTTTTTTGAATTATTCATAAGTATATAACAACTTATTACATTAGTTGAATTGTATTTTGTAATATACATTAAGTTTAATATTGCTTTATTCTGACTATTCTATGTATAGATAGATACTGCATATACAAGCTGATTTCTACCAACTATTTCATCCTTATATTTCGAAAACGGAACGGAAAATCTTAAAACGTGAATGAACGTATCGTCTGAATTTTTGGGGTAATGAATAATCGGGACTATTTCGTTCATAAGAAGACATCTTAGTGGAGAAACATGAGTCAATTTAATTTTTTTTAACTATTTTGTAACAGAATCTTGTTCTTTGCCGCAAAAAGCAATTTTGTTTGGAATTTTTTTTCCTAGACGTCAATTTTCAGTCCAAGTAAGTTGCGGTTTTTACGGCTAAATACCATAAAAATAGTGTAGGAAAAAATTTAGTACATAAAATTATTATTTCGCGAAATTTTTGGTTAAAATTTATTTTGGTGGAAACTTATTATCCTAAATCAAGTGCCGAAAAATGAGGTTTAGAAAATAATATTTCAGCCAAGAGTTCCTTGTAAAAGTTAGCTTGCGAATTTTTTAAAAATCATCCTCTATAAATAGATCAAAATATAAAATACCTGTTTTATCGTTTAAAAGACCTTTCTTTCAGCCTTCCTTTGTTTTTTAAGGACATGATTTGTCAAAAAATTTAATCTGTTATGACATTAACGCCATTTTGACAAAAAATTTCAAATGAGATAGGTAAATTGAAAACAGTATCAGCTCTTGGATGTAACTTGGAACAGTTACCTTGATTATAATCGAGTTGTGGTCTTCCTCCTTCTGTTTCTCCAAGTTCTGCCACCTTCCATTCGTAGGTTAAAAGAGAAAAATTGCTCATTTTTATTAGCTCTAAAGTATCTTGTTTCGATAGCTGTAAGCTTACTGCCTCCTCATATCTCCTCCATTTTTCCAACCGCTGTTTATCAGAATAAATGATCAATTACCTAAGGAGTGATGGGGTACAACAAAACAAGCAAAACACTAAAATTCAAAATAATTTCTCACAATAATTTCTAAAGTTAATGGTCTTGTAGGGCAGTGTTTTTACAAGCATATTCCTCATACCTAAATACTTGTCTGGTACCAATTTTTCTGAAACACCAGATGTGTGTCCACTGATCTTAAGGATAATAAGAATAAATGGAAACTATTTTCAAGGTTAATTAATACAAATTTGAAGACGATATATATGTGAAAATTGAATATGGTGAGCGTTTATCAGTTTGGCCATAATAAACCAACCGCAATGGACAACAACAAAAAATATAAAATTGTAAAATAATGCCAGTCAAGGATTATATTGTTCACTGAAAGCAAGTGAATAAACGTGAAATATAAGTGAGGTTTCTGCCCATCTTCAAATCAATGATTTACTGCCTTACAAATACTTTTTTAAATCCATCTTGAAATAATCTTTATACAAATAAAAGCCATGTCCTTAATTAACCCCCGATCTAAAGTAGTATAAAAAATATGAATGATTTATTTGATTTTCTGAAACAAAATATTTCACAACATAACTAAAATAAACACGAAAGTTTGCAAGCTCCACACGATAAAAAAAAAATCCATTACATATTAATAATAATACATGAAAAAGATCAAAATGAAAACTTTTCATTTACATGAGAAATCTGGTAAGCAAACATACGAAGAGATATACACTACATATATAGCCTTTATTCACAATCATCTTCATCAAGAGTTAGTTAGCTTTTTCACCGCTCACTCATTCCATACATAGGAAAAAAAAATTAACTTAGAATTTGTATGATATTATGAACTAAAACTGCCCTATAAATCTTCTTTTCTCACACTTATATTTTCTTCTATCGTCTCCCATTTTCTCATCATGTTTACTTTATGAAAACCCTTTGTAACTTGTGTATATATGATGTATTTTCACCTATATGACGGATGGAAAAAAGAAAAACTACATATATCGTGTAGAGGGGAGAGTGTTGTACCATAAATCAAAATTTATTCATTTATATGTTTTTTAAAGTAATTTTATAAAATATAACTATATGGAGAACTGTTGTTGCATATAGTCATCTAAAAGACCTTTACTTTATTTGGCAAACCGTTTAGTCTAACCTTATATCTCTATTATTCCAATAAGGTATTTATTTCTGAGAATTTATGTTCACCAACTCTCGATAAAAACAAATATACCATGGTACATCAAGTGTCATACATGTTTCAATAGCATTATGTACCATTGCTCACATCCTCATGTACTAAGAATCACTCTCTTTAGTTTCAATTCACAGAACGGAACAGTATTAGATAATATATGTGATTGAAACTCGATATTTCATATTCACTCATTATCACGTATCATTTAATTCATACATAATACCATGTACCAATGGTACATTATGTTGTTACATTCAAGGTACACCACTTTAAGTATTTTAAACTCATCGGTAGCCTATGATTTGCGTTGAGTATGGGTCATAAATCATTTGAAATTGTCAATTTCAAAATATAAAAATGTCAACTTGTAGTAAGACAGTCAGAAAAATCAAAATTTTTGCTTTTTACGCAAAAATTACTTATTTTTAGTTAAACAAAGCCTTAGTGACAACCAGTCTTCAGCCTACCTGCGTTCTGATAAAGTATCCACATTTAAACACAAACTCTGTCTAGTAAATAGAAATATCTGCCAAGAAACTACAGAATGACTCAAGATACATTGTACGCTAGCTTAGGTACTACATCTTACCATATATATGTGTGATAACTAACTGTACATTTAAACTGTTCATTTCTCATTTCAAAATGTTCACTACTGTACCGACTCTGACTCTAAATGTAAGTATGTGTTGTATGGTGAGCTTTGTTAGCTCAGTGGCTACCAACTTAACAAATATGTATATTATTATTACTAACTCTTTAATACTGATGGTGTACTTTAATATAGCAAGGAATATTTATAGCTTAAATAGTTTTATGTGATTTTATTGTCATAATAATAGTCCCGACAATGCTAACCTATTTTGATGCTGAAAATAGGTATTTACTTAGCCTTTTAGTCAGTCTTTTTCATGCATGTTCTGTCAGTATCGTATGATTTGTCGTTTTCAGAATCAATTTTCTAGCAAATGATATCATATCCTTTTATCTACGCCCGTGGGATGAGGTTAATATATATATTAATATTAAACCTTTTTACTTAAGTTTCCAGGTTTATGTTTCGGAAATGGTAAGGAAAATTATAAATTGTAAAAACGTACCCTTTTAAATGGAACTGTATACTTCTAGGTTCTTGTTCTTTGCCGCAAAATACTCGGATCGTAATCGTAATGTTGGAATATTTTTGGCGGAAAAATACCAGAAAAGTCAGGGCTAGGAATCAAATTTTTCAAACAGAAGTTGTTCTTCGAATAGAACAGAGCAGAAACAGAAGATGTTCACTTTCGTTTGGCGGTGAAATGGTTTCCGTACTTTCTTTGATGCTTACTCTATACAGATTTACGGGAGGCTCTATTTTTAAAGATTATTGGTAAAGTAAGTAAATTTTGTCACCATGTTCATTGGGTTATAAGAACCTTGTTTAATTCATCTGTATTACGACAAGAAATAGTAGGTTTTTAGCTCTTCTTGTACAAATGGAAAGAAAAATGATTCTTAAAAATAGATAATGTCTTCTGTTTAGACTAAAGAAAGGCAAACCAATTTTACGTATTAAATGTTCATAGTAAATAAATTTCACTATACACATATATCATGAAAAACTTTTGAAATATTAAAATTATTTCTACACATGTAATATGTTACACATCAGGTTTTATTAAAATCTACTTTTAATAAGCAAGCAACCATGACTCTTGCTTAGATATTATTGTATGCCTTATATATAATACTACACACATATCATATACACATATATAACATACCTACAGACTAGAGCCTTAAAGCCTCATGTTGAAGTTCGTTAGAACCTTTTACACGGTAGATACATACCACATTCTAAGGGGGTATTATGTTATGTCAGTTACATTTAGTATAGTAGACTATGTATGCTAGACGGAATCTTTTACCTACCCTGGGGGTTGGGTGGTCATGATATTACATTCAATGTTTTATTTGCACCTCTGTGTACATTTTTGGGTGTGTGTGAAGTTTTAATATTGTACCTTACATAGATGAGATGGACATTACTTTCTATTTAAGGTTATTCGATTACTAAAAAAAAGTTAAGACGAAAGATAAGCATGAAAATGTAAAATTATATATATAATATGAAAAATTGTTAAAGAAGTTTGTGCCGTTCCTCTGTAAACTGCGATAAATAATAATTTACAAACCGACAAATTTTAGGATTTTTCTTGTCTTACCGTGTCTTGATTTAATTACAAATGTTAACCTGATTTTAAGCTTGTGGATCAGATATCATCTGTAGACTGGTTTCCGATCTAATATTTTTTATGTATAGTATACGTAATGTCTACTGTTGTACCAATCCATTTTCCATCATGTAGTGTATTTAATAAACGGTTTTGTAACTTTGAGTAGAATCGGTATATGTGAAGTAAATGCTCCCATGGCCATTTTTCCCACCACCCGAAACAAAGCAAAAACCATAAATATTTTAGCAAAACATAAATATTTACGAATTAAATGCAAACTTGGACAAGGTTCACTAGTTTTTGACAAGGTTTGGTCCAGGACGGGTAAACTTATATGCGAACCCTTCATGGATTCCATCGTCAAGCATGCTTGGAAATGCATCTTGCCTGCTTGAGAAACAGGGAAGATCGTTAAACATCATATGTTTTAAGATTTAGCTACATAGATAGTATTTTTATGAATTGAAATTTATACTCCCTTCGAAATGCCCCATTTTTAGCAACGAGCTTTGCTTTTAAAACAACAAACCTGGATTAGATTTCTTTTCAATTGAAATAAAATTACCTATACTCGAAAGGCATCTGTATGAATTATAATTTGCTCGAAGAAAAAATACTCTCTGGTAATAATTCGATAAATCAATGAAGTTTATATAATTCTGTGTTCAAATCGAACAACCTCAAGATATTATATTTTATAGATATCAAAGTTATTTTAATGAGATATGAACGATATAGACATGATGATGCTAGGGTCTTCTTTTTTTTTTTAAATCTTCCATTTTAATAAAATGTAAGCTTTTGATTAAAAAAAAAAAGAATGTTTATATCTTTCATTAAAAATTGTATGTTAATATCACGGATATTAATGAGAAAAATATTATGAAAGCGAGCAAGTTCTTAGAATTTTCATTTAATATATTAGCATACATTTTTATGTCTAAAAGCACAGCTTTTATTATATATCTACTGAAGTACAACTTAAATTACAAAAATATTCATCTGTGTGTATAAGTTAGTAGGTCGTACTCGGTGAACATTTCAAATAACCCTTGCTGAAAAACTCATAGATAATGGAAATTTGAGAATTAAATATATTACTAACCCCCGACTTAAAAGCGGGGTATTAAGTGTATCTGTGTCTCTGTCAATGGGCCTCTGGCATCGTAGCTCCTAAACAAATAAACCGATTATGATTTTAAATATGTTACAAGTTAAAGTTATGGGTTTTGTAGTAAAAATGTATATAATGAATAAATCGATTAGACCTAATTTTGTGTCGAGGTTTCTATAAATTTTTAATTTAGGTGTTATTCAAAAATAAGATGAAGAATTAAGATGGTGGCATCTCTCTTAGTAACGCGCTTAGCATTCTGTGTGCTCCGAACTTGAGAAATCAAATTATGTTATTTAACAATCTTGAACGGGTCCAAAAATCCAACGAAAGGAAGAAAATCGATTAAAATTAGTTGATGGATTAAATCTACTACAATTAAGGTCGGGTTTCTTTCTTTCATACGTTTTTTGTTATTTGTGAACCTTTTTCTTAACATTTAGAAACTGACAAAAAGCTGGCTTCAATAGCTTACAATAATTAAAAATGTAAAATAACTACAACCCATCCATTACCAATAAAAACCGCACATATCTTACGAAATATAAAAATATAAATAAATTTATGTATCTATATTTCCGTTGAAATGAAAGATTTTTATCTTATAATATGAAAAAGTTATTTATCATATGAACAGACTATACATTGAACATATAGTTTATATAAAATAGAAAGATAAAAAGATTTCTGTGAAGAATTCCCGAAACATTCTTACTCATGAAATAGAATACTCCAGAAATAGTTTTAAATACAATATATTTATTAAAAAATTTCTTGCAAGAATACATTATTAATATAAACTGGTATTAGGTCCAGACAATGGGTCGAAATTCAGCTCCGGGCCTAAGTCTGAAATAAATTCAGAAATTTAATTATAACAAGTGAAAATGAATTACTGACTGAGCTAATGGGTGAAAACTCAATATAGACAATGTTGAATATCGATGCTTGCTTAATAAATTAAAAAAGTTTAAAAAAACACGTTTATGGTTTTTTTTGAAGTATTTTCAAGAAAACTTTGTTTTTCTTTATAGAATCTTTACAAAGGCTCACTAATTGAAGCTACTTATAAAATTGACACTGCGTTACAAAATTGGGACTAAATTTAATATACTGTAATATATTTCAATATATAAAGGGTATAAAATGTTTATTGTCAACAAAAGCAAACTTTCATTTTTCAACGAGATTTTGAATTTGTTTTGAACTAATTTAAAATTTCGATTTACTTGTAATTTAAAAAAAAATTGTTTTATAGTTTTACAAATTTTGTAATTTAAAATTTTAATATTTCCATTCTCCTGTTCATTTTTAAGGACATAAAGTACAGTATTTATCCATTTGTTTTTGGGGTAAGGTTTTATTCTATGTAGTAATATATAATTTATAGTGTATATATAACATGTTATGTTAGTATATAACATTTGACAATAAAATTATTATCATAACATAAGAATCTTGAACTGTTCATATTTTATGATTTTACTATGTAGTAAACGGAGTAGTTTCCACTATTCACAATATTAAATAATTTTATCATTTAATATGACACAATATCGACAGTGTGTTTGAGAATCAATTTTCCTAAATTTGATAAAAAAAAAAAAAGTTAGTTAGAGTTTCAAAAATAAAAAAGAGTGCAGTTTTGGGACCCTCGTTAAGCACAAAATTATTTACGAAACCTTTACAAAAACAAACGTAAATGTTAAATAATTACTTATATACAATTTTATTCACTTACTTTTATAAATCTGTATTAGATATGTAATCTATTCTTGATTGCTCATCTTAATAAAGATATAAACAAATTAGTTATTTTAATTATTAAATAATTAAAATATTAAATAATTAATTAAATAATAAGTTAATTTTTCGGGAGCTCTGATAAGACGGGTATATCCACGTAAACATAGTTCAAATCCAGCAGTACTGATTCTTGTAGGAGCTTACTCAAAGTTTTACGCTCATACACTTGAGTTCCAAAATGCTTTTGTTTCAATACATTCATAATGACGTGAACAGAATTGTATTTGACAAAGTAGGTCAAGGAAAAATAGAACTTTCTTGATATTACATTGAAAAAAAAAAAAATTATATGCAAATCAAAAGCATAATAAATCTTGCACGACGCTCATGACTTTAAATGAAACGCAAACTCTTTTTAGGGTCAATTTCACCTGTTACATCCTGTAAATTGTTTATAGTTGTATACGATTATAGTGTTATTTTAGAAAAAAAAAAACATTTTTTTAGATTGACTTACACTTGTTTTATATTAAACTACCACCAATCAAATAAGGGATGAATTTGAATGATATGGTTAAGTACACTTTTACTGGAAAATTTTAAATGGAAAATGTTTCATGATTTTATCAAATTGTATTCATTCAAAACTTGTAAGACACGCACACAAAGATAATAAATAAAACTGCATTTTAAGAAGTAAACAAAGCAAAATTGTTATTGTACTCTTAAGTTTTATTTAATTAAGGCAGAATTATTTGCATTGGGATATTCTTTTACTTTTATAAAAAATTTTAAACTTCTGGAGGTGTTGATTTAATAAGATTTGAATATTCGTAAACAGAAACCTGCTAGATCAGTTTCTAATAAGCAGTACCTAGGAGTACCAGTGAAAATAGATTTGGCAGAGCACAGTGGTCCCTCGTCTACGTAAAGTTGGGAAACAAATACAAAATGCTTGTTTTGGGTAGTTTCTTAGAAAACCATTTTTCTTTAGTGTTTCTAAAAATTTCTTTGAGAATTCTTGAAAATAAATACCATGGCGTATAAGCACAATTTAAAAAGCCCCTCCAACTATTTTCCAAAACCTTCTATCAGAATTTCTGAATGTTAATAAAAATTTTTATGAAATAAGTAACCCAAAATCTGATCAGTGATATGATATGTTGAAACTTTTATCAGCTCAATTTCCAGTTTGATCATTTTTAATGATTATAAATTAATTTTTCTTCTTTAATTAAAAATAATTTAGCCAGGAACATCAAAAGCAAAAAAAAATCAAAATTTCATACAGCTGAAGAAAATAGTTTTGCTTATTTATTGTAAAATATTTTATTTTTAGAAATTTTGATCTTTCTGAAGTTGTGATGGCAGAAGAGTGGGTCATAGCCTCCTCTTTCTATTCAAAAATCAATTTAATTAAAAATTTCGCTGAATATAAAAACATTCAATTTAAAAAAAAAATAATTGTCCTTGTTGTCAAACTATCTTAAACAAAATTTATAGAAAAGAAATTCGAAATAAGCACAAATAAACTACTTTTTTTGCATCGAAACCAAAAAGTAAAAATTTTTTCCCTGTTTAATCAAAAAAGATTTTCTCGCAGTAAAAATAAAACTAAAAAAAAAAAAAATGTCAAAAATTTCGCTATATTTATATTCATAGAGTGGTATACAAGTCGTATATCCAGTAATAGTCATACATGAACGCGTTTCACTTGTTTTGATAAGCTAAAAACGCAATGAATGAAAATGTATACTAAAAGAAGAAAAAAAGAAAGAAAGTACGAAAGATGTGTGTGTAGAAAAAAGAATGTTGTGGTGAGTAGAACTATTAGATCCAGATCAGTACCTTTTTGTTTGACTATTCTTCGTCTGTATTTATGATAAATATCTTCATTTTATTAACTAAAAAATTCCAAGTAGCTTTTTCCAAAGTAGCTTTTTTGTTGGAATAAAATTAAGTATATAAGAAACAAAAATTTAGTGTGTTAAAGTTTGAAAATGAATTCAATTTCTGAAACATGCCACAGCATACAAATGTCACAAGTAGGAAAAAAATAAAAAGAATTCATGAAATTAAAGTGTTATTTTTGAGATATTTGAATTTATAGATGTTTGTTACGTTTTCACAAAAAAACTACTGGGCGATTTTTATTAATTTACGAGTTTATTTATCATAATGGTAAAATTTATCTTCTAAAGACAACGGTGGCCAAAGATAAATCCACATTTCTTACAATACGTAAATATTTTTAAACCATTATACTTAAGGGTCGTCTTATCGTTCAGGAATAGAAGTAACGTTGGTGTTTAGTGCGTCGAAGAATAATACGCGCTGCATTTGTATTTAAAGTAAGGTTGTAATTAGGAGAATTAAAAAAGACTCACATATCAAGAATTGATCTTGTAGTCATGCCAATTGTTCCAATCAACTGGGCTATACGTGTTCGAGGCACAATGTGTATTTTTTTCAACTCGACGATATTCATTTTTGTTTGTTTGTCAACATTAACAATGCAAGGTAGGTTAAGGTTTTTGGATACCGAAAAGTGTTACCAAAAAACTAAAATTTGGTGCGTCTATTAATGAGTATTTAACGCCTTCTGCATAAATTTCATGTCGATTCTCTGTAATTCAATACGCCTTCTGCATAAATTTCGTGTTCATGTTGGTATATGGAGAAGTCGTAATAAACGTTGGTTTTTTGGTCAATAAGTGCTTTTAAAAATGTTTTACCATTTACATAAAAAAATTTTATCAATATTCCAAAAGTTTTAAGCGTTAAAATCATATCAAAATTAAGAACTGTGCATAAAAATGAAAAACCTTTTTTTGGTAAAAACACTGACTTTCATAGATAATTTCTCATAAACCGTATAAAGAATCGGTATGAATATTTCACAAAAGACGAAAAAAAATTATAAATTGATTAATAAAATTTCAAATTTTTTGGATAATTTTCATAATTTTGGTATCGAAATACTTTTCTTAATTTTCGGGATGAAACCAGTAAGTTTCTATCAAAAGGTTGAAACGAAAAACCTCTAAACACGTCGTTCAGCAATATATACTTCGTAGTATAAATACCGTCGTAGTATATAGCGTATACCGGAAAGAATGTGAAGGATCAGGAAACCTTGTTGTATACCCTCATACACACACATATACACACACTTACACATGTTGTGTGTAGGCCTAGTAAGTAATACTTTCTGATGCTGTGTGTGCTAGCTTCTCCTCTGTACAAACCTCATCTTCAATAGGCATGCCGGCGCCAAACACTCCCTGGCGCCATACTAATCATCTACCGGGCTTTTCAATTCATCTACGCTATAACACTATAATAGATAATGTCCTTTTGTACATCATATATACTTATAAAAAATTATATGCCATACATACCGGTTCGTACATTACATCTTTAATTTTCATCGTTTTCCATTTATTTTATCGTAAAATTTTATTAACAATCATTTTTTTGTATAAATATTATATTGTATATGTATTATATGTACTTTTGTAGTTTTATAAATAGAAAGAAAATATTACGAATAATTTTAAAGTTTTTACGCAATATAATAATTTTGGAAAATGGTAATCATAATAATATATTTAGATTAAAGCTATCGACATACCTGACATGATGACCTAAATTATGTTTTATTATTATTCATACAAACTTACAGTTGACTAAAAAGTCACTTAACCCACTTAACCACGTGGTTACTTAATATTTATTATTTATGGGGGTTTACTAAATTTTGTATACAAATTTAAACGTCAAAGCGTGTCGATTATTATTGATGTTTTTTATGATACAATGGCTAAAACTATAAAGACCAAATAACATGTCGACTGTCGAGTTATAGATAACATGTCGAGTAAGTCTTCATTAAAAAGAATTGAATTGAATCTTTACCAGCTGGATCATAAGTGCTTCAGACGCGATGTAAAATTTTAACAACGTATTTTTAACTTCCAATTCAAAAAGAGGGGTGTTAAAAATTTGACCGCTATGTATGCTTGTTTGTCTGTCTGTTTGTGATATCGTACCTCCTAAACAAAATTTTGATTTTTTTAGTTTTCTTTGAAAGGTAATTTAATGGAGAGTGTTCTAAGCTATCTTTCAATTGAAAAATTTGGGCTCCGTATACGAAATCACTAGAAAAGATACTTTGATACTCAGAAATCTGTTCTGCTTGGGAAGGCTCTAAGGAAAACGTTATTTTAAAGAGAGTGTTTCTAATCAAAATTTCATTAGCTTTATTTCTCTTCTCGTTTTTAAGTTATCGTGTAGCCAGACAGACGCCAAGGTGGAAAAACGGACAGACGGAAGAACAACTGAAAATTAAGGTTATTTTACGAACACCTATACCAAAAATTTGTTCGTAGCATCAATATTTTTAAGCGTTACAAACTTGGGGCTCAATTTAGTATACCTTGATATATTAAATATAAAAATTTGAGCTGATTAGTATTACTTCTTAAAAAACTAGATTATAATCTGCATTGAAAATATAAGTAAAATGAATCATCTATTTATAAATAGGATTAAGGGATAATCCTGATGTCGAATTGGCCAAATTAAACGTAAAAATGTAAAACTAGACTTGATATCATGGCAAAATTTGAAAGTGACATTAACATTGCGATACTCACGTATAACGCTAGTGTGTATTTTCTTAAATTATTATCTGCTTCTTTTGTATTTTCTATCTTTGTTAAATTAGGAATTTTAAATATGAAGTGATAAAAAAAAATTAATCCAATCCCCTCTTGACTAGCGAAACGATGGAGTAACTTTTTAATATGTTACCTATAAATTTTTATCAATAGCTAGTTAATCTATATCCTTTTCCAATTTTTTCTTCATAATTTCAAGGTAAAATTTAAGTTCCTAAATGAAACCCAATAAAATAAATCCCAAAGATTTATATGAAAAACAAGTGAAAACAAACAATTGACTGAGTTAATTGTTGAAATACCATGCATAAATAGTGCTGATTACTCTATCACATTGCACATACATATACAATTTATGTATTACATACTATACAATTTACGCCTAATTTGCGCCCTCACGGGTAAACAGTGATGTTTACGAAAAATGTTTCAAATAAAAGTTGTTTATTTTTTTATAAGGAACATTTTTTACTTTTAAACTTTTGTTCTATCTCTAACGGTTTACAAGATGGGTCATACGGACCCATAGGTCAAGACCCAATTGACCTATGTTGCTCATTTACGAACTCGACCTCACTTTTTACGTCCTGAGTACGCTGTAAAAACTTAAAAAAATTATCGAGCCCACAGGGGGACGGACGGACGGACAACCGGAATTGGACTAATTAGGTGATTTTATGAACACCTATACCAAAATTTTGTTCGTAGCATCAATATTTTTAAGCGTTACAAACTTGGGACTAAACTTAGTATGCCTTGCAAATTACATATATGCATGGTATAACAAGTTTAATTTCAATTCTTGCAAGCCACAAAGGATACCTTTCGTACATATGTAAATTTGAATTAGATTTTGTCCTTAAAAAAATAAATAATTTTTATTGTTTTGTAAATATTAAAAAAAATTCTAAATTTTTATATTATTCAAATGTCAGATTCACATAGCAAAAAAAAAAAAAAGTTTAAACAAAACTATTTGAATTATAGAATTATTTATTTCCATTTCTATATATCCACATGCAATTATAATATTTTCCATTCTACATATTATACTTTTCAAATATCATATACATAATATTACTACAATACCTCTACAAACATCATACATACAATACCTACAGGATATGTTATAAACATTACTTATAAAAATGTTCATATATATTAGGTATAAAGCTATACTTGAGTTTTATCCAGGCCAACATTTAAAAAAACAAAGTACCTACATTTTTAAAGCACACAGTTTAATAGGGAATATTCATGTATTTTTTTTATATATTTAATTCACTGTTTACACCGTTATAACAAAGTAAAGAATATAAATACTGCTTAAAAATGCTGTATTTAAGTATAAAAATATTTAAAATACATTATAATTTTGAGATATTTAAACTCAGTTCTTTGGCGCTCTCTGTTGATGGCGCATTATTACGTGATCTGTCAATTTTTGACAGTTCAATGTATAATTTACACTTTAAAAAAATTAATTTACAATACAGAATTTACACTCGTTATCATAAAATTTTCTAATAAAAAGCCGTAGAATAGTATAATTTAATGAAATACCATATAAAATGTAAGTAATTAATATCATACAGTATGTCAACAAATTTGACAAGTCCGTAATATGATGTCACGTCCGTATAAAAAGTTAAATTTCCGTTTTGGAAATTTTTAAATGCTCTCACTGAATTTGTACTTTTATTAATTAATTTTAAGTAATTAAAAAGATATTAATTACTAAAATAATGGTTTAGTTGAAATGTCCAGTCATTAAAGTTACGGAAGAAAAACGTTCGAATCAAATTTAAATTTCATGAATATTCCCCTATTTAAGTAGTTTGATATTTTAATATTAATTTAAAATTACTTATATTTACCAAAAATATAAATTCAAATCAATTAAATTGTACTATTAGGCTTGAAAACATACTTTAAAGTTCAAAAAATTGTCCTAGATAAAACAAATCAAGTATAGAGTAAGTTTATTGAAAAAATTAGCAAAAAAAATTTTTGTGGCCAATGGGAGTCCTGAACCCGTTAACGTTTTAAGGTTTTGGTACCCGAGTACCACAGAAGGTGTTTTTTGTTGTGTTATTCACTAAGTATTAAGACAAACAAATTTGCACAGATGAGCTTTAAACTTTTGTGGAGGTTGCTACTGAATGAATAGTTCAGCAAGTATCGTATGGGTATCAAAATACCTAAAGGTAACAGAAAGGAAGTATCGAAATACCTCAAGGTGAAAAAGTTAATTTGAACTTCTGGCAGTGTATCTTTTATTGAAAATATTAAAGTGATTGTAAATACACGCACCACAAAATTGTAAAAAAGTTTGGTTTATTGCCCGGTACAGACATATTAATCAAATACATGCTTTGTAGTCAAGTAATATGTTCACGCAACTACAAAAATATACAATATATTGTGTGCAAGTGATGCTTATAAATTTGATAATATAGATATCGCCAGTCAATCATCAAAGCTCTAACTATAGTCGTTTCTGTTCATCAAATGATGGACCTTCGATGAACTCATAAATAAATTAAAATTGTTTTTATATCATCGACAACCTTTTATTTTTATGGTATTTTATTATGCATAACTACAAGATAGTCTAAATATTTCGGATAGTTTTTTTTATCAAACTCTCTAGATTTTTTGGCGAAGGAATATTCCAATTGAAAACGATAACCTTAATGATTCATCATTTTTTCAGCCAACTTTGAACGATAAAATAATAATAAAAAGCCCTATGACCTATGAACCTTTTGTGATTTTTGGAAACTTTGTTAATCAAAAAATGTTTTTATAAATTTTTATTGAATTCCTTAGTATTATTCAATCCTTGTATATCTCATTAAGGATATATACCTACACCAATTTTTTTAACTTGTTGCAAATACTTTCAAAAAATGTACTCTAGCTTTACACCCATATGGATGTTATATGATAAAACAAAACATGTACACATAACTATTTACTATACGGGAGAATATGTACAGAGAGCTATGTATGCCTATCGGCATGATCCTGGCGCCACTATGTCCTGCCAAGACTCCTGCCGTGGCGGCCTAACTTTACATGCACCATATCATTTTATTTCATGATACAATTTTCTATTATATGTTACAAAATATTATCTCTTACCTAATTCAAATTTTCAAATATTTTTGCTTTAGTACTAAAATTATATAAATAGCTTTTACTATTAAACATTTTTAACTCGGTCCTCAGCTCGAAAAATGGTTTGGGACTCTGATAGGGACACTTTCGTCAAGTTTTAAGATTCTTTCCAATATGATTGACTAGACAGACACAAAATTTGAAACTTTTATTAAAGTGTTGATAATCTCCACAGTTTTAGTTAATAATGTGTCTCGTCTTAAAACATATAGAGTGTCTTATAATACCTGACCATATGTTTGTATGGTTCCACATCTCTTTGAAGAATGTTAGAGACTACTTTAGTCATGTTTTTCGCTTTTCCGGGATTCTGTACATTTCGTCCAATATGACCACCTGGCCATAGGGAAACTATATGGACTTCCTGCGAAATTTAGGACGTAAAGCCGGTTATGGGGTTTTTCGATCTGACATACGGTTAACGATTGAGGTCTCATTAATTATAGTATATAATTTTTAGAAGTTATGGACAAATATTAAGAAAACTTAAAATTTTTGATTATAAGCAAAGTTTTTGTTTGTAAGCTGCCTATTTTTTCGACAAATTTAATATTAAGAGAAAAATTTACTTTCAAAGTACTTACTAGTTTAACATAAAGTTTGACTTTTTATTTAAGAACTTTTAATATAAATTTCTCTATAAATATTAAGCTTAGTGAAAAAATAGCTTAGCAAATTGTAGTAAACTTTATTTCCTATGCTGTTTATTATAAAAATTTAAGTTTTCCTAATAATAATCAAGAAATTCTTAAAATTAAAAACGAGAATTAACGAAGTTTTCCCCAAAGAAATCCGCTATTCGTACATTTTGCCTACGTAACATTTTTCTCGTGATTTGAACTATAGCGTGAAAATATGACGTTTAAAATATTATTTGTTAGTTGTTAACTACATAATATTGCAGTTTTACCAAGACAATAAATACATACAAAAAAATGTTTTAACTCCCTACAATAAAAATAATTTTTCTTATACATATTCTGACGATTTCTAGATGATATTTTATAATGTGCCAGTAAGAAGCTCTCAATGTTATTTTAATCATTTTTATTAAATGTAAAAATTAAACTTGTTGGAAGTAAAAATGGAAATTTCATTTTCGAGTTAACCAATGCATTGCTTAGGTGTTTAAAACACCATTGTAGCAATCAGTCACGATTGTAGGAGAATATGTGAGTACCTAGAATCAGAATAATTATTTATGTGTTTTTTAATGCCAGTCATTGTGAGTAATAGAGTAGAGTTATGCTCAATTAGCAGATAGTTAATAATCTAGATTAGCTCATTGAATACCGAAATATTGTACAGTCCAAGCTCTTCCTGCCACTTGATTTCTTTTCAATGGTCCTAAATCACTTTAATAGTTTATTTCACATGTAGGGAGCAAAAGTAAAGAATGTCTCAGATCTCATGTTCAGTGAGATACATGAGATCTGAGGCATTCTTTACTTGCCTCCTGGGTGTGTATACTAATGTTTTCTCCGGCAGAGGCAGAAAGCGGCAATAAGCGTCAATATTTTTTCTGTTCCACTTAATTTAGGCTTAAAGACGTTGTATTATTGATAATATGCTGAATGTCGCTTCTAAAATTTACAAAAAATATCGAGCCCAAATCCGACCAATTTTTTTTTCTTAGTTTGTATTGTACAACCCCTAAAAAGGATATTACCTTCTGGCCTGTTTATAAGTTTAATTAATCATCATCATAAAAGATCTTTATTAAATATAGAATGGATAGAAACAGACAAATAGACAGACAAACATTGGATAATAAACGATATATTTACTTTTTTTTTATAGTAGTCTGTTGAAGAATGAAACAGTTGATTATATTAAAAAGAATGATTAAATATGTTTTTCTTTTCACGAAAATGGATAAATTTTATTAAGATAAAGGTAGAAAGAACAAAAAAATATAACATTCGTACAATTTAGTTGAAATGAATTTGATTGAATTGTGTATATGATATTAATACAAGGTGGTAATAAAATCTGGTCCACCGGAATTTTTATTTTGTGTATACAATTTTGTATACCATAGAGTTTATTGTATGTATTTCAAAGCCATATAGATCAGTTCGTAACCCGAGAAATCCCAGTCGAGACAGATCAGAGTTCACAGAAACGACTCACATTAATTGTTCGAATCTCTCCAAGAATCATTTTAGTCTCACAACTGTGAATACACACAACGCACATTCAGTGACTAAATGCCCACAAACTTCTACTATAGTTATTTCTCTTACAACACTCTGGTAGCTTCTCTTCAACAATAAAACGGTCAATAATTTCAGCTTTTCTTTTTTTTTTCTAGAATCATTAAAATTGTCAAAAACACAACCGTTCCTGTGCTCTTCGTCTTAATAATCCGAATTTTTTCTAAGATTATCTCGAGTTAGAGACGATCAACTGACTTTGAATTTGTATGGTAATTATATATCCTTAAAAAATTCTCTGCCACTATACCCATAGCAAGACAACTGTCGTATAGGTAAACTAATTTAAATTAAATTTAAAATCTATTCCAAAAAGATAAGAAACTTTGACATAGACTTTGGCTTCATAATTCTTGCCCTAAATTTTGCGGATCTAATTCGTGAGTTTGTCTATTTCACAAAATAAACTCATGCTAATTGGAACCATTGGAACCATTAGAACTACATATTAGGACCACTTTGTCCATTCTCATACAAAAGATCTACAATATAGTCTGTATAGGTAAATACATATAACAATTTATATAAATGGGCATAATGCCAGAAAATCAGCCAGTTTAAGAATATAATATATAAAATAATATATTTTAAACTTATTTGACATTTATTGATGAAAGAGAATTCAGTATTCATTTCCAATATATCCTACATATAGTTTCAACTTATATTCATTGTACAATCTATATATATGTATATATATGATGATATATTGTTTTATTGACTATACTCTACTTTTGAGAACTTTCTATATCAATTCGATGTATTCGATGTTTATATGTATATAGTTACCTACCTATATTTAAACAGTTGTTTATATACTTGAAAATGATAATAATATAGATATTCTCCAAACGGGAATTAAATTATCATAAAATTAAAACAACGTAAAAAAAAAATTCTTTTTAATATTGAAAATTGAAAAAGTATAATAAAAATTATTATTTGTTTTTTTAAGTTATAGAATAATTTTTTTTAAAATCATTTATTTATATCTTTTTACTTTAAGTTTTCTTTTAGGGTTTTTATTTCAACAAACACAAAGAAATGAAAAATAAAGCCTCATTTCGGTTCTATGTAAGTGACTCAAATTATATGTAACCTTTTCGTGTATAAATTAGTAAATTTTTATGTTTGTATATGTGCAACAAAGTGAATGAGTGATGCGATTTCCATATTAAATGTGCAATGTAAAAAATTTGGTTTAAAAATGTAAGAAATATGTAATTTTTATCACTTTTAAAGCAGTGAGAAATGTTTTTGTGTGCTGTTTACACAAATATACAGATAGAATAAGACACGAAGATGTTAAATATAATTTAAGTAACTTACGTATAACAGAAGTGGTGGAATTGTTTAAGTTCTGGACCGGGTGACCAGTGGACCCGGGTTCGAGTCCCGGAATCTGTGTATTTTTCTTTTCTTTCTATTTGTTCAAATGAAAATACGTTATGTGCGTTAATCCATTGAAGTGTAAAGTCTTGCCCTCATATCTTGGTATAATGTGTTGAGGTGGCAAAAGCTATTCAAAGTGTCCTGTTTATGAAGAGATTTCAAAATTGGTTTGGGTTGGGATACATTTAGACCATAGGGTTCGCTGTGACAGGGAAAAAAGGGTGCATCCCTGGCCACTACTCCATGAACGATTTGAATCTACTTAAAAACAGCAGGAGTGTTTGGACGTCAACAACTTTCCGGTTGAAGAGGTCGTCAAAGAAAGGCTGCCTCAAGTGAGTCCTTTTCCTCATGTAAAGAGCTTGGTGGAGAAGATGAATGTTTTCTACTGTGACAATACCTGAAATAATCGTGACACACTGGTAGGCCCAGTTGCTTAGCTCAGCCCTTTAAAACGTTATAACGTATTCAATAATTCCTTCTCTCCATATAATATTGACCTTTCTTATATCCTGATTCAATAGCTTCTGCATGCCTATTGGTGCTTGTTTCTGATGGCCTTGTGCCATTTCTAGTAAAACCGTAGGCTTCATAAATCCCTGGAATGTCCTTGTGTCCCGGTACTCATACCTTTACAATCCTTTGTTCCCCTAATTTATTTAAGGACTTCGACAGTCCTTTGCTCTCTTAAGTGTTTAATAAAAATAATGATTCGAATAACTTTTAGATTAAAGAGTGTTGTTCATAATATTACTGATATCTTATTTGGTAAAAACAACAATTTTTTTTGCAAGAAAACTTAAATAATATTTATCTGCAAAAATAATAGGTACTCGAACCATTTTCTACTTTTCTTTTGAGATTTAGTCATAACATTTGATTCCATCTCTTAATTTGATTAAAAAGAGGAACAAAAAAAAACTAAACTAACCTAGTAACAATATACATTTTATAAAAAATTAAATCACCTAAAATAATAACAAAGGAATATAACATTCGAAGTAATTCTAGTAAAAACAAAAATTACTATCTATAGAGAAAATAATAAAATACCTAAAACATTTAACTAAAACTATATTACACAAAGAGTTGTTGTCGAATTGTTCAAACCAAATCTTCTATTATGGTAGTAGTTTTTTTTTTCTATATGTATATATACAGAGAGATAAACCTCGGACCTCGAAAAATTCGATTGTCAACACAAATTGGTACCATCTTTTGTTGTTCAATTGTGAGAATTGGTTACAATAACCATTTTCAAAAAAACAATATTATTACAATTTGGCATCTCAATATTGTGTGCCATAGAAGATAACCTTTTTCGAAAGAAATAAAAATTGAATCGACTTCAAATATTTTTAATCCTAATATTTGTTAATTTATTTCTAAAAATGAGAATTAATTAAGTTTTTTGTTGGGAAAGCCCATTGATTACTCTGAGAAATTTATGGTTTATGGAAATGCAGTACGATAAAATTTAGAAGCTTCGTGCCTATAATGATGGGTTTTTTAATCAAACAGAAAACCATTTTATCAATAAAAGTGAAAGATCTGGTTTTACCTGTAACCCACCATCTTAAGCTAAATTTGATGATTGAATCACAAATATTTGATTGCACAAGCTTCCGATTGCATTCCACATTAGGGGTTCCTATTTAGGCGGGGAGATTTACGTGCGTTACGATTTCCATTTGGGGCAGTATGTGGCTGCCGTATTTGTCCAAACGGGAAATTATAAATACCTCATTCAAACCTAATAAAAGCCAAGCCGAAATTTCTAGTCGGACACAAGTGTAGCTTCCGAATGCATACCACATTAAGCGTTCCTATTAAGGTGGGCAGATGGACACGCATTTTCTTTTCCATTCCGACCCGATGTGACTGTCTTATTCGTACCAATAGATGAATTCGAAACGCCTCGTACAAACCTCATTAAAAGCCTTACCGAAATATGTAGTTGGGTAGTTTTGGGTTGAAGGTTGTCTTGAAGATTGTTGCCTTTTCTACGATATTGTGAAAAGGTTTTGGATCATATGCACCATAAGAATAAATAAGCTGGTAGGGAAATAATGTATAATTTTCAACTATACTGTACCAGGCAACACTTTTAATCCATACGTACTATATAGAGCGAACAATAAGTTTAAAATTTCGTTAATATAATTATTCCTCTTCAAATACGCAACACATATATCGATGTTCAATTTGTTTTTAGCAAAGTTTTGAAAAATAGTTAAATTTTTTTTTTCTGTAGCTATAAAACTTGTTAATGCTTTCCGTGTTATAAGTCCAAACTTTAATTACGTTTATCTAGAGTTAGAGGCGGCCAACTCACAGGAGGTAATTGTATATCCTCAATAAGCCATATATGCCCATAGTGAGACAACAACCTTAACTGCCTTGTGTAGGTTTATTTGAATGGTTTAATTTAAGAAACTTTTTTTTGTTCTTCTGTTTTGAAATCGGTTAAAAAGAAGCGATTTACTAAACAAACAACAACCAAATAGAATTATTTCTAAGTACACAAAAGTAATGTTCAAAACAATTTCTACTTTGAATAAAAAAACATTTTACATTCGATATAAACAGTTTTCTCATATATGTATGCTGCACACACACACACACACAACATTTCACAACGTACTGTACGGGTTATTTAATATTCAAGAGTATATTTTTTGGTTAAAAGAATTAAAATACATTTTATTTGTAATAATAAATACGTTTCCCCCAATACGATCAAATAGATTTCTCAGACCATTACTACGTTTAGATATTTTGTATTTTAAATATGTTCTTTTTGAGTAATTAAGTGGAGAAGTTTTTTAGTTAAGTTTAACCATGCTGTAGGTTTGATTCCGGGTAGCGGCAATCTGATCAATTATAATTAATCGGGCAGTAAATTGATCACACTGACGAATAAGAACGAAGTAATCGACTCCACAAAAATGAAAATAGTTTATTGTATATTCGGATGTATTTTTAAAAAGATAATGAAGTGAGTGGCCTCTGTTATAGGTGAATATCAGAAAAACGATAAAAAATTTCGATTTTTCGCAAAAATTTAAAAAATCGAGATGTGTCCGATTTCGGTAAAACTCAGTTTCTAAGGTAATTTTGACCCAAAGAATTCAAAAATGCGGTTCATTTGCTCATTGGATGCGTCATTTCTGAGAAAATCGCTTTGAGTATGCAATTTGGGATAATATTTCAAAAACTACGCATTCAATGATCGAATAAATTCGATTTCTGAATTTTTTGCTTCAAAATTACCTTATAAATTGAATTTTATCAATATCGGTGACAAAAGAAATTTTTCGTAATTTTTTTAAGGGGTACGTACCCCTTCAAAAAAATCGAGAAAAATTTTATATATTCGATTTCGATAAAACTCAGTTTATAAGGTAATTTTGACCCAAAAAATTCAAAAATCCGGTAAAATTCATTTGCTCATTGGATGCGTCGTTTCTGAGAAAATCGCTTTGAGTATGCAATTTGGGATAATATTTCAAAAACTACACATTCAATGATCGAATAAATTCGATTTCTGAATTTTTTGGGTCGAAATTACCTTTAAATTGAATTTTATCGGAGACAACAAAAAGTTAGAATTTTTTAGATAGACATAAAAAAATTTATAATTTTCTGACACTTTGCCAATTCGCTCCGTGCGTGAGTTTCGTTTCCATGGTAACGATACACTACTTTAATTATAGAATTGTATGGATGCATATATAATTGTATGGATTGCATTTAAGACTTACATTTAAAATTTAATATTCTTGTCTCACAAATTTAAATAAATAATTATGATAATTTTCATTTGAAAAATAATATTTGTTCAATTTGATTTCTTATTTTCACAATTTTTAATGCATTAAGTTTAATTAATTCGTGTTTAATTTTAATTTGACATTTCTATTACATTAACATGTAAAGAATTGCAAATTAGTCATAACAGCCCCCTTTATCTCCAAAATTTTTCACTTAAAGCGCTGGCATCGATTTTATTGTCCCTACCATGACTACGCACACAACGAATAGCGAGGCAAAAACCTTAATTAAAATTACATAACTGTTCAAAGCAATTAGAATAGTTCCAAATAGCCTCTATACCACCGTATATATCCAAAATTTCCGGCGAAATGGTACCAATTTTCATCCGTCGGAAAATTATGGAACAGTATCACAATAGAAAAGAACAAACTTGGTTAAAAAATTGTGAATACGATCTCGAAAGTTTCTCTATTTACAATAGATCACAATAAACCAATGAAAATTAAAACTTATTACTAATAAATACAAAAATAAAAAATTTATTATATCTATATGCATATTGTCGAATATTCTAACAAATAAGTACCATTTTCTATATAGTAATACATGTATACATACTAGAATAATATTGCCAAGCCACTACAATATTTTTCGGTCGTAGAAATAAAATCATTCTGGTTGAATTGTAAATTGAAAAGTAACCGACCGTGTTACAACAATTCGACAATGAGGTTATTTTCTAGATTTAAAATAGAATTATATTCATATAGTAATAGTTTTCTAGTAGCTATATTTTCGAGACAATTCTTTTTATTATCATTTTTATTTTTGTTAAATGTTCTCATATTCATGTTCTCATATTCGTATGTTTGTTTTTTATTAGCTTTCTGGTAGAAAGTTATCTTTTACACCCTGAAAATCGCTGTGAAGAATCTTATAATTTCTTTACGTTGAAAAGTGATGGCAATGTCTGGAAGTGCCTAGCTTACCTTATAATGTTATTAATTTTTCCTCAAGTAACATTTCTTGTTCGAAACTTTTTTCTAATGCGAATAGTTTCTGTAAAAAAGGACTGAAAAATTTCACTCAAAATAATTTTTTCGTACCAAAATTGTTATTTCTTATAATTGTTTCTGCGAAATCTAGACACTCCAATTAAATGAACAAAAGCACAAAAAGCAAGATTTCAATCAATTCCTGCCTAAGCTATTCGGTTTACAAAAAAATGTTTCAAACAAAAAATTTTTGCGTATTTTAGAACAACGTTTTAATTTAAAGTGTTCATCTAATGTTTGTCAGTTATGAATCAAAGTGAGATTTTAATAAAACCTGGAATCTGAGATTGAAACAAGTGAAATTTACAAAATTTAAAAAACCCCCGACAAATGCGATTTTATTTTTTGTAAACCGTTTTTTGGAAACTTAGCTATAAAATGTTCTCAATCAAGTCGGTTCGAACGTTTAAGTCAACTGAACGTAACTGAAAAACACACGGACGCACAGATAAACACTTTAAACTTATAACACTCCTTCTTAAATCAATGTTAATTAGATGGTCAAGGACATCAGATGAGATGAAAAGGATACTTAGAGAGCTATCATTTTTTGGGACAAATTTTTGGAAATATTTTAATTGAAATTGAAATATTTGAGTTGACTTTGTTCTTTTGAAATATTGAAATACTTAATTATTTAACCATTTCATTTTTCGAAATGAATTGAGCCAGGTTTATTTGACCATTCATTTCCATGGTAATTATTTATATGTTAAAATTATATGTCATGCCTTTTCCAAACTCAATCAATTTTGAAGATCATCGCCAATTTTTTAGTTTTTTCGGGTACAAAATCTAAACTTGCACAGGAAACATATGTAAGAACATTCTCCGTTAAACTACCATTCAAATGAAATCCGTTAAACTACCATTCAAGGCAAACACACTGACACACTCACATAGCGGTCAAACTTATAACATCCCATTTTTAGTTCGGGGGTTAAAAAAAGACATACTTTATACTTTTTATTGCGATCATAATTATTTGCCTAGCCAGAAAGCTAATAGCCAGGCCTCTAAAAATCATATCTACCACGACTTGATTTTTTTTTGCTTTTTTTTTAATGTATTTTTTGCCAATGTCTGATATGATGGTACTCTGCTGAGTGGGTGTTAAGTTGGGGGTTGCACTTATTCTGCTATTGAGTTCGTTAGTTTTGAACTGGCGGTGGTGGATGGATGATGAGAGAGATTTTCAACTGTTTATTTGAAATTGTTTCCGTTTTGAATATAATTTTTGTCTATATATGATTTGATTGCTTGCTTATATGGATGTAAACTATAATATGTCTGTTTTGACTTTTATTTTATTCGATTGTCAATCTGTTTGTCAACTTTTGTTTCTTTTTGTAATATATAACAAAATAAAAAAATATCTAAACAATTGAAAGTGAATTTTATTTACGTTTATTGATATTTATACTGAGTGGTTTTTTTTTATAGAACTAGAAAATACTAGAAATGTATTCTATGACTCATGGCGAATCTTAAAAGCAATTTCAGAGCCGAAAGATACGTAAGAACAAATGTTTTGCTACATTAGTTCGTATCAGAATAAGTTATTAAAAGGACAATCGCATACTGACTGATAAACAGGGGTATATTTACAACAAAAATTTTTCGATTTTTCGTAATTTTTTTAAAGGGTGCCCCTTTAAAAATATCGAGCAATATCTGAACAAAATCTGCTTCGCCGTTTGAAAATCATCACCATTTTTCGAATATCAGATACACAGTTCCACACTCAAACTTGAAACACAGCTAAGAACACTCGATCAAATACTTTTCAAACAAATTTTCTTGATATTTAGCGAAGAACGACGGTGTCACCGACAGACACCCAGCTACATAAGTATGTTTAAGCCTATAACATCCTTACCCCCGTTGTTAGAAAATACAGAATTCTTGATAATTATTGAAGCATAAACTTATTAACATAGAAATAATATACAATAAAAAAATAGTAATTCGATTAATAATTGTAGGAAAAATAATAAAAATTATTTTATTCAAAATTTACAAAGAAGTGAATGATTGAAGAATATTAATATTGAATTTTTTTAATAACTAAAGTTTTAAGGAAGTATCCATCCTACGTTGTTTCTAAATAAAACGACACACACAAAAAAGAAACAATTTCTGTAAAAGACAAAGAATAATCGAAAGAAACAAAAGAAATATGTTTAAAGATATACCACTTTTCAAAACAAATCTTTAACAATGAATACTGAATATTAATTTCAAATATTTCTTTGTTTTCTTTATATATTTTATATAGACAGATATTAATAAGTTATAAAACGTTGGTTGGTGTTCAAAGGAAATGCATGGACGAAATATTAGAATTTTCTCAATGACATATCTGTCTCTATTTTCCACAATAATTATAATATTGTATTTCTATGTAGGTATAGAAAATATTTTACAGTCTTATTTACAGGTCTTTTTAAATATTTTTAAAAAAATATATGAAAAATACTTTTTAAGGAACAAGTTTTTATTGTAGGTACAAAAGTAAAAAATAATTTTCCCTAAAAGTCACTCATATTTGACGCTTTGTAAAAGCTGGAGACAATCAATTCAAAATATGAAAGATGATTTGCAGCACCTCTTTATGTTGGGTTTGTACGATCCGTTCATGGTATCATAATCAAAAATTATGATTATATTATCATTTAATCAAATTAAACACGTTGATCAAATCATTGAACGCTGCATCAAATCAGGTATTTTTGTTTTTTTGGAAATGTTTCTGGCAATGTAGAAGCATTGTTAAATACTAGTTTTCGACCGCGAAAGACAACCAGATCATGCCGTAAAAAAAACCCTTAAATTTTGACCTTACTTCAGTAGGACTGGTTTTTCCTCAAAAATTGTTGACTTTGTTTTTAAAGAAAGTTAAATTTTCAACAATTCCAGATAAAACCGGTTTTTATAAGAACAACAATTTCGGAGATGCAGTTTTTCAAAGTTTGTCTATTTTTACGAAAAATTAAATCTTGTAAACCGTTAGAAGTAGAACAAAAGTTTATATGTAAAAATTGTTTAAATGGCATCCAGAACATTCATCTATTAGCCTTTTTGAAACAATTGACAAAAAAGTTTTAATAAAAAATACCTCTTAAGCGGCAATCTGTATTAAAAAGTAGAAAATAATTTTATCTATGAGTCACTCATAAACGACTATCTGTAAAAGCTTGAGGCGCTCAATTTAAAATATCAAAATTCAATCGGAACGCCTCATCTATTCCACATGCCTAATTATTTTTCAAATCATTCTTGATATTAAGCACCTCAAGCTTTTACAATTAGTCGAGTATGAGTGACTCATAGATAAAATTATTTTCTACTTTTTAGTACAGTATAAGCTTGTCCCAAAAAATGTATTTTTTATGACAATTTTTTATTTAAGACTAAAAAAATGTATATATATCAAATTTGGTGAAAGCGATGGATAAATCAGGACGCCACAACCTTGCCATGCATTGTCATCCAAATTAAATGTGCTTGCAAAATTTCAGCTCAATCGAAAACCGGGAAGTGGATCAAATTTGATTTGCAAGATTTGATTACCGACAGACAACGGGACAGGTGAAACTAAATAAAAGCTTGCAAAAATGCTGTTTTCGATTTTAGCACACTCATCTTTATCTAGCGCCTGTTCTAGTAGTAAAATTCAAATCGTTTGTGTAGTAACGAAAATTTATTAACTTTCTTAAGGATGTATGAGCATGATAGTGGGAGCACAAATTTAAAAATAGATATTTTCAATTTTGATGATAAATTTATATTATTACTTGACGATATAAGACGAAAAGTAAGAATCAAATTTTTCGATATCTGGCTTAATTTTCAAAATATCGAAAATTGAAAATTTTGTTTAATTATTTAGCTTTCGATATTTCGAAAACCAAGACACATATCGAAAAATTTTATTCTTATTTTTCGTCTACATTCATGAAGTTATAACAAAATTCATCATCATAGTTGAAAATAAGATAAAAATAATTTCAACCCTTAATCTACCCTGCTCTTACATTCCTTATATGGACGGTGACACTTAGTTTTTTTCTTTTCTAATTCATTGCTAATATGTTTACTTTCTATTAAAAAGTTTTTTTTAAAATTTGTTTTCATTCATTCCAAATGAAAATTATCAAAAACTTCCAAAATATGTCGTTTTTTGAGATTCCTCCATAAGAGCCAATGTATTTTATATCGATTTTTAATGACTTTTTTCTTAAAAATTTGAACGGATACCTAAGCTGAAATTTTAACCACATATTCTTTGAGTAAAAGACTACCTACAAACAAATTTTGAGCCTTTAAATCAAACATTGTTGTCATGCTCATACATCCTTAAAAGGAAGAATAGCTTTAATCAAATACATAATACAAACCAATGAACAAATTCGGATAAGACCTTTACCAAGGTAGGATGTTATTTTACCTGCGTTCATTTAGATATATACACTTTATAAAATAAAGGTGGAGTTTACACATTTTATATACGAATGTATTCAACCAATCCAACTGTTATATACCTCTGCACGTAGATGCTTTAAAAACATTCAAGTTCTATACATTTTGTATACCTGTTCATATTATAACACTTAGGTGTATGTATTCGTATATATCTACCTAACTATACGTATATACACCTGTGCGCATGCAGGTGTTTTATACTCCAATCAGATATGATCTAGAAACGTTTATCTTCAACACCTGCGTTGCGTATGGTTGTTACCTGACCAGAATTGTGTGAAGAATATCTTTTACCTTTCGTTGTACCTTTCTTATTGGTATAAAATATGCGCAACTGAGGTAAATTTATTTCAGTAGGCATGCATTGTTTTTGTTCAAAATATGCTTCTATAGTACCTTACTGACGTGGTTAGAAGTAAACATTTTATTATTCGTTGTGTGCGTAGTCATGGTAGGGACAATAAAATCGATGCTGGCGATTCTGGTGAAAAATTTTGGCGATAAAGGAGGTTGTTATGACTAATTTGCAGTTCTTTACATGTTAATCTTATAGAAAATGTCAAATTAAAATTATTGAAAAACACGAATTAATTAAACTTAATGCATTAAAAATTGTGACAATAAGAAATCAAATTGCACAAATATTATTTTTCAAATGTAAATTATCATAATTATTTATTT
Source organism: Chrysoperla carnea (assembly GCF_905475395.1). NCBI lineage: Eukaryota > Metazoa > Arthropoda > Insecta > Neuroptera > Chrysopidae > Chrysoperla > Chrysoperla carnea. The sequence goes on along the minus strand of NC_058337.1, from coordinate 126,269,454 downwards.
AAATTTGTGAGACAATAATATTTAATATTCAATGTAAGTCTTAAATGCAATCCATACAATTATATATACATCCATACAATTCTATAATTAAAGTAGTGTATCGTTACCATGGAAACGAAACTCACGCACGGAGCGAATAACAGATAAATATTTTCTTGTTACAACAAAATTCAGTCAAGTACTTATTTTTTTTTAACTTAAGTATTGTGATCGTTGACTCAATAAATATTTACTTGTTGAGAGCACATTACGGGGTGTTCCAAAATTTCAACCACCAATCCCGTCTGTTTTAGAAAATAATGACTAAAAAAATCACTAAGACAAAAATTGTAAGATTTCGTTCGTACAATCTAATGGTTGCCTAAGATTTGACCTTTTTGACTTACAAGTGGATTTTTCAAAACGGTTAATTATGAAGTTTTCAATTATAATAGTTAAAAATTTTGCATAAAATCAATCAAAAAGGAACGCATAGTGCTCCAGAACAAAAATTTGATGGCAACAGTGACGTGGAAACATATTTTTGTTCAATATATTTAGTTCTTTTTGTATTCAAATGGATTCCAATGGTATAGTGAATTCATTAAATTATTGAATACCTTTTAACAGTCTCATTTAAAAAAAATCTACTTGACTTTGAAGTGGCCTTGAATGTCCAGGCTAAGGTCAAATCGATGACCACCATAAGATTTTGAGAGCGAAATCATACAACTTTTGTCAAGGTCAATTTTTATTAACACTTAATATTTTTTGAAAGAATTTTCAAGAAGCATTCTAAAAAATATGCGATGATTGCACTCCAGTCCCCTCATCCGCCTTATTCGAGTTTAAGCGTTTTCCAGTATTCTAATTTTGTACGAAATCCAAAATTCGTATAAAGACAGGTCAACATGCGTCTTAATTAAAGCTTTCTTCTATCAGATACCAGAATCAAAAATTATTTTATTTCGAACAATTTATGCTTATTATTACGCGGAAAAATTTATAATTTACAATATTCTACTAGTTCTTATAAGTAACGAGTTGGCGGTTAATTTAAAATGATCCTGAAAATCTATTTAAGTGGTCTTCGCTGTATGGTATCTAGTTCCATTAAGCTCAGTTCCTGTCCTGGAGCGTTTAATCTTGCTTTATTTACAAATCTTACTGATTTTATATCCTCTATTTCACGCAATCATGCAGGCTTTATCAAAAAACTGGATGTAGTTCAGCTGCTTTTTGCGTGTTCAACCACACAAACAAAGAAACTATCCAGCTTTCTACATTAGTTTCGGATTAAGAATTATAAATATTCTACATTATTTCTTTTCCATTTTTCCATCATTGAACGCTGCATCAAATCAGGTATTTTTGTTTTTTTGGAAATGTTTCTGGCAATGTAGAAGCATTGTTAAATACTAGTTTTCGACCGCGAAAGACAACCAGATCATGCCGTAAAAAAAACCCTTAAATTTTGACCTTACTTCAGTAGGACTGGTTTTTCCTCAAAAATTGTTGACTTTGTTTTTAAAGAAAGTTAAATTTTCAACAATTCCAGATAAAACCGGTTTTTATAAGAACAACAATTTCGGAGATGCAGTTTTTCAAAGTTTGTCTATTTTTACGAAAAATTAAATCTTGTAAACCGTTAGAAGTAGAACAAAAGTTTATATGTAAAAATTGTTTAAATGGCATCCAGAACATTCATCTATTAGCCTTTTTGAAACAATTGACAAAAAAGTTTTAATAAAAAATACCTCTTAAGCGGCAATCTGTATTAAAAAGTAGAAAATAATTTTATCTATGAGTCACTCATAAACGACTATCTGTAAAAGCTTGAGGCGCTCAATTTAAAATATCAAAATTCAATCGGAACGCCTCATCTATTCCACATGCCTAATTATTTTTCAAATCATTCTTGATATTAAGCACCTCAAGCTTTTACAATTAGTCGAGTATGAGTGACTCATAGATAAAATTATTTTCTACTTTTTAGTACAGTATAAGCTTGTCCCAAAAAATGTATTTTTTATGACAATTTTTTATTTAAGACTAAAAAAATGTATATATATCAAATTTGGTGAAAGCGATGGATAAATCAGGACGCCACAACCTTGCCATGCATTGTCATCCAAATTAAATGTGCTTGCAAAATTTCAGCTCAATCGAAAACCGGGAAGTGGATCAAATTTGATTTGCAAGATTTGATTACCGACAGACAACGGGACAGGTGAAACTAAATAAAAGCTTGCAAAAATGCTGTTTTCGATTTTAGCACACTCATCTTTATCTAGCGCCTGTTCTAGTAGTAAAATTCAAATCGTTTGTGTAGTAACGAAAATTTATTAACTTTCTTAAGGATGTATGAGCATGATAGTGGGAGCACAAATTTAAAAATAGATATTTTCAATTTTGATGATAAATTTATATTATTACTTGACGATATAAGACGAAAAGTAAGAATCAAATTTTTCGATATCTGGCTTAATTTTCAAAATATCGAAAATTGAAAATTTTGTTTAATTATTTAGCTTTCGATATTTCGAAAACCAAGACACATATCGAAAAATTTTATTCTTATTTTTCGTCTACATTCATGAAGTTATAACAAAATTCATCATCATAGTTGAAAATAAGATAAAAATAATTTCAACCCTTAATCTACCCTGCTCTTACATTCCTTATATGGACGGTGACACTTAGTTTTTTTCTTTTCTAATTCATTGCTAATATGTTTACTTTCTATTAAAAAGTTTTTTTTAAAATTTGTTTTCATTCATTCCAAATGAAAATTATCAAAAACTTCCAAAATATGTCGTTTTTTGAGATTCCTCCATAAGAGCCAATGTATTTTATATCGATTTTTAATGACTTTTTTCTTAAAAATTTGAACGGATACCTAAGCTGAAATTTTAACCACATATTCTTTGAGTAAAAGACTACCTACAAACAAATTTTGAGCCTTTAAATCAAACATTGTTGTCATGCTCATACATCCTTAAAAGGAAGAATAGCTTTAATCAAATACATAATACAAACCAATGAACAAATTCGGATAAGACCTTTACCAAGGTAGGATGTTATTTTACCTGCGTTCATTTAGATATATACACTTTATAAAATAAAGGTGGAGTTTACACATTTTATATACGAATGTATTCAACCAATCCAACTGTTATATACCTCTGCACGTAGATGCTTTAAAAACATTCAAGTTCTATACATTTTGTATACCTGTTCATATTATAACACTTAGGTGTATGTATTCGTATATATCTACCTAACTATACGTATATACACCTGTGCGCATGCAGGTGTTTTATACTCCAATCAGATATGATCTAGAAACGTTTATCTTCAACACCTGCGTTGCGTATGGTTGTTACCTGACCAGAATTGTGTGAAGAATATCTTTTACCTTTCGTTGTACCTTTCTTATTGGTATAAAATATGCGCAACTGAGGTAAATTTATTTCAGTAGGCATGCATTGTTTTTGTTCAAAATATGCTTCTATAGTACCTTACTGACGTGGTTAGAAGTAAACATTTTATTATTCGTTGTGTGCGTAGTCATGGTAGGGACAATAAAATCGATGCTGGCGATTCTGGTGAAAAATTTTGGCGATAAAGGAGGTTGTTATGACTAATTTGCAGTTCTTTACATGTTAATCTTATAGAAAATGTCAAATTAAAATTATTGAAAAACACGAATTAATTAAACTTAATGCATTAAAAATTGTGACAATAAGAAATCAAATTGCACAAATATTATTTTTCAAATGTAAATTATCATAATTATTTATTTAAATTTGTGAGACAATAATATTTAATATTCAATGTAAGTCTTAAATGCAATCCATACAATTATATATACATCCATACAATTCTATAATTAAAGTAGTGTATCGTTACCATGGAAACGAAACTCACGCACGGAGCGAATAACAGATAAATATTTTCTTGTTACAACAAAATTCAGTCAAGTACTTATTTTTTTTTAACTTAAGTATTGTGATCGTTGACTCAATAAATATTTACTTGTTGAGAGCACATTACGGGGTGTTCCAAAATTTCAACCACCAATCCCGTCTGTTTTAGAAAATAATGACTAAAAAAATCACTAAGACAAAAATTGTAAGATTTCGTTCGTACAATCTAATGGTTGCCTAAGATTTGACCTTTTTGACTTACAAGTGGATTTTTCAAAACGGTTAATTATGAAGTTTTCAATTATAATAGTTAAAAATTTTGCATAAAATCAATCAAAAAGGAACGCATAGTGCTCCAGAACAAAAATTTGATGGCAACAGTGACGTGGAAACATATTTTTGTTCAATATATTTAGTTCTTTTTGTATTCAAATGGATTCCAATGGTATAGTGAATTCATTAAATTATTGAATACCTTTTAACAGTCTCATTTAAAAAAAATCTACTTGACTTTGAAGTGGCCTTGAATGTCCAGGCTAAGGTCAAATCGATGACCACCATAAGATTTTGAGAGCGAAATCATACAACTTTTGTCAAGGTCAATTTTTATTAACACTTAATATTTTTTGAAAGAATTTTCAAGAAGCATTCTAAAAAATATGCGATGATTGCACTCCAGTCCCCTCATCCGCCTTATTCGAGTTTAAGCGTTTTCCAGTATTCTAATTTTGTACGAAATCCAAAATTCGTATAAAGACAGGTCAACATGCGTCTTAATTAAAGCTTTCTTCTATCAGATACCAGAATCAAAAATTATTTTATTTCGAACAATTTATGCTTATTATTACGCGGAAAAATTTATAATTTACAATATTCTACTAGTTCTTATAAGTAACGAGTTGGCGGTTAATTTAAAATGATCCTGAAAATCTATTTAAGTGGTCTTCGCTGTATGGTATCTAGTTCCATTAAGCTCAGTTCCTGTCCTGGAGCGTTTAATCTTGCTTTATTTACAAATCTTACTGATTTTATATCCTCTATTTCACGCAATCATGCAGGCTTTATCAAAAAACTGGATGTAGTTCAGCTGCTTCATTGGACGATCTCACTTAACCCCACCTCATGCCTAACACTCGAAATATACATTACTTTTTATTGTGAAACCAAATTATTTTGATTGTGATCGATAACTCCTAGTATTTGTATACCATGTATATATGAAATATACATAGTATATTAAGTTTCGTCCCAAGTTTGTAACGCTTAAAAATATTGATGCTACGAAAAAAATTTTGGTAAAGGTGTTCATAGAATCACCTAATTAATCCATTTCCGGTTGTCCGCCCGTCCGTCCGTCTGTGGACACGATAACTCAAAAACGAAAAAAGATATCGAAAATGAGCATCATAGGTCAATTGGGTCTTGGGTCCGTAGGACCCATCTTGTAAACCGTTAGAGATAGAACAAAAGTTTAAATGTAAAAAATGTTCCTTATAAAAAAATAAAAAACTGTTGTTTGAAACATTTTTTGTAAACATCACTGTTTACCCACGAGGGCGTTAATTAGGTTCAAATTTTATAGTATGTATTAATATAGGAATATCAGTTGTGTGTGTGTCTATTTAAAAGTGAATATCTTTTGTTATTTACGTGACGTCAAAAAAACAAACGACTGCGCATCAACACTGTCTATACATGGTATTTCAACAATTAACTCAGTCAATTGTTTGTTTTCACTTGTTATAAATTATAGTCTCTTTTATCGTATGAACTACATTAATGTAAAATTTCATTAAAAATCCATTCATTCAACCATACTTTTTGAAATCGCCCAGCGGAGCTGCCGGGTAACTGCTGACGCCTGATGTTATACAGCCCATAGAGTCAGCATTTAACCCGAGATTTGCGTGTTCAACCACACAAACAAAGAAACTATCCAGCTTTCTACATTAGTTTCGGATTAAGAATTATAAATATTCTACATTATTTCTTTTCCATTTGAGCTATAAAACAGTTAATTGAATATCATCACATTACCTTTTTGTTAAGTTGCACATAGTGTGCATACATAGTGCATGGAACTTTCTTTCTATTTTTGGGCTCGATTTTAAAAACATGTTAAAGAAAAACAAGTGAAAACAAACAATTGACTGAGTTAATTGTTGAAATACCATGCATAGTCAGTGTTGTGTGTTGATTTCTTTATTACATTACACATACAAACATGTGACACATACATAACTGATAATCAAGTATAGTACATATTATAGAATTTCCGCCTAAGTGGCAGTGATGTTTACGAAAAAATGTTTCAAACAAAAGTTGTTTAATTTTTGATGAGGAACATTTTTTACATTTAAACTTTTGTTCTATCTCTAACGGTTTACAAGATGGACCCTACGGACCCAAGACCCAATTGACCTATGATGCTCATTTACGAACTTGACCTCACTTTTTACGTCCTGAGTACTCTGTAAAAATTTCAGCTCGATATCTTTTTTCGTTTTTGAGTTATCGTGTCCACAGACGGACGGACGGACAACCGGAAATGGACTAATTAGGTGATTTTATGAACACCTATGACAAAATTTTTTTCCTAGCATCATTATTTTTAAGCGTTACAAACTTGAGACTAAACTTAATATACTATGTATATTTCATATATACATGGTATAACAACATGAGTTTCGCACATAGGTTAATTTTAATTTTACTAAAATTGTTTTACCTGAGTTGCGCATAATTCTTATACCTATAAGAAAGGTGGAGCAAAAAGGTAAAAGATATTCTTTACACGAATATGGTCAGGTAACAATAATACGCAACGCAGGTGTTCAGATAAACGTTTATATAGCATAGCTGATTGGAGTAGAAAGTTTGTAGATATACACACCTGCATGCGCACAGGTGTATATTTCTACAGATAGGTATACACCTTGGTGTTATAGAATTGAGTGTTTTTGGTGGAATATATTTTCAATTATGTTTACTTGACAATGTAAGATGAAAAGTAAGAAAAAAATTTTTCGATATCTGTAGCAATTTTCAAAATATTGAAAATCGAAAATTTTGTTTAATTTGTTAGCTTTCAATATTTCGAAAGCGAAAAAATAATAACAAAATTTATCATCGAAGTTGAAAATCAGGCACAACTAATTTCAACCACAGGTCTAAACTTACCTTAGCGCTCGTACTACCTTAAAAAAAAAATCACAAAACCATTGTTGGATATCGTTCCATACTTGAAATGCAATTATACGCAATATTCTCATGTAGCTTCGTTATCGATTTATAAAAAAAGGTGACCTAATTGATCATTATACGTCGATCTTAAATTAAAATTAAGTATACCTTTGATACTCGAAAATCAGATACCTAACGAAAAAAATTTATGCCACCAATCATTAAAATACGATACCTTAGCTTCATGAATGTCACATTTGTGTGTATATGTTTTACGTACATTATTACATCCAATCTAATATTATCTATGCTATATTCTAGCTAGCTAGCACACAAGCTAACAGCTAGCGTCAAGTAAGTGCGTCGTTAAGTTAATAGTGATTTATAGAGTAGACGATAAACTTCTCACTTTATTCGCTCCGTGCAATACAGATACATACATACCGTATTTATATATAGTGAAGCTTTCTTCTAAGTATATATAACGGTATGATAGTGATTTATGGGATTGTAGTAAAACAGGGTCAAATATCACTATACTGTCAACCCACCCAACAAACACAACAAGCTTTAACTATATCATTTTATCCACAGTACAGTGTTTCACACCAACAATTCGAAAGTTGCTTGATGTCGAATTAAAAGAGTCGAGTAAAACTAAGCTTGATACCATTACCTATGAAAGTAAGATTAAAATCGATTAAAAAATGAATAAGTTATAAGCATTCAAAGATTATTGCCCATCTCCTTTTAGCAAAACAAAATTTTATATGAATCTCTATGGTGATATCGGACAACGACGTCACTAGCCTATGTCTTTTTAAACGTTCATATTTTGCATACTCCTAAAGAATTGCAAGAACCAACCTCACTTTTCTGCCCATGCAGTGAGAATTTTTCATCTGAAGTGATAAAAAAAATTTAGTCAACAAGCCTATTCTGAGCCTCTTCGACACTCTTGTGAAGCAGCACAAATTCGGCGAGGAACGAGATTTTTGAGGTCATTCTTGTGTCTCGCCTATCCTAGCCTCGCCTTGTCCAATTTTTGGTAAAAAAATTTCTGTTAGCAAAACCTCTTCCACACTCTTGTGAAGCAGCACAAATTCGTCGAAGAACGAGATTGTTGAGGCCATCCTTGTGTCTCGTCTATCCTAGTCTCGGCTTGTCCAATTTTAGTTAGCAAAATTTAAGATTTATGATGGATTTTTCCTGTAAACAAAAAGTAAGTTATTGGATGGTATGCCTGCCTGTATAATAGTGATGTCTGTCCATGTTTCCACCCAACCAAACATGTAGGTGGTATGTATGTTATCATTTAAAAAGTCCAAATCATGTAGACAATGTTTATTATACGTTTTGTCTTGACAACACAAAATTGAGAAGATTTGGTGACCAGATCAGTGTAGAGAATTGATGTGTATTATGAACTATTTTAAAACCTATTTTCAGGTTTTTACTCCCAATTTAAACGGTCTTTATTCGTAAGAATAATACTCCACGCTTATTTACGATAAAATGATCTTTTTCTTAATCACTCTGACTTTTTAGTTTCGCGGGTTACAAAAGCGTAAATTTTTAAGTTTCTTAAACTATTATTTTTAAAGTAGGTAATCGGAAATAGGGCCGAAAATTTCATAGACACGGAGTATTGTTGTAATTACAAGTTAGTTGGGCTGAGTTTGTCGACTTTAGAAGAGTTTGATAAATTCTGAAATTTTTAGCCCTTGTGTAAAGAAAAGAGAAACTTTGTCTCTTTTTTCTGGTTTATTTTTTCCTAAATCCTATTTTAACAGTAAAATGAAATTTCAATTAAAGTCTGTTCAATTGAATGAACGCCCATAATAACTTGTAAAGCCCCAAGTTCATTTTCATACATCTTTTTTTTTTTAGTTGAAGAATAATTATTGAAGATTCTTATTCCCGCCCTAAGCTAAACTTTTTCAGAGATCCAAGCCTTTGGATAAAATATTTATATTCACATTACAACCAAAATATTCCCCCATAATTCAACGTATTCGCACACCTGTCAAGAATGTTAACAATAAATTAAAACGAAGTAATAATTTTTGTTTCCCTGATAGTGATCAACGAGACACAGGTTTTTTGTGTACAAAAAACTGATGAACCAAACCGCCTTCTACATAAATCTTAAATTTATATCTTAAACAAAAGTGAAAATAATTATAAGAACTAACAAACATTTACAAAAACGTATGACAGAATTTATAATTACACGGCGCTAGACAACTAAAAATGAATGTAAAATAAATAAATAACAAAATACAATAAAGTATATATCTATCTTCAATTGTTTTTGGTGTTATTGAGGCGCGATAATTAAATGTATCGTTTGTAATTTGGATCATATCCAATTATCATTAATAATAATAATATTGTATACGGCTTGTGTTATACGGTAGACCGTATACTAGAGTAGTAATAACACTTATTGTGTAGAATAGATACAATTTTACTAATTTGACAACGTTATGTGTTAACGTTGCGTTGGTCACAACTTCAACCTGCACGTATGTTATATGAAGAGATTATGAAAGATTGATTGTGGCATACTCATGTGATATTCGATGGCTAAAATAATAACGTGAACGAGTCAGTAATTATAATTAATAAGTTGACAAAACTATAGTAAATATTTACAGTGAAATGCTTTACATTTTCAACAAGAGATTCGCTTAGTATCATTCAATTAAAAAAAATTATACAATACAATAAATGTATATCATACTGATGTAATGTTTTAATATTATTTTTGGTCTGACGAATAAACAGTGATGTTTACGAAAAAATGTTTGAAGCAAAAGTTGTTTAACTTTTTATAAGGAACATATTTTACTTTTAAACTTTTTTCTATCTTTACCGGTTTACAAGATGAGTCCTACGGATCCAAGACTCGATTGTCCTAGGTGGCTCATTCACGAACTAAAACTGATTTTTTACACCCTGAGAACACTATAAAAATTTTAGATTGATATCGCGTTTCGTTTTTGAGTTATCGTGTTTACGGACAAAAATCTATTTTTATCGGTTTTTCTAGATTTTAAGCGGTTAATGTAAACTAAACCGAACACGGTCAAAATGAGCCTAGGTAGTAACATCAAAAGAGATTTCATTGAAAAATGAGCAATCTTAACGGAAAATTTGAAAATCATTAAAAAAGTTATTTTCTGTTTCATAAAATTCATGGTTATTCAGTAATAAAACATTTTCACCAAGTTTCATGTAAATTGAAATTTTTTTGCGTGAAAAAGAATAGACAGTTTTTTAGATTTTCTCATGATATTTGATGTTGTAAAAATTCCTGCACAAAAATTTTTCAATTTTCTTATAATCTAGAACTTTTCTGCTGAACATTTATCGATAGTAGGACATTTTTCGCTTTAAATCGCAAAAAAAAAATTGGTTTGTACCCTCAAAATCAACCCCCATTTCACCATTTCCAAGGTTCTTGAGTTTAATAGATTTGTACTATGTTACTTTCTCCGCAAACAAACACTTCCACCTGGTCTCTGCCTGTAAGTTATTTATTGCTCTAAAAACCTTACTACACTGGCCTATAAATAAATTAATCCCAATGAATTCAGAGATAGTCAAAGTGGATAATGTGAAAATTGAAAATTTTCAATATCACAACGTACAAGGAAGTACAAACAAGAAGCTCAAGTATCAAAATTCTACGGTTTATGGTTTTTGAACCATGTGAAATCGGAACGAATCCAAGAATATTCATGATGAAAACTCAACAACGAATGCGATTCCAAACATTACCCATTGCCAACTTTAATTTTTACAAGAAAATCAGATTTACTCAACTGGGAATAATAAAAAACGAATTGAATGTTACTAAAATTTCATTTTTGAATGTTTTTTTCATTTTATTTTATGAAATATACTTTTTCCACATTTATTCATTTAAAATCACTCATCATTATTATATTAGATCAAAATACATTAATGATGCCTGTAACTAAAAGCCTGAACACTTAAAAAACACTTTGATTTGAAAGTATAGTGAATAATATATAACATAAAATATATTCGTTTAAAAATAATAAAACAATAAAAATATTTAACATTCAGGTGAATTACGTAAATATATTATTTTGTTTGATCAAAATAATTCACATTCTTGTTTTCTTACATACCAGTTATCTTTTTCTTTGAGTAAAAAGACACCTCTTTTTAATTTCAAATATTAATGATTTATTATTATGAATTTGTGTTTGAACCATAGAGCTATGAAAAATTAATCACGAAATTTTTTGATTTTCGTCCTTATTTTACGTTTTAATCATTTGTAACTCTGAAGCTACTTGTTTTTACTTTTATAACTCAAGGGTTGCACCAGACCCACCCATACCCCCAAGGCTTGTTTTATACGGAACAAGAAAACCAAAAAAATAATTAGTTGCAAAATAAAATTTATTTTTTGGTAAAATAAGATAAAATGTAAAATGAGCTAAAAAAAGGTGAGTATTTTCCACATGACAGGGAACCAATCACACAACCTGTTACAATTATGCACCGCCATGCAAGAGTCCATATTTAGAGTATACGTTTTATAATAATTAAGAAAAGTTGAATATTTATGAGTTAAAAAAAGGGGCGCTTGATCGAATGTGATTTGAAAAGACGCTTATTACGTTAAATTAAAAGAATAATTAAATCTAATAATCCCCAAATTATCTGTTTTCGTTAAGACTTTCTAGTGCCCAAACAGTTAGTTTTTTATAAAAATATAGTTCCTCTAGCTAATTCTACCTACACCAACTCTATGGTTTATTATCTCAGCAATTGATTATTCAGAACAAGAATGTGAAAACACAAAGTTTCAAATAGAATGTTAAATATTTAAGCATACCGCAAAAATTTTACATTATATTAAATTTTATCTACGTTGACAAGTTTTTATGTTCGCACTTGATACAATAAATAATTAGTTCGGACTCGTATATTTTCTTTTAAAGTAAGTAAGTACCTTAAAAATTGAGTCACACTTATTACAATTTGCTTATAATATCTTTAACCAACTTCAAAAATAAAGGTAAGTACAATTTTGATTTTATCATCTTTTAACTAATCACATGTCTTTAATAAATGAAACAAAATGATTAGTTGTTTACTTTATAAAGTTTATTTAAAGCTTTAGTTAGTTGCAGTACAATGCTTCCACCGAGGTACTGCATTTTGTAGAGTATCGTACAAAACGTGAAGGAACGTTTTGAATTATTTTTCGATTACACACCTAGTTTAGCTTGTTCTTACATAGTTTAGCTTGTTGGGAATAAAGAATTATCAAATCAAATTTTTCAAATCTTCAAATTAGTTTTTCAATTCTTATCAGTAAATTCAGCGCGTCCAACTTTAACAAATAGTCATGTATGACACATAAGAAAAAACTATTTTCTATTTTTAGTACATATAAAAGCTTGTACTTAAAAAAATATTTTTCAAACTAAGAGTTAATTTAAGTTTGAGGGCGTTAATTTGTGGAAGTTATTAACATTAATTAAACACATTTTATTTGCTTAAAATCCACTTTATTTAAGATTTTGTCAATCAAAATATTTTGTTTATACACGTTTCGACTTTTTTATGCCATTTTCAAAACAAGAATTAATTCACAAAAAAACTATTTGTTTTTAAAAAGTGCAAAATATTTCATGTTCCTACTATATTTTATACTTTACAGTTACTCTTGTTCTTTACTTTTTTGAAGTCAGTTCAATTTTTCTTCTAAACCTGTATGGATTTTTATTTGTAATAACATTTCGTATTAAGTGGTTGAATTTATATACATAATTATTTTAACCTCGTAATAAATACATGCAAATTTGAAAAAAAAGTATTAAAAAAAAAAAACAAATTGGGTCACTATCATTAAATGTAAATACCATACTACTCACTATTTTTTATATGTTTTTTGTTGTGGGTAAAAAAGAAATACTTAGATAAATATAAATTTGTTTTAAAAGTGTTTAATAAAATTTACGATGTAAAAAAAAAATTAAATATTTGTATGTATGTGTATAAAATTTCTCCAAAACATATAAATAAGCAACTTAACGTCTGTGTTAAGTTTTTTTAAACAAGTCATACCTTTTCACTATATGCAGTAGGCAGGAGATTCCAATTTACACCAGCGCTCGTAGTGGCCAGTTATATAATTTTTTGTAACTTAAATTTGATTTTGGTATCATCAAAAATCAACTAGTATCTAATAATAATCCAAATCCACGCCAGCTGAATTGAAAAACATGTTTTCAAAAGTTGTTTAAGATTTAAAAACTAGTTATTTCAATTTTAATTAATGGCTTTATCGGTCTCAAAAACTAGTAGAAACATTGTAAAATAGTTCATGGAGGCCAAGGCTTGCCTCAAAAAATGGCTCGATATACTGATGAAAATTTTTCCTTGGAACTTCCTCCCAAAATAATCGTGTTCAGGGGATCAAACAATAATGCTTGCCATTCGACAGATATTTTCGCTAGTATAAAATCTACAACGGAAAAAATATGCTGCCTGAGCGAAAATGTAATCAATATAATTTTTTTTCTTTTTCTAAAGTTCAGATTTTGTACAATACTCTAGTTTACCCATAAATCAAAAAAACTTATAATGTTATATGCAGTAAATATGAAAAATTAAATCACTAAGATGAAAGGTAAAATAGGTGAAAATTTAGAACATCGTTAAAAATGTGTAACAAATCGACATAGTCACAATTTTATTGTAAACAAACAATAATAAAAAATGTTCACATATAAAATTTTCGTAATAGGGGTATAAATTTTAGTCACGTATTTGAGTTTAAAAAAAAAAAAACACACACATATAGAAAAAAAATTGTACTAAAACGGTATTCAGAATGATCATAATTCCCGTACACAGAACACTAGGTACCATGAAAGTATACACATATCTACCTAGTTACATCACCTTCGGTAATAGTGTTGGATTGTACAACTCTGATTCACCATTTCACCAAAATTTAATTTAAATCGTTATTCCTTAAAATTATCAAAAAATATATGGAAGTTTTTCTCAAAACCAGTCTCTCGTTTAAGCTGATACACGAGTAGTTTTTCTCACTTGTAGAGGTTTTAGACAAGAAAATGTTAGTTAGTTCCACGAAATTGAAGAATGGGTGATAAGTAGCATATGTTAAACACGTGAGCATATGTTAAACACGTGAATGTCGTATACTTATAGAGATTTACGAGGGAAAAGAGGGAAAAACTTATAGAGGTCACTGTTTCACACTTATAGAGGTTTAAGAAGGTTAAAAATGACTGAACCTGGCAGTTGACCACCAGTAGAGTTTTCTCACTTATCCAGGTTTCGCCCATCTTTGTTTATCTGCATCTGACCGTTAAGGAATTATGGTCGGTTAGGTAAGAGTGACTGTTCTGACAAGAGACCCATTTAGATCACTGGGTCCGTAGTGATACGGAAAAAAGGTACTCGTCTCTTGCTGCTACCTACTCAATGAATCACTGGGAACTTTTTAAGAACAGCTTTGGAGTCATCGGGGTTCAGGCCAGAGAGATCGTCAAAAAAAGGCTGACACAAATGAGTCGAGCGATCTCTTCATAGCAAGAGCTGGATAATGACAGAGTATTTTAGATATCATTTCTTCGTCCTTCACACAGTGACAGCTCCTGCAATGCACTGGTAGACCCAAATGCATGTCGCCGAGCCAGTGTCCAGTAATAGCCGCAACGGTTTTCCTTATAGCGGCCCTTTGGAGCGATATATAATCTTCAGTACGTCTACGATTACACTTAGATCATGTTTGTCTTGTAGTTCCTCATCTAAGATAGGGCTTTCTTAAGATGTCCTTATAAAGAGGCAGCTTTCAGTTCACAAATGGAACTCCCGGATGCATGGATGTTTGTAGTTAAGCGATTAAAATCAATTTAACCAACCCAACACTTTTCTCCAGTCATATTCTGTATAATATTAGCCTAGTAGCTAAAACAGTTTTAAGCGTAGGTAATACACCGCGCGTTGTCTCTTATTCCGTAAATACCTATCTCATATATACGTGTGTATGCTACACACTAGATATAGGTACTTTATGTCCATAGCATCATCATACTCATAGCACATACATTCATGCATACATCGTATTACTATGTTACTCAACTCTGTCCGTATAGTATTATTTATAAGTACTTTATTTATGCATACATCCTATGATGATGGTATCCAACAAAGTAATGTGATGAATGTATTAAAATGCGAAACGGGTACTTTATCCAACAACGAATATATTTATATGGATATAAAGTATAACACAACAAACCA
Source organism: Chrysoperla carnea (assembly GCF_905475395.1). Taxonomy (NCBI): domain Eukaryota; kingdom Metazoa; phylum Arthropoda; class Insecta; order Neuroptera; family Chrysopidae; genus Chrysoperla; species Chrysoperla carnea. Next base: position 126,254,035 of record NC_058337.1, on the reverse strand, counting down.
TGGAATTATTTAAATATGAATTCTGTTTTATTTTTAAGTATACAAGTTCATAAGAAACAGTGTAATCGAAATGTTTTCAATTTAAAGAAATCGTAGAATGGCTGAGTCGGTTCTTTTAATCTAATTGACTAATCTGAGGACTTGAAGATCGAATATCTGGAAAGCCTTCAGATAGTTGAAAGAATCGGATTTTTGTAAAGTTTGGATCACGATAACCCAAGAAAATAGTTTTCATAAAGCTCAAGATTTAAAAAAAAATTGGAAGACATCAACAGTTTTTAAGGGGCTGTCCTTTAGAAAAATCATCAGAAATTCGAGAAAATTTATTATTCTCTAATTTTGATAAAAACCTGGTAACGATTGAACCACCTGACTTTTGTTTGTTCAAAACAATCCTGGAAAAAAACTTTCATTCAAATAAGGAATAAATAGTTTATTACGACCCTAGACCAGAAAAGTAGCCGAGGCCTTATGCCACACAAACCAGGCCATCCAACATTCTGATCGTGACATTTATCCCCCGTTTTCGATATAAACTTGGGCCTTGACTAATTTAGATCCGAAAAAAAACGATCCAATTTAAGGTTTTCATAACTAACATAGACTCTCATAGCTGGGAAATGTTGGTCTGGTTAGGGTTTTTAGACTACTACTCTTTTTTTCGAGGAAAATCGTTCCCAAGGAGATAATTTAGAATTATATATAATAAGAAAAAATTCATATCTCGAAAAGAGTGTCTCTATCAAAGTTTAAATCAAGTTTTTCTAATTTTGGTATTTTCTGCCAGATGCTTAAATATTAAATATTTTCTACAACCTATCAAATCGCCTATTCGAGATTCAAAATTTGGCAAAATGATCGATCCCTTGGATGATGTTGCTTGAAATGATGTAGATTCAAAATTTGGTCTCCTCTACGGTCTTCTTCAAGATTTTACCATGAGCAAACAGTGAAGCAATAACTAATATGACTTAAATGTAAATATATATTCCAGGTCCTATTAGTAGCTGCAGCTTCTCTAATAATTGTTTTAAACAGCATAGAATCTACCTATACGAGTAACTCCCCGTTCGTGTATAATTTATACATAGAATAAACGAAATATGTGACATGAGTGTGACTCACATATTATACAATACCAAGAGTTTGTATAGTCGTAACACCATTCATTTATTCATGCCCAGCGTCATTTAAACAAAACTAATTGTTTACCGTCATGTTATAGAAATATATCGATATGTTTTGTTAACTTTAATTGACCGTTTTGATTCAATATAAATATACTTAACTTACTACATATAGTAAACTTGCCTAAAAATACAAAACTTTTTTAGTTCTTTTGATATTCTTTAAATTTTCTTTAAATCAGATTACTCGGTAGGCTAGTAAAACAATCTCTGGGATCAGTTATTTTCAGAGATCTGAATTCAAAAACTGCTGAATAGATTTGAATGAAATTTTACAATAGTTAGCACATATATCATAATAAAACAGAGGCTATAATCTATAAATTTCTATTTTAAAAGCAAAAACTAAATAGTCTGATCTTGATTAAAAAGTTTAATGGGAGGGGGATAAGTGAGGTCTATGAAAATGAAGGCTATAACGCGGTTTTCTTTACTTTCAAATGTGCAAAGTTATGCAAAGTGGGCGGCATTCATGCTATTTTTTATTAATCAAATAAAATGTTAATTGGATTTAATATGAGTGGCTACCCTATATCTTCTACAGCAGTTTATTCATTCGAAGTAATTTTTATGACTATTCGCAAGTTCTTCTTCTTCTGCGCTTCAATGTTGTAGGTTTGTTGATATAAACGAGACTTTAAAGAAAACTCCGCTCCAAACAGAAATTCGATGGCGAATTCTTGGCTGAATACTCGCTTCGAAAATACACAACCATTACCCCAATTCCAATGCTTGGAAAATTGGATATAGTCTTCCAAGTCCATAAAAGCATCATGAAATGCATGATGCTTGAAAACTAAAAATTGTGTCATTTTTTGGTTCTTTGCGCTTGAAAATCAATAAAACTACCCGAATTCATGAATCTCTATTCGAACATTTTGCCAATACTACTCTACCTACTAAACAAGTTATAGGGAGTTAATATAGCCTAACTAGCAACTGCTGCTTATATTATGTAATAGAGTAAGTATTTCAGGCGTTAAAATACAATTTACAAAACATTATAATGTCACACATAAATATACATACATGCATACATACATACATACATACACATACATACGTAATAGTCAATAGATAGATCTGTCATTAAATAACAACATTACAATTGATTATTCTTAATTGTTTTCAAATTTAACATTTCATTTGGAAGAATTGTTGATTTAAAACTTTGTATATTGTTTAAACATATGCTTGTGTACATTCTAATTCAAGAAAATTTGAACTAAGTCGCGTCATTAACGTGTCAGATATTGATGCCGCGAGACGAGAGAAACAGGACGATAAGAGAATATGTTAACGACAAACGAGACGTTAATAAAAATCCGGTTTGTCGATATGAAGTTGTATAAATTTCATCAGAATCCGTTTAGTAGTTTAGAGTCTAAATGTGACACTGGGATGTGCAAACAAACACACATTTACTTTTGTAATTTTTGTGAGCGAACAAATAGTCGTAGAAATGAAATACTAAAATCACTTAAAGTTCGAAAAATTTCGAAAAAACAGTAAGTGTAAAAAACAGTAAGGTGGATTTGAATGCAGTTTACTGCATTCGATTAGTTAGAGCGTCAGGAAATTTTGTGACCTAAATTGATTTATAGGAAATAAAAAATATTCAATTTGCTAAACTTGTTATGCGTAGGTTTTTGGGAACGCAAAACACAAATATCTACCTTACCTAGTGTCCAGGGTAAACGTTATCTCCGTCATATCCTGGACTTGGGAAATTCAATGGATAATCGGCCCAAACTCGTTACTTGGGGTTTTTGGGGTGGCTGAATACGAATTACGCGTCAGAATCGGGCACCAGGTACTCAAGTTACTCGAGATACATTGGGCACCAGGTACCTCAGAGATAAATTAGTCTCGATATTTGTGTTCAGCGAAATCATAACCCCCGAATAACGAGTTTGGACTTTCCGATAAGTAGAAGAAAGGAAATTTGCATTCAAATACGTCTAACTGTTCAAATTGTCGCACTTCAACGCCCCGTTTCTGCGACTATAACTAACATTTTACAAGTTTATTAATTTTAACTTGTGTTCGCCCCTCGGCTTTCCTACGTGAAACTATACACAATATTAAGTCTTCATCAGAGCATCGTATATTTGACTCGCAATTGGTTGATTTTCAGCTAGCTGTGTCCACAACCTTTTTTGAAGGGTTGGTCCGCTTCAGGTGACCTCCGGTTTCATTTCGGTTGAACTTTTCTTCAATTGACTGTATCTGTTTGAAATTTGAATGTCAATTTGTTTGCAAATATACAAGAACAGACAGTAATAATAATTTATTAACACTGTCATTTATGACTGTATATATAGAGTACATACCTAGCTAGCTAGAGCTACCTACGTATATATGTTTTGCTTTTGTTTTTACATATATTCAAATTATTTAAAAAAATTCATATTTCATTTGTTTTATTGTCTGTTAATTATTTATTTTTTGTTTTACGTGTTTTTATTTTGTTTTTTTGTATATATTTGATTTTCAATTGTTTCAAATAATCAGGTGAATTTTAATTTTATTTTATTACATTGACAAATATAATGGTTTTTTTATATTAAATTTTTTTATTTATATAAAATCAAAAACCAATGAAATTAATGTCCCTGAAATTTGTAGCAATTTTTCATTTTGTTATTTGTAGGTATTGAAATTTTTTCTTGATTTATGGGAAAACTATAATGGTTGTATAAATGGCTGAAATTCATAGCTTTTGCAACTCGCTGCTTTGCTTGAGTGGATATCATAAATCAATGTTAATTTTAAAATTGTGTCAATACAAGATGAGTATCTATGCTAGAATTATTTTTTATATTCGTTTAAAATTCTTTAAAAAAACTTCCTACTGTGAAATAATTTTTTTCTAAGAATATCCTTGGAAAAGCAAGTAAGAATAACTAAAAACCATATCAAATGCCTGACTTATCTAAAGTTTTGCTTTTAAGGCTTATTACATAGTTGTCTTATTTTCTGGCTCGCGTTAGTAAATTTAAGTTTTTACGCGTTAAGTAAGAAATTTTGAATTTTTCAACATAAAAAATTATTTTGTATTTTTAAACCGTTTTAAGCAAAAAAGTACTCTTGTGTTTTTTTCTCTAGCCGCTAACCCATATGGGGTGACCGAGCATTTTGCCGAAAACCGAACCTTAGGCGATTCTCGGTGACCGTTGATTTGCCGAAGTTCGGCTAATACCGTGGCGCCAGAGACAATTTTCTCTATAGAGAGTATACTCGAGTCACGGCTGCCGTTCGTATGCCTAACCTTACTTATATTACCATACTTAACCTTACTTATATTACTGTTGAAAAAATATTTTTATGATCTAACTATGTTACTATTTTTATACCATGCTATATGAAATATACATAGTATATTAAGTTTAGTCCCAAGTTTGTAACGCTTAAAAATAATGATGCTAGGAAAAAAATTTTGTCATAGGTGTTCATAGAATCACCTAATTAGTCCATTTCCGGTTGTCCGTCCGTCCGTCCGTCCGTCCGTCCGTCCGTCCGTCCGTCCGTCTGTGGACACGATAACTCAAAAACAAAAAAAGATATCGAACTGAAATTTTTACAGCATACTCAGGACGTAAAAAGTGAGGTCAAGTTCGTAAATGAGCATCATAGGTCAATTGGGTCTTGGGTCCGTAGGGCCCATTTTGTAAACCGTTAGAGATAGAACAAAAGTTTAAATGTAAAAAATGTTCCTTATAAAAAAATAAAAAACTTTTGTTTGAAACTTTTTTTTGTAAACATCACTGTTTACCCACGAGAGCGTTAATTAGGTGCAAATTTTATAATATGTATTATAATATAGGAATATCAGTTGTGGGCGTGTCTATTTAAAAGTGAATATCTTTTGTTATTTACGTAACGTCAAAAAAACAAACGAATGCGCATCAACACTGTCTATACATTTTTGTATGTGTTATGTGATAAAGAAATCAACACTGACTATGCATGGTATTTCAACAATTAACTCAGTCAATTGTTTCTTTTCACTTGTTTTTGATTTAATATTTCAAAAAAGATTGAGTTATTAACTATTTATTAAAATATTGTTACTACTTCTCAAAAGAATTGATAATGATAATTTTTAAATAACTTTTTTCTTATCAGTAATATTCAACAAAAAAAATACTAATTTGTGAAGACATTGATTATATCAATTCAAAAATAGCTAATTATTGATTTTATTACTGATATTAGTATTCTTCAGTTAATCTTATATATTTAAACGAGCAATTCTTGTATATATATAAATATATATATATATATATATATATATATATATATATATATATATATATATATATATATATATATATATATATATATATATCAACGATCTTGGAAATGGCTCCAACGATTTTCATGAAAATTAGTATGTAGGGGTTTTTTGGGGTGATAAGTCGATCTAGCTAGGTTTCATTTATCAGAAATGTCGTTTTATACGTCTTTTCATGAAAAATTCATCAGACATCTATTGGTGTATAACGTAGTTAATGAAATACAATGCAAATTATAACATAACAAATAGGAGGCGTTTGAGTAGTCTAAAGTGAAAAATATGACTCTTGCTGACATCTATTGGCGAATAACCGAGCGAAGCTCGGTCATCCAGATATTTAATATAATGTTTTCAACATTATAGCTATCTTATGTAACGTTGAAAAATGGAAAATACTAATCAAGTTTTTATCAGCCTCTATTCTTCATTTACTTGTTATTTAGAGTGGATTTAGTTATTCTTATTGGACTCAGTCTTACTAACAAATTTTAACATAGTCCTACTACTTTTATACTACTACTTTTTGATTCTCTTAACATTCTATTGTTAAAGTATTATGCATAAGTTAAACTGATAAATTTTTTTGAAACCGTAAAAAATAACTTAATAATTTAATTATAATTTAATAATAATATAATTTATATATTTTTTAAAAATTGGATGTTGTTTTACAAGAAAAATTTTTTCCAATGAATAATAAGAATGACATATTTCTGGAGTTCCTAGGTCCTAGATAAGAGTAAAAAAATTAAGTTGTTTAACAAAATTTATGTTTTTTATTTTGCTATTTTAAAATAGCTTATCTTTGATATCTTTATCTAGTTTATTTAATACTTCAAAAATAATACAACTGGCAATTAAGGTTAATTCAGTAGATTGGTAATCATACGGTAAATGGACAACCGAACATCGGCCATAAGCTGGTAATGTGCTCAGCCGGAATTTGGCCGAGGCTCGGAAGCTCGGCCACCGATATTGGCAGATGCACTGCCCAGTGGTAAAACCCCATATGGGAAGTTTTCTGAATAAAAATTCTTGAATAATTAAAAATGAATCTTTGAAGGAATTCGCTAGTTAACGCAGCTCCTGCACTACAAATTTTTTATACCTAGCAAGAAATTATATCTAATTTGTATAAATTTTTATATGTCTACGACCTCAACGGTTATATGACACATTTCGTTTGCTCAAACAAACAAGAATAAAAAAATTTGAATAAAATATGCGGTACAATATTATAAATTAACCAAATTATTTATGTGGCACTTTGTCACTTGATACATTTTTTACCTGTCTCGGCGTATGCATATAACGTCTAACGAAACATTTGTCATATACCTCTATACACATAACTAAAATTTATAGTGTAATACAGAGGATTTGATTTGGATGTTGAGATATTAATATAATCATGATTTGGATGGTTCCATGAAGAATTTTTCAAAACTCATTTAATAATCTGCTTTACTGCGCGTCAAGGTTTGGTTAGATAAGGTTAGAGTGGTTGTCCTTGCGTGGGACTCACTTAGATCATAGGAAGCGTTGTGATACCGAAAAAGGGTTGGCGCATCTTTGCTACTACTCCATGAATCATTTAGAGCTGTTTGGGAACAGTAGGAGTGCTTGGACACCAAAGGACTTTTTTTTAAAAACTCCTCCTCTAGGTATATTAGTATTAAGTCGGCTAGTTCAAATAAGATTACGGACTCTTTAGATTTATTGACAATTCACTGATTGCTAATAAAATTTTCTCTGTCAAAAGAAAGAAGATCTTATAATTTATTATCCAAGTTTTCGATCAAAAAGTTATTGTAGTTCAAGAACGTTCTTTTAATTTTATTGAAAAGTCTCATAAAAGATCAGAACGTTCATTACATGCTGAAAGTTTTCGGAATTTCGTTTCTGATATAAATTTTACATCTTTTAGAGAAAACTATTTCCGATTTTCGATAAATATTCAACAAGCAAATTCATCTCGTTTTGCGGTATCATTATTACTTATGCACAGAGTTCACGCGAGTATTTCACACTAAATTTTTTCTGTATTGTTTTATTGCTACTTGATTATAATAATATTTTTTTAGCCAAATTCAAAATGATTATTTGGCATAACATTGTTTATTGTATTCCTAGAATATACGTTTAAGTTTTAATATCATGATACATAAATTATAAATGATGTTTGTTAATGAGATTTATTTAATAACGAACACAAAATTAATGTAAATTTTTATGGTTCGTAAATTAAATGGCACAACTTGAAAAAAATATCAAATACATTTTAATAAATATTTAAGTAGATTAGCTGCTATACATTATGGATATTCTCATTTTTACAACGCATTATAAGATGTCTGCACACTGGAGATGTGTAAGATGAGTGTTCGTTCAGGAGGTTGAGTTGTGGTTGAATTGATTAAAAACTAAAAAGAAATTCTTCAAATTCACTTTCTAACTAAATATTTTTAGCTTTTTCTAATTATCGTTATAGACAGAAGACTTCGTTATCGTTAAAAGAATTATTTCCAAGTTTGATAATAATATACCTAGTATCGTGGTACCTCATAATCAAATAAATCATTAATTTGAAAATAGTTTCAAAAATAGCGACTTGAAGGCAACAAAATCTGTTTTCTTCTTGTTTAAACGGTTATCGAACAATTAAAAGTATCTAACAATCCTGGAAAGTAAATTCAGTACGAAAAAATGTATCTTTTTAAAACTTATTCTATTGCCGATGACTATTTAAATACCAGGCAGGTTTTCCTAGCCTATGCCAGGTAGATTAAAATTGCGTATGCGAGAGAAAGGCAAAGCACATTATCGGAATTCCACGGTTGCCTCCATAGGATTCTATGGATAGTCGCCTAGGATTATGTTGGTTGTCCTACTAAATACACAAACTATTATTGTAGAACAGCTAGAAATCAATTTTTGATTTAAATTATAAAATAAATTCAAGAAAAAGTACTTTTTAGGGGAAAGATAGACAAGAATTTTTTTTTTACTTTTTGTTAAAACCTCTCTAAAAATTAATTTTCATAAATAAGCATACATATTAAATATAGGGGAAGCAATAGGAAAATCTGGTCTACTTTACGGAAAAATAAATTTTTATCCAATTTTCCGCTCAATCGGGAACCGGAAAATGGATGAAATATTAACTGTGAAATTCCAGGACACATAAATGTAGTTAAATGCTTTTAAAATGTGTAGATAAAATAACTTAACTAAGAAGCTACGGCTATTATACCGCACCCCTTCCCTAAGATTCAAACACGCACCTTTCGAAGAGTAAACCTCCTTAAGCTTGAATTTTAACACAAGGAGGTACCTTGCATGTAAACAAAAACTAAGAAAGTTACGTTTAGTAGGTAAATAGTTTTTTGCTCATATCATATATTTTAAAATTTGAATACTCAAAAATAATAAAGTCTAATAATTTATTATAATGTTCGTACAGCAGCTAATCTTAATTACTTATCATCAAATTTCAAAAGTTAAGTGTAGTTTGACTGAAAATATTCACAGGAAGTCATAACTATATAATGTCATGTAAGAGGTCACAAAATATTGCAATAAAATTATTTTATCTAAACTAATTTGTTTTTTTTTCTCAAAGAATTATAATATTTACTTGTTTATTTTGGACAAGAAAAAAAATTTAATGTTTCTTATTATTAAATTGGAAAATTTCTTTTGAGAAGTCTTTTACTGAAATTATCCATTGCGTTTTGAAATCATTCATGATTCCGTTTAGACAAAATATTGTTTGATTCAAATATTTCAAAACATGCTTAAAGTAGAAAATGTACTACTTACAAAAATTTCTTTTCTTGGTTCACAAAAAATTCTTTAACAATTCTTGTAATACCTATTTTCTTGGCTGGTATTGAAATCGTCGACTTGAAATACATACTGTTTTTTTGTATAAGAACATACATACTCTAAACACTATATGAAACTGTAAATTTTTCTTACATTGTGATAACAGAATAAGATAATATAAGTCTATACCGGCGACATAATAATAGCAGAGTAAAGAAACTATATCACTTAGTTTTCATATCATGGTATAGTGAGTTTCTTACCTTATGCAATTTTCTCTGAAATAGTAAATTACTTTTGATATAACCATCGACAAGAACTAACTACAGCCAGTTACACCTTAAAGCCACAGGTTTGAGAAACAAATTTTAATAAATTATAAGATGATTAGGGTGTTAAATCCAAAAATAATATCCATTTCTTTGTATCACTTAAAACTTCAAAATTTTATCAGTTAGTTTTATTATTGTCTTTTGTCTTCGAAATAAGTATATCTTTTTTGTCTTAAAACACATTCTTCTTCTTCTTGATGCTTCTCGGAGAATGTTTCGCTTTCCATCTTCTATTTCCCGCTTGAGTTATCATAAACTAATCGAATATAATTAGGTATCGTTAATTGGCTCGGATATATTAATCTGAAAATTTTCAAGATTACAAGTTTCCCTCTTTAGCCTCCATTCATTTTATTATTTTCTTGAATTCCTCTTATTCTCGATTTTTGTAATGAGTTTTGCAAGAAAACCTGACATGATTAAAGTTGTTTAATATGTTACTTGAATAATATATTAACTTAAAAGTGATATTTCGAAAGGATACATACTAGTTTGTCACACTATTAAATTGCCTCTGATAATACTTATAAATTATAATTGTTATAATTTGTGTGTACAAGCTTCTATAAAATTCGTAAAAGAAACAGAAGTACCTAATGAAAAGTGAAGTAAAGAATGGCCTTGGCTTCCCAGTAAAAGTATTTTAACAATTTTAATGCTTTGTCCTAGTAATAAAAGAAGTCGTTCTTATTTATATAATTTACAGATATCATCAATAGCGGCAGTCCTTGGAATCACGAGCGTTTTGAAACTACTAAACGTTCAATCAACTAAGATTAGAGTGCATTTGATCCAGCATAGAAACCACAATATGTTCAATTCATGATTTTGAGTATAAATTTTCACACATAACGTATTAAACGCAAAATCAAATGAAATGTTCATATCAAAAGGTAAGACAACTTTTAAATGTATGTTTAATGTTGAAAATGAAAATAGTTACAATATATGATTTATAATAATAAAGCTTTTAAAGATGGTAGCACGCTAGAAAGCACGAATATGTAGAGGTACTGTCTATGTATAGCAAAAGATGCTTAAAAGCATATGATGATAGTTGTACGTATGTCTGAGATGAGAATATATCATCTATCGCATTATATAAATAGTTTTTGTTAGTAAAATGAGGTGGAATGGATAGTAATTGTATAACTATATATGATGAAGAAATTTTAGAAGTGGGAGTAAGAGTGGGAGTAGGTAAGTGTATATGTATGGGTGAGTGTGTATATGTGTGTATGTGTAGACAATATACCGATTAATCATGGTTGACTTGTATTATGTCTACGTTAACAACACCACACAGCAACAATGTATACAAAGTATCTCAAAATTTTGTCGTTGTAATAGGATTTAGCAAACAATCGCTTGGCGATTTAAAAAGAGATCCATTATAACTTGGAGGATGTCAGTTTTAAGGCCTCCAACGTAGCACTTTTGTTGATATAAACGTTACTCTTAAAAACCCCAGACGAAGAAATACTAAACGCACTACGATGATAAACACGTCTTACCTATTGTCCACTGTTTACAGTTTTCTCGAACTTGAACAGAATGATGCGAAGTGTTTGCTTAGTAGGACGATTAAATTGGCCACAGTCTTCCCGTAAAAGTCTATACGCAGCCTTTACAGAAATGGTATTTCTATTTAAGCGTTGAGCTTTATTGAACGTTAGTGAAACGATTCATATCGTAAATGGAATGTTTCAAACTAACATTTTAAATTTGATCATCCTTTATTGACTAGCCCGTCTGCTAATTATTTTGCAAATTCCTATATATTATAAATATGAAAGTAAAGATGTATGTTTTTGTTGTGTGTTTGTTCATGCGCTATAATTGTTGAGAAGTATGCCTGACAACCTTGGCTGAATAGATGTCCATTATTTGTATCTCCTTCACCCTGCTTCTTTCATATTATATTATTTACTTTGTAATCTTTGCTAGATATTTGAGGGCAAAAACATGCGCGTTGTCGCGGGTAAATACTAGTATTTGATAATACTCAAAGGGTTAAAAGGCTTGAAAGGCGTCGATAGGATATTTTAATTGCAGCTAAGACTCATTCCCTTCAAACTTTGTATTATTTCCATCATTGATTATTCATCGATGGATTCTTAGCAATTTTCGATGCGAGGCAACAGTGGCGTCAATGTATGCTATTACAGTTATTTTCATGTTTATTACAATAAAAAAATGTACTATTTTATACAATTAACAGTAATAATTATTTTGTTTTTTGAAAAGCGTGCTGTAAGAAATTTGCCCTTATTATTAACCACAATAGCAGGAATTAAGAGAAGGTGATTAAAAGGCTCGTGTTGCTTTTGACTCTGGTATCATCTCTACATTTTCTTTGTTCGTCCGACTTTGTGATACTTCACGAAAGTATTGAGAAAGCTTTATAGTTACAAGAATTTTAAAACATCGTGTATATAGATGTATAATTGAAGCGAGTCAAGACACTCTTACATAGCAACTCATTGACGTAGGTAAATTTAAATGTTATTCCATTATTAGCACAATGAAAGTTGTTGTCTAAAAGATGAAATGCAATTCAATAGTGGTTTAGTGACTAGCGGAATATTTTAAGTATAAGTTTTCAATACATATTATACAACATACATATAGATATGATTAATTGTTCTTCAGAACATAACACGTTTATGCAATAAAACATGAATATTTAATAGGTAATTTATTTTATTTAAAGATGTTTGAAAGCCAATTTACTCTTCACTTTATGTCAAAATTTTTTCTAGATCATAGAAAACTTTCCAAAAAATATTTCCACACAATGTATTACAGGCTTATAATTAAAGGAATCAGATCATAAGTAAAATATTTCCGTCATTTTCACAAAACAAGATTTGACTATTGCTATAACTTGACTTTGACTTTGAAAATTATCAAAATATCCCATCATCCCATTAGCCGTTTTACCATGATACCAACATTAATGTCTATTTTTGAAGTTAACTATTTATGTAAATAATCAAATAACCCGCCCCCTCCCTCTTCGATCATCTTTTCAACGTATGTTTAAACTGTAAAAAAAAAGATAATCAGTCATGGAGACTCTTGACAGAAGTGAAAACTTAAAACTTTGGAATAACTGTGTTTTTTGGATTTTTTTAGTTGATTATAGTATGAAAGATCAAGCGTTTATTAAAAGTTGCTAACCTGCTCGCACTTCCTTATTTTGTTCATTTTAAAGTTTAATATTTCATTCCAAAGAAAATTCTTAATTTCGAATGATTCCCACGGTTTCTTATGACTATTTCTTCGAATCTTCATGTTTTTTAATGCAATCCAGCAAATTTCTTAGAATATAAGTTGCAAACTTTTTATGATAACATCAGCACAAATAAAATAATACAGATATATATAACAGGTTCAATCTATTTAATGCATCGAATATGTTGTGTATATGTAGAATTGATTTCTAACCCTTCTACTTTGTGTCTGATGACGTTGAAATACCGATACATGAACTTATTACGTGTAAAGAACACCAGTGGTCAATTCATGTAAGTGCCGACAATCATTTGTACACTATTTTACACATATACTGGATATATTCCTAATAATTTTACTGTGAGACTTAAGGATCTGCGAGCGCGACGCCAATTTTGGATAAAAGGCTTGATTTTTCATATAAAGTTGGACTATGTCTGAACCAATTCTGAAAATTTGAAGAGAGGAGGGTTACCCGATTATTAAAATTAATAAATGACTTTAAATGTAGGCAAATTTACAAAACGGTAGATAGATGATATGTTTTCATAGATTTGTCAAAAACTAGTCGGTGGAAATTAAAAAAAAAAAACTATTTAAATTAAAGTTAAAACCTTAATAAATTATTGAAAACAAAAAAGCCCGTTGCGCCCAACTAATTAAGGATATATGAGCATGGTAGTGGGGACACATGATAACAAAGAAATATATTTAACCCCCGAACAAAAAAAAGGTTATAAGTTTGGCCGCTATGTGGGTGTGGGTGTCTGTCTGAACGTTTGTAATCGGTTAACCAATTTTGATTTTTTTTTCGTTTCGTTTAAGCGGTAATTTAATGGAGAGCGTTTTAAGCTCTGTTTCAAGTGTGAATTTAAGGTGTTAGGGAAAAAAATTAAAAAAAGTCATAATCTTCAAAATCGGTTCAATTTGGAGAAGGCTCTAAGGAAAAAAGTAATTTAATGGAGAGTGTTCTTAGATTACGTTCACCTTAAACCATCTAAGGTGGACGTAAGATGGTTTAAGTAACGTAGGAGCTACAATGCTGCAATAATTATTTTGTTTTTTGAAAAGCGTGCTGCAGGCAAAAATCCTGGAATATTAACTGCCCACATCTATCTTTTGCCTCAACATGCAACTTTTACTTGAATTTTTCCTTGTAACGCATGGTACAAAATTCACTTGACTAAAATAGAAATATAAAACACACAACAGAGACCATATTCTAAGTTCTATGTCAGGTCCTTAATTCAATTATACGATATAATTCTCGTCTTGCACGTCAACGTACGAACAACGCTCTTGACCAGTATCGTAGTTAACTTTATTCAACAAAATAAAGCATGGGTAACTATTTTCTCTTATACCTACTATATGCTATACTTCGCTGTTCCAGACCAACTGTAGTAACTCGATATACATATAAAACTATCTACACTATTACAGTAGTCGAAACCGATAAGGAAGTGTCTGAGTATAAAATGGATAATGTTAAAATATTAACAGATGTTAGCATATTCGTATGAATAGAACATGTGAAAATCTTGAGAAGTATTTTAATCTAGACGCCGAGCTACTTTTCTTAGACCATAAATGTCCACTTTTAAAATAGCCCTCTTTGTGTTACTCCTGTTTTGTAGTAGTTATCTGGTACGGACTCGTAAACATAACAGAGAATACTCTCAACCAAATTCCTTTTCAAAAGTAAACAAAAAAATCAAAATCGGTTCATCCGCTTAGGAGCTATGATGCCACAAACGAATCGATGACACCTGCTTTTGACTCGGCAGTTTAATAAATATAATTTTTACTTATAGTCTAAGATCCCAATTAGGATCGACCTTCACCCATCTGTTTACCGGATGAAAGTTATTTTTTATGAAATATAAAATGTTAACAAATATCCCTGCAATGGGTTGCCTATAAAAATGTGGTCCAGACTACTTTTAGTGAAAATATCAAGAGTAAAATTTTTAGAAATTTTTCACTGACTTGCATATCTTACGAATTTTGATCTACTCGAAAGTAAAAGCCATAAAGAATATGCAGCAGCTATGTTGTTTGCCTTTTTTCGTTCACTATTATCGCATTTATACAAGTTGAAAATAGTAATTACGTGCATCTGTTAATTCATTGACTCGCATATCTAAATAAAGATAATTTTGTTACAATTACGGTGGCATATGATTGGCCACAAAATATTGGTCAAAAATAATGTTTACAAGCTTTCCAAGTTTTGATATTTATATTAAAAATGGTCTGGACCATATTTTTTAAGGCAACCCGTTACAGGAATATTTGTTAATATTTTACATTTCATAAAAAATAACTTTCATTCGGTAAACAGATGGGTGAAGGTCGACCCTAATTCGGATCTTGTACTATTATATTTATTATTGATTTATTCATTTTCTCCTCTCGTTCTACTTGAGTTTCGTGACCGATTATGATTTAAAATGAATCACTTGTTGATTTGAGAAAAAGGGCCTAAATATAGCCAATTAAAAAATTCAAATTTTGACATACGACTTTTTGGATTTACAGTGACAAGAAATAAATGCAAGACTTTTGATTTTGACCTTTTTGAAGTTATCGAGTTATCGAGTTTGTTTTAAGGTTGTCCAAATTCTTTAAATATAATCAATGAACATCTTTTAACAAAATCTTAAACAGTACCTGCAAATTAACTCCTAAGCATGAGTTTTAATTGCTATTTGATGCAATCATGGGCATCCCTTGGCTACGAAAAGTTTCTTGGCACCTAGAATATTTACCATGTTCAAGAAAGTGTATATGAAAATTTGTGTTTTAATAATTTAAATGATGACATAGCATTGAGGGAACATTCGTTACCGTATGTTATTTCTATAAGGTATGTTTTTCGAAGAAGGAAAAAATGAAGTTTAAAATTGTAGTCAAATATTTTCTTTTTTCAAAATCGTAGTCAAAGAATTCAAATAATAAGAATAATCTCACGTTCAATTACAAGTGCATAGAAATATAAAATGAAACAAAATGAACCATGGTATAGTATAATCTTGTATCATGGTTCACATATTTTTATTTATCGTGGTTTAATATTTAAATTCTCAAAGGAATGCTGTTTAAATAAGTTTTTAGGTACATCATCTTCCCTTACTCAATGTTCTATTTTGATCTATAGGTTAATAAAGTGAGTAACAGTTTTGAGTAGAAGAAAGGTTTTGTAAAACAATTCTTAAAAATTTAGTTCATTGAACACATAAAATCTTTAAAAAATAAAATATCTGACGTTACATTGAATGTTTTTTTGCTATCTTAACAAAAAATGAATTTCAAATATAATTTGAAATCATAAAAACACCGTAAAATTTTCAATTAACTTGAACATAAATTACATGAAATATCCATTAAAAATACACCACACGAATGAAAAAAAAAAACAAGCGTTAAGATTTGAATTTTTAATTGCTGAAACAATTGACATTTACGTGTGGCGTCAAATAATTTATATCAATTTTTTGTCAACGATTTCTTCTCTTTCGACAAAGACATCTTCAAAATAAACAAAATAGTTATGAAAAAAGAAAGTATTATATTTTGATCCGTGCAAATAAATGATATTGTTTAGTTTTGTAAGCGCCTATAGTCACTTTTTTCATGTACCATTATTTATCTTGTGCATTTAAATTTCAGATTGGCTAAGTGTGAAACAAAATGGGTATGAATGGGGTTCCCAATAAGAATTTTCTCAGCAACTGGTTCCATTAGCTAACTTGATTTAACCTCTTAGCTATCAGCAAATACGCCATTACCAACACATCTTACGAGAAAAATAATTGCTATCTTTATGACACTGTGACTGCAGATACTACAAAACTGTTAAAGAGCTGTTGAAAAAAGAAGAAAAATTAGTTGTTAATTTTACAAACGATTGGAACTAGAACACTTAAAAGAAGACTAGAACTAGGTAAGTAAATTGTTATTCCCTGAAAATACCATCAATTTTTCTTCGAAACAGTTTTTCGAAAACCCAACGGATCAGGCAGAAACTCGACTTGAGACTCTCATTCAACCTTTTGTATTATTGAATTAGGATACTATGAAGGAGGATCTGCTTAATACTAAGATTACAAAATAGGAGATAATCCTCATATCGAATTGGCCATATTACCCATAAAAATGTAAAACTAAAATTGATACCATGACAAAATTTGAAAGTGAAATTAAAATTGATTAAAAAACGAAGAAGCTATAATCAATCATTGCATTCAAAGGTTTCCCATTTCGTTTTAGCGAAAGAAAGTTTTATATGTAATCTTTATGATGATACCCACGTATGCCGTCACTAGTGGGTATCTTTCTCTTTGTTTAAACGTTCATATCTTGCATACTAGTAAAGGATTTTAAAATAATGGAGTTTTCAAGAGAAGTACATTTGCCAATAAAGCGTAAACTCGAAATTTTCGATATTTTTCAATTTTACTCTAGTGAAAAGAAATGGAATTTGGTTATAAATTCATTACTAGCTTGATTATTAAAAAAAAAAACGTCTTAATTAGTTTGAAAACAGTGGTATCTACTCAAACGCAAGAAACGACTGCGGTGGTTCTCATATGAGTTGAGTTTTAATACTACGGAATCTTTTTAAATAATGATTAGACTACACATGTTGTATATGTGTGTGAATTCATGTCTTCAGTTTTATTAGTTTGACATAAAAACACCTGTTTCTTGAAAAAAATTTATTAGGATTATTATTTTTTGGCATACCAACCGCGTCGGTGTGATATGTTTTTTTTCTTACCTAAGCTAAATAACACGTGTGTTTTATATCCATCTATTTTGTGTGAGTGTCTCAAATTATTTAAAGATACTTATTTTTAAATAGAATAATAACAATTATTGACTCTTTTTATATAGCTAATTAAAACTTCTATTAGCGTTAATTTATTGATAATATTCAAAAATTAAAAAATTTTTATTTAAAAAAAAGACAGGTGTCGTGGGACACCCGGTAGGAACTATATTCCTTTCGTACCTTGGTACATTATAAATATAACGCTAACTTTTGAATTTACAAGATATTTTTTGAAAATTGAAGGTATTAATTTCAGAAGCCAAATACTTGTTTGATTCTTTATAGAATTTACTTTCATATCTACTTGTAGTTTTTGTTGTATTAGTTAATTGTAATATTAGTTTAAAAAAGGCATACTGCTGATTTACGAGTCAACCCAATATGTGCGTACTTTACGTTTGGTTTGATCAGGCCACATAAAAATTGCATTGTTCTTACTTGAAATTATCTCTGTTATCTTTAACCTCTGATAACTTTCACAACTAATGCTTTTTAAATGATAAAACATAGATAATATTAAGGACATGCCAGACTTAATTCAACAGAGAATATATCAATATGGGTGTTAAAGAGTGGCATCGCGTGATCTTACCAATTATTTAGTCTAATAAAAACGTAATCGAGTGTATTTACTTACGGTCTCTACTCTGCGACAATCCATATTACAATCTGAACTTTCGTGTAGCTAAAAAAAAGAAAACAGAAAATGACAATACATAAAATGGTTATATATTGTTATGTTTAAAAACTAGAACCAAAAAAAAAAAAAAAAAATATTATATACATTTATATTATACGGTAAGAAAATTCACCGTTGTTCACTTTTATTCACAGGAAAAATATCGTTACTCTAAGCAATTTTCTATTATTTATGTGACATTATCTATTCGTTCATATATACGTATGAGCCAAGGCTTTTTACGTAAATAGTTGTACGTTAAGTATATATATACAAAATTGGAAATTTCACCTGCTGTTATTTTTACTATTGCATAACATTTGAACTATTGCCCGTAGTTTTGTGATTGCTAAACAGAAAATTTTTAATATTTGCAGATTTTCTTCTCCACAATGACCTCGGTCCAGGCTTCCATAAAATTAAGAAACCTTTTTAGAAGCGTTTCACTTTTATTTGATTTGCAATAAAACACGTTTATTTAAAACATGGCAATTTTCAATTGTTTACATGCAGTTGGTATAGTAAATGTCAAACAAAAATTATTGAATAATGACAAAAACTTCTTGCATTAGAAATTGTATTTAATATTGATGTTTTATGTATTAAATGTTTTACATAATAAATTATTTTAATATGATAGTGAATAGTTTTAAATTTTCTATGTAAACCATATATACCAATCATAAACTTATTTTTTCTTAAAATTATTATTGTAAAAATAATGTGTCGTTACCATGGAAACTCCTGAAATAAAACTCATACACTATGCGAATAGTGGTGCTATCAACGATTTGAGAATATCAGTGGCTCTGGTATTATTACCTCCTTGGTTAAATGACAGATTTCCACTAGGGTATAATGTATTATCACATAGTATATGATACAATTCTTTCAGGTGCTATATTCAACGATACAACCTACAACCTTTTCCATATACTTGCTAAGGAGCTAACACATAAGGCGTTGAGCTCATTCGCTTTTCATATGAAAATTTTATGTTCAATATAGTTTTTATTAAAGTAAAAAAGGAAAAAATAACCTGTTTTTCTTAGGTATCGAATGTTTTTGTATACAAAAAGAAATTTTGGAATCATTTTATATGCATTAAATTTTATTTATGAATCATTAATTTTTTCAAATAGCTCAAATTTCGATAGTTAAAAGTGGAACAATATTAGCAGAAATCTAAATTATAGTTTTTGGGACTGGACTGAACGGATAAGTTGAAGGGAGACTTATAATACAAAATATTTAAACAGCTTCGATTTTTTTGTGATGCCTTGTAGAATTGAATTTGACAGGAGTATTGTAGTTCTTTGAAAATAGAATCATTTACACTTTTAAAAAGGTTTTTTTGTTAATTAGTAGGTATTATTAAAGAGTTTTCGCGATTCGAAAATACTAACCTGATCTCTAATGATTTAAAAATAATAAAATGATAAGTAATTATATGTTCTATGGATATTTGATTTTCTATTCCATGGAGATAGATGTTTGTACACTTTTATCCTTTTTGAGGTTCCTAAAGCCGCGAATATTGTAATTAAAGTATAATCTTAGAAAGTTCAAATACTTATATTGATACAGAAATCAAAATTAGAATTTAATTTAACGTAACAGTTATTAAGAAAAATAAAAAGTAAATTCTTTTTCTGCCAAAATATTTACGAAAAAATTGGTAAGAACTGCCACAAATGTTTTTACTTATAGGCATGTATATTAAAATCTAACGAAACAAAAAGTTGCATAACTAATTCTTTTGACAAGACGATAAATGAGGTTTACAAAAATTTTGAAAGTTTAAACAATGAATTTGTTGAATGATGCACCATATATTTATACATTTGAACAAATACCTGTGAAAATACATGCCAAAAATTTATCTCCTCAAAAATATTTCGTCATTGGTAAAGACAGCATGTAGTTCTGTTTTTATATTCACAGCCTTGCTGTGAAGGTAATAGGAAAGTAGTCGAGTTTAATATTATATGTCGCAATCCAATTAAAATGATTTATGATTTATGTCAAGTACACCCAAAAGTTGCCTAGAAAAAAGACAGTTTTTAGCATTTCACAAGGTAACGGCCAGAACTGTACAATATTGGACATAGTTGTTTAATTTTTGTTATTTTGTACCTATGGAATTTTGAGTGCCAGCGCAGTCATTATTTGTAATCTCATTTTGTCAGTGTACTCAAAAAAGGTCGTACCCAAAATTTGGAACGTTTTTTAATGCCTCTGTTTTCGTTCCTCGGACGAATAAAATGTATCTTAGACCAACTAGTAAACCAACAAATTGTATTTTATAATCTAATCCGTAGTCAAGATGGTCGAAAAATGGTATTGCCAAATTCGGCTAGAAAAATAATATATAAGTGAGTAATTAACTTACTTTTTATTTATAGGCAATGTTATTACAGATAAGATAGACAAATTACATTATGAATAAAATAAATCTAAAAAAATATCTGTCTTACCTGCTCTTCCTTAGCGGTACATGTTTAGACTGTGTGTCTATTTTCTGTCATTAACCAGCACAATAAACTCGAAAATGGGGAGCAAATCACGGAACTTGATAAAGGATGATCTCGAGTTGACAGTAAAAACCCGGCTAGAAAAATAATACATAACATAATTAAAAATTGACATTAAAATTGTTATACCATGTATATATGTTATATGCAAGGTATACTAAGTTTAGTCCCAAGTTTGTAACGCTTAAAAATATTGGTGCTACACACAAAATTTTGCTATAGGTGTTCATAGAATCAATTAATTAGTCCATTTTCGGTTGTCCGTCGGTCCATCCGTCCGTCCGTCTGTGGACACGATAACTCAAAAACGAAAAAAGATATCGAGCTGAAATTTTTACAGCGTACTCAGGAAAAGTGAGGTCGAGTTCGTAAATGAGCATCATTGGTCAATTGGGTCTTGGGTCCGTAGGACCCATCTTGTAAACCGTTTGAGGTAGAACAAAAGTTTAAATGTAAAAAATATTCCTTATAAAAAAATAAACAACTTTTGTTTGAAACATTTTTTCGTAAACATCACTGTTTACCCGTGAGGGCGCCAATTAAGCGGACATTTTCTAATATGTAATATACTTGAATATCAGTTACATATGTTTCACATGTATGTATATGTTATGTGATAAAGAAATCAACATTGACTATGCATGGTATTTCAACAATTAACTTAATCAATTGTTTGTTTTCACTTGTTAAATACTAAATTATAATTTCAAGTATTTATTTTAATTTCTGCCGCTATCTTTCTCATTCTGGTTCAATATACCTAAGAACTTTGGATTGGAATACACAGATTATAAAAAATAAACATCAAAATAAATGCATATGTATGTAATATTTAATAACTTTTAAAAGTTCATACATCCAAAACATTACTAACCAGTGAGTAGTAGGTACAGTAAAATAATACATTTGATTTACAATTACAAAAGGATATATTTATAATAAATTGTTGGCACCATATTCACCTATTTGTGAACATATTTTAACATTCAAAAAGGTATTAAATTCAGTAACAAACAACAACAAAAATCATCACACAGCAGCTGAGTAAACTAAAAGAATTCAGTCTGAAAATTTTTCGAAATTTGTTAGTTGTTGAGCAATCCGAAAAATATTATAAGAAAGGAAAGTTTACTACATCTTTAATGTGAAATATATAAAGTTTATAAAACCCCCAACCAATTTTTCAGGTACGGAACCTTAATTTGATATTTGAAACATCTTAACACAATCTCCATTAAATTACCTTTTTCCTTAAAACCATTTCCAAAGTAAGTCGATTTTGAAAATCATCGCCAATATTTTAGTTTTTTGGGTACGGAACCCTAAACTCGCACTTGAAACATAGCTAAGAACACTCTCCATTAAATTACCATTCAAGCGAAACCAAATAAATCAAAATCAGTTCAACCGTTTAGGCGATAATCTGCCACAAGCAGACAGGCAGGTAGATAGACATACACATACACATAGCAGTCAAACTAGTAACACCCTTTTTTTTTAGTTCGGGGGTTAAAAATACATCAAAATATCTTTTTATTATAAAGTTTTCAATTTTACTCGTTCTTGTCATTGTATCTTCTTTTTCCACTTTGTATACGCTCTGCTTGGTCGTGAACGATTTCCACTAGAGCTTATAACCCATAGAGGCAGATACAGAGATGTTAAAAGAAGATATTTCTTCTAAGAAACAAACAAGTTTATGGGCAGCTCTTTATCGAGAAACGAATAGATTCCGCAAAAGTTAAATGATAAGACATTTATAGTTAAAACTTTGTATGCCATATGTGCCGAATTTATTTGATTTGTTCCTTACAAGTACTTAATTTTGAACATCAAAGAGGATTCTGATATATTTTCAAAACACTAAATAAATTAATTATATTTAAAAAAATATTTGAATACAAATTTTGACGAACATCTTTTTCGACTTTTCCTCGGTGAAATCAATTGACTTTTGAAGAAATTTTAGAAAGATTCGATTCTCGATACAAAACCCATAGTTCATTTACCTTGAAGAGAGAAATTCGGTAACAACAAACAATATATAGCAACAAAAAAAGTAATACATTTCACGTATACACACAGAAAACCTTTTGAGTAATTTAAACAATTTGTTAGATGATATATCATCGTCATTGTATGACAAATCTACTAAAATAAAAATAAAAAATCGTTTAAAAAAAAATGGAAAATAAAAAAAACATATTCACATATTTGCAAGCATATATTTATTTTACACGGTATTTAAAACTTCGATTTGTCTTTATGAAATAACTTTGATGAAAATATTTATATGCAGTTGTGAATTACAACAATTTTTAAAAAAAAATATACTTTACTTCAATGAAGTAAAAGAAATTTTTAATGATTTGGTGAACCTATCTAAAAGTTGTAATATCGAAGGACATCCCAACTACATGGCCGCTGAAATAAAGAAACAAGTAAGTAGGTGTAGTCTAATTTTTTATAATAATCGAACGTTTTAAATATATGAAATACAAGGTCACCAAATTTGCTAAGATTAAGATTCAATAGGTTGGGTTAGACTAGCTGTCCTGTATTGGAACATACCTGGACCGCTAGGTCCGTTGTGATACCGAAAAGAGAAGATCCATTTAGAGCTGATTAAAAACAGCAACAACCAAATTGAGATCGCCGACTGTGAGTTAATCTTCGATGGCATGACTTGGGCACTGACAGAGAAAATGAGATATAGTTTTCTCCTCTCCACTGTGACATCTCCTGTTATAATCATGATGCACTGGTAGGTTCAGTTGCTCAGCGTATCTGCCGCTTTGCGTAGACTCCTGTAATGACCGAAAATATTTTCCTTATATAGCCCTTTAGAAGCGAGATAAAATCTTCGGAATGCCTACGATTGTATTTTGACCATATCTATCTTACAGTACCAAAAGAGCAGCTTGCAGTTCACCAAGGGAACTCCCGGATGTCTATTAATGTTTGTGTACGACCGATTTCTAGGTGTCGGCTTCACAATTCCGGAAATATTTCTGTACCCCGCCATATCATCAGTTTTACATTCATTTGAAATACGAATGGATAGAGAATCCAAATTTATGAACAAATCAAAAACCATATGTAGAGAAACAAAAGGTAATTTTCGATTAGACACCAGAAATTTCGATGTCCTAATTGGTAGATTTTTGTGGGAATAATTATGTGACAGACTGATGACAAGTGGATGCAAATTAACGAACATTTAACTAAATGTAGTCATAAAAATATTATCAAAAGACACAACGTATCCTAAAGACGGGAAAAACCCAAAGGCAGACAGTTTGGACGGGTAAAAAATACAGGCAGTTTGGTTTAGATATTGAAATATTTTTCTTATAATTTGAGATATAGGGCGATAAAAATGAAATTATAGTAATTTAAT
Organism: Chrysoperla carnea; assembly: GCF_905475395.1. Taxonomy (NCBI): domain Eukaryota; kingdom Metazoa; phylum Arthropoda; class Insecta; order Neuroptera; family Chrysopidae; genus Chrysoperla; species Chrysoperla carnea. The sequence goes on along the minus strand of NC_058337.1, from coordinate 126,229,701 downwards.
GACGTCTCGAGACACGGTAAATATTAAATAAAACTACTATACAATAAAAATGATTACCTGAATACGAAATTTTTTTATCGAAAAATAAAGACAGAAAAAAAATAACATTCTACGACACCCACATCACATATTAAACTCCAGTTTGTTATCTTAACAGTGATAAATAATATGAAATCATCTTCCCTCAACCCCAATACAAAATACCGCTACGACCTCACCACACATACTCATAATAGAAGCGAGATAGTTAAAAAAAAAACCGTACAACCTGCAGCAACTCATACCTCAACCAGACGAGAAAAAAAATGATACCCTAAAACATATACGTACACTACACCGTCGCCACAACTGAAAAGGTAATCAGTATTCTAACTGCGTAATATAAGCATTTGATTCGTTTCAAGTATAAGCTTTTATGGGGGTTAAATATCACTAAAAACTCCATTTGATACCTCACACCACCTGCATATGTATATGGTTATTCATACCTGGATGGGAATGAGGTAACTAAATTGTGTATATGAGAGATATGTCCAAAAAAAAAAAAATGTTTTGGTTAGGGATGGGTAGGGGTGGTAAGGGGTTTATCATCCTGCTCCACATCTTTTATACGCAATAGCTTTTCATTTCTATGAGATTTACAACCGGGTTGGTTTGTTGTTCACTATAAACCTTTTGGTATAATAATAGTATATAACATGATAAAAAAAAGCCTATATATATATACTGACGGTGGTATCTCTCTAGGTTGGTTGTGCTCCTGTATATATCTGGTTACCTATTGTTTACACAAAGCCTTTTTTTTCATAAATAAGTGTATAATTTATATATGATTTATCAAACGAGAAAGTGGAAAAAAAAATTATACTCTTGTTAGAAAATTGTTATTTATATTTTTATCTTCATCATACAGAGTGTAACAAGAAATGTAAGTGGGGAGGGGGGGGGGTTGTAAAATATGAACGATAACAACTAAGAGATCCGGGTTCGACTCCTGGGATGTGCGTAATTTTTTAAAAATCTATTTCATAGTCATAATTAAATTTTACTTTATCAACTCTGGTGAAAAATTTACGTATACAGAAAAATGAAGTTTGGTTTGTTTGTCTTTAGAAAAACGCTAAATATGATCGTCTAGGCAAAGATGAAGATATAGAAGTGATCTCATTTTTATGAATGCCCATTTAGACTTCATCTACAGGGTGCATAAGTTGACGCATGCTTGAAACTGGCATACATCTTATACCGGCATCGAATTCGATCTAAGTTTTCAGGTTCAATTAAGTCCTCATTTCTGATTCATAACTGACAAACATTAGAGATGAACGCTTTAAATTAGAAAGTTGCTCATTATAAATGTGCAAAATTTTTTTGTTTGAAACATGTTTTTGTAAGCGTCTGCTCATTCAATTTGAACAACAATGGCCTTTAGAAAAACAAACAACTTTTATTGGATTTATTGGAAAATTTTTTTCGAATAGTACCTAGATTTCACAGAAACAACTATACGAAATAAAAAATTTGATACGAAAAAACAATTTTGTTTAAAACTTTTCAGCTCGTTTTGTCTAAACTTATGGTTTACAGAAAAAGGTTTCTATCAAAAAATGTTATTCACTACTATTAATAAATAACAATTTTTAAATTTAAAGTGTTCAGCTTTCTATTACCGGTAATGAATGAGGTACGGTGAAATTTTCATTGGGATTGAAAAAACCTGCACACTCAACATTTTCCATCGATAAAAGTTATTTTTCAAGTTTCAAGCATATCTCTACTTAAAAAAGATTCAATTTTTCCCCAAAGAGAAATATTCATGATTTTTGTTTTTGGTTTAATAAAAGTCCATTCATGTGAGAAATATCAGAGAAAAATAATTTTTCGAATAATTATAAAAAAACTAAGATAAAAGCCAACAAAGTAGTATATGCCCGAACTCGCTGTCAAATATCTATCTAATTATTCAGTTGAAAATTTTTTGTCATATGTTTTACGGTATTTTCACGTTCTTTTAAGATTTGTGAAAAAGATGGTGACTTTTCCCTATTTCCATCAGTGAGACAAATTTTAATTTATAAGACTGAAATTAAGTTCAGGAGACATACTTCACTCCCCCTTAACTTGAAATTAACTTGAAATGAGGAAAAATTTCTGAAATTATTTCGTCTTAAAATAAACTTTCGAAAGCTTTCCTACTGATCTATACTGGTACATGCTACGCTACAATGAAAAATATAATGCGTTTTTACCTAAAAAAAGGTAGTTTGGGAATGTTTTTAAAAGACAGGTGGCCACCTAAGATTTATTTTATTTGACCTACAGGGCTAGATAACAAAAAACGGATAAAAGAATGATAGGAATAAAGAAACAAGAAACTATAAAAGAATTTAATAATAAAGTCAATTTACTTACCTAAACATCCAAGGAAATAATAATAAATTTTCCCCATATTTAGTAGCAACAAATAGGTATAATGTGAAAAGTTCGAAAAGATATTTATTTGTGTTTATACTTATATAACCGGTGTGTACTACAACATACATATTACTGAATATCTATCTTTCTATCATCTACCTTCCTAGAAACGAAACCAATAAGGAATAGAACACCTGTTTGAATTGGTTTTCATGAACTTTGTGTTATGTTAGTTGGTTGCCCTCCTGGGAAAACTTTACGGAAAGTAGAAAACTTATGTGACACATCCTGCTGTTATACTTCTAGACTTTTATTATTGTATTACAATATACAATACGATTTATTTTTCTAGATGAACAACTTCGTAAAGAAAACTTTCTTCTGGGCTTCTATATGTTTTTTTTTTCTTTCTTTTTTGTATATATCATATCGTTATTCATCCTTAATAATATCCTAATCACATATATTAGGATAAATATCTATTCATTATATTCATTGGGATAGGTAATTAAGGATTTGGTATTTTCGAAGTTTTCTATATAATAGATGGTTAATTTATTGTTCGATATAATTTCCATTATAATAGAAGAACTAATATTTTATTATCATATATGCAATAACTGACTTTTGATTTGTCTTTTTTTTATTGGGAAATAAAACTTTTTTTTAAAAGAAGAGCACCATTTTTAATTTGAAAGCCGCTTATGAAGCCTTGGGTCTATCATTTGATTGTAGTCTTGGAAGTGGCTACTCAAAAATAGGCTAATTGATGGTATGAGAAAAGAGTAATTTACAAAATTTAAAAAACTCCCAACAAATTTTTCGAGTACGGAACCCTAAAACTGCACTTGAAACATAGCTAAGAACACTCTCCTTTAAATAACCTTTTAAACGAAACAAAAAAAAAATTAAAATTGGTTCATCAGTTTAGGCGCTACGATACCACAGACAGACACACACACAGCGGTCAAACTTATAAAACTCCATTTTTTTAGTTCGGGAGTTAAAAATACTTTCATGATAGCATTATCTATTTGCCGTATCTGCTGTCAAGTGATTGAAAAAGGTTTAGCCCAGCTGTCGTTGTTATGTAATGAACAACTCTTAAAATTAGAGTTAAACTCAAGGAAACGTAAAGCTAATACGATTTAATTTTGTTTCGCCCTTATACAGCCTAATTCAAAGTCTACGACTGGTTATAGATACCTATACCACTAAAGAATTTTGGTCAATAAGTTTTTACTCTTTTTTTTCAGCTTATTCAAAAAATGGAGAAATTTGTAGTCAATTATAGAACACTCTATACGGAGTGATTAAACTATCAAAACGGTTGCGGATAAGGACGAGGTAACTGACCATAATTGATCGTTTGCAGGATCGGTACAGCTTGTGACCCACGAAAAGGTAATAAAATACAAACATACACATTTTCGCTTGTGAAATAATGACTATAAAATCAAATAAAATTTTTTGAAATTTTTCGTTTTTGACGTATGGTACAAAAATACATTTATTGTGTCAAAACATAAAATAGATTACTAAAATACACTTTAAAAAAATTATTGTGTCAAAAAATGTGGAAAATTGTGAAAGTAAAAAATTAAATCATATTTTCTTGTTATTTGAGTTTTTTTTCCAAATAGATATATTTAATAACATATTTGTTAGCGACAACCAACCACCAAACTGGTCACAAACATTGACATTGTCATTGTTTCATTATACATCTAACGATGTTGAGAGTCACACACAAATATTTTATTAAACAGAGAAATTATAAAAGGTTGATTGTGACGCAGTAACATGAAATAGGAGATGAGTAACGTATCTATAATTATTTTTAATAATTGTGTAATATGTCGTAAAACTTGTATGTCCATCATTCGTCATTTTCGAATTGCTGTCGCTTTTCGAAAAAATGGTGTAGAACAGTTCAAGAAGTTTAATTCGTCATAAAACAATAGAAAGCCAGATAAAATCACCTATTTAGTCCGTTTCCTTTTTTCCATCTGTCCGTCTGTGTGTCAGCACGATAACTCAAAAACGGAGAGACATATCGAGCTGAAATTTTATAGCGTACCCAGGATGTAAAAAGTGGTTTTTTTCGTAAGTTACAACAAAGGAAAATGCGGTCTTGAGTTTTTAGGAGTCATTTTGTAAGCCGCAAAAGAACAAAAGTTTAAAGATAAAAATCTTTCGTATGAAAAAATATATATCTTTTGTTTGAAACATTTTTTCGTATTCATCTTTGCATGTCCGTGACGTTTTCCATTTTCTCTTAAACTATAAAAGATAGAAGATTGAAAATTTGTACTTGGCTTCAAATAATTGGTCTATTGATGCTAACGTAATCTGTCTTGCAATATAAAGGGCGCCAAACAGATATTTTTTCGAAATATCGAAAGGGTGGTCAGAAGGTTGAAACATATTTAATTTATAAAAGAATACAAGCTCTGGTATTCTTGTTTTACTTATTTCGAACCTAAAGCAATGGTATAGAATGCAAAAGATTGTGGGTTCGATCCCCGCTCAGGAATCCGTCATATGTTACATTTGAAATCATTGAAAATTACTTGTTCACATTGCTCAATGACCAAATGGTCAAATAATATTGTATGTATTACATTTGGTGTATATATATATATATATGTGTGTGTGTCCAGTCAGTTTGATACTTTACACAGTTGAGCAGTTATAGTGGTTTTGGTAAATTTGTGAATGAATGAATGAATGACTAAACGAAACGAACCAGAAGAGCACCACCATATCATCATCAAGCAATATGTGTTTGTATGTATATGTATTCCATCTATGTATGACGCTCCTCTCGAACAGGACACTCTGTGACATGACATGACGTTGTTGCTTTAAACTGATGTGACCATTTATACATATAATAATAACACACAGCGAATAGTTAGTAGTAGTCGTTGTGTAGGTAAACTCATGGTTAACTCTCTCACAGTAACTTGGATAATGTGTGTGCACACATCACATAATCATCAGCATCCAACAACACACATGAGTAGACAACATCCGTTTGGGATCATGTCATTCCCGGCATTTCCCGCCTCACAACATCATATACACACATACTAGTAATATTATAATACTACTCTACTAATATACGAAAATATTTTATAAAATTATTATTGTTCGATCAAATTTTGACGACCCTTGAATATACATTTTCTTACAGAAAAACAAGGTATCTTTCAAGTAGCGTTTTAATGCCAGAAACAGAATATTACACATCCAGGGAGCAAGTAAAAAATGTCTCAGATCTCATGTTCATTGAGAGTGACAAACATGAGATCTGAGACATTTTCTACTTTCTATCGTGGTGTATATTCTCTTTTGCTCCCCGACGGAGGTGGAAAGCTGCAACTTCGTTTTGCATAGTGGACAGAAAGTTGACACTTTATGGACGGAGTTGAGAAAAAGTATTTTAGTATGTTTACCGGGAAATGGAACAACTAACGGTACCGGAAAGTAAATTTCCTGTCCTAGACCAGAAAGGTTAATTTCCCGTATTGTTTCATGAACTTTGACTATTAAGCGTGTGCATTTTGTAGTAAAATCATATTCCCGTACTCTTATGGATATTAACCGAGGAGTCAGCCGATTCCAAAGTCGTTTGGGACTGTATTGCCTTTTCTACTAAAAAAACAATAAACTCTTAAATTTATGAAAAATGATTTATAAGCAGGTCTCTTATGATTACAAAATAGAAGTCAAGATAAGGCACGTCCATTAAGATTACCTTCTAACGTCTTTGCTCGAAAATCTGTATTCGCCTTTAATTACATTTATCGAATACCTTTATTTCCTAAAAGTAAGTAAATCCTCTTTCATATTTGTTTAGAAAAATGCGTGTCAATTTCGAGGAACCACGCATAATGCATGCTGGCATTTGAAACCAGAATTATCTGAAGAAAGTGCTAATAACCAGCTGACTCATGTTCATTGAGTCAATTAAATGGTCTAATAAAAGATTATGTATATTTGGAAAATATGTATTTTGGTTTGTGGAAGTAATCGCACGCGTTGGAGATGATAGGTAATACACACAATTTCAGCCGACAGTTGTCATTCAGAATTAATCTATTTTTATGGCCCAATCCGAGTCATGAACTTACCAACATCGGACTTCTATCTCATAAATCCTGAAAATGAATTAGGACATGGTGTTAAAAAAAATGAAAGATTCAACCAAATTTGAACACTTAAGGTGTTCAAGAACTCGGACTTCTCTCTTCCTGAATATTTTGTCTTATGTATCCTTTCAGTCTTAGAGATCTTTGCAATCGTCATTTCTTCAATCATGAGATCAAAAGACACCATGTAGTAAACTTGCAATCTCGTTATATGACCGCAGGTCTACAGATCTTTACCGTCAATATCTATCGGAATTTGATAAAATAAGAAAGTGACTCTGAGTTTGAGTTTCAACATTTCCGAGCACAGTGGTGTAGATATTTAAATTTAGAAGCGTGGCTTGCCATCTGATGAAATTGTTGCTGACGAGTTAAAACTGAAGCTTCGACATCCATAAAAATTTATAAATAAAAAATTAATACGTCCAAATGAAATTGATTGAGAAATAATTTTTGATTTGAAAATATTATATACATTCAGTCTTTGTGTTAGATCACATTACATATTACAACAGTATTACATGGGGTTGACAGTGTACTGACGTTTTCAATTTATGAAAATCTACACATTTAATATAAATATTATATATACCAAACGATATAGAATAAAAAATAAAAAATAAATTTATATTAAAACAATCAAAATATTATATAAAATATAATATGTAACTCATTATTATGGAAATTGCAAAACATGTTACACATAAATTTTATAATAATTTATTGTAAATTAAATGTTATATGTTCACTATGTGTACCATAAAATTTGTTAACTTTATAAACAAAAAACATAATTTTTAAAATATACCATACAAATTATAAACTTCAAATTTTGATAGCTTCACCATGAGTATTATTAAATCACAAACGTCACGCTTTTATTAGCCTATAATTTCTAACGTTGTACATAAATCTTACACCTATCTATCTATTAAATTGTTTGAAATGTTGAAAATTTGTATAAGTCGAGCGGAAGTACAACTGTAGAAACTGGTTTTGTTTTGACTCTCAATGTTCTTCACAGTCGACTGAATGTGAAATTGTCGAAAGAATTTTTACAATGGAATTTCATTTTTGAATCATTTCAACAGCTACAAAAATCCTGTCAAGTTTTTAATAAGTTTATGGTAACTGTCGAGTCGCTTCAACTGCAAAACTTGACTGCTTAGTTTTTTCGAGATACCTTTGATGAGATGGAGATTGACTATCTTCAACATACATGTTAAACGATCATCATAGATTTAGCCTTTTAACTCAAAATTACGGATCACCTGCTAAAGCTCAAACAAATCAGGAACTGTTAAAATTCGAAAATATGATCGTTCGATACAAAGGTGTAGATAATATAATTTTGAATCAATAAGACTTCAAAACTCGATGAGAAAATTGCAATTTTTCCTTTAGTGTATAAAAAGTGTCCGAACTTAAATAAAACAAGGGAACAAAAAACAATTGAATGAGTTAATAGTTGAAATACCATGCATAGACAGTGCTGTTTGGGCAATCATTTATTTTTTTATGTCTTTTAATTAAAGAAACATAGCCACTCTTACACACTAAGTAATAGAAGTAATTTTTTACCCTCACGGGTAAACAGTGATGTTAATGAACAAATGTTCCAAACAAAAGTTGTTCATTTTTTATAAGAAGCATTTTTAAAATTTAAACTTGCTGTATCCCTTACGGCTAACGAAATGGGTTCTACAGACCCAAGACCTGTGTTGCTCATTTATGAACTCGACCTCTCTTTTTACGTCCAAAGCATGCTGTAAAAATTTCAGCTTGATACCTTGATCTTTTTTTTTCGCTTTTGAGTTATCGTGCCAGCAGCTGGAATAATTAGATGATTGTATGAACACCTTTACCAAAATTATGTTCGTAGCATCAATATCATTAGGCGTTACAAACTTGGGACTAAACTTAAGTTAAAGTATACTTTGATATATTTCTTATATACATGGTACAGTAGAACCTCGATAACTTAAACCTCGGTAACATAAAAACCTCTGTTACTTCAAAAAATACTGTGTTTCCTTCCCATCAGAGCCCAAAACCTCTATAACTTAAAAGTCGCAACCTCTATAACTTAAATAAATAATCTCTGTATAGGCCCTCAGTAACTACATAGAAACATGTACATACCTCTATATTAACCTTTACCTAACATAGACCCTTGATAACTTAAAACCTCTATAACTTAAAATATTTTGTGTTTCCCTTGGACTTTAACTTATCGAGGTTCTACTGTACATGGTACCATGTATATAAGAATAAAATGTTATACCATATATACATATGGTATAACATTTCATATTATTTTGTAATACTGCCAGTCAAATAGTAACCTCAGCATTTCTAGGCAGTACGTACTACACGAAAATTACAATTTTTCGATGGCTCGAATAAATAGGTCTATCTTGATGTAATCGGTGGTATCGTTTATGCTGGCTTTTAAGTGAATTGGAACTTAGAGATTGGAATATTTGATGGTCGAGAAGGATATCAAATGTTTTCGAATTTTAAAGCGTTACTAATATTAATATTGTAAAAATTATCGTTCAAAACCTTGCAATTAACGTTTAAACATCGAGCGCCCTTGAGAAAAACTTTTTGAAATAAGGACGTAGTTTTACTGTAATTTGAAAGCACATTTTTTTTTAATAATCAACCCTTTTTGTTCCAAACAATATATTAATTATCTTTCGCCCTAATTTCTGACTATTATACACCTGAACGTTAGCACAGTTATGCGAATAATATGTTTTATGCTTAAAAACAATTAATTGACAAATCATGTTAATGAAACAATTAAATTTTTTATTTATTTTGTATTGTTTTGCGTAATTATCTATCATGTCACCAATTAAAAATTACTGTCCAATAAAACAATTACAAAAATTTAATTAAAATACTGAAAATAAAAAAGTTTCAAAATTACATTCAAATAAGATAAATTATCACCGTGATATTTTAAAAAAATGTGGAAAAAAATTTCATTGAGTAATAATAATGACATTTGAAATATTTCTACTTCCATTGTTCATATTGTTTTGGATATATCAAATTGTTTTCCACATTTCAAAAATACATAAAAGGCTTGGCAAATTACGCTAAAATTGTTAGTAACCAGTTTTAAGACTTTTCGAATCAAAATCTCTAGCTCCATACGAATAAAAATTGATTATTACCAAGTTTGAGAAGGAAAAAACATCTATTTACATGTTATTCCGTGTGTACTTAACCGCTGAAATCAAATCAGATTTGTCAAATTCAAATACAAATTCGTTCGGTCTATGAGGCTTCGATGCAAAAATTTTCAAGTTTTTCAAATGCAATCGACGCCAATTTATAAATGTAAATTTCATGCTTTATTTCTTATTACACTGAAAATTCAATTCTATTTAAAACATGAATGGCAGAGCAGATTTTGGACAAAATTGATCATGATAAGTTTTAAAAACGGCAATAAATACTTTTATTCTGAATATACCCGGCTTTAAACCTATTGACCCAAGAAAACAGATATTGCAAAGTTTTTACAATTTTGCATGTATTGTTTTTTTTAAATGCATCTAATTTCGATTTTGGTCTCAAATTAGCAAAGGTTAAATTTGATTGATATAAAATTGTATTTTTTTTATATATAATAATATATAGACTCAAGAATAATATTAGTTAGCTCTTTATTTTCCGTTCGCTTGTGGACTACGCCTTGTCAGCGAAATAAATTATACCGTTCACGTAGAAATTAAGTCTTTTATATGGAAATACAAAACTCTGGAATGTATTCTTTGATGTTTATCTTAATACAGATGGAAGTTATTGAGCATGAAGAAGTTCAGTTACATAAAGACATTAAAAATAAAATAAAGTTTAACCAATAAAAATTGCATTTTATTTATGAAGAATTATTATTATTTGTAAATAAAACTAAAAAAAAACTTGTTTTACATATAATAGTATTTCTTAACAAGTGTACACACTGTAGCAAAGAAAATGGAGAATTACAAAAATTGAACAACAGCTTCAATTTTCTTTTATATTTCTTTTTATGATTAGCTCCTTAATAGATGAACCGAATTTGATTTTTTTGTTTCTATTTGAAGAGTAAATTTGATCGAGAGTGTTCTTAGCTACGAAAATCTGTTCGTCTGTTGGGAGATCATCACCTCTTTTCTAATTTTGATCAAGTACAGAACCCTCAACTCGCAGTTGAAACATAACACTGTCGATCAAAAAATCTTTCAAACAACAAAAATAAAATTCAAATTCAATTCAAATTTGCATACGCTTTTATTAGCTTGACCTGTTTTTATGGATTTATGAATATAATTTGATGGTCTAAGATATAACTCAAGGATTTTGTCGAATGATAGATAACGTTAAAATAATGACAATTTCTCGATGCATTTATAGCCGCGATTCTAGATAAAAACTAGATAAAAAGCGTTGAATTTTTGGAAGAAAAGGGACATTGTTGTGAATATTTTTCAAAAGGGCTGCTTAAAAAATTTGAAGGTTGATAATGATCCTTCACGAATTATGGCTTATCTTGAGCAATTTTAAAAATCGTCGGTAGAGAAATGGATGTACTTTCATTCCATTTCTCTTACGCTATATACTTTATTGAAAATACAATATCGACCGTATTAATAACACTCTGCATCTGAAAATGGACACTTTCCCCATTATGAGTCTTTTGAGAAATTGTCATTAATTTATCATTTGTTGAAATTGCGCTTTTATAATTTAGATTACCCTGTATAAAGGAATAAGATATAAAGGAATAAAGCTCAAAATATTTTTTATGACAATTGATTGTTAAAAGCTGTTAGGTGCTTGATGTCTAACTAATTGCATCTAAGCAGTCCTTCACATGGGATAAAACCGCGTATTTTCTTTAAATTTCTTGATCATAGATGCTTAACCATATAAAGTAAGTTCAAATTATTTGATTTATTGTGTACACTTATTTACACAACATAAAAAAAGATAATACACCTCAGCATACAAACTAATAATATCATAAACATAATGTTTACGTATAAATGTCAAATAAATTCAAATATTTATTAGATTTTTGAGTTTTAACGAGTTAATCCAACAAAATGTTACAATGTAACCACATCAAACGATACGATTGGTCGTCATATGTATTATTATTATTATTATTATTATAATTATTATTAGTACATATTATTTTTTGATTCTACTAAAGTCTTATTATACACATGATCAGGCTATAGTAGGATCTACATAGAACATATTTCAATAACAGCAGTAAAAATTTACGAAAATGAATAATATTTTAGTTTTAAACTTTTTCATTTAAATTTATGTTTTAGCATACAGCTGTTTGATGTTCAATTTGTTTAGTCTTAAACTTAAAATAAAACTGCGGGATTCTAAAACATATTCGTAGTTGAAAAGAAAACAGATAAGTGCAAGTAAGTAGCGTAAAAAAATAATAAGAAATAGGAATAATAAAGTGATTTTATGAACACCTTTTAACAAAAATTTGTTCGTATCATCAATATTTTTAAGCGTTACCAACTTGAGTTCTAGACTTAGTATACCTTTTAGTTATAATTTTTGTTCCGAAAAGTTTATTAACTAGGTATAAACGTTCTTAAACAAAATGATAGAGTTTTGTATATTAGAAATTTTACCTTATATAATTTGTTGAAATAGAATCTATATATTTAGTTATAATGACGAACATAGGATGTGGTCATTTCTATGAATAGAATAGAAAGCCACAATTTTATATAAGTGAATGATTTTACAATAAAATAGAGTTTGTGTACTAACTATACAACATTCTCTGTATGTTATATGAAGTAATATAGATAGACGGATGGATGTTCTACACGTTATATTTATAGTTTAAGACATTTATAATGTCGTAGCTTAACGCCGAAGTTCTCATGAGGAAATTACTCTTTTTCAACTTAGAATAATAAAAAGCTTGTAAAATCCACAAATCACTTTCAAGTAACCTTTCTGCAGAACTTTCTACTCAGAGATGAATATCATTCCACTCATTTGGTTATTACCTCGTCAATGGCTGACGAATATTCTTTATTCTTTTCTTTTGACGAGCGTTTGACTTACAGTATTTTCACAAGCAAATTATCCTTTTAGACAATTTCGATGCTGCGGAATATGATCAGTTGAACGTATCTTTCAACGAGACGGAATAAAGGCATTAAATCATGTCGTTTATTAATCAGCGCATGCATCAGCACATATGTCTGATTTTAATAATTACATGTCAAATTCAGGGTCCTCATCAATCGCTGCATTAAATCGCTGACATTTTATGTAACTTACATTATACATATTGTTATATCATACATTTCTCAGCCCAAATTCTCACAATATAAACAACCCGTGTAGATGATTCCTTTAGTGGTCAGATCAGAAACTTTCTAATAAATCAAGCTTTTGTATCCCTTGTGAAACAATTCAAGATTCAATATTCCATTGACAACTGACAGAGATATCGTATAATAAATATGGCTGACTTTTGGTTGCAAAACAAACTATGAGATTATTAGGTACAACTTTTTTGATTCTTCGATTAATTTTTCTTTGGCGTCGTGGGTTTAGTTTTAATTTGGGAAATTTTTTGTCTTTTAAATTAGTTTTAAACTTTAAAACTGTTAGATGTTCAGCGTTGCTTTTAACGAGGTTAGAGTTTATTCACTTACTTGGAAAGATATAATCTGCTTTATTAAAGTGTAATGAGCACACTGTCATTCTGGAAAAACATACCCTTAATTTCAAAGCACGTTTCAATATTTTCCCAGCTCTTAATCTGTCTAATTTTTCAAAATTGGAGAATATATTTGCAATTTGCACAACACAGTCTGGCGGACTATTTCCATTTTAATTTGATAATAATTATTTGCTTTTATTTATAACTATAGAATTAATTCAATGTATTGACACCGTCCTATACAACTTTAGAGGTCACGTCCAAAATGGTTAGTTGTCAATACTTTCAAGTAATTATTGTAATCAAGCTTGAGGATAAATTATAGAAAAATTGTGAAATTTCATATAAAAGTCTCGATATCTGTGAAAATTTGAGTTATGACGCGATAAGACTTTGATCACAGACAGGCAGACACACATACAATTTTCAATTTCGTTTTTCAGGATGAAAACAATATATTTCTACCACAAAATTAATAATATATAATACATAGTCGAATGTTTTCTAACTTTCGAAACAACTAACTAACCTGTCCTGACATTGTTCTATCCTAGTGCTGCTACTACTGTTGTTGCTTACTATATACGTATATATACATAGTTGTCCTTTTAACGTTTAAACAATAACTTAATCTTCATCTCCTTGTAACCACACCGCCTAGAACATTCATCCCACCTTTCCATCCGTACAGACATTCTTCCTACTTTTACATCATCGTCACTCATATTATCATGATGATGTGACCATAAAACCTTAAAACTTAGTAGTAACTTTAGGTACTAGGTATTATGATTATTATAAAGGTATAACTTTATTATACTACAATATGTGTATAACATTTAAACAGGTTTTGACTTCAGTTGTAATTTTGGTCACCACAAGATTTCAATAAGTTAAATTGTTTTTCTTGAATCAAATTTAATTTACAATGTATAATACAAGTTTCTATGGAAAATCATTTATCCTTATATTTAAAAGGAAGTTAGAAAGGAGTTATGTGGGTTATGTATCCCTGTTTAATGTATATTTGGATGAAATTTATATGAAAGGTTTAATTGCAGGTATCAGAGGTTTATATAATTGAAATTGATGTAAAATTTTGTATTGGGAGGTTGTCAACTGGTAACAGTCCACATTGTTTGCTTTTGAGAAATATACAAGGTGTTAAAAAAGTTTGAAATCCATCCTGAATTTTAGGAAATAATGACTGAGATAAAAGTTGTAAGATTCTGCTCGTACAATCTAATGTTGACTTTGCATTCCATCTTAGTCTTGACTAGAAGGACACTTCAAGGTCGATTTTTAAAATGAATTTGAAAATTTGATTATAAGAGTTTTCACAGATTTTGGCATGAATTAAATGAAAAAGCAACACGTAATTCTCCAAAACAAAAGACCTATGCGAATAGTCATGTGAAAACGCCTGATTGGTAAATTTATTAAGTTATTTTTGTATGTCAATGCAACGTTATGAAACCATCCAGTTTATTATGTTACTATAAAAGTCATGAAATCATTTAAGAATCTCATTTTAAAGTGGACCTTAATTGACCTTCATTGTCAACGTAAAAGGTGAAATCCAAGGCCCCCATTAGATTGTACGAACAAAATCCTAAAATTTTTAAGTGTTTCAACCTTGGGACTAAACTTAGTATACCTTGATATATTTCACATATACATGGTATAAAAATCGGAACAATATCATTACTTATTATTCGTCAGGTCCATGCGTTCAATAATTTGGTCCTGCTGAATATCAATTATTTTTGTGTTTAAGGGCGGACATAACTTTGTATCAAAACTAGACATATTAAAATAAACCAATTAGGGATGCTTTGAACTTAAATAAGATGTAATTGGCCGTTTACTTTACGGCAAAAAACAATAAATAAAGATACTTTTCGACGAATATTTTGATGAATCCAGAAGTGAATTGAACAAGAGGCAACGTTGTTCAATTTACCTAAGTGCTGTGGTCACATTGATAGATTTACAGCACTGATACAACTACTGTTTATAGAACTATATTTTTCTAAGATATGTCCTTAAAATTGCGTTAGAATCGCCCTTGAAAAATTGGACTGGCCCGTAACGGTCATATTCATCTGGTGTGTGTATTCTTGGTCTGCTTCTCGTGAATTATATAAGAAAACAAAAACTTCATCACATTAAACTTATATTCACTTTTTATTTTTGTAAATTTATTTATAAGAATATTTTCCTTTTTAACTCAACATAAAATCTCGTTTAACTTTGTGGTTAGACAAATATAGTTGTAAATAAAACATAACGTTACCTCTAACATTTTAAGGGGATAAATATACGTATTTAATGTTAATTGTGTATGCATGTTTTATTTACTTACCTTATATATAGAATAAGAACCTTACTAAAACTAAAATAAACGAGGCTTATTTGTTATTCATTGTTTTACATGTTTTGAACTTATACCTATATAGAATGTTCGATTTACATCTAGGCATATAAATATCACGAGTATGACAGAATGCATGCGTTAAACAATGCATCTAAGTGAGAGGTCTTATATACATGTGTTGAAGCTTTGATATGCATTGAGATAGTTGTAAGACGCTTGAAGAGTGCGAGTTTCTTAGTTGAATAGATGAACTACGACAGATAAGTCACGATACAAGAAACTTGACCAATTTCATATGACACCTATACTACCTCTTAGATACAATGCTTAACGCATGCATTCTGTCATACTCGTGATATTTATATGCCTAGATGTAAATCAAACATTCTGTATATAGAACAGTGTTGTTGTTATGAATCTACACACCACATACTACATTGTTTCGAGGTTGTTTCTAGTTGTAATGTCGAAAGATTTACTCACTCACTATATTCTTACCTTATATTATACCTATTTCTTACCTTATATTCCATATCGTCTACACCTACCTTCCTACATACCTTCTCAAGAAATGAAAAGGCTAAATAATACGTAAATAGCTAGGATTGTTGTTTAATTTAAATATTTAAATTTTCCTTGTTAGTGTACACTGTACTCGATTAGTTTTGTGTAGAATTATTTTCCGCTGGCATGCTTTTTCAGGACAACCATTAGAGAATTTCGATGTTACTATTGCCAGCAGTTGCCCATAATTGGACCCTATAAATCACTACACAGGTTTAAGAATTTTCTTATAAACTAACACTTTATTGTCTAATGATTTATGGTCTTAGAGCCATAAACCGCTTAGAAAAATTTAAATTTAAATATTTTCTCTTAGACCGGATGCCTTTTTGCCAAGTTAACCTTCTATCTAAATAGATTCCCACATATTTAAGTTCATTTGTCTGAGGAAAATTGATACTGTTCATTTTTACATCTAGACAAATTCTTTTCTCAAAGTGAATACTACTTGATCGGAGCTTTGTGCATTTACTTGAAGACGCCACTTTTGTTACCAGTTTTGTACTTTATTTATACTATTTTGTAGTCTGAAGCACCATTTGGGTCCACGGGTAATATGGCATTATCACACGCAAAAGTAGGTGTGGTATTTCTATCATCGGATGGTAGGTCCGCCATATAAAATATAGATAGTTGGGTCAAGGACGCTAGCCCGTGGCACACCAAATTTAATAAGTAACAAGTCTAGTAACTTCTCTTGAAAAAATACGGGAATTAACGAGTGCCTTAATGACGCCGAGAAATGAAGCTGTATAATTTCTTGAATACTTTTGGTAGTTTGGTAGTATTAACTATGCGATGCCTTGTTCTACAAATTAATTTTTCTCACGGAATCCAAAGTTTGTGATCGGATATGATCTGAGGCTCATTCATCATAATCTTTAATTTTGGTAGAAATAATTTTTCAAAGAGTTTAAATAGTGTTTGTAATAAACTGATAGGTCAATATGATTTAACTCCCTTGATTGGTTTTCTTGGCTTTGAAATTAGAATTGAAGGATCTATTGAAAGATAATAATTTATAGTTCAATGTACATTCAAAAATTATAAAATCATATAAACAACATATAAATACGACAACGACATCAGATAAAACACAAGAAACGTCTCTTGAAAGCAGCGTATACAATCTATACTAGTATAGGTTAGATTTTATTCATACATCTTGTTTCATCTTAAGTGGTTGTGCTTGAATATATAACAACAACGCTAACTAACTCACTAATAACAAGGAAGGTAAGTAAGTTAAAATGAATGTACTTGACAATATAAATTTTATATGTACGTATACCTACCTACTACCTACCTATACGCGTATACTATGTGTCTAAAGTGAATTTTGCGAAGCGATCCTAAATGTTTATAGTTTTATGTCAAGAAGCCGATACATGGTTTTCATACACGAAACTATAAGTTGTAAACGGTGGCTTTGCGAATAGAAAAATTTAAATAACGACGGCTTTCCGAGGTGAAACAAAATAAAGCCATAGACCTCATTGTACCACCTGAAAAAAAAGTTACCCCACAAAGATCTGCAAATTTTTGATAGCTGATTAAAACCGTAGAAGAGATTTCATTTTATCTGATTTTAACTTTTAGAACTTAATATAAAAAAATTGCTGATTTCAATGTATCGTGGCAACGTGGGTGTTGACAGTGGAGGGGGGTATCTATTCATCTTTTTCCTAGCTATGCCAACTGCGCCAACTTTCACAGTAATAGTATTGCATTGTTAGGCCAAGCACTCGATATGATAATCTTCCAGTCGATATCAAATGTAAGCGGTTACTACGATTATTTTTAAAGATAATTTGACCTAGAGTGTTCCAAGCTATGTTTCAAGAGAACCTGCTCATCCGTTAGAAGATTATCACCTCTTTTCTAGTCGTTTCCCAGTACGGAATCCTAAAATCGCACATGCTAATATACTTAGCATACTACATAGCTAAGAACACTCTCAGTCAAATTACCTTTCAAACAAATCAAAATCAAAATCGGTCATTTCGCGTAGGAGCAACGATGCCACAGCTAGACACACAGACACGTTAAGCGTATAACAACCCTCTTTGTTAGTCGTAGGATAAATATCGTTTTGGAAAATATTAACTTTACACATACAGTACACTTACAACATTCGCCGTATACGATATAGAAGAATAACTCGTAGAAAGATAATATTAAACGAACAAAACATTGTTTTGTGTCGTAAGATAATGTTTTCTTAATCTACAATAGCTTCCACAACATTCCCTACTCCGCTTGCTTACTTTACATTAGCTTGTGCTATATTATCAATTGTTATTGTAATATTATTTAAAATGAATAATTTAAAATGGTTTGCTTGTCTTAAATGTAAAACATTTTATGTTTATAAAGTTAGTTAAGAGTTAGTTACCTTGTTTTTTAGAATGTAGACATTTCATTTTCTGTGTGATATATCTATATTTTACTTCATTACACCTTAATTTTCTTAAGATTATTTTCTACATCGTTATAATAATGTTAATCTTCAATCTTTTGAAACCAGATTGTGAATGGTTGTTAATTATACGTAATTTAAATTTTAAAATTATTTCATTTAACTGTGTTTTGTTTTTCGATCTACTTTATTTACTTATAATATATGTTTCTAAGGATTTTGCGATTAGTTTACTATTAATCGAAATATTCGTCTTAAGTGAAAATTTTTATTTCTGCGCTACTGTCTATGCAGTCTGAATATGATGAAATTTTTGTGTTTCTTTGATTTTGGTGAAAATAATATTTTTAGCTACTACGAAGAGGTTTTTTATGGTCTTAGTTTAACCTCGGAAAAAAAGGCTCGTGTCAACAGCAGTTTCTTATGTTTTGGGATATACCCTTTCAAAAATAAGAAAGCAAAACAAAATTAATTTTTCTTCGGTTTTAATAAAAGTTAAATGATAAGCCAATTGTAACACAAAAATCGACAAAATACAGTACGCAATTTGATCAGAGACATGTTTCTCAAATATGTCCAGAATTCCAAAAGCTTGCGGAGTATGGATCTCGAAACCTATTGGTCGAGCGTCTAATTTCAATTGATTTTCGTATTTTGTTGGTAATGCCTACTTTATAAAATAATTAATAAATTTCTCAAGTGCCAATCTATATTTATTTTCCATTTTGATAGGTACCGCTTGAAAATTTTCGGAAAACCGAAAAAATGTTTATCTTTGAAAAAGTTTATAATCTAGTTAAAACCCAATAAATGACCTCCTATGATCTCCATAGAATTGTGGACCATAGGTTATGGATAACCTTTGAAGATAACCTCAGAAAAATATTTTCTTCTTAGCTTCGATAAATAGCTTCGGTTTTCAAAATTTGAACAGAGGATGGTCCTCAAAATGTGTCCTAAGTTTGCCTTCAAATTCGAATGAATTCCAGAGATTTACGGGGCATAGGTCTTGAAAACTACTCGTCCGGAGTTTTTTTTTTTCAACAAAATAACTTTGTTTTTTTTTTTGTTTCATTTTTGCAATTTTATTTAATTTGGATAAGTGAAACCCAAATTAACCCAAAAATAATCAAAATTAACCCAAAAATAGTAGTTTGAAAACTACACGCCCTCAGTTTGTATAACCTCATAATCAAAAGTTTCGAATTACAGAGGCTTACTGTGCATGGATCTCGAAATCTACATTCCAGAAGTCAAGTTGAACCGGATTTTTTTTATTTTCATGTGATTCATTTTTTGACCCTTTATCCATGGTAAGGACCAGAAAATTATTATAAAAATTAAAACCACAAAAAAACTTCTTCGTTTTTAAAATATAATTTATTAATATTATAAAATTTTACTTCACGTAAATAGAATCATAATTACATTTCGGTGTAGAGATAAATTATCACTTTAAATAATAAAATAAAATATATTTTAAAAAACGGTGTAGAAAATCATACTAGTGAAGATAAACATTCATTAAAAACGAACACGTTTATTATTATAAAACACAAATTATATAACATGTGCACCTGCTGTTTGAGGTTAAAGAATACAGATCGTACTTTTGTTGTTAGTTTTTTACCTCTATATAAGGTTGAGGTCACACGGTCCGTTTGTTGTCACATGGACGGAGCTAAAAACGTTTATAAAAATCAAAGCCCATGTGACCTTAGTCTATGTTCAAAATATAGTCATTTAAGATGAACACGCACAAAAGTATCAATGTATGAAATTTATCTTTTGATGTGGATAAAATTTGTAGGTATCTCAATGAAATGGATGCCTTGATTTGGATGTCTCTGAGACCAGTCAAGTGAAATCGGAAAAAAATAACACCTGTAAGTATACTACAGTAGAATCTCGATAAGTTAAAGTCCAAGGGAAACACAAAATATTTTAAGTTATAGAGGTTTTAAGTTATCAAGTGTCTATGTTAGGTAAAGGTTAATATAGAGGTATGTACATGTTTCTATGTACCCTAGTTAATATAGAGGTATGTACATGTTTCTATGTAGTTACTGAGGGCCTATACAGAGATTATTTATTTAAGTTATAGAGGTTGCGTATTTAAAGTTATAGAGGTTTTGGGCTCTGATGGGAAGGGAACAAATTTTTTTTGAAGTAACAGAGGTTTTTATGTTACCGAGGTTTAAGTTATCGAGATTCTACTGTACTTATGTTTCAATCGACTCTTGTAAAAGCTAGGTTGGCTTTAAAAAAAAATTGAGAAAAAGCTTTTATTGTTCCAAATTTTGACAATTTACGTGAAAATTATATTATGTATCTCGAAAAAAAATTCATTCTGTCGAGGGAATATTTTAATATCGTAAAAAATTGCTGAAAGGACAGTGAGTTTTACATGATTTGAAGCTTGAAATCGCGAGCTATGCCTCGCGAAACTATTTGTCATTACCTTTTTTAAAATCACAATTTATGTAGACTTCTGTATAGCTAACTATTATCAAAAAAGAGATTTGATGTAAATACATTCTTATTTTTGTGGTTTAATATCAGTTTTTGAATCGATTTTGAATGAAGTTTAGAATGTGTGCATAGAGGTTATATGGCGTATACAAAACTTTTTTTATTTTATATATTTATATAAAACATTATTATACACCTTCATTCGTGCTAAAATATGTGTTGATTCTCATTTTAAGTGCAGTAACAATTTTTGGTTTGTTTGACATGGAACTAATCTTTTGTAACTTAAAATGTCCAAGCTGATGTGGTTTTTCTTTGATTTTATTGGCACAATGCCCATTTTCATTAGTACTTCTTTATTATATGATTTGTATCACAAACTTGTTTTGAACAACGAAATGCTTACCTATAGAAAGCATCTTCACTTCCGGATTGTGCACATGGTTTTTTTTTAAAGTTTATTGTGGGAATGAAGAGAAATTACCAAATAATTGTTTAGCTGAATCGAAACGTCTCAACTTAAATCACGTATACTAAAAATAACAAACATTATTCAGACCCTGAAAGCCATTAGAAATGAAATATCGTAACGACGACGGTGGGAAAAACAAAGTTTGAGTATTTGGAACTTCTTAAGATTGTAATTCTACATATTTTCACAAAGTTTTTAATTTTTTTTTTTTTTAAGATGTAAGACATGAGTTCCAAAGATTTTTTGCTTTGCTTTCGAAAGATTTTGCTCCTCGTACTCGTTAAAGAAATAAGAAAATCAATAAATTATAACGAAAACATAGCGTAAGGTTAAAAAATGTAACATACTGTACCACTCATATTTGGTATTTCATATGCGGTTAATTCTACAAATACTTTCTCTTTGAGAAAAAAGAAGCCGTATTTACTCCGAGTCGATAGTAGGACAAGTTGAAGTTATTACTGGGCTCTCGGAGAAAGGATTTCTTGCCTATAAAAGAAACTTGTAGAGTTTTCAATATTTCAATTGCATCGAGTGGATTAAAAAAAACCGATCTAATTCAAATTGTATTAATTAAAATCGAATTAGTTGCTTAAATATGAAGACTAAGTCGAGGAAAGAAAAATTCTAGCGAAAAGAAACTGGAAAGAAATACGTACACACATACTATGCAAAAAAAGATTTAAAATTATAAGTATAAATAAATAAATTGAACATTTTACACCAGGAATACGAGATCTTAGTCAGAGAGAGAGAGAAACTTTAAAAATACACACAATATTATATATGAGATATAATTTGTAACGTTTATTATTTTCTTAGTAAACAGTTAAGAAAATGTAATTAAAGAAAATGGTTTTGACAAGAAATACTCTCTGAAAGCTATAACTAACCTTAAAAGAATATTAGTAAGATACAATAATTTTTTACAATACGTAACAAAATTATACAGTGCGTTTACCTTAGCATATTATGCAGGTGAGATAATTTGTCAATGTTTAGAATTTTTTTAAACATACAATTTCCCAGTCATGTTAAAAAATTCAACTTCTTGAATGTCTGAAATCAGTTTGAACATTTTCATAGCCAACACAAAAATGAGAGTATAGAAAAATTTCGTAGATTTATGAATAATAAAACTTTAAAGTTTCTGTAATGCCTTGTTTTAATATAACTTCTAATTTTAGCATTCCTATTTATTACATAATGCAAAATCTCTTTGTCTATCCTTCGCAATTCTTATATGTGCAGGAGTCCCACCAGGGAGTGTTCTCATTGAAAATAAATGAATCCAAGTCGGTATTTATCGATTTCACCAATAAAATTTCACCTACATACCATCTTATCTCAACGGTTAAGAGATTCCTTATGCCATTGAAGCGAAATACCTCGGTATAATGCATGACGCCAAGCTTCAGTGGATGGCTCACAACAAAAAACACGGAGGAACTTTTTTTAATAATCAGATCGATGTACTGGCTAATTGGGAAGGCGGTCAAAACTGTCAATCCAGAACAACGTTACACTGTTCAATCAAGCCCTTCGACCAATCTAGACTTTAAGAGCACAAGTTTGAGGCTGCACGGCTTAATCTAACTGAGAAATAATCCAAAAATTTCAGAACAATGTGTTAGGAAATGTTGTTAATGTACCATGGTATTTTCGAAACGAACGTCTCCACCACGAACTTTGTTTCGAAACTATTAACGAAACTATCAAGCGGCATTTTGTCACCTTTACCGCCTTAAATTTCACGTCAACGAGGAAGCTGTTCGTTTCCTTGACACAAGAAATCAATGCAGTGAAAGCATTGTCCTGTGAAGCAATGCAGTCAAAGGAATATTATCATAAGAATGGAGAAAACTGAGGGATGTATCTAAGTTTTGAATTTGTGTCCTGATTTCAAAATAATATTGCTTGAGTTTTTAATTTTTGTCTACTGGACGAATTTTATTTCTTTTTATTCTTTTGTCAACGTTGATTTACTAATTTATTATTTATGTTTTTTCACAAAATTTTTTTATCCAAATTAAAACGTCGAAGGCTTTCGATTATTATTGACAAATAACGTAGCGAGTTATTCTTAATTTAAGAGAATTGAACTTTTCTATTACTCAATTCACATTTTTAGCTCAGAAGTGTAGTTAGAAAAAAATATACTCTCCGGTAAAACAGTATTATTAAAAGTAAAGAAAAGAACGTATATAGATATGGAATAAGGACAAGTCCAAGAGGAACAGGCAAGGGTTCGAGGTAGAAGTTAAGAAATTGGAGAATGAATATACATAGAAGGTATATACGTATATAGTAGTGAATATGGATGGAATGATGATGGAAGGGTTGAAATGAGAGAACCAAACGCGAAATGAATGGAAACGCGAGCCATATGCTACACTCCGTAACGATGAATATGCCTTCTAGCGGTAAACTCCTACTAACTAATATTTTCTTTTCATAAAAGTTTTCTTCTTCATCTTGTGCAAAAATATATATATAGAACTGTGTGTTCTATAGCAAAAGTATTATATATACCTTCTAACATTGATGCTTGTCCTTAATACTAACTAGTGTGCATATTTTCTCACACAATTTCGTTCAACATTCGCATACACGTTTAAAAAAAAGGTTCAAGTCTCTCACTTAACAATCATATTAAATTTCAATCACATTACTGTCTGAAAAAATGTCTTCCGCAATCTAATCTACGGTTTAGATAAGGCAAAATAATGACCTTGAGTCTTTTATTCCTCGACAATGCAAAAGGTCAACTACAGAAGCATATCAACTTGGCGTTTTCACGACATATTCCATTTTCCCAAGTGATCTGCTTTTATTTGGAGTCTTTTTTTAGTTCATTCTATTTTTTGCAAAAAAATTATTTTATACCTTTAAGGATGTTCCCTCGCCAGTAATAGAAAAAATAAATTAGTAGATAAGGATCCGAATTTTTAGTATGTTATAGTTAACGAAATATATTATTGTATAAAACAAAAATTGGGGTATCTTACCGATCAATTAAGAGAGTTTTATTAATTAAAAATACACTAAATAACATAACCTGTTATGAGGATGGTTATGTTATTTAGTGTATTTTTAATTAATAAAACTCTCTTAATTGATCGGTAAGATACCCAAATTTTTGTTTTATACAATAATATATTTCGTTAACTATAACATACTAAAAATTCGGATCCTTTTCTACTAATTTATTTTTTCTATTATATCCGAGGGAACATCCTTAAGTGAGTTTACGCTTTTCTTTGTACGTAACAAAGTCAAGCATATCAGCCTCTTTGAATTCCAAAGTAGAAAATAGCTATAAATTTAATAGTATTTTCAGGAGTTTCATGAAAACTACTGAATCGATTTTGATGTGTGAATTATGGGATCACCTAACGAGTATACCCAGTCAAGAAGAGTTTTTTTTTGCCAAATCGGTTAACAATTGGCGGAGAAACAAAGTAACAAACGTACAAAAAGAAAAATATACTGTCGAATTGAGAACCTGTAACTTTTTTTGAATTTAGTTAAAATTAATTTGAGCAAGATCAGGACTGGATCTGAAATCGTTTCATTTTATCATATTTTTATCGGCCATCGAGCAGCTTTTGAAATGGAAAGACTTATCAGGGCATTCAGTGTTATATTTGATCCATAGAGGTATTTTGAATTTCATTTTTTAGAGCGAAATCTTAATTATTTATATTAATGTGTTAATAAAGCTTTCCAAATTTAAGTCTGTTAAGTCTTGGAAGATGTAACTTTGCCATCGCGTTTCAGATACTAGACTTTTTACGAATGAAGACACTATCCTCACAAGTTAAATTTACGAAAATTCGACTCGATAAATGCTTTTTCTCCTTGAAACTAAGCCGATTTACTTGAAAAATACCAAAGCACACTCTTGATCAAGTCAACTTTCAAACTACATTCAAATCGATTCACTCATTTAAGAGCTAAGGCTACCTCAGACAGATAAGCACTCACACACAGACATAGCAGTAAAACAATCCTATTTTTTCGTCGAGGGTTAAAAAACAGTAAACGCTAGTTTATGACTAAATAGAGAACGTTTTAGTTGTAAATGGACAATAATGTAGGTTTTTGTGCAAAATGACAGTAGCTCATTGAAAAACGATAACAGCTCATTTAATTTCAATATCTTCATGCCTATTTTTAAGAGTGTATGAAGGTGAAATAACCAATTCGACATTTTACAAAAACGGGTTGATTACAAACTATGGTTGTTGGGTGTTTAGTGCACCATTTTTACTGTTATTAATACTATACTTTCTTCATATTATACACAAGCATAAGACGTAAAAACATTTAGTTGGTATAGTATTCCAGTCGTCATGAAGCACCAACACTCAATATATACATATACATGTTATACAGAACACACCAAACTCAATTTGTGTCTAATTACTTCCCTTTATTATTTCGAAGAAAGAAATTACCTTCATATTGTTGTTTAATTATTACGAAAACCATTTTTAAAATGAAATATATATTACGACAGATGTGAAATTTTTCATATATAAAATAACTTTTAATTTAGCTGCTATTTTTTTTATCATCTTAGTAATTTTATAGATTGTTTTTTTGAATATGGAGAAAAGCGATATACAAGGTATCAAATGTTTGGAGAAGGTAAAATAAATGCCATTCATCATGCTTCATTTGTTTTTCTTTTTGACGGTTAAAACAGGGATAAATGGAATAGCTAAGAACACTCTCCATTAAATTACCGCTCAAACAAAACCAAATGCATTAAGAGATTTTAATAGCAGCTAAAGATTGTGTAATTTACCGTATTACTCTAAAATTCGGTCTAGAAACCCCATGATCAGGAGGGAGATATAAACTTCCCAGAATATATAACACCAGGGAGGCTTTTTCGACAGCAGAAAAAATGAACAGAGACCATAGCCGGTTAGTGGTAGGTCTATCCAACACTTTGAGCCAAATTTACGCTGCTATTTCCTTGAAACTCTTGAATATAGGGTCATATAAATCCTTTATTTTTGAAGGAAGTTGGACGAAATTTTATGCAAAGCATTGGTACAACTTATCTGTCCATATTTCACAAAGCAATTGTCCCAAAAGAAGCTTCTCCGAATAATACAATTTTGTTATTTATATCTCCCACCTTTTTGGGTCTACGATATTTCATATGGGTGTAAAACGACTGCCATCTTTGTTATGACCGATGTACTTTGTATTTTCACTGTAAGTTAAGAGTCAGTAATTCACGAATTCTTCAATTGATATGAAATATTTATTATTTGAACTAATTAATACTTTTAATGTCGCGTAATTAGAAGGATTAGTAGAATGACATATTTATTCACATTTTACCTTATAGAAAAATATGTCCATAGCAATCTTGTCAATCTGTCACATGTCTTGATTTCTGGTATATCTGATAGATGATCCAAGGCTACTATTTTCCATAACTATGATTTAATATATACCAATCTTTCACGGTTTTCTCCAATACATTCCCTGTATCATAATTAAGAAAACAATGACACACAATATTAAATTTTATTATTTATTGTGCTAATTCTTTTGAATTTAATAATTTAATCAAAATAAATATTTATGTCCTCGTGTTAAAATAGCATTCATTAATTCATAAGGTAAATTTAATAATCTGCATGATGTCATGATGTGTTTGTATGGTATTTATTTATTGGTTTAATTACAACAATACATTGTTTACAATAAAAATTAATGTTATGGTAGTACACAAAAATATTTTCAAAGATGATGTTGCAAAATAATCTTGTTTAAGTATAGCATCAACTACCAAAAAAAAAAAAAGAATTTCATGGAAGTTTACTAACGTTTTTTAACTTGATATCATGGAAATTTCGGTGTCTAAATGAATAAAATTTACAAAATTACTATAAATATCAGGAATTCTGTGTTTATAACAACCTTTATAGGTTATGGTATAATAATAATTTCATCAGAGTAGAAAAATTTATTAGCAAAGGCTTATTGAGTGTTTATTCCTCAGAAAAAAAAATATTTAGATGAAAAGTGTGATTTTATTTTTATTCAATTTCACAAAAAATAATTGTTATAAAGGTATCGTACGTGAATCGACATATTGGAATTATTTGCAAAAAGTCAAAAATTTCTATAAGCGTAGGCTTTAGATAGCCTAACAACCGTGATTTTTCGTGTTCCTGGATAAAACCCACAACCTTTCTTTTTGCATTTATTTGGTGTACCTCGTATTTCAACAAGACAAAACAAACAATTGAGTTAATTGTTGAAATACCCTGTATAAAAAGTGTTGAATGTTAGTCCTTTCATGATTTTTAATACATTAGAAAAGTTTAAAAACCAACACAATTATGGAAGGCCATTCGGCCACCATTTATTTTGCTTTAAGAAAATTTTTGAAATTACTTTTTAGAATAATTTTTTATTTTTCGAGAATTTTTTACAAAGCCACTAGATGAAGCTACAAAGAAATTTTCAATTGCGAATCTTTTATAGTTCTGGAGAAAAGGGACACCAGATGTGATTTTGTCCTAATTTGCGCACTCACGAATAAACAGTGATGTTAACGAAAAAATGCACTTCTTGCTTTTAAAGTTTGCTCTGTCTCTCACGGTTCACAAGCTGGGTCCTACGGACCTAAGAAAGAAGAACAGCTTGTGTACGTTATAAAAATTTCAGTTTGATTCGTTTTCCAGTTTGATCGTGATGACGTAAAGATAAACGGAAATGAAATAATTTGGGATTATAATTATTATAAATGTGGCTCTTTCCATAACTATTGTGGCTTGTTGTAAATATATAATCAGCAATTTATGTTGGCTCCATACCTTTTGTTGTTATAATAGTTGGCAACGTCTTTTTGTTGTTACCAAAATTAGTAAGGAAATTTAAGGGGATTTTTTCAAAAAAATTTTTATTGTTCCGTGCCTGATTTTTTTCTAGTAATTAAAAACAACGATATTTAAACCATTTTAGAGGTTCAATTTTAATATGATTTAGTTTATTAATTAAAGAATGTAATATAAATTTTCCAACAGAAATTCGGTTGCTTTATTTGCGCACATCTAGCGTTAATTAACACAACCGCTTTCAGAGATATAAGAATGCAGAATCATTGAGTTTTTTAACCGACTTCAAACCAAAAAAAGGAGATTCTCAATTCGACTGTATTTTTTTTTAATGTTTGTTACCTCAGAACTTTCGACTGGGTGAACCGATTTTAATGATTCTTTATCTTCTTGAAAGATAGTGCTTCCCGTGTGGTCCCATATCATTTAGGTCTAGTTCTGACAACGGTATCCATGAGAAAACCATAAAAGTCTTAAATTTGTATTTGTACGACAAGAGGACGAAAAATTCAATATCACTCCAACCGATTTCGATGATTCTTTTTTAGTGACAAATTAGTGTACTTCAGATTCATTAAAAATCACAAAATAAAAAAACTTTTAGCAAAAAGAAAACCGACTTCAAATTAATATTTTCCAAAACAAATTATGAAAAAGTTTTCCTACCTATAATAAATGAAATAAAAATATATAAAAAAATATAAATTATTCGTTTGAACCTTATTGGACCAATAATGATAATACTATGAGTGAAGAGTACGCGCACCTAACGTGATATTTCCTTCCAGATATATACGTTTTTTTTTTTTTGTTATCAAAAAGTATAACAATAATAATATTACTTTTTTTTGTCCTTGTGAGGGTGGACAATGGTCTGCTTCTTTTCTTTCATCATAATAATATAAAACTAACTTGAGGTTTTTCTTCGAGGTAGGGTTTCTATTTTAACTTCCATTATCCATTACTATTTAAAAATATTCAAAAAAAAGTTGATTTCAATTGGAAAAATCTTTGTTTTTTCATTTAACAACCGGTGCCTATAATTGGAATTACGATAGCAGGCATTAACTGTGGCTCAGTATACGTTGATTAAATACCTGTAATACATTAATAGACTGAAGAAAATTTATACCACTTTCAATGGTCTAGTCTAGATTTTTAGATTTTTTGACGTCATAAACCATTTTCTCAATATCCAAGTCATGTTTGTGTTGATTCTGTTGCAATCCAAATAATCATTTCAAATTTTATTAAATTTAGCGATTGTAGACAGCAATTTCTGTAACCGATGTTGTAAATTCGGCAAAATCTGTTGAAAAGAAAAATTTTAATTTCTTGACCTTGCGCTTGAAATTTTGTTTGCTATTAAATTTTCCTTGCCTTAAAATCAATGTAAATTATATATACAGACCGTAGACTTATACGTCAATCCATAAGATTATATTTATAAAGTAGTGTGTCAATACCATAAAGACTCCTGTAATAAAAGTCATGCACGGTGCGAATAACACCCATTTCAAAAACTATTGTGCGTACTATGTCATTCAAAAAACTAAGTAAGAAACATTTTGCAATTTCAAGTTTCAGATAGCAATATTCTTTTAAACACCATTAAGTTTGAAGTGACTCTTTTTTGTAAGTAACAAAAATAGTGACTTTTCCTTTTCTTCGAACTTTTATACATTTTATATAAGAAAATTAACTCGAAAGACCTCACACTTTTTGCATTATAGATTTTTTTCTTGGTACAATAACAGCACTGACACAGAACCTTGTAGATTCAAAACAATTCAAAAATAATGCAAATGACAATTATCTTAAAATATCTTCATATTGTGAACGGAGTGTAATAATTACTTATTGTTGTTGTTTACATTTAATCATGCACACGATATTTACATGGTCTATTGGACTATATTTTGATGTAATACGTTACATACAGGCGTAAACTAAATATTGACAAATATCTTGTCTACTAATCTTAATTAAAGAGAATTGAAAAAAATACACTCGAACCAGGACTCGAAACCGGACTTCTTGGATTCATGTCAAGCGCCCTACCAACTAGGCTATTCGAGTTCTAGAGACGAATGCAATTTTTTCAACTCAATGAATTTTTTAATTTATTTCATTATTTATTATTACTTATTGTTGTTGTTTACCAGTCCTGGTTCGAGTGTATTTTTTTCAATTCTCTTTAATTAATGGAGTGTAATAAGTTTCGAGCTTTATTCAATAACACATTCAAAAATTTGATAGTATTTTAATTTCGATTATGTGTCGTTCTAATTTTAATCATTAAACGTTATAATCCCAAAACATGAAACGGTAGTGATATGATGTATTCCCTATAAAACTCTCCTGTTATATTTTTATTTTTTTTGCACTCCTTTATAGTGAAAAGAAGAAGAACTATTGATTCTCAAATATATAATGCATATTGTATTTGTTTGGTTATTGTAAAGTATATAGTAAAGTTTTGCCGCGAGCAACATATATCTCTTATAGCTTGTGAGTGTATGCTGCAGCTAGCTACTATGTTATTATCATTCTATATTATTCTTTCATTTTCCATTTCTACTCAGTCGTATATATATATATATATATGTTGACGTCGTCAGGTCACTCTTAGGACACAAAAGTTTAGGCGAACTTCTTCTTCAAAGAAAATATGCTATTGATTTTCTACCGATGTATTTTGAAAAAATTCATACTTATGTGGCTCCAGTGGCTATAATTTGGTTTCTGAAAGTTTGTTATAGAACAAAATTTTTGCATTTTTCGATTATTATTAATTTCTCTGACTGGTTATCCAAAAGCAACATAGAAATATATTGTTTTTCATACTTTTAAGCTGATTGTAAATCGCCACTTGACTGGTTTCTGGAATGTACGATTTTTAGATGACATTTATAGAGCCCATAAATTATTAACATCCCAGTATAGAAAAGTATTGTAATGGGTCTGATTTTTTAAATCGAAATTTTGAACATATTTTTACACTTCATGGTTAGTACTATCTGAAATAGGTTTTATCTTTCATACCAAGTGGAAAATTTTCTACTCGATTTCAAGTCACACGGCTAAATTTTTTTAATAAAGTTTTTTTTCATCAATAACTAAACAAGTTAGTGAAATAGTAAAAAATAATTTCTAGAATAGGGAATATCGATGTTTTTTTTTTTTTTTTTTTTTGATAAAAGCTCTTTCAAATAACAAATTAGCAAAAAATATTATTTTTCAATTAAATATAAAACCACCCAAGACTAAATCCATCATAGATTGATTTCTATTTCAAGCAAATAGAATTTAGCATGCAGTTCTTATGGCAAGCATACTTTATGGCGATCTCTCTATCTAATATCCATAAAATTAGTAGGTTAAAATGCTATTATCCTTCGCATTTCTTGACCGTTTTTAAGTTTAATTTCACTTTTTGTCATCTTTGTTACGGTATTCGTATGTTTTGTTAAGAAATGCGACAAAAAATCATGGATATTTTCCCTATTTCTCAACAAGGGACAATTTTATTTTTAATTCTCATAGTGTACGCAGCTCCTGCGTGATGAATTTTATATATATTATACATATACACACATACGTTTAGTTATAAAGAACTAAAAAGGATTCTCTCATCCACCTATTCACCGTACCAGGAGAGTTTGTGTCCATATATACATATGGCGTGGTGTGATGGTCGTTGGTGGTTACGATATTATCTTTTCAGTCACCATATTATTGTTATTTTTATCCATATCATCTTTACAAACAAAAACCATACCACATCCCACATATATACATAAACCCTTCGCGTTACTAGAGGCTACATAATATTGTATTGCTAGCTGTTACCGTATTATTCACTAATGACGGACATATATTTAGTGATGATACTGCAGATATAGTACGAAAACTTATTAATTTGTGTAAAGTACTTGCTCCAAAGATGACCATATTTCCATGATGGCTCACTTTCAAGATCTCATACATGTAAACGATCGAATAAGTCTAAATTTCGTTCTCCTGCTCGGTTAGTGCCATAGATAAAACTGCAACTTCATATGAAAGGTAAAGAACCGCCATCTTTGTAGTAGTTGGCAGCTTGTCAGTAAACTACCTACGATTTATAACCTCATAAGCACAAACTTTCTGGTGTTTTTTTTTTTTTTTTTTTTGTAGAAAACAGAACTGTTTTCATGTTTAAATACAAGGTTTCTTAGCTTCAAGGGCATTGCTGATAAGGAAAGATTTTTTTCAACTTGTGTTATTGAAAAAGTAGTTATCTTTGCCTTAGAAAAGCTCCTACAAAGACCCAGAACACGGGCTCCCTAGATGTTTCTATCAAACACAAAGATGTAACAAATATAGAGAACAAAAAATAATGAGATTTTCTCAGAAGTCCAAACTTTTATGATCAATCAATTTTGGAAAATCATAATGCCTAAAACATATGTTGTGAAACTTGGGTGAAAAGAAACGTTTTGCGATTGAACTCTAAATCTAAACTGAACTAAGGATGCCTCACGATCATTAAGGCAAATTACTTTCTGACAAAATTTCTGAAAATTTAGCCAAACAATTTGTTGAAAAGTCTCAAAATTTCGATTGTTGACAAATTGTACTTAGTGTAGGTGAGGTTACATTGGCTGTCCACGACAGACACACTTAGGCCATTGAGCTGGTGCATTGTGGTACCATATATGTGCTTATCAACTTTTCCGCTGATAATTTCAATTGACAGCTCCTCAATTTTTTAAAAAGCTGAGTACACCTTCTTCATGCATATACCGTGCACTTCACCAGCCCATCATAGTCATTAATAAAATTAATTTTTTCTTGTAAGAGACAGACTAAACGAATGTGAGTGTCATTGATTTTGAGAGAGAATTTAGGTGTTGAAAATACTATTCTCACGGCATCTCAAGGTTAATTTTCGGATATTTACATCGATTTGCTTTAAGCAATCGTGGATCAGGCATTATTTTCTGCACCTTCAAAAATATTGGTGTAAAAATTACACTTTGGGTCGATCTTCTGTATGTGTATAATATCACCGTCGTCAGTCCACGATATGTGATGCTGCTTCTTTTACTCCATCACCGAACGATCATAATGCTATTTTAGTAAAACTCATATTGTGTGTCTGTTATTATTATTATTATTATCCTGATCACCGGCTGCAGTGTAAGTATCACCATATACACTTTTGTGTGAAGATGATGTCCACCACCAACACAACACCACTCTAACCACATTCTGTATGATGTCCATCTTCTATTTATATTACTATTATTACTATGACTTGTGCTGATTCGTCAACTTATTTTTCTTATTACCCAAATCAAAAATATTTATATGATTCACTTTTTTTTTATTATTACAATCCCCAAAAATGTAATTTACCTTGGTGGTTATATAATAATGTTTTTCCAGACTGTATGTTTTCCTATGGGATATTTTTATAATGATTGTGTTATGAAATTCATTTGAGTATTTACAATTTCGTTCAAGGCTATATTATGAAAATAAAATAATTGTTGAAAACTCTTCCCTTAAAAACCTCAAGCACAATCTTACCCCGGAAACAAAAGCTATGTACAGGATGATCCAATTTCAGTTTCCAATTTTCGCATCTCTCTAAATTAGAATGTTTTGAAATTTCGCTTGTTTCAAACGTCAAATGTTTGAAAATTCCTTTTATGATATAAGTGGGAAAACTAACCCCCCACAACTATCAACGTCCAAATTACAACAAATATGCAACGTTGCAGCACCTAAAACCTAGTATCCTTCAAGTTATAGTAAAAAAACTGCTCGGAAACTTGTAAAAGTCATAAATTGCAGTAGATCCAGGCGCGACAATTTGGCTGACATCTTTTTTTCATAATAACTGAAGTATACTTAATGTTCGATTAATAAAAGCAGGACACTCGGTAGGAACTATGTTCCTGTCGTGTCTTTGTACATAATAAATGTAGCGCTCACTATTTTATATACAAGACATTTTTCAGAAAATTTAAGGTTTTAATTAAAGTCAAATACAAATTTTAGTCTTTAAAGAATTTTATCTTACAGCTATTTTTACATTTTAATGTATGAATTAATTGTAATATTAGTTTAAAAAAATACATACTTCTTATTTAATAGTCAAGCTTATATTTTCGTACCTACATTTGGTTTGATCAGGATATTTATAATGACATAACATAAAATTTCCTTATACTTACTTTAATATATCTTTATTTTCTTTAACTTCTTATATCTCATTTCCACAGATACTTTCGGAGCACACTGTATAGTATAAAAAAATTGTATTTAGCTAGTATCGTAATTTTAAAAGTTTTGATATCTTACTTCGGGTTGTAGATTATTTAAATTTATATTTCTCAAGCATTATTTGGTTGAACAATAACCAATTTTTGTAATTATACTAAACTCGAAAGTGATAATGAAACTAATAACACATAAAATATCAATTACATTAACATAAGGTATCCTTATTTTCTAAAATTGACCACAAAAAATCATCATATCTATAAAAAGGACTAATATTGTTTAGTCTTAATAAAAAGACTAAACAATATTAGTCCTTTTTATCCAATAATACCTAATATGCCATCCTAATGATCCTATAACATATTTACATACCTTAACTTTTCTAATAACAATTGATGCTTTTAAAATGTTATTAGTCCTGTATGTTACCCATAGGAATGTGTATATATTTTTTGTGATGTTGGTTGCATATATACATATTTTACTATACATATTTCTAGTGAACGCTTGTTGGTGGTCTTATGACACAAAAAACCGTTTACCGTTATCATACTGTTGTGTTCTTTATATTAATAATATATTAGAATATTTATTATATTATGTTAATATACCAGGTGTTCCATTGTAAGCAACCCAGAAGTGAAAATTTTTGAAAAAATGGCAATTAAAAGTTTCTACACCACAGAAACCATCTATTTGTTTTGGAATTTGATCGTCGTTTAAACATCAACTCTTGTTCTCAACTGATGAGGGATAGTGAAAAATGTTAAATTCGAAAGTTATTCTTTATAAAATAACAAACAACTTTTGTAATAAACATTGTTTCGTAAGTCTAATAAAAACGGCAGAAATTGAAAGTAAAATCAGTCTTTACTCACATGAGAGTATTAAAATACTTTTTTTTACAGGCAAGTTTTCATTATACTAAAAAGTAAAAAGTAATTTTTATAATGAGTCACTCATATATATAGCTTTTTTTAAAAACTGAGTACGATCAATAAAAATATCAAGGATAAGTCGGAGCACTTCAAGTTATTACGAATAGACTGTTTAAAATGGGAAAACTGCTGAATATGATTAGTTTGTAAACAAGGATTCTAGGATAGTTTGACCAGAAAAAAGTATAGAAATAAACAAAACTTTTATAAGGCTATAAAGTTGTAGCCTTAAAGAAAACCCAGCAGTAACTATCAAACAAAAAGATATGGAGATACAATCTTCCTGATACTGACTTTCCACCTAATAGCTCAACTGGTTAAAAGCACAAAATGTAACTGGTTATGGTTGCGAACCTTCAAATCTTCTAACCTTCAAATCCTGTAGTGATTGTGAAGCAGGAAAATCTTGGCTAATTTCTATTTTTCCATATTCTATCATCGAACTTTTACATTTTCTTATTTAAGTTCCTTGCCTTTTAATTCAAAGCGATTAATTTTTCCAATGAATATCAGATTCTAAATTAGCATACAGCACGGCAAACGTAATCTGAAAAACTAATAACAATCCTTTTGTACGTTTTTTTTTTTAGTACCTAAACAAACTTTTGACACATATGGTGTTGCTGTGTCATCTATAATCTGATACATATCTAAACAATGTACAGAGAGTTTCAAAATATTTGAAATGTGCATTGTTTTGTTTAAGAAAATTTTAAAACAAAAATAAATTGAAGAACCCATAAATGTTACTAAATGAATGTCTAAAGGAACAATTAGACTGAAATTACTGGGTCTAAAACAATTTCTAACAAAAAAATTTATTTAATTCGAAAACGAAACACGTTCATATTTCCAACTAAAACATTTTAGCAGCCAAACAAGTAAAACAAACATAAAATCGCCTGGTGTAGCGATTCCATACTCAAATTTATTTGAGGGGCAATCTATACTCACGTAACATGTAACAAGCACGAATCAAGCTGAGATTCCGCAATAATTTTTAAGTTTCAAGAAACAAACTTGTTTTTTCGTATACAGAGAAGATTGCGGTTGCTTTTATTTTTTTTTTATAATCACGTTGGCGTGTTATCCCACCAAAATTTACCCCCATCGATTTTATTTTTACATGCATCCGATTCCTTAAGGTGACGAACGCCATGACTTAAACTCTATGGATATTTTTTCACACAATCTGAAGTATTATTAACCATATTGTGACCATAAAGTGATCTGACTCTATATTAAGAGTCTTTCTTGATCTTGAATCTCTGAAACATGACTTCGTCTCTTTTTTCCAGACAAAGCAAAATTATTGTAACTATTAATTGCATCACGATTATTGCAGGAGCTGTCACAGTGGAAGGAGGAGGAAATAATGTCTCATATCCTCTGCCACTGTCCTGTCTTGGCATGTGCTGGTCTCACTCTCTTAAGCCAGCATTTTTTTGTCCACCCTTACGACCTGAAGTCAGTTGATGCCAAAGAACTCCTGCTGTTTTTAAACGGGTCCAAATGTTCATGGAGTAAGGCCCGGAGGTAGGCTAACCCTCTTTCCACTATCACAACGGACCTTATGGTCTGAGTATGTCCCATCTCAGGACAGCCCCACAAACTTAAGCTGACCTAACCTTCCACTGTCGACAAGAAAGAGGCGAGTAGCGGTTGTTCATGATAAGATGGATGTTTACCGAACTCTTTTTGATACGATATATGCTCATAATAATATTAGTATATGATCGTTTTGGACGTTTGAGGTAGATTGAAGTCAGTCTAAGCTCCATGTCTATCTGTCTGTAATGATACGTCATCACATACGTATATACACTATGGCTTGTGTATGTTTAGTGTTCAGAATGTTCAGGATTATTATTATATTGTTCCAATATATGATTCCTGTAGGATGACATATGATATACACAATATGTTACTGGCTAATGACGCCTTCACATACATCCATATAGATAAAGGTGTAGTAGGTATGATGTAATATATTCCTCACATACATGTACGAGTATTTATTCCAATATTATATATATATATATATATATATTGAAGGATATCTCATCATGTATAATAGTGCACCTAGAATTCTACATCTAATGCATGGGAATCAAGTATTAAGGATGATTTTTTAATATATTGCAAATTTGAATAATAGTTTTTTGATGAGGTAAACCAATTAAAAGGCTAGTTACTCGGTACCATGATCAGGACGTCACTCATCACATCAATTGGGATGATGACCGAAATCAAAGCTGTCACTACATTACCCGTAAAAATGAAAAAGTAGAGTTGACACTATTACCTAATTTGAAAGTTAAATTAAAATTGATTAAAAAACGAATGAGTTAAAAGCATTCAGAGATTGTTGCCAGGTTCTTTCTGGAAGAACAAAGTTTAATATGTAATCTCTATGGCGATACTCAACAATGACGTCATTTTTAATGTACATTCCTGATTGTTTAATTAGGTGTTTTATACGTGCATATTTTACTTTCTTCTAGAGATTTTCAAAAACTAATTTTACTTTTTTTACTTTTCTGCCTTGCTTCACCTGAAGTGATTCAAAGATTTATTCATCATACCAATTTTTCAAAATATCCGAGAATACGTTATCCAAGTATTATCAATAACACAACATTTGATAAATGTCTCTTTGTTTTTTAACTGCAACTCCCAGCTAATTACCGACTACTTTAGATGCTTTATAGAAATGGGCTTCTGTGATAAATTCTTCCAAGTTTAAAGGGTTTCCGAAAATCAGAATTTCATGACATCAATTACACAAAGTAAAAGACCTTTCTCTGTTTGTCTATCATCTCTAATTAGCTACCAGAATTGAAAAGCTTACCCCTTCTGAAGAGGGTATTGATGGAATTATGCTAATGGTCCATTTGGTCTAATGCAAATGCCTGGTATTAAAAGTAGTCAGGTTAGTTGAATGAGAAAACTTTCATGAAATTTATGACCAGGTTCCCGTGAAAATCTCCCGAATCCGTCTTGTTTATGTTTAATTTAATGTTTTCATCAATGTCCCTGATGTCAAGTTTTTTCTACTTTCGAAAATGTAAATGGCTTTGGTTTTCGAAAAAAAAGAGAAGAAAGTATCTAAAAACTATCCCATACCATATCCCGTTACCACTTATTAGATCAAACTAGAGGATCGAGGCATTTCGATACCATATTTCGTTTCCTGGATTCTTTTTCATTTTGACTTTTATCGAAAAACAAACAATTAAAAATCATCATGTATGAGATAAATCACATAAATATAATCGTAGACATGTATCGTAGATGATTCGATGTATATCATATCAAAATATAGACACACATACATAACAAAACTCGAAAAGTCATTACTATTAGAGAGAGAATTTCATTATAAGCATATTATACGCAGTGATTTTTTTAAAGTTTCCACTCTTAATTTAAAATCTAAAAACATGTATCATCTCACTTTTAGAAGGAATGAAAATGAAAATTTAATTTTTTATACAGGAGTATCTTTATGATCAAACTGGGGTCAACTTTTTGCCTCCAAATAATAACTAGAGAATATTTTTCCTAGGCCACAATTTCTCGACATCTGATTTAACCTTAAAAAAATTAAAATATTTTTCTTTTAAATTTTCTTATGGATTTTTTTAAATTAACCTGGAATGGCGGATACTTTTAAAATTAACCTAGAATAAACTTAAATCAGGTTACCTTAAAAATTAAGATCTAGGGAGAAAATTTTCAACCAAAAGTGGCTTTTTTGCGCAAATAACGAAAATGTTTGATAGAAGTACATAGTTTCATTTAAAAAGTTGAAACCTGGATCATGACATCCCTAAATAAAAAATCTAAATACTGTATCACTCAAAAAATGCACTGACATGTACTTTTGCTTTCTCTAACTTTAGATTCCGTATATGGAATATAAGGGTGGAAATTTTCAATAAATCACCTTGTATAGAACATACTTGCATACATACATAGCGTCAACAACTGGATGAATTTATGCTGCTTGGCTCTATGTGGATGTGCGGATGATCTCTGTAGAGATTCTCTTCTCTAAAGCACTTTTGATATCTTTCAACGCTAATCTAATGTGTAATATGTCATCAAATCACTGCTTTTCTAATATATTCACTTATTACCAATACTCAAATTTTGCTATCGAATTTTTTTTTATCCATAGCAGGTTCTGAATCCCATATAAATCGGTGCTGCGATATTTGAACTTTAGTTGTCCTGCACTAGCAGTAATGAAATGAAAATAAAAACCTCTTCAGATTCCTAGAAAAATAAAGCGTAAGAGTCATATAAAGAATACTTTAGTTGGTTAAAAAATGAGCTAGTAGTCAAGAAATTATTGTAATTTTCGCTATTCAATACGTAAAATCTACATATTTTTTTAAATTTTTCGATCAATTTTATATAAGCCAGTAAAATATCAATAATGTATTAAACTTTTTTCGGTTGGTAGTATTGCGTTATGGGTGTACACTTGAAGCAATGATCGAATTTGTGACTAAAAGTAAAATATATATGATGGCAATTCTTGGCCTGTCGAAAATAAAAAAACACTTTAATTTGAAGAATGCTTTTTTTTGTCTTTCTACTTGTTACACTTGTAATATGCTGTGGCATGTTTCGAACTCTGAATTCTTTTTCAAACTCTGACGGATGCTTTTGAAATTTTTGTATATTATATACCAAATGGATTTCCAAATAAAAGCTCTCTACAATAATTGAATAAAATTTTTTAAGTGGATAGTATTGTGCTACGGCTGAAAATCTGAAGCAACAGTCAAATTTGTTGGTTTCCAATAATTTAAAATAACATAGATGGGAGCATATGATGTTATCATTGCTTGTGCCTTATTACCTCAACCAAACACAACCGTTGCATATTATATCATATGTGAAGACAAAATCAAAATGTTTATTTATCAAAGGTATATTATAAGGGGTTTGAGTAATCATGGTTCAATTAGGAAAGGTATTCTTAATTTGAGTTATACTAAATTTTTCAATTTTAAGTTCAGGTTCAGGGTTATTTTGAGTATACAAAACTAACCAAATTAAATTTTTTGCCAATTTTTATAACAACTTCATTTAGAAAAATTTTTCTTCTTTGGTATGGACATTTCAAGAAATTAATCATGCACACTCACGCCTCCTTTGCAATTTTTGTTATTGAAGTTTATAGAAATAAAGACAAATTAAAAAAACTTTTCAGCTATACTTTATGGCCTAATGATTATTCCGATGATTAAAAATCAATCGTTTTTTTATTACAATAAACAAAATGGGAAAATAATAAACTATATAAAAACCTTTCCAACTTTGTTCATCCATAAATTTTTCATTTTAATTCAACACAATATTTTCTGTTACTACTATTAGGTATTATTATTATTATTATTACTATTTGATATAGGAAAATTACACAAAAGAAAAAGTAAATTATACAAAAAATTTTCACTTTTATAATACTACCCAAAAATTCACATACCCTATTTATACAGTGTGATCATTTCAAAGGTTTAGGTTTATTTAATAATAGAAAAGTTTTTCCTATGAAAATTACTTTTCTAAGGACTGCTAATTTCGAAAAATTTAAGTCAATTTTTGCCTATCACTTACGGAAATCAAATTTAACCTTTAAAGTCCTTGGCCAAAACATTTGCAAAATATAAAAAAGTTTTCTGAAAATCCAAAAACATTACTATAAAAGTACAAGGTAGAGTTTTTGTTGAATATAAAAAATTGCTTTCTTTTAGTATTACCAAATTTTGTATATCGGCCCATTTCTAAATGATATGGGAGTATACTGTCTGGCCTTTTGTATACTAAAAGTGGAGATGGTTCTTTATGCCTTTTCTTATAAAAAAACAATTCACTTTCACTCGAAACTTTTTTTGTCATGTTAATAATGAAAGCGGAAACTCAATGTAAAAATCTTGTTTTACGCAGTTAATTTCCTTTGAATTTATTAATTTTTAACCTCCGACTAACAAAGAGGGGTGGTATAAGATTAATGCGTCTGTGTATCTTCGTATCTGTGTGTCTGTCTATGGCATTGTAGCTCCAAAACGAGCAAACCAAGTTTTATTTATTTTTTAAAGGTTGATTAGTTTAGGGTTCCGTACTCGATAACAACTAGGAGAGAGGCGATGGTCCTCAAACGGCTGTGCAGATTTTACCGACACGATACCAAAAACGAATAGATTATACACAATTTTGTGTCTGGGGTTTCTTCAAAATTGAATTTATGTGTTTGTTTGAAAAATGTTTCAAACAAATGTTTATACTTTACGAAGAGAAAGTTTTTACCAGCTAAGAACATGGGGTATAAGAGAGTCCCCGCGTCATGAAACCCCAAAAATAGCGTAAAATATCTGTTAAAGTTTACTACAGAAAGGAAACGTTATGGTACTGATATACCGCCTTATACTTCAAATACTAATCCTTCGCAATAGTGATGATCTCAAGCTCCTGTTCACTTATAGATCGGATCTTAGCCCGAAAATAGATCAGAACTTAAAAACCTGAAACAACTCACAACTAAAACAAATTTCGAACTGTACACTCTGTATATGTAAAATATGCAAACGATAAAGAAGGTAATAATAATTTTTCATATTTATTATTCATTTTCCAAAAATTATACTTTGAAAATTTCTCGCATATTGTTATCACTTTCTCTTCTTCATTCTATTGTTTTTTAATTATTAAAAGTGTAATTTTTAGTGGAAAATTCTATTCGCGTATACCGGTTATACTTTATACTACCGAGTAGAAATATATGGATATAAGTATAATTTTAAATATTGTAACCGGAAACTATTTACATATTTATCTACTGGAAACATTTCCACTACATTAAATTTAAGTTTTAAGACTTTAAATTATTTTATGTATTTATTATTGTCATTATCAGACAATAATAATTATTATTATTTAATAAAAAAATATTTCTGTATATTACGTTTTGTTTCAAAATAATTTTTATACCATGTATATATGAAATATATACGAGTCTGTCGACACGATAACTCAAAAACGAAAAAAGATATCGAGCTGAAATTTACAGCGTACTCAGGACGTAAAAAGTGAGGTCAAGTTCGTAAATGAGCATCATAGGTCAATTGGGTCTTGTAAACTGTTAGAGATAGAACAAAAGTTTAAATGTAAAAAATGTTCCTTATAAAAAAATAAAAACTTTTGTTTGAAACATTTTTTTGTAACCATCACTGTTTACCCACGAGGGCGTTAATTAGGTCCAAATTTTATAGTATGTATTAATATAGGAATATCAGTTGTGTGTGTGTCTATTTAAAAGTGAATATCTTTTGTTATTTACGTGACGTCAAAAAAACAAACGATTGCGCATCAACACTGTCTATACATGGTATTTCAACAAATAACTCAGTCAATTGTTTGTTTTCACTTGTTAATTGTAATCTTTTCCTCTGATCACAAAATGATTAAATACCAGTAAAATTTACAAAATTTAAAAAAAAAACCCGATAAATGCGATTTATTAGTTGTAAACTGATTTTTGGAAACTTTGCTATAAAATGCTCTCAATCGTGTCGGTTCGACTGTTTAGGGGCTACTATACCACTGAGAAACACACAGACGCACAGATAAACACTTTAAACTTATAAGACTCCTTCTTAAATCAATATCAAAGTGTTGGTCAAGGACATCAGATGAGATGAAAAGATACTTAGAGACCTATCATTTTTTGGGACAAATTTTTGAAAATATTTTAATTGAAATTGAAATATTTTAGTTAACATTGTTCTTTTGAAGTATTGTTTTAAATTACCTAATTATTTTACCATTTCACTTTCAGAAATGAATTGAACCAGATTTATTTGACCATAGTAATTATTTATATAGTAATTATTTATATGTCATGCCTTTTCCAAACTGAATTGATTTTGAAGATCATCGCCAATTTTTACTTTTTTCGGGTACGGAAACCTAGCTATGTTTGCACTTGAAACATAGCTAAGAACACTCTCCTTTAAATTACCTTTTAAATTAAACTTAAAAAATTAGAATCGGTTCATTCGTTCAGGCGATACGATGCCACAGACAAACACGCAGCACACACACATAGTGGTCAAACTTATAACACCCTTTCTTTTAGTTCGGAGGTTAATAAAAAAATAAGTCAATATTATTAAATAAAAGTGACAGCCACAGACTTTTCATTTTCCAGACAAAAAATGATAAATGTTTGATACAATTTGTGTCCCCATTCAAAACAAATTTTTGACTAGACTTTTATATGAAATTATTTCTTATTTCTATTAAAGTAGGAATATTAACGTAAGCCAAAAATTATTTACTTACTCGTCTGTTATTTTCGTGCAAACTGAAAATGAAAAATCTGTAACCATAAGTTGAATCGATCTTTTCATTTATCTTTAAAGGAATTTCAGCTTAGGGACGTTTCCAAAAAAATGACTGGAATGAAAATACTTGAGACTTACGATGAAAAATTGTTTGATTGGACCGTAAAAACCGCCCAAAGAATTTTTTTTTTTGCACAAATGACGGTAATTTGTGATGACGGTATGATAAATGACCATAATTCAGATGGTCAGTGGAAAAAATGTTTCGAACAATTTTAATATTTTTTCTATCTGTTACGGTATAAGAGATGGGCTCTATAAAACCATGACGCAATTGACCTATAAGTATTGCGTTTACGAAGTTTTCGAATTTTACCTTCTGAACATGCTATAAAAATTT
The DNA here is from genome assembly GCF_905475395.1 of Chrysoperla carnea. Lineage (NCBI taxonomy): Eukaryota > Metazoa > Arthropoda > Insecta > Neuroptera > Chrysopidae > Chrysoperla > Chrysoperla carnea. Next base: position 126,185,261 of record NC_058337.1, on the reverse strand, counting down.
CAACGAACAGACGGACGGTTTGTGATTACTTTATAAAAAAATTTTGTTAGTAGTATCAATATTTATAATCGTTACAAACTTGAGAAACCTGGGAAATATAAAATACAAATCTATTCAAAGGAGAAACATATCAAAAACATATAAGTTTGTTAAATTTTTCAACGTACTTCACTTTGTATTTCAATAATCATTTATCAAAATGAAAATTATCAAATTGAATTAAAACAGATATCTATTTTATTTATATAAAATGAATACAATCTTGTAATTGTCAAAATAACATTTAGAGGTATAGAGGTAGATTCACACTACTATAATTCACCTAACGTTACCGTCATCACAATGATAAAATATATCTATATGAAAACAAACCTATACAGATATATATTTAAAGATAAGGCGATTTTAATAGAATAAATGGAATAATGGTAAAATACAATCAACTCTTTTGAATACTCAAAAACAGAAATCATAGGTCGGAGATGTTACATAACGAGTGGCCTAATAAATAGAAACATTCTTCTGCCAAATTTATGACATAGAGAGCACATAAATTATTGGATTAGGCTCATCCTTAGCCAAAATCAAAACGAGGGAATTTGACTGCGTATAAAGTCAATTATTTTGAAAACTGTAATTCAAGTCAATTTTTGCAGTTTCTGGGTCAAAATAACTTATGAAAATTGGAGAAAAATTATGTTTTTCGATTTTCTCGAATTTTTTGGAAGGGGAGCTCCTTAATAATTTCGATAAAATCGAGAAAAATTTTTGTCCCTTAATTCGACAAGAATCATTTAAATAGGTAATCTGAACATAAGAAAAACAAAAATTCCGTCAAAAGTAATGCCGGGCTTGTAGTTTTTAAGAGATTACATACTTATCCGCACCCAGACAGGAAAATGTGGATTTGGCAACGTACATAGTCAATAATTTTGAAAACTATAGTTCAAATCAAATTTTTCAGTTGATTTTTGCAATTTTTGGCTTAAAATAACTCTATAAATAGGTTATTAACAAAGTCAGAGAAAAATTATATTTTTCTATTTTGTCGAACTTTTTGAAGGGTACCCCTTAAGATTTTTTTTTCCCCAAATTGAACAATAATCGGGTAATTTGAACCCGAGAAAAACAAAATTTCAGTCAAAAGTAATGCCAGGCTAATAGTTTTTAAGATTTGCTCATTAACGTCTTCGTCCTGATGTGAGTGATTTCGATGAATTTTCGTGTTTTCAACTAAATTCGAGGATGGGTGAGATTCACAATTCGGTCACCAACAACTTAGAATTATTAAAGTCAATGAAATTACGAACTAAAGGAGTTGCAAGTTAGGGCAGAGAAAATGAAGCTTCAGAAAAACTTCTTTAAAAAAACTTTTTTCAATTTATTTGAGAGACTGTAATATGCGATATTATTGAACGTAAAAGGCCTGTTATTGAAGTTGCATATATTGAATACAATATTCATATGGAAATACGAAATTTAGCTATTTAAAGTCTTCAAATAGTCTTAGTTTTCTTTGAAGTTGAATGTGTGGACCATAATGGATGCATTCACATAAATAACTTTTTTAATATGAGAATCGCCCGATCTATTTCAGTTATATATGTACGGTTTCACAAACATATATTATAACAATTCTATTACAATAAGTAGCAGGTAATTGTTTTGTTAGTATAGAGAGAAATCCGTAGCACATATATATATACTACGTCTCTACACACAATCAATTAATTATTTTGTCGTCGACAGGTTGTCGCGACTTATATATACCATACCTTACTCATCCCACTAACGATTCTCTTGTTCGATTTAACTCGAAACCCTTTTTACTTTTACTATGTAGCCTTGTGTCTCACTCTTTTGAATTCATATAAAAGCCGTGATGAGTACGACCAATAAATATCAGACCAAGTTTGTCCTAATAAAATAAATTATTGCACTCATAGACAAAAAGGGGACTCAAAATTGAACAGTTTAAATTAAATTTTTTATATTTTTAAGAATATAAAAATAATATTTTGAGGTATTTGTGGTGCTTAGTCTTCTATCATTTCAACGTCATCGCATCGAACAAGTTAAAAAATATATTAAAACTTTGAAAAAAATTTGCAAATACCCAGAAAGGTAATCATCTTCAAAAGTTTTGATGTCGATTTTCGGAATGAAACTTATAATTTTCTATCAGCTAGTTAATAATATTGTTTTGTAGGACGTATGTTTTAGTTGTTGTTGTTACAGGTATATGGATAGATGGCATTTGCGGGGAAGAGAGGAAAATGGCATAGAAGGAAAATCTATTGTTTGTATATTCAATATAGTATTTAATAGTAGCTAACGTATCTAATACATATTAAATTGACATATCATTGAATTTTCTCTATTGTGTTCTATTTAACATAAGTAATTTATTAATTGTTTTATACTATTTTGATATAAGGTATGATTTTATATGACATATATTATAAATAATTGTTTTGAAATTTGAAGGTATTTCGAGACCAAAGGCACCTGTAAAATTGAAATCTTTATGAAAAATGCAAAATTTTATTTATCAATTAGTCACTCCTTTATATATTTTTTATAAATAATTCATATCGATTCTTTTTAATACATTTATGAGAAATTAACTGTCAATGCGTTTTTACAAAAAATGAGCTATTATACCAAAAAACACTAACATTGGTAGTTAATTTCTAATAAACCGTACAGAGAATCGATTTGGATATCATAGAGAGAGATCAAACAAATAAACTTTGGATATCATTTAGTTGTCATGTTTTTTCGCTATGAAAAATGAAGTTCAGTAATTAAAAGCAAAAAAAAAATAACTTTTCTTAATTTTTTAAAGAATTCAATTATTACCAAAATCATGTAGACCAAGATTATTTTAACTCAATATTAATCCATTGATGACAAAAAATTTATTTTGAATTTGAAATTTTATTGCTACCTGCAATCGAGTTTTTAATGTTTAAAAAACTATTTCTCTACCCAAACTCTATTTCTTTTTAAACTACCGTACACCAGTCATATTCTACATTAAAATCGCAAAACAAGATGTAAAGCTACTTTTTTGGCTGGTCCCCTTATGTTATTGGACCCTTAGGAAAGTGTGAGACGACGGTTTGCAAGCAAAAGTTTTCCTATTTGCCCAAATTTGCGAGAAAACGATGATATTTACGAAAAATTGTTTCGAATAAAAGTTGTTTTTATTTTTATAAGAAATATTTTTTACTTTTAAACTTTTGTTCTATCTCTAACGATTTAACACAATCAAGAACCATGTAAATATTTCAAGCATCATATCTAAAAAACTATTCGACATGCGTAGTCGTAATCGAATGTTAATGTCAAAAGCTCATAGTTTTTAATTGAAGTGCAAAAACTGAAAAAAACCTATATCGCATTTATTATTTTTTTGGTTGTAAAACGACGATTCACACTCCCCTTAAGAGTCCAAATAACATACCAAAAAAGCAGCTTTTCATCACACTTTGCGATTGTAGTTCAAGGATTTATTTATTTATTAATGAATCACTTAACCGATTAATAATTTCAATAAAATTTATTTTACAAAAATAAGTTGTTAAAAAAAAGTATCACTTCTTACAATGGACAACAGTCAAAAACCATTCGAAAAATTGTAATTAAAACAATTAATATTCACTTATTTTGACGAATGTGTTGATACAGTGTTCAAAATTATCGAAAATTTAAAATAAAATCCCAGAATTTTGAAAATTATCAGCAGTCCACTTATCAAAAAGTTCTTCAACATGAGGTGACATGGGTACTTTATAACTACCAACAATGCCAGCTCGCATGAATTTTCCTTCTCCAAAAAGTAAGTCAAAATTCACAGCTTTGTTCGTTTTCATTGCTTCGAATGATAAATGTTTCTGTAATTTAACTAAATCAGCTTCACTATAATTCTTATTCAAAAATTTACAAACTTCTTGTATCACTGCATTTAAATCTCTCTTCATTTCTTCATACTTTAATATTAACACATTATTACGATGTTTTTCTTGGAAAACACTTAAAATTTGTGCAGGATATGGGCCGAACGAATAGCGACCATTTAAAAATAACTCCACAAAATCGTTGAAATCTCCTCCAAAACTTTTGATATTTACATAATGATGATAAAACGACACGCATGTATCTTTTGGATTTCGATAAACGTAAATAATTTTTGGCTTTCGTTCCCCAGTTCTGATTTGTCTTGGTAACAAGTCCCATGGTAGTTGTGTTTTAATAAACCTTGGATGTGGTTTTTTTCTAACATATTCCAACGAATTCGTGAAAAATTCATTATAAAAGAATGATGGTAATGCATTTGAAGCATCGCGTAAATCAAACTGTGTTGTGCCTTCTAACCAAGGAAAACGTAAGTAAAGATATTCATCACTTACGTCTAAATTATTTCCAATACACCAGACCATTTCTTGTGTCCAAGTAGTTCCTGTTTTCGGATGTGACATCACGAATATATCTGTGTCGTACACTTCAAAATTTTCAATTTTTTCGATGAACTCAGTATAATATTGTGTGAAAACATACTTTTTGTCAGTTACCTCAATATATCCTTTACGAAAGTCATTAATAAGATATTTATACAATTTTTTATCGATCGGATCATTTGAATTGTTGGGATCGATTTTTTGATATTTTATTGTTGACATTTTTATGGATTCTAATTTCAGTTTTAAGTTCAAAAGGTAGTAAGTTTTTATTTTTGCTTAAATTTATACGGAACTGATAATAAGACCGTGTTATCTAAAAAAAATTAATGATTTTTAAACAACTTTATTTTTTCACAAATTTAAAGTAGGTAATTTATTTTTAAAATTTCGTGTAAACTTATTAAGTCTGTTTATTTGTATCAAAAATAATAACTTTAAATAATCCATAATAAACCAAATTTCTATGATTAATTTGTGCGGCCTTTATCAGTATCACTAGTAGTAATCAAGAAAGTTAATAACCGGCTCGATGGCAAATAAGGAAAATCGACTTCGTCGATTAACGTATTTTCCACGATTGTTTTATGCCGTCAAAGTAAAATGGGCTCTATAGTCTAAGTGGTCTCACACTGGGCTCTATAGTCTAAATGTGTCCTTCGTGGACAACCAATATAACCTAACCTAACCTTTATGGCATCGTAGCTCCAAAACGGATTAATCGATTTTGGTTTTTGTAGATATTATTTGATCGAGATGCCACGTGCGAGTTTAAAGTTCCCTACCCCGAAACAAGTAGAAAAGAGACGGTAATCTTCAAACGTAAAAGTTTCGTTAAATTTAAAATTTAATAGTATTGTAATGGTTATAAAGAGAATTTGTCAACTTTGAAACCCTCATTGAAAAATACAAAGCTGTTATAAAATTTTTGAATGGAGGATAATATCATCTACACCGTTGGTTGTGGTTCATCTCACCGTCGTGAGATGATATGTGTCATCCTGATTTGTTCATCATCAAAAACATTACACAGAAATATTTTCTGTTGCCCGCACTTTCATTTACTTATGCCTAGAAAAATAAATAACACTCGAAATATAGAGAAAAGGAGACGAAGACCTAGAGAGAATATTATTTACCGCCCACGGCATGTTATATTTTACTTGCACAAACTTGGCTGGATGGACATATAACAACAACATCACAATGGTTCGTATCCGTAGTCAGCTATACACGGCGAGGTTTTTTCAAGCACTCACTATCAAAGACGTAAATTGCGTTTTGGCAGTAATAAATTATCGGCCAGTACACTTTCAAATAACAAGTAATCAGTCAAATGATATTTGCGATTTCACTCAAAAACGAATAGAAATCTTATCATTCAAAGTAACTACTGGATTTTTATTCCAGAGGAAGGATAAATTTGTTGAAATAGAATAACCACTTCTTTTTTATAATGACAAATTAGTGTACCCGCAGCTTTTGAGCTGCATTTCAGCCTAACGAAAAACTAGTACTCAACTCTTTTTTTTGTATTGAAAATTGTTTTTTGATGTAGTTAGATAACTAATACATCACAAACAGGCCACTTGAGTTACCTCAATCTCATCCCCTGTCTATTTTGTAAGCCGCAATCTACCTGCTCTTACGGATGCATGTTAGTATTGTTGTCGCTATCGATTTACCGTGTCATTCAATGTCAGTTTACTGTATTTTTTAGTGCAGTCAAGTAAAGATTTATATTGGATATTGAAGAGGGAGGTTTGTGCTTTATTTACTAGTATTTAATTTTAATTTTTCTATTAATATAATTAAATATTTGTGATTCATAGATAATTTTTTTCATTAAATTTATCATACTCAAAGCTTTTTATTTGTGTGTTAGATTTTGTCGGACAAAATTTTCTATAACAAAGCAAAGTTTAAGTATTCAATAATATTTTTATGAAAAGAAAATTTTGCGTGAACATTATTTTAAGACTAAGAAAAGGAGAGATTAATATGGCTTAAGGCAAAAGTCCAAAAAAAGCAGCAAGCAGTTTCCCAATGAAACTTCGCAACTTATAATTACAAAATCACGTTACGTGCAAGCAAAAACAAGCATAGATTAGATAAAAATTGGCTCAGAGGCAAAATAAATTTCACAAATTGAAAAAGAAAATGAATAAGTTTGGTTTGAAAACGAATATGACTAAATTATTATTATTTCCAAATATAAGTTCTTTCTCTAAAGATAGCATCTAAATAGTTTTTTTAATCGATTTTGAGCATAAAAATCTCTGGATTATATTTTGACCTGAAATTTGATAAAAATACTTCACTGAACAACGAGTCCTAGAAAATTTGTCTCCACGTACTTGATATAGTCTGATCCAGTGATGATGACGACGATATGATGATTGCATATATATATGAAGAAGGAAACCCACGAGAAGGCTTTTACAAAACTATGTACATCACATGTATTTAAATATGTTGGTTGACACCTTAGTTGTAAAACAGGAGTATTTACTACACTCATATTTATAGTGTGACATTCAATTTCCATAGCGTCAACAACATATCATCACCGGGGCCGACTGAGGTAGGTTTTGTGATGATAGTCTGATATGTGTTGTAGTAGGATGTATGTATGGTATAATACATACACATACGAAATTGTATAAGCTTGGAGCGTTTATAATCATCCTACAATGAACCTTAGTATCATGACATTAGTGTTGCATAACTCATCAACCAAATCATACAACGAATAAAAAAATAAAACAAAACCTAACAGTTATAAATTAAAATATACACCTTAAGGCTTATTCACATTTGGTATTACACCTACAAAAAAAAATTCAGGGATAATAAAAATTTTTACCTTACGTAATATTCTTGCTGTCTTTGTCCTTGTATGAGCGCCAAGGCAAGTTTAGGCTCGTGGTTGAAATTATTTGTACCTATGATGATGAATTTTGTTATAACTTCATGAGTGTAGACGAAAAATAACATGGAAAGCAAAATAATTAAACAAAATTGTCAATTTACGATATTTTGAAAATTACTCCACATATCGAAAAATTTTATTCTTTTTTATTGTCAAGTTAAAATATAATTCACTATCAAAATTGAAAAAAAATATTTTTTTTTAAATTTTTGTCCCCACTATTGTGCTCATCAGGCGCTACACATTTTTTCTCCTACTAGTTTTGGAGAAATCTATGAAAACATATCATCCATCTACCGTTTTCCCATAAGAACAATGTTAAATATGCCTAATTTTGTAGTCATTTATTTATTTAAATAAGCGGACAACTCCTCCTTAAATCAGAATTGAATTAGACTTAGTCCAACTTCATTAAAATAAATTAAGTATTTTATCCAAAATTTCCCTGCAGCTCGTACATCCTTAACCCTTATATTTACCTTAGCTCTAAATTTCAGACTTTGAGTGTGATTTTAGAGTTTCGTTCCCCATATAAACTAAAAAATAGTAAATGATCTTCTAACGGTTGAGCAAATTATTATGAAACATAGTTTAGAACACTCTCAATCAAAATACCTTCCAAACAAACAGAAATAAAAATCGGTTCATCCGTTTGGCAACGATGCCACAAAAACATAAATCATAGCCGATTTTACGACGAGCGTTTCTCCATATTATATCAAAAACTGTGTAGTCGGTACAGAAAAGTATTATAAGTACATTCAAATTTTGTGAAGAGGTTTTAATCAATTTTACAACCAATAAAAGTTAAAACAAACATTTTTTTTATTAATATTTAGATTACAGAATAAAACCTTAAATTTGTATACCTAAGTAAAGTAAATTCACCTTTAAATCCCTCATAATGGATTTAATATTGCTTCCCTCAGCAATATCCTGAACGTCTTTTATACATCGGATATCATTTACAAAGTGTATCAAAAATATATCACAACATAAAAACAAACTGAATATTAATTTTTCATCGATACAAGCTATTCCGTTGTTCATCACGTGGTTGAAAAAAGGAAAATGAAGGTCTTTTGATTAAATTAAATAATTACATATTTTGAAGTCGCATTCCTCCGAAAGCTAACAATTTTCAAAAAAATGTTTTAAGCAAAAAATTTTATTTTTTTTACGAGGATCAACTTTATAATTTAAAGTGCTATTCTATCTCCTACCGTTTAGGATCTAAATTTTCTATTAAAGAAACCCGAAGAATATGGGATACCAGAACATGATATTAGGCATTATAGATTAAAATAAACCACTCAGTAAAAGTAAGTCTTGTATGTATTTTTTTTAAATTTCATATTTTATTCATTTAGAACACGAGTGCCACCCGTGGAAAATGGAAAGAAGAAGAAAAAGAGAAGGATGCTCCAAGCTTATAAAAGGCTCTAATGAAATCAATGTTGATCTATTTGGCAGAGACATTTTGCGAAGACTTGAAGGCTAAATTCAAAGGCTGTGTATTGTGTTCCTGTCAAATAGATAAACTTTTTGCATTTTTTCCAAAATGCTTGGATGGAGAAAACGTTTTTGATTAGAGAGGATACTAAAGTTGTTGAATTTAACAAATTATTATGAAATACATTGTACTTACTTTGCATATTTCTCTTACCATACAATCAATTTCTACATCACATTATGGAATCTTTTAAAATGATTGCCAATATTTAAATGATTTATGAATTTGAAGAGAAATATAGGTATTTTATCAGTATATAATTAAATAAAGGAGAATGAATATGTTTCAATATAACATAATAATGTATTCTTAAAGCTTCTTGAATCACAATCTTGATTATCCTCTACCGTTTATATTATCCATTTACTCTTTATTCAGGAAGGTGTATTATTATTAACTTAGTTTTCTTTGAAAAGGCTTTCTATGAACATCTTTCCAACTTATCGTCGCTTTGTATTTGGGGTTTCTTACATGCTTATTTTATACACATTAAAAAATTATCAACATTTTTTACAAAAAATTCATTTTATTTTGCTTTTGAACACGAAGTAATGAACAAAATCCTGCAAAGTAAAAAAAACTACTGAATTGAAGAGTTTTGTTCTCAGTCAAAGTTCTGAATAATTAAGTCAAGAAAATAAGTATTTGATTGCTTAAAAATTAAAGCTATAACATGCTAATATTTTTTTTGATTTTCCTACCAAAATCATTGAACGGGCGTAATATTTTGGTGGAAAAATTACTTTTGTAATTACTTGCGTACACATATCACACCGCTAAAATGATCGATTCCAACTAAAACTATAAAATACCGATTAACGTTCATCATTTGGTTCGTCGCAAAAACAGTAAATTTTTGAGTAAAATCATTCCTTTAGTAAAACTCGCATATACATAACACATGGACCACTAAACAGAAAAGTTCCACATCATCTAAAAACTTTCAGGACTAAGCTATTGCTCGATATGGGTCTAGCGCACCCCGGATGTTTTGCGCTTGTTGGGAAACGTTGGAAAAATATTAGTTATACTTTAAAGCATCATATAGTAATAAAACAAATCTAACGCATAACGAAAGTTTAGAAGGATGGCTCTTCCCGGCAAGAAATTTTGTTGTGCACTCAATGAAGACCTAATTTAAGATATAACGCAGAACTCTACTTGAATCCAGAATGGGCGATCTCTAAACTACAGGCGTCAATGGAGATAAACTGAGGCAATATTGCTTTGATAATTTCAAAATTGAGCTATCTCAATGAGTCTGCAAGAAGATGGCAAAGTTGTTATTCATGTTTATATGGAATACCCAATTAATTTCCCAATTTTTTCCTACCTTAAAAAAAGTGAAAATTTCTAACGACATTCTTATTGGAAAAGACTTGTTTGGCAAGGCACAGCTAGTCTCAATTGGTTTCCAATATGTGTATAGGATTAATTTTACCTCGGGTGGAAAATGTTTCACCTTAGTGTGCAAAAATTGTGTTTGAATAATGCATGATTATTTCGAAAAAAATAAATATGAGAAGATATTTTCAAATAGGATGAACTCAAATTTTAAGGACAGGTTAGAGTTATCTTAATTAAGATTTAGTAATCAGATACGTTGTATATGTAAGTTTGCGAGAATTCAATGAGCATCGATAAATAATTTGATGTAATCTAAAGGAATTAAGAATAGTACAAATTAATAATTATTATTTTTTCATAATGCTTTAATCATCATACAAATTAATACTATTATTAGATTTTATGATAACTTTCAAGTAGTATTAATAATGTTTTGTAAACAATGAAGATTATAATATTGTTAGCTATCTATCAATTGAGATAAACTTTTCAGGTGATTCTCGCGTGGTAACGTGGAACATACTTGAGAGTAAAAAAACTATTGATAAGATTAGAAAAATAAAGCAAATACATGAATGAAGTATGGACATGCAAGACAGATAAATAGCGATCGCAAATGTTAAAAATTATTACTTTATAATTATGGAATTGATTTAGATACATTTAAGAAATTTGCGAGTGTTATTTCGTAGCTCTTGCTCTTTCTGGTTTTTTCAATTTTTCGTAGGACTATACTCATCCCAGAAATGACGAAATTTTGAAGAAACTCCCTGCACAAAATCAGGTTTCATCGATTCGTCTATGGCATCGTTGCTCTGATATTCGTCTATGTATGAACTGATATTTTTTTGTTTGTTTATTCGTTTGAAAGCTTACTTGATAGAAAATGTTCTAATCTATGTTTCAAGAAAATCTGTTCAGACCTTGGAAGATTATCACCTCTATTCTAGTTGATAAAGGTTAATATTGTTTCATATTTCACAACTAGAAAATAGGTGATGATCTTTAAACGGTTGCGCAAATTTTCTAACAGCGTAGCTCAGAAAACTCTCGATTAAATTTACTTTCAAAATAATTTAAAATAGATCAAATTAAATCGGCCATTCCGTTTTAGACAAACTCTTTAAACATGCCTTTCTTTGCGGCTTGAAATATTTGCTTCTTAATTTCTGACTTGCCCGTTAGTGTATTTATTCGTTCTATACCTATTCATCACATCTATCAAAATTTTCCGTCGAAAAATATATTACAGATCTAAAAAGCTGATTGATTTGTAAAATTGCCCACGCTTCAATTAAAAAATCAAATTCCCAAAAATTTATTTATTTTTAAAATAAGCAAAAGTTTGACTAGCTTAAGTTGTTATATTCAACACTGGAAATTGTTTTTGCTTGTGAATTATCTATGATTTAAGTGCATAAAAAACGTTTGATAATTATATAAGCATTGATAAACTTCGATTACCATTACAATCCCGATGAAAAATCTGCGGTTCCTGTTTTTGAATGTAAATGTACTTTCATTTCTTTTGATTTTAGTATGATTTCGTTATGCAAAATTTTCTCCAAAGCGAAAACTGTAGACATATTATTTTATTTTTAAATAAAACACGGAATATCTAAATTAGCTTTGAATATATCATTCTTTCTTTTAATCAAAATTTTTTGCTTTTCACTTTTTTTCAAAATGGAACATAGGTTTTTACCGAACTTGTTGATTCCCAGGCTTTTCGATTGTAATAAAGTTTATGTTTGTGAAATCTTCTATAATTTATAAATAATTATTTATTTTCATAAACTATGCGAATTTACTTTGAGCCTTTTTGGTGACAATTATATTCATTATATCAACACACATTTATTTCATCCCTATAATATTAAACACAAACAAAACATGAAAATTACACCAAATTATTTTAAACAATAGCTCCTTTCTTTATTCCCGTGACGGTATAAAGTTTTTCGTTGACTACTTTTTTTATTACTTTATATATACTACATCCTACAGAAGGAAAAGTGGAAATTAAAACAAGGTAAAATAACGGTAGATAGTATGATGTAGTAGGGTAAGATATAGTACCTAGAATTAAAATTTACATTTATTTGTTTTTTATAGAAATAGCATTGTTATTCCTTAACACTATGTTGTACTCAGATAGTTATATCTGAGAATATAACTTTTAAATAACTATTGATTTAAACAAATGACCCATTTACCAAGAGTTGTGATTCAAAATGTACCATAATATACCTTGGATTAGACTTTAATGTACCTAGAATCATCTCGTATCTGAGGATGCTCCGAAGATGTAATTTTTACAGATCACTCTAGGGAACCAAAACTTTGAAAACGTAACAAGTTACTCTGATTATTACCCAGGCATTACTTGCCTGGGTGTCTAGAAACTGCTTTAATTATCATTTTATCGGCTCAGCTTTAACCCATACTTATAACCTATAACAAAAAAAAAACTAATTGTATAATTTATTTGGAATTTATTATCATATATCCGTGGTACAACATGTTTTTTTGATCCGAGAAGGTACGAGATGGAATTTTTTTCAAACGTTTCCGTATCAACATTTTACCGTTAATGTTTAAGTCTGCAAATGTAGAATAACCAATTACTCTCATCACATGTAAAGTTGTAGAAATATCACTTAGAACTTTTTAACTGGTGCGTTTAAAATTTTAAAATGACATAGGGATATATTGTGCTCTTGGTACTACATGTTACCCTATAATACGAATTGAAAATATGTAGAGTTGATTAAAATTTACATAATAAAGTATTCTATTCAAAAAGTATATGAAAATTAAAATCATAAGAAAATTGCTGTGAAAAACCATATTTTATTTTATATTTAAGTATTAAGTTGTAGCTACAACAAATATATTAAACGTTTTTAAGTTGAATGAGTACTTACCTATCTACCTACCTCTGTATATGTTATATTAAAAGTGTAAGATAATAAAATTTTATAGTCATTTAAAGGTTGATTTTTCATTTAAGCATTTATTTAAAAAGCTTTTATTTCTTATTAAAAACTTGCTTATCTCTTCTTATTTGTTTTAAAATTATGCATATATTATTTAACTTAATTTTTGAAGTATTTTGTTCAACCAGGTATACTCGTTTTGTTGGAATGACTACACAATTGTTCTTGATACAGTGGTTTAAAGGTTGATTTATATAGTACTAGCTGTGAACTACCCGCTTTGCTGGGCAACATTCCCACTTTCACCCCTCCCCCCATATTCCATATCCTTTTCTAGGTTACTATCTATTACCTAACTAAATTTCATCAAAATCCGTTCAGCCGTTTAGGCATGATAGAGCAAAACTCCCAGCAAAAACCATAAAAAAATCACTAACTCAATTCAGTTTTCTGCCTACTTCCTACCCCCTAAGTACGATGACTTGATCATTTTGATCTTATATCCGTTTTTAGGTAACCATCTATTACCTTACTTAATTTCATCAAAAACTGTTCAGCCGTTTAGACGTGAAAGAGCAAAAGTCCCAACAAAAACGACTAAAAATCACTAACTCAATTTAGTTGTCTGCCTACTGCCTACCCCCTAAGAACGATGGCGTGATTATTTATAGCCTATGACCATTTCTAGGTTATCATCTATCACCATACCAAATTTCATCAAAATCCGTTCAGCCGTTTAGGCGTGAAAGAGTAACAGACCGACAGACAGAGTTACTTTCGCATTTATAATATTAGTATGGATTGTGTAATTTAGTTTGTAAACAAGCTTTAGTCTTGAAGCTTTGTTTCTTTCGATTTTCATACAAACTTCTACAAAAAATTGTCCGATTGAGGGTGGCCTGGAAGGTATTGGTACATTGAATTTTGTCACGAAAACATACATGATTGATATATTCTCTGCGAAAATTCATGATTTTCTAAATAAAAAAGGGGGAAAGAAGCTGAAAATAAAACTGAAAAACCCTTCTTTTAAAATAACTCAACCTGCCAACCGGCTTTCCGCCGTAAAACTCCATTTAAAGGCGCAATTGGTAGGCGCAATGACTCAATTTAAAGGCAAAATTTCACAAAGCCATAAAAGCAAGCGGTCCCAGTAATTTCTAAACTCCATAAATTATGACCTTCGATACAGTGCTTAAGATTATACTTTCTAACAAAATATAACTTAAAATTTAGAAACTACAAACTGGTACTAATTAGAGAAAAAGTTGTCTAACAATTTTCTTGTAAATCCATTGTAAAGGTTCAATTCAATATAAGCTCAACCAAAAGAAATTCGTCTCTTAAAAGAAATTAAAAGTACTTGAGAAGAGTAATCAAGATCTTCCGCCCATTAACGATCCTACTAGTGCTTCGGCAGTTTGTATAACATTTAAATTCATGGACTAAAACAACAGTATGTTTTCAATAAAGTCGTTTGATATCCGTCAGACTTGCTTACATGTTTGAAGAATGTCATGCCATGGCTGCAAAAGGATACTGCAAAAAAAAAAAATTACCATACTTTTAATGTGATTTCCTAAAATTTATATTTAAATATTTAAAATTTATTAGCATATGATCTTTAAAATAAATAAAAACTCTTAATTACTCGTAAATTTAATTTGGATATTTACCCATGAGCGGAAATATGTAGGATAGAGGGAAAACGTAAAGTCAAACACCTAACGACAAATGAGGGAGTTAAAAAAGAAACAAATCTATATCAGTACGGTTCTACAGTCATTTATACAAAAATTTACTAATGTACGAAAAAGTTCAATACTACCGTTAGTATTGAGTTGTTCAAAAACCAATGCATTACGCTAGAGAAAGTAAATTATTATAATATAAACCATATATTATACTATCACAATAAATTCAAGAAGAGATCACTTGAATCGTTTCTTCTAGGCATCCTTTTATTATCCTCTACATGCATCCAATCCATCCCCGGTTAAAGAAGGGATGTTATAGGTTTAACCTGTCTATGTATCTGTGTATTTGTATGTCTGTCTGAAGCATTGTTGCTACTAAAAGGATGAACTAATTTTGTTTTGTTTGAAAGGTAATTTGTTCTAAGGTATGTTTCAAGTACCAGTTTAAGGTTCTGTACCCGAAACAACTAGAATAGAGGCATTGATCTTCAAACGGCGTAGCAGTTTTTCTTGAATTATAGCTAAGAACACTCGATCTAACAAAAAACCTTACCCCACTTACCGCATATGAGTAACGATGCCACATACGAATCGATCTGACCTTAATATTAATTTAATATTTTACAATGGATACTTTTTTAAAATTTACCCACAATCTTTCTAAAGCAAATTCGCAAAAGGCATTTGAATACTTACTGTTCCGAAATCTACTCTCAATAATCATGTTTCACTTCACTTCAATCATCGAATTTCATCGAAAGGGCTTAAAATTTTGTTTTAACGTAAAGAAAGAGATTTTTATAAATTTTCAGATATACGACGGAAGTTATGATTTGGTTAAAAATAAATCGTCTCTAGAACCGTCTTTAGGGATTTCTGAGGTAACAAACATTCAAAGAAAATAAAAAAAAATACAGTCGAATGGACAACCTTCTCCTTTTTTGAAGTTGGTTAAAACTACGACGCTTGTATGCAAATAATAGTGACAGGGTAAAATTAAGATTATGTAATAGGTTGAAATTTGAACAACATTACACTTGAATACATTATACAGTAGAAGAAGACCGGTTTTAAAGAAGGAGTAAAATTTTAAACGTATATATTAATTAGTAGACATGTAAATCCGATTAAAAGCACTGTACCACTTAATATATAACACTGTATGTTATTTTAGCTGCTACTAAGTGGTTTAAATATAAACCTTCCTGTTTTAACTCTTTCCCTAATTTAACAAATTAAAATCTTACTGTGTTATTTTACCTACACATCGTATCGTATCTATGTTAGATAGCTATGTTACAAACATTTTATGCATATTTCTCTTGCTCTTTCCTGCCTGCTCTCTTTGCTCGTAGTAAATACATTCAAGAAAAGATTTATTTTGTTCACTATATAGGAATAAGAAAGTAAATTTTTGACTTGTTATATTATGTGTTATTTTAATTTAGTATTCAAAATAGTATTTCATTTGTATATTTATTCCGTGTACTCAATTGAGGAAAGTAATTAAATATAACGGGAAATGTATTGGGTAATAATTGACTTGTAGAAGATTTTGTTTTTTAATTAATTTTATTTCTTATTAGGTAAGTTATTTTATTTTATACTTAGAATTGTTATTAATCTTTTTTTATCTTTAATCTTCGCTTGCAAGTGTTTATTTTTTATCTAAGTTTGACATTTAAGGGAAATCTTAAATTGGGTTTTCGAAAATCAAATAATCATTGGATGTTTTGTGACAATGACAAACTTCTAATTAAAAGATTAATGCGTGTACGCTCATAAACAATTCCTTACCCGATGCCTCCTGAACAAATTCAAGGAACCACGAAACAGAACTTACAAGAAAGCGAGTCAAATCATCCTTTTCAGTGTCTATTCTTTTTAGTGCCCTTTTCAGTGTCTTCAAAAACACATTCACCCAAAGAAATATTTTGGATTTACTCGAGTTTATCAGGTTAACATTCGATAGAGTTGGTTTGGACTTTTCGTACTTGAATTAATTTTTATTCAAATCGTTTTTATACCATATATATACGAAATATATCAAGATATCTTATATATTTTATTAAGTCTGTCCGTTGCTGTCTGTCTGTCTGTGGACATGATAACTCAAAAACGAAAAGACATATCAAGCTAAAATTTTTATAGCGTGCTCAGGACGTAAAACGTGAGGCTAAGCTCGTAAATTTGCAACATAGGTCAATTGGTTCTTGGGTACGTAGAACCTATTTTATAAACCGTTAGGGATAGAACAAAAGTTTTAATGTAAAAAATATTCCTTTTAAAAAAATTAACAACTTTTGATTGAAACATTTTTTTTGTAAACATCACTGGATACCCGTGAGGGCGGAATTTCGGTGCAAATTAAATAGTATGTATTATATGGGAATATCAATTATATTTGTATGTGAGATGTATATATGTGTGGCTATCTATGAGTGGCCATCTTTCTTTACTTACATCGACCTATAAAAAAACCAACTATTACTTAATCATCACTGACTTAACATGGTATTTCAACAATTAACTCAGTCAATCATTTGTTATCACTTTTCTTTGATATTTTTGGAAATTTGTGTCCAAATAATGCATTTTCTTTTATATAACAAAGAAAAAAAGTTTGTAAATAATTAGAAACTAATTAATATTTATTTTGCAAAGTCCACTTTAATTAAAATCGAGAAAAATTAATTAAAGTCCACTTTAATCAAGAAAAAAAGTGTCCATTCTTGCGAATCTTTACTGAAGTCTCTCCTTCATTTACATCGATTGTTCCGAAACTAATAATATTTTTGTCTTAAATTCAATGACAAAGGATTTGCATCCAAGTAAAGTTTTAATACCTTTAAACCAAGAGTTTCTCTTTGGTTACAGAAATGTTTTTCTTACATTTTGAAATATAGACAATAAATTAAACATTGAATTTTGTATAATATACAAACCATACACACATTCAAGGACTCTCAACTAAACATAAAATGGGTGTTGAATTTTAAACTTACGTATTATATTTGTTACACATTTTATAATGAAAACATTATAAGGGATCCATCCACATACACACATATTGTGGACGAGAGGCTATTATGGAAGAAGAAGGTAATGGGTATGAGGTCGTTGTGAGAATAAAATACTGGTGATATGTGTAATAATATATATAATAATGTTTTATCTTTTCCAGAAGAAGGAATACTACTACTTGAGAAATGTATTGCTACACTATTGTACAGAATATTATGAAGTTTTGTGTGACCGCAGGTTGAATTGTGAATGACTCTCACAATGTATTTCAATGTATGTGTGTGTGTATGTTGAACGCCCTCATTCGCAATCCTTATAGGACTAATGTTCTCATAGAAGATGAACAAATGTATTTTACCGAGTATTTATTAGTATGCGTCCATCATGCATTTGTAAATCAGGCGTATGAATAGTTCTCACTCCAGTAGTCCTATGACTTAATTCCTTTAATCCCTAGGAGGAAACAGGGCCGCAATAGAGGATCTCCAGCGAACATGATTGCTGGCCAGACTCTTGACTTCAGTTCAAATTTTGCCTTCCAGTTCTGCGTCTTTTTCTACGGTTCTTCGCCAGGCGATACGATATCTTCCCGGTTTTCTCCTGCCTTGTGGATTCCAATCGAGTGACTGGCGGCTGATGTTTTCCGGAGGTTTCTTAGCGTATGACCGATTCAACCAAACTTCCCATACTTGATGACGTCTACTATGGATTCATATAGGGCCAGTAGCCAAGGTTGTTTTGATCCAAAAAGTACAAAAATCGGGTGCATTTGGTAACTGGTAGAATAGTTTTTGAGATACGGACAACAATCGATAAAAATATTGCTGTATCTCAGAAACTCTGCACCCAGTCATTGAATAAACCATATTTTTATACTTTTTGGATCAAAATTACCCCATCCACCGAATTTCATCAAATTCCAAAACAAAAATTTTTTTTTGCGTTTTTCTCGATTTTTTCAAAGGGGTACCCCTTAAAAAAATTGCAAAAAATCGAAAAATTTTGTTTATCTCCAATTTCGATAAAACTCATTATATAAGGTAGTTTTGACCCAAAAAGTTCAAAAATCGGGTGCATTTGATGACTGGTCATATAGTTTTTGAGATACGGACTAAAATCGATCCAAATATTGCGATATCTCAGAAACTATGATTCCAATCATTAAATTATTTACTGATTTTTATGCTTTTTGGACCAAAATTACCCCATCCAACGAGTTTCATTAAATTCCAAAATACAATTTTTTTTTGACTTTTGGAATTTGATGAAACTCGGTAGATTTTGATCCAAAAAGTACAAAAAATGGCAACCACTGAAAAACTACGTTAAAATTCACCTGTCAATCACAGACTGATTTTCAAAGCTACGTTGCAAGCAAGCCATTTATTTTTAAACTTAAAAACAGTATTGAACAAATTTGGTACAAATTCATAATTTTGTTTTAAATTAACATTCTAAATTCTTCATTTGTCAACTTTATGAAAATAAAATGAATGGATGCATTTACTTTGATTGTCCTGGAGACTTTTTTCCGCAGTCTTAGTCTTGGTCTCGTAATTTTGCAGTTCGTGTGAATCTAAACGGATTCACGTTTTCAAGGTAAAAGTTTGAACAATTTTATTTATTCCTTATAAATCGTAATAATAAACACACGGTATTTATATAAAATAGGAATGTACTCTCTCCAGGCGACATAACCAGCCAACAATTCCATTATAAGTTATGTAATAGAAATTGTACTTATATATTATAAGAAGCAAACCACTGAAATTTATGTCACTTGCATAAACTATCCATTTCGTTATTCGTAATATCATGGATAAAATACAATGTAGAAATTCTTATAGTTGGTACCTTCGAATTTCTTTGATACATTTAATTTATTTTCACATTTCCTATGACAAATCAGTATTTCACCGTGTCTAGTATGGTTTTTGTTGGACAATAACCCAGGTTCTTAACAAATATATAAATTTGATATAATTTTCAAAGGAGAATATTTATGAAATTTAAATTTGGTTCAAATTTTTTTTTTCCGCAACTTTATTGGTTGTACATTTCAACTAAACTATTATTTTAGTAATTAATATCTTTTAAATTACTTAAAATTAATTTAAAAGTGCAAATTCAGTGAGAGAAATTCAAAATTTCTAAAACGGAAATTCATATTTTAAAACGGACATAACGTCATAGTATTGGCTTGTCAAATTCGTTGACATAATGTACCTATGGTATTAATTATTTGTATTTTGTATGGTATTACATTGAGTTATATTATTCTACGACTTTTTATTAGAAAACTTAATAATAAGTCTAAATTATGTGTTGTAAATTCATTTTTCTAAAGTGTAAATTATACATTGAACGGTCACCAATTGACAGGTCGCATATTAATACGTTATCAACAGAGAGCGCCAAAAGACTGCGTTTAAACATCTCAAAATTATTCTGTATTTTAAATATATTTTCACACGTAATGAACGCATTTTTAAACAATATTTATATTTTTTACTATGTTATAACGGTGTAAACAATGAATTAAAAATATAAAAAATATATATGAATATTCCCTATTCAACATTGAAAATAAGAAGGTGTCTATTTTATGACTACGGACCTATAACTACCTTCACACATATTATCTTCTTTTTTTATTTAAAAGAAAACTCATCAAAGCTTTGTTAAAAATATTTTCTGCTTTGGATAAATAGTCATCTTCTCCATTACTGTTTACAAATGAATACTCTTTTTTTTTTTTTTTTCATTTTGGACACATATATAAATATATTTTTCACACATATGGGTGATAATTTTTCTTTATTTTCAATATTTTGTAGGTTTTTCTTTGATGATAATTTTCCATACTGCTTTTTTCCTTTATCGTATGTTATCGTTTGTATGTCTTAGGTTTTTTATTTCAAACAGAATATATTTGCACTTAATGAAATGAGTAGCTTTATTATCTTCATATTTGAAAATGATACACAAAAAAAGCTCGGTGTGCATGTTTCATTGTAAATTAGATGTAGGTTTGTGATTTTAATGTGTCCCTATTTTTTGTCTTGCTTCGAAAGTATCTCTCCCAACTATCTCGTCTTGCTATGGCTGATATCGAAGTGGAAGCTGCAAAGCAACAGCTGCTGCGGTAGCAGTCTATGCGTTTAAGACAAATTTTGAACTGAACTACAAAAGTAATAAAGATAATATGAAGATGATACTCGCCCGTAATCGTGTGGATGCCTTGTGCTGCCTTGGACTTGGGTACGAAAAACCGCTTTTTTAGCGAAATCGGGCAAATATCTTCTCCACATTCTCGTTCCTCACCCGATTTTGTGCCTTCTTCGAGAGAGTGTGGAAGAAGCATTAATACTAGTAGACACGCATAGGAAGAATAAATAGAATAATAAATGCAGATACCTATTACTTTCGAGTGCATACAAAGTAAATAAAATTAAAACAAATTATTCTTTATTAAAAACTTTTTGTATAACGATTATTATTATTTTTTATTTAAGATATTTTATTTTATTTATTTTTTTTTTTTTTTGTAAAAACTTTTTAATTAACACAAATTTCTTTCATAATAATTTTTTAATACTCTTTAAGGTACTTTTATTGTTTTTTATTCAACATGAGAAGTGTAGTTATAATAAAAGGTGAAACTGAGATGAGAGGGAAAAAATAAAAATAATAAATATCTATACAGCAAAACTTGTTTCTTCGGATGGAATGGTGTTTTTTATTTTCATGTTGCTTGAATTTATAATATTAATTCTTACACTAAGAGAAGAAAGTTTTATTATAAAAATGTTTTAAATGAAAAAAAAAACAAGAGCTTTTCTTTAATTTCACAGACAAGACAAGGTAATCTATCTTTAGAAGAAAAACTAGAGGACTAACAGAGCACTGGATACCGATGGTACATACAGTTCCAGCCCCAGTGTCGGTAACAAATGCGTCGGTCATTTTTTTCCCCGAAAATTTCGAAAATTTTTGTAGGAATTTCTTTAACTTTTTGGAATCTACACACTTGAAATAGTTTGGAGACAAATGAAAAAAAAAATTACCTTGAAAGTTGATCCCTTTAATATTATTGGATGGGTTTGATGTGATATTAAAATCAGTATACTCACTATCTAGAAGTCTCTATCTTTAATAGTTTTTGAGACATTGGAATTTTCATCCTTTATTCGGGCTTTCACGGGGAAATAATGATATTTACAAAAACACGTTCCAAATAAAATTTTTTTTTTCATACGGAACATTTTGTATATTTAAACTTTTGTTCTACCTCTTTCGGTTGACAAGACCTCCATCTCTTTGCGTTTTTTAGTTATCATAATGGTGGATGGACAGGCAGAATCGAAAATGGGTTAGTTAGGTGATTGTATGAATACCTATTCCAAAATTATGTTTCTTGCATCTATATTTCTAAGCGTTACAAACTGAAACTCTGACATATATTTCGTACATCCTAGAACCTTTTAAATACCAATGACGTATCATTGAAATTTTATTTTTTGCTTCTTATGACACCTTCTTTGTTTTCGTTTTTATTATATTTTATAACGTATTTGATACTGATCTGAAATCTTCTACCATAAGGTAAATGGAAATGGATAAATATTTTAGGTAACTTTAGGTAGAAATATCTTACTTTTTTTTTAAATGTTTATTTCGTCTGTAATTCTTGTGACATAACATCTATTCATTCTTGTAAGATTATAGTTACGTTAATGGGTAAAATGTTCGAGGGGTAATGAGAAGAGACTATATATATTAATCTATTTATCTTTGTCGAGAAAATAATATTTTGTCTTTGTCTAGGTAGTAAATATATTTTTATTATACTTCTGATTTATATAAGATCCTAATTTACTTTTGACCATTGTTAGTACTTATCCTTTAGTATGAAACAATAAACAAAAATTTGTCATACCCAGAATAAAATTGTTTCCGATCTTTAAGTATTCAACAAAGTGCTTTCATATCTTTGACAGCTGCAGAAATTCTTTAATGTTATAACCGAGCCATTATTTTTCAGTCTCTCTGTAAGGAGTATTAAAAGCACATGTGAATTTTGATTCGAAAGGTTTTTAATCAAAATTTCAA
Source organism: Chrysoperla carnea (assembly GCF_905475395.1). Classification (NCBI taxonomy): domain Eukaryota; kingdom Metazoa; phylum Arthropoda; class Insecta; order Neuroptera; family Chrysopidae; genus Chrysoperla; species Chrysoperla carnea. The sequence continues at coordinate 126,162,234 of NC_058337.1, read as the reverse complement.
AAAGAAGACTTACATTTCGAAGCAAAAGTCGCATTGACTTATGTAAGTTGAAGATTATTACGCTCCGACAAAAATTTCAACGTGTAATGTATAGGATGAGATGAACAAATTGTAGGGATTGTGCGTTAAACCGCACTCCTTTTTACGGTGTTTCGTTTAGAGGTGCGCCTATATCAACGAACCGGTAACGTTGGGGCATCTAAAAACTAACATCCATCAATTTTTTATCTTTTATTAAGTCTTAATCTTACATCTTTTACAAAAGTCGCTGCTAGCAAATATAAATAGCTGTTAGAACTAAGTAAATCATGAAAAACTAGAAAATTCAAAACTAGGGTGAATTTTTGCTATTTTATAAGGATTATATTTATTTGAATTGATGTTTGAATTAACCTCACAATGGCTGTTAATTTCCATTAAAATAAATTAGCAGTACATAGTCGGTATGGTACTGAAGTCGTGTCAGTGCGACCCCTGTAGTCGACACGACTAACTTCCCAGAGGGAGAAAAACATTAAAAATAGGTCTTGTTAGCCTTTATAGATTATTCTTCTAACATGTAAATGATGTGTTTTATCCACTTTTCAGATTCTGTTTATTCAGTTTTTTCCAGTTTTTTTATTAATGGCTCAAGTAATTCTACTGAAATCTCCTCTTTCAGTTTTTCAATGCGCGATTACGCGTCGAATAAACCCACTCACGTGTTCATGTCATAAGTGGTTCGCAAATAAAAATAACTCGATAATTGAGGCAAAAGAATCGGAACGAACAGACGAACATACGCACATACGTACACACACACACACACACACACATCACATTGAAAAGATTTAATTCAGATATTGCGGCCTTGAAACCGCCGAAATATGTAAAACTGGATATTTGCTAGATCATTACTTTAACTTCCTCTGGGAAGATAACAAATTGCTTTTTGTTATATCTAATACTCTTTCATTAATGAATTACGTTGGAAGTACTGGAAATGCAATCTACTAATTTTTTTTTTTTTTTTGTTACAAAGAAAATAATGATAATGCATCTACTAAACACATTTTCATTTCTTCTTCATTTTTACAAAAAAGAAAAAAGAAAAAAAGATTTCATCACAACGGTAAAGGTAGCATCGTAACATTATCCATAAACATACACAAACACACACCTAACATAATTTCCCTCGTTTTGAAATGTTTTTTAAGAAAATAAGTTCGTTCGTTTTTTTTTTTTTTTTTTTGTGCAAAGTACTCTTAATTTTTTAACACGTCACCTTACGACGTGAAGACGAAATGAAGCACTTTTTTTTTAATTCATCATCAGCGTCTAAACGGTAAGATAGTAGGTGCTATATCATTATATGTAGGTATGTGTTCTATATAGACAAGGAAATTTAACACAAAAAACGTCAAAACCGCGAAAATTTTTAAAGAAAGATGGATCGAGGTGCGTTTATTTACATTCGATTCTAGATGGTATTTATAAACTTTGTGAAAATTACAAATTATGGTGAGGTAGTTTTCCTGTATTATGCAATACAAAATGCATTTTTTGTGATGCACTATTTTAGGTATTTAAAAAAAAATTATTATCCCGTCAAATGTACCAAATGACTGTAAATGGTTACTCAGAGGATTTTGAAGTCGCTGAACACGAAGTTTAGTCCCAAGTTTGTAACGCTTAAAAATATTGATGCTACGAAGAAAATTTTGGTATAGGTGTTCATAAAATCACCTAATTTGCCAATTTCCGGTTTTCCGTCCTTCCGTCTATAAGCGCGATAACTCAAAAACGAAAAAAGATATCAAGCCAAAATTTTTACAGCGTACTCAAGACTTACAAAGTGAGTGAGTTCGTAAATGAGCAACATAGGTCAATTGGGTCCTGGGTAGGACCGTAGGACCCATCTAGTAAACCGTTAGAGATAGAACAAAGGTTTTAATGTAAAAAAAATGTTCCTTATCAAAAAATAAACAACTTTTGTTTGAAACATTTTTTCGTAAACATCACTGATTATCCGTGAGGGTGCAAATTAGGCGTAAATTATATTGTATGTATTATATGGGAATATCAGTTATGTCTGTGAGTTGTTAACACTGTCTATGCATGGTATTTCAACAATTAACTCAGTCAATTGTTTGTTTTCACTTGTTTAAGGCACAAACGAGGAAAATTATCTTCCCATAATTTTCAATGTTCAATAAGTTTATAACCTAAAATACCTTCTAGAACCTAATGCGCAAAAAACCGGATCACGATCCATCTTACTTTAGAAATTTTCGCGGTAAAATGTTAAATTTCCTCGTCTAATATACCACCTCAGTCAGCTATATGTGTGAGGAGCTGTCATCATCTTTCTTAGCACCATTTTCTTTTACTTTTTTTAACAAACAATTTTTCTTTAGAATTTTTCTCACCTACTACTACTACAACTCTCTGTGAAGTTTTTCTGATGATTTGTTGTGTTGGCAGTCTTATGCTTCTAGGCACACACAAACATTTTTTGTTTTTTAAAATTTTTATTTACCAGTTGTTAATTCTAGAATAGAACTCAAAGCAGTCCATGATATGAAAAGAATCAGCCTGTCGAAAAATTGACAACTTGACCTATTTCCTTTATCTCCTGTGGGAGTACAGGGCATCCAAAAAAGCTTCCCACCCGTACCTGTCTCCTGCAAGCGCTTTCACCTCGCCTCAAATCTTGTTCACTTCCTTCGCTTCTCTCTCAATTGTCCTTCTCCACGTTTCTCGGGGTCATCCTTCTTGCTCCTCGCGGATTTCGATCTAGGGCTCTTCTTCCCACTGCTACTTCAAGCTTTCTCAAAATATGACCTAACCATTTCTCTTTCCTCTCCCGAATCTGCAGTTTAATTTGTGGCTGACGTATTTCTGTCCACAAATACTCATTTGTCATCTGGTCAGTAAACACTTATAATACGGCGGAGACCCTTGTTGATAAATACTTGTAGCTGAGACGTAATTGAGTTTGTTACTTTCCATGTCTCACTCCCATATAGCAACACAAACTGAACATTACTATTAAAAATTGCGGAGCTTTGTCTTCCTTCAGATATTGCGATTTCTCCAGATGGGCTACAACTATACAAACGCAATCTATCTACAGTCTAAATTTTCTTTATTAAGTTCTTCAAAAATTAAGAGAATTTTTCTCATCACGATAGTAAAAGTTTAAGCAAAAAATATTGGGACTGTTCGTGTGATTAATTTAATTAGTTAGATTATTTCTCCACTCTAATATTTTTACTCTCCAACACCATTCAACAATCACGTTATCAAACTATTTTTGATTAGCTAGTACATTAAAAACTTAATTTAGATTAAATTATGTAGACACTACGATTCATAGAGTTAAAGAATATTTAAGCGTGAAATGTTGGAAGCATGTGCAGAACGATTGAGAAAATCACGCGACTAAAGATATCCGAAAAAAAAATCGAAAGGTATTAAGTTTATAACATTCTTGTAAACTGAAAATTGAACGTATCGCAAAAGTATTTTATTATTTGCATTTAGCTGTGCAATTTAGGAATATATTTACCCTTCTGATTGACATACGGTATATATTACAATATTTCTTACTTTGTTTACATGCGATTTTTTTTCCAACTATACTTGCTGTGTGAAAAACTTTTTAATTAAAGGTCTGTTGTATTGTGTTTCTTTGTGCTATAATTTTTGTTTCATAATTTTCTCCATCTTTCTTACAAACATATAAAAGTGAAATAGTTTGTCTTTTTTCCATGGGGAAAACTTGTTTTTATATGTATATATATATCACCTAAAAACGTATAAGAAATGCAATTGAATTGGAGATGGGGTAATTGTTAAAAATTTTTCTTTAAAAAAATGAATGAATTATGAATAATTTTTTGAAAATTAAATTTATGTTCTGTTTTTCACAAACATTATTTAATTTATTACAATGAACTATTTTTAAAACTTTTCGTATGTTTTTTTTTGTTGTTATCAAATAGAAATAATCTTAAGGGCATTTATCAAGATGTTTATTTTAAATCAATTCAATGATTTTAATTTCAAGTTTTCTGAAAAAAGGTATGTTATTTTAATATTTTATCATGAAAATTCAAGTAACTTGACAAAATAAAGACTTCGTTAGAGACTTTTTGTATTCCATATTTAATAACTTTGATTTTTTTTAAACTCGGTACATTTGAAATTATAAAAACTTTCTTATGAACCCAATTCAAAACCAGATGTCATATACCCACTTCACAGATCCCAGTAACATTAATATTTTCAAAATTAGAGAAAAAACAATGGTTTATTGTCACAATATGTAGCCCTTTTTTAAGAGATTACCTAGTGACCTAAATATATATACAAGATGGGCCATTTTCTATCTATTATAGCTAATTGCTCGTTTTGTAATTAACCAATAAAAAAATAACTCAACAAAAGTAGCAGAGTTTGAAGGGGGGGGGCATCATGCTCTGACATCCGATTGGACCTAGTTATCCCAGTTGATTTAATAGTCAATTTCGACCCTAAAACATAAGAAATAGAATAACACTTTAAATTAAAAAGTTGTTCCTCTTAAAAAAACTATTATTTTTTGTTTATAACATTGTTTTGAAAATCGTAGGCTTTCAATCGTTAATGCTTCTAAAAAATATCTAAAAATTTCAGATCAAAGTAATGGACACTGACGAATGACTTTTATTGCTCTTGACAACTTTTGGCTAAAGCCTTTTTCTGAACATATCCTTCTTATTCTTTGAGTGGAACAGACTAGAAACTAAGGGTGAAAGTATAAATTCCCATAAAAATTTCAGTGGCATATCAGTTCAATCTTTTCATTGGTTAGTATTTTTCTATTTCAATATTGTCCACTCAATTTTTTTTTCACAATACTAATTTAAAGTTTCTATTCAATATGCAAAAATTTTAATAAATCAAGTTTTAAGTTTAGTACTAGAAAAAAAGAAGAAAGAAAACAAAACTTCATACAAAACAGATAAAAGAAAAAAAAAATCACAATCATAAAATGAAAGTTGAATGCTCAAACGGTGTGTGTTGTTAGTCTTCAAGCTGTGATGGGTGTCCTAAAATTTGGAACATTACTTGGTTGAGTATTTCTCGGGTGTTTGAAGTTTGGGCAATCAAATGCCTGAGTGATGCATCTTAATTGACAGACAAGCCATACGTTACTATACCTTGTTTCGTCTAGCTCTGAAATTGTTCCCGGATCCCAATGATTTCCGTTATTTTCATTGCTCAAAAATCTTGTCTTCAACTACTACTACACAACTTATGTTTGACTTAACTTGACATTTTGGTCCGAAATAAGAAACGGCATCGACTTGACAAAGAAGATTTTTCATAATTTTTGCTTGCTATGATGGAATTCAATCCTGTAACAAAGTAGGCGATCTGAGCTATGTCTCCACGAAAAATAAACGAATTAGGGTCATCCAAAGTTCATTCAAAAGCATCGAATTAGAAGATCAATGCTTATCATCTCTTAATACTTCATACTGATAATTGATAAGAATAATTACTCCTTAATTTATGTAGAAACTTTTTATGCAAACACGAGTTTGCAGAGAAAAAACCGGTTATTTTTCCAGAAATGCAAAAAATAAATCGAAAATTTGTTAATTTCTTTATAAAATATATTCTCAAATTAACTATTTTGACCGAAATGAACACTTTAGTAAGAGATTTCTGGACATGATAGAAAGATACGATTTTATGGGGAATTGCTTGAAAATTCGGAAAATTCCTGCTTTTTTATTGCAACCTCCCGGAAAATCTGATGAATTTTTTACATTTGACGCTGAATTGTTTGTAACTTACGGGAAAAATCGTAAAACTTCAACTTGTGCATTGCAAACTACCGGAAAATCAGAATACACCAAAAAAGTACATTTTTATATTCAATACGTACTAGAAAGATGCGGGTTTTTTTATTTTTAACGCCAAATTGCTTGAAATCTACGGGAAAAATTAAAAAACTCCAACATCTTCTTTATTAGTTCTATTATCTTTTGGAGGAGCTAAAACCGAAGACCGCCATAGGGGTAAAGGAACCCCCTTGCAAGCAAAAGCGAGTAGTTTATATACAAATATTATTCGTGCTAATAAAATAAAAATCCTGCCCAGATACAAAACATCCATTCTCCCGTACGTGTAATAAAGCACAATGTGTAAGAATATGTTTTTCATAAAATATATTTGAAACAAAACTTGTATGTATATAAAATGAAATTCAAAAACACAAACAAACCTTAAAGTTTGTTGAACATCATAAAATGTTATGACTTACTTGATCTGGTTGGCATGAATGACCATCATCTACCTATGTGTCCGTTGGTCAATTTCACCTTCAGTTGTATGTCCATCCATGCCATGGGGGAGTCGAAAAAACACACATAGAGAGCCACCCATCTAATATTATTTGATGCATACAATATAATATGGAAACTTTGTTATACAAGGGATATATGTAGAGAAAATGTCGTTTAAGTCCGCGTGTGGTGACTATAAAACTAGCCAATATCCGGTTAGCTACCGTTACGTTTTTATATAGTGTATACAACGATGTTGTCTTCAGAAGGTCAAAAAGACAACCGTATTTTTCTATACTAACCGAAAAAGTAATATCAACCAATGTTACACAGTTTATGCTTTCATTTTTTTTTTTCTACTTATTTCGAATTTATTGAATAATTCATATGATTTAACATTCTTCATATTCATCAATACGTTTTCATTTGAAATTAAAAGTCTGATCTTCTTCAGTTCGAAATCTTTCTAAAAGTTATACACACCGTGATTAGTTACAATATTTTGATTGGGAATATTTAATTATGCGTTGAAAAAATCAAAAGTTCACGAAAAAGGCTGTTGTCGTAAAGAACCCCGCAATGACTTTCTTCAAATTTGATAATACTGCAGGACTTATTTCATGACGTGGACTTGTCATGAAGTGGAATGTGCGTGCCGATACCCAATTTGAAAATTTTATCCATCAAATTTGTTCAAAGACTGGTCTTTAAAGATCTGCGTTCTTCTAAAAAATTTTTGAAATTCATGAAAAAGGATGTTGACGAACAGATCTTCGTAATTATCTTATGAAAATTGCGGTCTCCATCAAATTTGCGAATGTTGTAGGATTTTTGTAATGGAGTGTTGGATTGATAATTACTTGCACTTACATTTGCATCATCGTGCATATTGGGACAATCATCGATGCCCAATGTTAAAATGATCAAGGCGAGCTTTAAGGTGCTACTCTAGAAATAGGTCAAAGCATATAGCAACGAAATTTCGAGTTGCTGTAACTGTTTTAGGAACCAGATATTGTCAAATAATAATAATAATATAAAAAGTTTAGGTTAAACTTGAAACTTTCCAAGAAAAACAAAATCATTGTCATAAACGTGACTTTAACAAATTCTTAAACGAATCATATACTCGTGGCAGATCGAAAGCGAAGTGCAAATTATGGGCAAATTATCGATTACTGAAGGGTGATAAGTTCTAGACGAGAAATCTGAGTCTAACGTGATCTATTTACGATGATATTGCTGCTATTTGGAACCGTCAAAAAATGTGGCATAATGGTCTTAATAAATGAAGGAAATGATTTGTAATGAAGCTTGTAACAAATTAAATTACGGCCCTAAAAAGTACTTTTTTACAAACCCTGAAATAACGTTCATACTTCCAGCGCTGTAGTCGTCATATTTCTTTCAATAGTTACGTAGTCAACCAATTAACGCGTGTCTCAAATGATTTGGAAATTTTGTTCTGACGAATACTTTTTGCTTTGAATGCAAATGATAAACAAAAATGATCAAGTTACCGCGAGAAGTTACCGGTTAGGTTATACCAGGAGAGAAAGATATGTCCAACATCTGTTACATACGTTACGCTTTATTACTTTAAGGTTTTTTTTTAGTAGTTGGACATCGAATGGAGTGAGTAGGAGTCGTGTACATATAGAATAGATAATACCTTACATGCATACATGGATGATTGTAAGGTTTATTTTTCATGTAATATGTGTGTAGTCAATGGTCACTACTTCAATATTTGTAGAATGTTATGATATGGAGAAGAGGTCGATGTGAATTTTATACATTTATATACTTGAAGATTCTTGTAGTATATTTTTTAAGCTTATCACATTCCGAAGCTGTGTTTTAAGCACATTATATTTGCATATTGAAAGCTCGAACTATTGGAGAGCTTCAAATAGAAAAAATATCTTATTATTGTTATCGATTCCTTGATGAAATATCGCACAAATTTTCCCTGCTTACTAGCAAAGGAACCTGCATCTAAGATGATCCTATTCCTAAGATAGCCTAAATTCAAAATCTTATACTTGCAAACGTTCGGATAAGTTTAAATTTCGACTTCAGGTTTGGTAAGTGCCATACAACAACAACTTCGTATCGAAGATAGAGAGAAGGCCTTTGAAATACAAAGCTACTTAGATTCAAGGGCATTCCGTAGAAAGTAAATGTCGTTTACATCTTTTGTTGGTTTTCATTTAAAAGAAGTAGTAATTGTTGCCAGGATAAGGTCTCATAAAGGCCCACTAAACGAGTTTCCAAGATGGCCTTGAAAATCTTTTTGTTGCTTGTTATTAATAAGTTTTTGGGAATTTTCATGGTTAGTGTTTTTATTTAGAGTCTTTTGTTTCATAGGTTGATAAAGTTTCGCTAAACCAAAGATAGCCTACCATACAATTATGGCAAAAAAAGCAATTGTAAGCATACCTAAGAAGCTCATGTTTTAGATTAAGTTTTACGAAAAATCTTAAACTTCGGTGTAAAATGATTGTTTTTTAGAGAAATATAATTTAATCTGTTGATTTGTATGTTGAATTTATTTACAAATAAACAACGACTTGTGATAAAGATTGTTTTTTCATAAATCATTTTCATTTTTTATTTACTTTAGTATTGTAAAAAATGGACCTTGAAATGGGCAAATACCTTAGTGACAATTTTATTCCTAAATCTGATCCGGATATGTGGCTATTTTTAACGTGTGGAAAGACTAATTTATTAAGGAAGTTTTATTTGTTGTCATCTTTTTACATTTATTTGTGTGATTATCAAAATGGAATATTGTGAATAGAAAAAATACTTAGAATTTGTAACTCATATATGAATAAAACTCATCTAAATCTAGAAGACTGGACCAATGACCGATGGACCAATGGTCTTTATCTACCTCATCATATGTTATTACAACTAAACATTTTATATCGTAAGACTTGTTTTAACCACCTTACCTTTTATGATTAAATATATGCCTCTTTTTATGCCAAGTCCACAAATACGTTGTATTATATATTAAATGAAATCTAAATTTTTGAGTCATGGCCTGCAAAAAAAAATATCAGGAAAAAATATCATTTGGTGCCAACTTCATACATATTTAAATCGCCTAGACCACTTTATCCAAAGTTTGTAAAATAGCGATACTCTTATAAGAGTCTGGAGTCTAATCGAATCATATGTAAGTTGAACAACTCAATTGACGTCTTGACATCCACTTTCTGAAGGTAATTGGCTGTTAGCGCAACCATAGTAACATCATATGCGAGATAGTAGGATCTCATGGATCTTTTATAATATAAAAAAGAAACAAAAGCCATTGTTGCTTAACCATTTTCTAAACAATGTCTTAATCTCTTTCAATGTAATATGATGTGTACTACAACAAAACTGATTCTGATTTATACAATTTTAATAATAATGTTAAATCTGTTCAACAAATTCGGCCAGTTAAATACAGAAAAGGTTAAAAGAAGAATAAACTTTTTTTTTTATATTCTGTATTATAAATTTAAAATACAAATAAAAAACAATAATTCTACATAAAAATATGACCAAAACGTTTCATGAATAATTTTTCTAACAAAATATGTTCGTAATAAATATTTCCATAAAAGAGAAAATAAATTTTAAGTTTATATCATCGTTCTTCTTAACGTTATAAATACACAAACAGAGTAATTTAACCGTTTTTGCTGTCTGTTTCTTGTCTCTTCTAAACTATGTGGGCTGTGAAGGTGAGGGTTTTATTGACACCACTTGGGGTAGGGCAAGTTTATTCCTGAAGTTCAAAGTATCTGGGTTTATATTCAATTATTTTTAAATAGCCCAGAAAATTGAATAGTTTTTTCGAAATTTCCTGATAACTATATGTGAGGTTCTTATGTTCGATTCCAAGGGAAGAGGATTAGACAATGTGTAACGGTTGCCATATAATATCTGCACTTAAAATGGTAATTCCTGATACTGCCCTGATCTAGGCTAGATATTTTGCTGCCGCAGTTCTAGTGAGACACTTTTAGTCTATTAGCCTTACAATGATTCTAGCAGAGTGTCTCTTGGGACCATTTGACATATCGACATATTTTAATTTCAATATTCGTATAGCAAAAACCGGCAAAGGACGGTAGGAGAAGGATCATTGTATTGTCTTCCTTGTCATTTTGAAATATTAAACAGTCTTAAGATGTCTTAACAGGTCTAGGATGGTTGTGCATCATTCCAATTTGGCAATCAGAATTATCAGCTTTTCATAGAAGACAATTTACTTTATGCCTTAACGGATTCAAAATACTAGACCCTTTGACCAAATTTTTGCTTCAAACTCTTTTTTGTTTTGGTTTAGATGCAGGTAAATTACAATGTAATGCTTGACCAACAAATTGATTCTCTAGAAAAAAACTAATATAGGTTTGTTGAGAATTTTTGCTAACAATATTTAGGAAATAATATCTTATTCATCTGTAATTATTATATTCGCGTAAAAAATATTCATTTCCAAATATCAGCAAAACAATCTTCCCAAAATGTAAATTTGTTTTATTTGGAACTCATTGTATTCATACATACATTTATATGAAGAGATACAAAAAAATATCCCTCCCTATCAAAATAAACTCGCTCCTCGAAGTGAAAAAAACATGATGTTATGTGACTTGGTTATGTGATTATTATTAGATAGTCGTCAGTTATATTGTGATATTTTTGCTAAAAAACCAAACAAAATACTAAAAACGAAAACAAAAACAGAAAAAAAAATGAAACATATTTTTAAAAGCAAAACATAGACAATCCATTTGTCTTAATCAAATGCTAGAAAAACATATTTGATCCACTAAAATATAAGTAATCTTACACAATTTACTCTTGAAAAGGTGTGATATATATATTAGATACGGGGAAAATATATATTCGTTGATATATAAAAATGTTTAAATAAACATTTGTCATTTTTGCTAGAAAATATTTTTGTGGCTGCTCCACATGTAACAGATTTTAACCATACAAACTAATACAAGAGACGGTAGAAGGTCAATCGGCACCCATCTGATTATCAGATGAGACATATTTTTTATGAAATTTTGATAATTCTATCATAGTTTTCTTATCGAAAAGTGTAATTAAATTAATTTTTATCAATTTTTTTCCATGATCGATTTTTTTCAGGTAAGCCTATACTTTTATTTTCGTAATTTAATTATCCTTCTCCTGATACCAAATTTCTATTGGTTAACAGTGTGGGTCTGTTCATACCATATGAATAGGTAAGTCAATATAGGGAACTACACCGATTTGTTAACTAATCGAAATTGGTATCAGAAGAATGATAATTTAAAATTACGAAAATAATGGTATGGGTTCGCCTGAAAAAAATTGATTTAAATTAATTTAATCAAAACCATGATTAAACCATGAACAGTTTTTGATAGAAACACTATGATAGGAGTCTCGAAATCAATAAAATTCCATTAAAAATATGTCTTATGTGGTTATCAGAAAAACAAGTTAAATTTTCAAAATATAAAAAAATCCCCGGCAAATTTTTCGGACACGGATCCTTAAACTCGCACTTGAAACTATTTTTAAGACTCTCCTTTAAATTACCGTTTTTCTTAAGCCTTTTCAAAATTGAACCGATTTTGAACATCATCGCGAATTTTTTAGTTTTTTTCGAGCACGAAACCTTAAACGCCTACTTGACCTAGCTAAAACACTCTCCATTAAATTACCTTTCAGACGAGGCCAAAAAAATTAAAATCGGTTCATCCGTTTAGGCGCTACGATGCCATAGACAAACACACACACATGGCGGTCAAACTTATAACACCCCCTTTTTTAGATCAGGGGTTAAAAATGGACGAAAAATTATAATCATTCAAATATTGCCTCTAAAATTTCCAGGCATATATTATTCTACGATGACGGTGAAGGTTCTTTTAAAGAAAAAGTTTGGTAAGCTTCCGAATCCATAATTATCCGTACAATTCTCTCAATCAAATAAGAACTTCTTTTTTTTATCGATTGTAAGAAATTCTTACTGATAAAATTCTTATCAGATGTGGTTATGTTGGTAGTAATAATTTTTACTTGTAGTATTTGTCTGGCTTTAGGAATCAACCTACAATTTTTTTAGTAAAACGAAACGGTAACAAAACGTGAAAGCTTGAAAGAAATGTTGAATATCAATGTTTTTTGTTCCTTTTAAATTTATATCTGGTAAAGCAGTTAGTCACTCACCAGAGAATAAATCATAATTTAAACATTATTTGTTGAAATCTACAAGTTTACGAAATATCAAACCATAAAGAAAAATTTAGAATAATATTTTGAATTTTTTTTATATAAAAGTTATACTTTTTTATCACAATTAGGAAAATATATAGAAAATATTAATTATGAAATAAATAATCAAGGTCATTATTTAATTTCAAAGTTTAGATTGCTCTTTCTTTTTAAACCTCATTCAATTGAAATACCTGAAACTAATATTTTGAAATATGGTTTACGGGAATAAAATCAATAAAAAAATGAAAATTGAGACAAATTAATTTATTTAAAATCTAGTAATTTTTATAAAAAATAAACGATATATATAAAACATAACAAGTATAAAAAATATTTGCTCAAATAAAAAAAAAAGTTGAGTGATGGTTATCACATTTCATTTCTCAGTCTACAATCTTGGTTAGCAATCAGTTTCCATTCAGCGCCACGATTTTCGCATTGTGCACTTTTGAAAACACATTCATTACTGAAAGTTTTTAAGTTGCCAGTGTTATCCATACCACATACTGGAGCAATTAAAAGTGGACATGCTTTGGGACATTCAGATTTTGGAACTGATCGTCGTAGGCGACAATCTTGATGACTGATTATTCTCCATTCAGCACCACGGTTTTCACATTGTTCTTTATTGAATTCACATTCGTTGTCGAATGTCCGATGATTACCTGTGTTATCCATTCCACAAACAGGAGAAAGCAATAAAGGGCAAACAGTTGGACATTGTAAGTCGTCGGTTAATCGTAAACGACAGTCTTGTTTTGACACTAATTTCCATTCTGCACCACGGTTTTCGCATTCTTCAGTTTTGAATTCACATTCATTGTTGAAGGTTCTAAAGTTTCCTGTGTTGTCAACACCACAGACTGGCATGAACTCGCGGGTGCACTTTTTGGGACATTCAGCTTTTAAAGCTGATCGTTTCGATCGGAGTCGACAATCTTGATTACTAACAAGTCTCCATTCTGCACCACGATTATCACACTGCTCTTTTTTGAACACGCATTCGTTATCAAATGTGCGTTGGTTGCCTGTGTTATCCATTCCACAAACAGGGGAGAGTAAAAGTGGACATACCAATGGACATTGTTGGTCATCAGTCAGTCGTAAACGGCAATCTTGTTTTGAAACTAATTTCCATTCAGCTCCTCGGTTCTCGCATTCTTCAGTTTTGAATTCACATTCATTGTTGAATGTTCTAAAGTTTCCTGTGTTGTCAACACCACAGACTGGCATGAACTCTCGGGTGCACTTTTTGGGACATTCAGATTTTGGAGCTGATCGTTTGGTTCGAAGTCGACAATCTTGATTGCTAACTATTCTCCATTCGGCACCACGATTTTCACATTGTTCTTTTTTGAACACACATGCGTTATCAAATGTACGTTGGTTGCCTGTGTTGTCCATTCCGCAAACTGGTGCTAGTAAAAGTGGGCAAGCAGATGGGCATTGTTGGTCATCAGTCAATCGTATACGACAGTCTTGTTTGGATACAAGTTTCCACTCGGCACCACGATTTTCGCATTCTTCGGTTTTAAATTCACATTCATTGTTAAATGTTCTGAAGTTTCCTGTGTTATCAACTCCGCAAACTGGCATAAATTCTCGTGTACATTTTTTTGGACACTCAACTACATCATTTGATTGTTTAAGTCTACATTCATGATGTCCAATAATCCTCCATTCAGCTCCACGATTATTACATTGTTCAATTTCGAAGGTGCATTTGTTTCCAAAAGTTCTATAATTGCCAGTGTTATCCATACCACAAACGGGTTTGTATTCGAATGTACATACTGATGGACAAACTTCGGTCGTTTTGACATGAACGTCGGATTCACAGGTATCTTGTTTGACAATTCGCCATTCTGAGCCACGGTTATTACATTGTTGTTGTTTGAAGTGGCATTCATTCCCAAATGTTTTTCGGTTGCCTGTGTTATCCATACCACAAACGGGTTGGTAGATTAATGGACAGAATGTTGCACATTCCTCAATTGAATCTTGTTGTTGATCTTCACAAGCAGATTCCGTGGTAAGTTTCCAGTCAGCACCTCTGTTGCTACATTGTTCGGATTCAAAAATGCATTTATTTCCGAATGTGACTGTACGTCCAGTATTATCCATACCACATACTGGTCGGTATTCCATTGTACAGAAGTCAGTACATGTTGTTGTTTTTGTATTATCACATTCAGATTCGGCAATTAAACGCCATTCTGCTCCACGGTTTTCACATTGTTCATATTCGAAAGTGCATTTGTTACTAAATGTTTTAGAGTTTCCAGTGTTATCTAATCCACAGACTGGACTATATTCTCTCGTACACATCTTGCTACATTTTTCATGTACAACAGCTGATTGTACTAGACAAACAGCTAAATTAGCTGAAAAATGAAGAAAAAAAAATTTATTTACTTAATCATATTGAACAACTTGTCGTAATAAAAACAAAAACTCCTCAGTTCTCGATTTAATTTGTGTCTTTACTAATATTTCGATTTGCTTTAACCCAGTTTTTTTTAGCTTTTGCTTTTGAACTTCTCGTCGAGTTAGCAAAAGACTCGGGACTTCTCGATAAAAGCTGTGTACTAAAACTCGATAATAAAAACAAAAATAACCCCTTGCTTTTTGCAAGCAACGTCCTTGATGCGAAAATAAAAATATTTGAAACCAAGATAAAGCATGATGCCAAAAAAAAAATAAAAATTAATGATGTACCAAAAACTTGGATGTAGGGAAGAAAATTTTGTAATAAGCATACGTGGAGTTAATTGTACTAGACATGATATGACTAATTGTCATGCAGCTGATTAGATAATAATTTCAAAAATCAAATATAACTTACCAATTATAAATTTCACGAATAGATTCATTTTCGATTGTTGTGTTTTGGCCGTTAACGTAGCGATCATTTGAATCAATTTGACTTACCAGTGTTGGGAAAGCGGTACTGATTAATGATCACTGTCTCTCAATTGTTTTTATACTAAATTAAACGATACCACTTCAAATAAAAAATTTATCAATAGTAAATAAGTTTTTTGTGTGTTTAATCTTATCTTCTTGTTAATCTTGTATTAGTGATTTACTCATATTCTATTGATTGTAGGTCTGTTATTTTCATCAATAGACCTTGAGCCTAGTCGAAAACACAACGTTCATTATTCTTATTGTCTTTTAATTAGGGAATTGATAAAGTTGATTTTCAATCATAGCTCGATTTTTGTATTCCGATGATATAAATGGGAGGATTATGAAATAAATTTTGGTAATGGTTTAAAATGTTGTTTTAATCACGACTCGAGTGTAAAGGTAAAGTTTTGCACGAAATTGTGTAAAAAAATAGTTTTCAAAGTACATAAAGCTGTAAAAAAAATTGAAGCATTAACCGTCTTTGTTAGCTGTTATAAATTGTCCAAGTTATCGATATTTTGAACACGTATGATATGTCAAAAACCAAGGCCGATATTAAAAAATTTTATTCGTATTTTTCGTCTACATTCATGAAGTCATAACAAAATCCATCATCAAAGTTGAAAAAAGTGCAAACAATTACAGTCACAAGCTCGTACTACCTTTAAACATCCTTTTTTTGTAATACTGAACATATTATCATCAATTTACCAACTGACAGACAAAAAGAATCATACTAATTACAATTCATTATGAGCTCACGATCTATTACTACAATGTTACTCGTTGAATTGATTCAAAAGTAAATAATAATGTATGATGTGTTTATTACTAATTTATTGTCATTTATTTCCTTGTAATTTCTTATTTGTAATAATAATAAATATTGCAAGTACCTTCAATAATTTTTACGTACTTGGGAAATTTATTTATAAAAAAAAAAAAGTTGCTGTATTTATTTTGAATAAGTTTTATTCACGTAAAATACACAAGGGCATTGGAGAACAAAATAAAAGACCTTTAAATTATAGAATAAAAATGCACACACCTATTGTGACACCATGGGACTTCCTTTGCAATTTCTATGCGTAAATTGTTCATAGCCTGTTGCGTATTTGTGTTTTGGTATAAATATTATCAATGTATAATCATTGAAATTTTTATAATAATATATCACGAATTCTCTATTCGATAGGTAGCCATATTTTTAAGCGTTATCACATCGAAATGATAGTGGAGGGAAAAATATAACTTCAAAAAAATAATACCTAGCTTCCCATTTCAAATTTTTTCTACTATATTTACTAAAATTGTTGAAACACTCTGTACAGAAAGTATTTAATGTCAATACTGGCATTACTTTTGATAAATTAGAAAAGTCTAAAAAGCAGCACAATAATGGCTTCATTGCTTTGGTTTTCGAAAATGTTAACCGGATCGTGAAGCTTAGCTTTACATATTGAATAATAGAACATATGTTGTTGTTGTTTGCACGTTAAGACGTGCACTGTGTCGACTCTCTTGCGTATAACACTGTTAATTAGTGTGTAAAACACATACGTTTGGCAATTCGTATTTCCTAATTTAAACAGAAAATGTTTCAAACAAAAATTGATAAGTTTTTTATAAGGACATTTCTTTTAGTTTTCAGATATCAACGATTTTATGCTCGAGGATGTTCTTAGCGATATCGCCACTAAAACGATTTTGTTCGGAGAGAGATACAAAGGAAAAAGTAAAGCTTTGCTCAAATTATGGTGATCGGCTGCTAGGGAACAAAAAAACGTAGAGCTATTTTAGCAGGTCAGTTTTGACTTGCGAATATATCGGAATAATGAAAATTGAAATATTCCTATTCATTATGTAAGACCATATAAAATATAATTTTCATATATTCTAGAAATTTTTTTATTTTTGAATATGTAAATTTCATAATTCTGAAGATAAAAAATTTAGATCAAGGTTTCAAAAATTTTGTTTATAAAAATAAAAAATTATCTGTTTTTTATTCAAAATTCTTTTAAATAATATGATTCTGAAAGTTTCTAGAAATATTGAACAAAAAGATTATTGTTCTATTACCATTTTGTTAAAAACAATAAAAACAATAACTAATAATTAAATGTACTTTGATAAACACTTCAAAAATAAGATACATTGTATTTGTAAATAAATTAATTGTTGATTTGTTAAGGAAATTTGTTTATAGTTTTTCATTATTAATTTTTATTTATTGAATTGATCTTTCAGAAATTATCATACCGGCCAGCAACAAGAAATTGTCAAGTTGTTTTTGCTTTGATATTTACTCAAGAAAATAATAGTGTCCAAGTGGTATTAAAAGTTTTATCTCTTGTAACGGTTTGTTACAAGCCAATTTTTCTGTTTCTTCTATATTTCTTTTACAGTTTTTCTGTAACAATTGCAATCTGTTAAAGATAGTGCAGAACTTTAAATAACGAACAATTTTTGTACAAATTTTGTTCAAAACAGTTTTTCCAAAATCTAAAGAACTTTGGGACGAGCAAAGTTTCTAATGCTTGTGACTTTAAGGTGAACATTGCCGGAGACAAGTTACATATACTAAAATATTGTTTTTAGGTATTTTTCTGTCCTCTAGAATAGCAATCTGTCTCGTCAACTTGAATAACCGTGTCTTCTTTGACCTGACTGGACATTTCATTTTTTTTTTATGAAGCCTTGATGCAGCCTTTTTCAATATTTGATCAAATTAAACGAATTTTCAATAAATTAGGGCCAGCACAAACAAATAACTACCACAAAAATGAAAAATATGATCCAAAATTAGTGAGTTTCAAAAACAATAACATTGGGCCAAAATATAGAACAACGTGATTTTTTGAACTTTATGACGTCATAAAATCCAAAAAGTTTTATATTTCTCCACCACACGCAAATTTCATCCAATTTGGATCAATCAAGTATGTAATCCCACTAATTTTGGGTCATTCTTTTCAAGGAATTGGTCAAATTTTACGTATGTTCAATAAATTTCGAAAATGCAACATCGTGGTCTTCACATTTAGTATAACGGCTAACATAAACAAATACTTACCACGATAAATGAAAAATATGACCTTAAATTAATGGGTTTCAAAAAAAAATGCATTCAATTACGACAACATTTGTCCAAAATATCCAACAAATTGATATTTTGAACTTTATGACGTCATAAAATCCAAAAAATTTTATATTTCTCTACCACACGCAAACTTTATCCAATTGGAATCAATCAATTATGTAATCTCACTAATTTTGGGTCATTGTTTTCAAAAATTTGGTTTAATTTAACGTATCTTCCATAAACTTCAAAAATGCAACATCGTGGTCTCCACATTTGGAATAAGAGCTAGTATTAACGAATATCTACCACGGAAAATGAAAAATAAGAGCCAAAACTAGTGGGATTAAAAAAAAATCCATTCAAATACTGAAATAGTTGAACTTTAACCATGCAAGTAAGGGTAAAAATGAAGGTATCAAGATTTCACTGCAAAATATTTCAGTGACTAATTATTCGAAAATTGTTTCCGAAAAAAATTAGGAGTTATTTATTAGGAGAAGCTTTGTGTTATATATATATATATATATATATATATATATATATATATATATATTTTTGTACAGTTAAATTAAATTCACAACTAATTCATTAATTGTGTAGAAATGGTAAAGGTATAATAAATAATAATAATCTATGAGTTCATTGAGACAAATTTTTTATTTCCGTGTATTATTATTACAAAAACATATGTTCTATATAATGTACTAAATATTTCTTAGAAACAGGTAGGTACTAAATATTTGCTCAAATTAAAAAAAAAAATCAAAAAAATTTAAGTTGTATTTCAATTTCTTAGCCGGCAATCTTGTTGAGAAACAATTCTCCATTCAGCGCCACGATTTTCGCATTGTGTGCTTTTGAAGAAACATTCATTGCTGAAAGTTTTGAAGTTTCCAGTATTATCCATACCACAAACTGGAGCGAGAATCATTGGGCACATCATGGGACATTGTTCATCAGCATTTGATCGTAAGCGACAATCTTGGTTAGCGATTATTCTCCATTCAGCACCACGGTTTTCACATTCTTCTTTCTTGAATTCACATTCGTTACTGAAAGTTTTCAAGTTACCAGTGTTGTCCATACCACATACTGGAGAAAGTAAAAGTGGGCAGACCTTTGGGCATGCAGCCTTTGAAACTGTTTGTCTAAGACGGCAATCTTGATTGCTGACTATTCTCCATTCGGCACCACGATTATCACATTGTTCTTTTTTGAACACACATTCGTTATCAAATGTGCGTTGATTGCCTGTGTTGTCCATTCCGCAAACTGGTGAGAGTAAAAGTGGGCAAACTGATGGGCATTGTTGGTCATCAGCTTCGCGTAAACGACAATCTTGTTTAGCAACAAGTTTCCATTCAGCACCACGGTTTTCGCATTCTTCTTTTTTGAATTCACATTCGTTGTCGAATGTTCTCATGTTACCGGTGTTGTCCATACCACATACTGGAGAAAGTAAAAGTGGGCATACTTTAGGACATTCAGCTTTTGAGACTGAACGTACAGATCGTCTAAGACGGCAATCTTGATTGCTAACTATTCTCCATTCAGCACCACGATTTTCACATTGTTCCTTTTTAAATACGCATTCGTTATCAAATGTGCGTTGGTTGCCTGTGTTGTCCATTCCACAAACTGGAGAAAGCAAAAGTGGGCAAACTAATGGGCATTGTTGGTCATCAGTTTCGCGTAAACGACAATCTTGTTTAGCAACAAGTTTCCATTCGGCACCACGGTTTTCACATTCTTCAGTTTTGAATTCACATTCATTGTTGAAGGTTCTGAAGTTTCCTGTGTTGTCAACACCACATACTGGCATGTATTCACGTGTGCATTTCTTTGGACATTCAGTTTTTGGAGCAGATCGGAGACGGCAATCTTGATTATTAATAACTCTCCATTCAGCACCACGATTTTCACATTGTTCAGCTTTGAAGTAACATTCGTTGCTAAATGTTTTTGTATTACCAGTATTGTCCATAGCACAAAGTGGGCGATAGCTTAATGGGCAAATTTGTGGACATTCAAGATCATCATTGGTACTTTGTTCTATACATTTTAATAAGCTAACCATTCTCCATTCAGCACCACGGTTTTCGCATTGTTCGTTTTCAAACATGCATTTGTTGGAAAACAATTGTTTGTTACCTGTGTTATCTAATCCACAAACTGGTTTGTATTCACGTGTGCAAGGTTTACTGCAGGTTGATACAACTGAGTCAACGTAAGTGCATTCAGAATGTTGAATTATTTTCCATTCAGCTCCACGATTGTTACATTGTTCAACTTCGAAGGTACATTTGTTTCCAAATGTTCTTTGATTGCCTGTGTTATCCATACCACAAACTGGCATATACTCTAAAGTACAGAAAGCTGGGCAAACTTCGGATGTTTTTGATTGTACGTCGGATTCACATGTATCTTGTTTGACAATTCGCCATTCAGAGCCACGGTTATTACATTGTTGTTGTTTGAAGTGGCATTCATTCCCAAATGTTTTTCGGTTGCCTGTGTTATCCATACCACAAACGGGTTGGTAGATTAATGGACAGAATGTTGCACATTCCTCAATTGAATCTTGTTGTTGATCTTCACAAGCAGATTCCGTGGTAAGTTTCCAGTCAGCACCTCTGTTGTTACATTGTTCGGATTCAAAAATGCATTTATTTCCGAATGTGACTCTACGTCCAGTATTGTCCATACCACATACTGGTCGGTATTCCATTGTACAGAAGTCAGTACATGTTGTTGTTTTTGTATTATCACATTCAGATTCGGCAATTAAACGCCATTCTGCGCCACGGTTTTCACATTGTTCATATTCGAAAGTGCATTTGTTGCTAAATGTTTTGGAGTTTCCAGTGTTATCTAATCCACAGACTGGATTATATTCTTTTGTACATATCATGTTACATTTTTCATGTACAACTGCTGATTGTACTAGACAAACAGCTAAATTAGCTGAAAAAACAAAGAAAAATAGAATAAATCTCAAGAAAAAATATTTTCGCTCAAGCTGTTTATAATGTTTAACGAATGCCAATAAAAAAGAGTGAAGAATTTTTAAATAAAATGAAATGTGTTTCACCAGACTTTAAGGTGACAAATTTTATCGTTTCTCAAAATGTAGGCTGAAACACTGAATTCTTAAAAAGTTTATGAATGATAATACAAATGGAAAATATAATTTTACTTACCAATGATGAATTTCACGAATAGATTCATTTTTGTTTGTTGTTTTTTGGCCGTTAACGTAGCGATCATTTGAATCAATTTGACTTACCAGTGTTGGGAAAGCGGTACTGATTAATGATCGTTGTGTTTCAGTCCTTTTTATACTAAAAAAATGATACCACTTCAAATAAAAAATTAATCAATAGTTAGTACATTTGTTTTTTCAAATCTTATCTTCAATGGATTTAATACAATAATTTTTTTATTTATCTGAATGAAAACTGAAGAATCTTCTATTAAAAATATTTTGGGAAAATGTTTTTTAAAACACCATTTATTGCCATAATCGGTTACATTTATTATTACAAATGTAGCATTTATTCCAAAAGCGTTTGTAATTTTTCTTAAAAATTTTTATGGCTTGAATTACCAAAGGCGTTTTCAATTATTAGCATAATTTGTAATGGTTATTGTCAGTATTGGTTGTAATTATTACATTAATTACGAGTTCTCATTAGAAACTTACGAAAAAATAATATATTTTCCTTTTTTCAAAGTTGTTTTGGTGTGAAACTTCTTGACGTCACAGAAATTAATATCACAGAGAGTAAATTGGTAAAAAAAGTAACGTCACTAGTTTGGTATGATACGAAACTTGTCATGCATTAATGGATAATTCATTTTCCATTCACAAGTGGCATTTTTTTTTTTAAATATTTTTAATGCTATTTTTTATACGTCTCCAGGGATGGAAAATTAGGCTGCAGTAATATAATTTCATCAAGTTGTTGGTTTACGATAGTAAAAATTGAAAAATTTGAATAAATCAGAAGTGGAGGGGTTGACAAAAAAATTGTATGCATGGTTTTTAGAAAAATTTTTTTATTTAAAAAAAAAAAATTACAATTTAATTTTAGCTTATAAATTATCGACTCATAAGACTTAGCATAACTTAAAATATTTAAATATTAAATATGAAATATTTTTTTGAAAATGGCTAAACAAGCCGAAACGATCGTAAACATAAGAAAAATAAGTGGTCGTTATTGCTAAATAATAAATAAAAAGTAAATAATTTGTTTTCAAAATACGTATAGAGTTAGGTAATGGTGATACCGACAGGAAATTTTTTTAAATAGTTAAGAGTAACCTTCTAATATATAGGGGTTTTGGTAGATCCTTCAGGAAACATCAGGAGTTTTTTAATGACTTCAAATTTGGTGGTATTTTTTATGGGAAGAACAATTTTGTATTAAGGAAAAACTCCCCTTATGAATAGTTTTGCTATCATATTTTTGTATTATCAAAATTCGTCCAACTTAGATATAAACCGCATTTCTATAGTTTATCGTCCTAATTATCCAAAGAAAGAATTTTCATTGCAATTTATGAGAAAAATATTTAGTACATAAATGGATTTTTCTTAGGGAAATCAGGACCATAATAATTAATAATTCTTACATAAGGTCTAGTAAGCGAAAATTCATTTCATCTTGAACTAATTGATTTTTAAAAGGGGTAACTATGTTCCCCATTTCCAGACAAATGGATCATTTTTAATGAACAAAGCGCTTATTCGCCATGGGAACTGATTCTAGCGCTGTCTAGTGGTAGAAAATAGAAGCTGTTTATGACAAGTCAAATTTATGCATGACTATGATTGAATTGTTTATTTATATTTTGATAATGAGTGTAATAAAATAAAAATAATTATTTAAACTATGTGATGTGCCACAATGCAAAAATTCTAGAAATTTGACTTGTCATAGACAGATTCTATTTTCTACCACCAGATAGCGCTAGAATCAGTTACTATGGCGAATTTACTTGGGTATAATTGATCTTCGGTGTGCTATATAACGGTAAAAAAGTTAACAATAATAATTATTCATTACTTGCTGTAATAAAAGAAGTTAGGGCACAAATTAGGATGATAATAAATACTTAAATTTAGATCAAGGATTCAAAAATCTGTTTATTAAAATATAGAATTCTATGCAATCAGTTTTTAAATCTTTAATGTTAATAAACTTTCACATAAGATAACTTTATTAAGATTATTTAATTTAACATTATGTGAAAACAATAAAATCAGTGCCTAGTAATTAAAACGTACTTTGGAAGAACACTTCAGAATTATGTAGTTGATGAAAAAACCTAATTGTTTATGTTAATTAATATGTTTACGGATTTGTGTTTATAGTTTGCTTTCAAATTATTTATTTTAAAATTATGGTTCAAATGATAATTTTCAATCAATTATCAGTTATTATATCACATAGCAACAACAAAACTTTTTCTAGTTGTGTTTCTATGCACAAATAGTCAAAACGAAGCTATAATCGTTTGTCCTCGGCGTTTTCCTGTGAATCGAGTTTGATCGCAATATTTGATCGATTTTAATCCGTATCTCAAAAAATATTCGACCAGTCATCAAATCCATCCGATTTTTATACTTTTTGGGTCAAAATTACCTTATATACTGAGTTTTATCGAAATTGGAGATTAAAAAATTTTTTTCGATTTTTTAAGGGGTACCCCTTTGAAAAAATCGAGAAAATCGAAAAAAATTTTTGTTTTGGAATTTGATGAAACTCAGTGGATGGGGTTATTTCGATCCAAAAAGTATAAAAATCAGGTTAATTTTATGATTGGACCTATAAAAGTTACAATGTCAGCGAGTATCATTCAAAACTTCATTTTCAAAAAAATTAGAGTTTCCCACCAAAAAATTAAAATCCATAAAATTGTGACCAAAAGGGAGGATAAGTGAGGGCTATTACGTGATAATATTTGTTTTTAAAGTAGAAATTTTCTAGCAAAGCGGGTATCTGCTAGTTTAAACATAAAATCATAATGGCAAAATTTTTTATTGCAGAAAAAAATGTAAAACGCACAGATACGTCAAAAATAAATAAATCATGCTCAATTCAAAAATTTATTTTTACTATCCCACAATCGAATAAGGGGAAATGATTAGTCATACCTCAAATTTTTTTATAACTTTACAACAGCAAAATTCCATCATTAAAAATAGCGGATGAAAATATCATTTTTATGAATCTTATTGCCTAAAGTCTCCTTCCATGGTAATATAATGAAAGACTCTCAGTGCTTTTGCCGTAGGCTAACTATCATTATCCATATCTCAAAAATCATAATTTCCAGGATTATTTATCATTAAACTCTAAAATAGCCTTAACTTTATGGTGAGAAAAAAATAGGTAGATAAATGAATCGGCAGCCAGAGACTTCAATTATTACTTCTAGGCTAGGATCTTGGAGGGAAATTTTGTGTCAAACGTCGTATGTTGAAAAATACTTCTTCATTGATGCAGGAAAATCAAGTTGGTACAATAAGCTTGCAACAATAATATTGATAAATTGATAAGAACCAGACAATAATCATTTTATATGATCTAAGATTAGTCCGCACCTAGAAGAAATCATAATCAATTTACAATTCATATATTGTTTGGCAATGAACCACTTAGGATAAAATTCAAAATACTTGAAACTTTTAAGAAGATTAATTCGATTCGATTAATTATGAAATAGTGTATTGATGTCCTTATTTATTCATTGACTTTGCACTTATTATCAAAAAAGATCATATTATTTTTTTTCAAAATTTTCCGAAATTAGAAGTGTTTGATTGAAGTGTCTTATTAAGTTTCACCTCCGTATACGAATAATTAAAGAACGGTACGGTATTTAAGGTATTTCTAACATCATGAGATTAAAAGTCGTTTTCCACGAAATTGTGGAAGTTATATGAAAATTTTGAAAAGCATAGCATGTCCTTGTTATAGCTACTAAAAATTTCAAACTTGAAATTTAGCACGTAAACGATAGGAATCAATTGGGAAAATTTGTTTGTGATTTTGTCGATTTTCTCAAATGGAAAATTAAAAAATAAATAGGAACAAATTTATTGTCTCTGCAGATTTCAGTAACAATAGTTTCCTAGAGTAGTTTTAACCCTAAAAATTATTCTTGAGTTTATTTTTGATGTGGATAATTGCTTTCAATAATTAAACTAGGTGTGTGTAACTTTCCTTTCTTTTTCGGAAAATTAATTTAAAAATTCTTTAGATAAGTATGCCCTTGAAAATATATATAATCATTGCCAATTTACTACGCAGATTTTATGTAGTAATTTAAAAAAATTAAACGCCAAATTTAATTTTACAATTGTTTTTTTGATAACTAATCTTTGAAATTATTTTTTGCAAATTTAATGGCGCAATGGCAAAAACGAATTAGTTATATTTTGTTGGTAATAAATATTTTAAATAAATTGAATAATGAAATTAACTGCTTATATGAAAATGAGCGACAATATTTCTACAATGGAAGGATATTACATTAGTGCCTCAACGCTTTCGGAGGTTGCCTGTACTTGAGTCTTGCGCATATACGGTGGCCTTGATAAGTGAATTAAACTTGCAAGAGGAAATATATTTATCTACCTTTATTTTACATACTTAGACCCCACTCTCTAAAAAAGAAATAGTGATAAGTAAAACGCCCTGGTGAACAATTCGCATCAATGTACAAAAGTTCGATGAAACTGTAAAAGCGTTGGAGATGTGATCAAACGTGTGTATCATCGTGACGTGCGTTCAATCAAGAATACGCCATTCGATTTTTTATTGTAGGGCTTGAAACCTGCAACTTTGGAGGTTTTTAAAGCTGACATCCACCAAGTTATAGCTGAAATAACCCCCCGAAAAAATAGCGAAATAAATGGGCAGGGCAACTCACAAGCAGCACTAAATAAGTAGATGCTTCATTGAAGCACTGGATTTGTATAAGTTTAAAAATGATTTTAAAAATCGTGATAGCGATAATTGAAAATAATCTTTCCTAGTATTATAATCATTTCAGTTTTCCTGATATTAATTGAACCATCCCTAAAATTAAGAACAGTAAAAACTTAAAAAAAAAAATTTTTTTAGGGGCAAGTCTTTATTGTATTAAAAAGAAGAAAATAATTTTGCTTATGAGTCACTCATATACATAACTATTTGTAAAAGCTGGACATGCTCAGTTTAAAATATCAAGAATGATTTTTGGCCCCTCAAGCTCTTATCAATGATGTAATATAACGGGCATCAAACAATCAGCAATCAGGCCTCAAAACAGGTTGTTCTAATTTTGCGCTGTGGCATCTCTATTTGATTCTTACCTACAAGTCTAAGAGACGGTAAAAGGTCGATCTTCACCCATCTGATAACCAGATGAGACATAGTTTTTATGAAATTTTTTTGATTTATAAACTTGCCTATCATAGTTTTTCTATCGAAAAGTGTTCATGCCAATTTTTAATTTTAATCAAGTCATTTTTTTCGTAATTATATTATCTTTCTTCTTATACCAATTTCGATCGGTTAACAGATCGGTGTAGTTGTCTATATTGATTAACCTGTTCATATAGTATGAACAGAAATACACGGATTTGTAAACAAATCGAAATTGGTATCAGAAGAAAGATAATTTAAATACGACAATAAAGAACACTTTTCCATAGAAATTCTATGATAGACGTGTTCGTTAAAATTTCATAAAAATTATGACTCATTTGGATATCAGTTGGGTGAAGTTCGACCTTATTCCGTCTATTGTATATGCTCTGCTCGTTGTATGATTTTGCACATGTTATTTAGCTATATTGTGCCAAATTTGATGTTTTTCTTGATCAACTTCTCTTAACAGATAATTTTAATTTTAAAATATTAAGGTAACGATATCTTTACCATTTTCAATTTATGGTAATCTTTCTCAGAATTGTCAAAAATATAATATTGTCATCATGCATTATGCATCATGTATGATTCATTAAACAATTTTAAATTATCTAAAAACCTTATCATTTCTTTTGTTTACTATTTTTACTAGAAAAATTATTAAATTCCTATTACTATCTGATGTAATGAATGTTTTCTATTATTAATAAAAACTAAATACTTCGTCATAAATTACGTCATAAAATCAAGGCTAACCACATACGAAAACAAAACAAATTACTGGATTATTTGAAAAATTAAACTAAATATTTATTTAAATAAATCAGAAAATATTACAAAAATATTATAAACAATAAATATAAATGTATATAATGAAATATAACCAGTCTTTTTAGGCAATTATTTTTGGAAATTGTTTATGAATGAGTCTTCCAAAGTTTTAACCAACTTTCGAGAAATTATTGGCTTCTGTTTCCCAACGCTTTTTCTTCTATCAGTAGTTGTTACTTATCAGTTTTATTCTGCTTCAATACCTAATGGATTTTTCGAAGTAATAGTCATTTTTAAACAATTCCATTTTATCTAGAATTATCATTTTAAATATTATTCGATGATTCGAAAAGTTCAGAACATGGTCCATCATGCATTTTCTTCCACACACAATCACGATTGTTACAAACTTCGAAATCGTGTTCGCATTCATTAACAAATGTTCGTAATTGTCCAGCGCTACTTATTGCACAGAATGGAGCGTATTGAAAACTGCAAACACCAAAACATGACAGTGGTAATCGTTCGTCATGTAAAAAGACGCGCCGCTTAGATCGTTCATTAGGACAAGTTCCTTTTCGATACATAGTCAAACCTTTTGACGGATCAATACAGTTATTATAGATATAAGAACACATGTTAGGAAATTGTTTTAGATTGCCCTCATTGTCGATGGTACAGATTGGACGAAAAAGTTTTGTACATTTACTAAAACAATTGGGTGAAGATGACCGCGCACATTTTCCATTATTTACAACTTTCCAATTACCATTTGGATCAACAGTCTGTTTCAATAAAAATGTTGCATAATTTTTGAAATTCTTTTGTTTTCCATTCGATTCGCCACAAATTGGTTGATCACCATTGGACATAAATTGCTTACATTCTTGGTCATCCATTATCTTCCAATTCGAATTTTCACAGAGGATTTGATCATAAAAACATTTATTATTGAATACACGTATCTCGTTTGTATCTGGTAAAAGGCCACAAATTGGTTCGAATTCTTCGGAACAATTGTTCGGACAATGATGTTTTCTCGGAGGAGCTTGAGTAGCTAAACCGTTTGGACATGATCCCTTTTTATAAATTTCCCAATTATCTGTGTGTTCTTTGTCACATTGATTACGTTTAAATAAACAAATATTTTTGAATTCTTTGTATTCGCCCTTTTCATTTTGACCACAGATTGGATTTTGTATGTGGATGTTACAATTTCTGTAATCTTCTTGGCATTCGGGATCTGGATCGGTGACTTTTTCATACACACATTCTCCATTTTCATTAATTAAATTCCAGCGGCTATATGAACTTCGGCATTTTTCTAATTCATACAAACATAAATTTTTAAATGTTCGAGGTTCGTATTTTCTGTCTTGACCACAAACAGGCTTATATTCATCGGAGCAATCTGTATTGCAACGTGTACTTCTTGTCAATCCACTTTCAGCAATAGTGAAAAGACATACACCTGAAAACAAAAATTTAGTATTATTAATTTTTAGTCTTAAAATTAACCGATATGCAGGCATTGATTTTCGATGCACCACAAAGGCATGGATTTGATTTTCGACGTTATTTTCAGAAAAACAAGATGTCATTAAATGCACGCAATGAAAATTATAAGTTAAAACAACAGACTTTTTACCCGAGTGCGCATCGCAAAGTAGTGGTAATGTGTTTATCAGTCTATGTATGTACGATCCTTTGTAACACAGTAGAAGCCAAACGCATGGTCCGATTTCGAAGATTCTTACCTCAATCGTTTTGTCTAAACTTGGAGAGGGGCACTGAAGATATGGAAGTCTTGAAAATTAAATATAGCAACCACCAGGCGTCATATTGTGAAAAGGAAAAAAATGAAAGTCGATAAACCGTGTAAAGTGGGGGTATCATTCAATAGGTTTTTGAAAATCCTAACTAAAACTGTTAACTAGGAACTGAAAAGAAAAAACAAGTCCAGTAGTTTACATAGCAACTTTTAAAGACTGGAACCATTATTGGGAAAATTTGAGCCGGTTTGGATTTTGATGGATCCCGACTGCTAACTAAAGTCGCTATGTAAACAATTGCACTTGTTTATTTCTTTTCAGGTTTTTTTAACGCAGTCAGGTTTTTTGGTTCAGTAAAGCATGTAATTTGAAGCTTTCACCAAATTCCGGTTGAATAAAAGTGGTATAACTAGAATATTTCAGTTTAAGATATCAAAAACCGTACAAAAATGTTCTTACATTCATGAGACTTGTTGATGTACAAATTATGATAATATAAAACTTTTTAGGATCTTTAATGATATTTATTTGAAAATAATACTGTTATCGAATTAATTTCGTTAAACTTCAAATTTAAAAATTGACAAAAAACTAAGTTTAAAATGGGACTAAATGGAAGATATAGATCAATATTTCTCAAAAATAATATTTATAACTATACTTAAAAATTTTACCAGTTAATAAATATTTGAACTTTAAGGTAGTACCAGCATGAAATCACTTTTCGACAGATTTGGCCGAATTTTTTTTCTCGGGTTTATAATAGCTTTATTTATGAATTCCTAAAATTTCATAATTTTTGACCGTTTAGATCGCGAGATATTTAAAGACAAAGTTCGCGATTTTGAGGGTCATGTTCCATTTAAAGCATGTAAAATGTCCGGTCTCTCCAACTATTTTTTATGATATTATTATATATTGAAGAAAAAGTAGAAAAAAATGTTTATACAATAAAATTCTAAAAAAGAAATTTAGAAATTAATTTTCACTTTCGAGATATATTAATTTTGACGTAAATTGATCGAAATTGGGACGTTGGCATAATTATTTCCCATTTTAAACGGTCAAAATTTCTGAAACTTTGGGAATTAATAGTAAGCATTATTAAATTCTTAAATTTAATTTTTCGTTAAATTCTGTCGAAAAAAAAATTGTACCATTGCTTTAACATAGAAACTGCAAATACCATGCTGGAACATCGTTAAACAGAATTTCAAAAATATTTTTCTTTCTATTAATTTTAATTTTCCGTAGTGTTCTATGAACGCACATAGCAAAATACGTTGGAAAAAGAACGTCCTTAAATACGTGAAAGGAATTGTACAGAAACGGTGTGTCAGTAGATACTTATTTGTGGGATAATTTTATATATGCCTTTTGTAATTTTTGGAAGATCATTTTAAAGATATCTTAGCAAGAATATTTTACTGAATTATTTGTGCAGATAACTCTGCTCATTTAAGATGCCTATTCTTTTAGCAAACAGTTAAAAATAGTTTAAAATTTTAAACTATTTTTTACTTATAATTTTACGCAAATTAACTTACCAAGTAAAAATTTAATTAATAATTCCATTTTTATGCTGAATAATGACCAGTTGTACGCACAAATTAATCGACCTAACGACACTGGGAATCAATGAAGACACTCACTTTTGTGTCATGAATCACTGATTAAGTCATACAGCGTTGAAATACCACTATATATAGGGAATGAAATGAACCACTTATTTGTTTCAATCTTTTTATTCAAATGATATTGCTACTCTAAAAAAGAAATTAAATAAACACTTGAGTTTTTTCCTTATCAAAATTTATGATCTGTATATAAAGAGTAATTCTGGGAAATAAGGTCAGCTGTTTCATATTGCTAAACAGTTCAAGCATGTATGTATTAATCATAAATACAATTTCTTCATATTATTTTCAGTCCTTATTAACATAGTAAACTTTTCATTAAGGCTGTTCTATTACGCAAATAAAATCATTTCGGATATAACCCGCCAGGAATCATGTTGAAAATTATGTGCCTTTATGTAAAATTAAGTTTAAGCACCATGGCGTCAGATTTTCGCGGTACAAGTGAGTACCCCGGTTTCGCTTTGTTTGCCGTCAGGTTTTTTATTCACTTGATTCAAAAATTCTGTACTTTTAAAATTTTCTGTTTTCAAAAGCAGGATTACTTAAACTAAAAGTTTTTGCCTTACCTCTTAATTCTAAGAACAAATGTCCCTATAGCCACGTTACCAAGATCATTTTTTCAGGTCTAACTTCTTACAGCAGCTGAAAACGCTGAACTTCTCAATCAATTGTACCGGAAACAAAAATGTCCTTGTATTAACACCAGCTTTCCAAAACTTTAGAGTAAATAAATGCAAATATGAAAATGTAAATAACTGTAAATATGATAATATGAAAATTAACTGTAAATATGTTAATCCATTCTTATTGCCCACCTTTACTCTTTAGTATCATTCCAAGAAAAAACTTTGAATGACTATCAGTTAATTATTATGATTTACTATTTCACTGAAATTAGAACTTGCGAGACAAAGTGTTTCTTAGAACATAATTTTAGATTTCCCTAGGTAACAGGACTTTACTCGCTTTTTATCGACAGTCAAAAGCTTTTTTATTTTAATGTTCTTCAAAATTATGTCATCAAAATTTTCAAAGTACATTGGCACTACTTAGATACACACACGTAGATAAAAAAAGATATTAAGTATGAATGCTTTATTTATTTTATGCAGAAGCAAAAACCTCACTCACATAGGTATTTCAAAAATCGTTGAAGAAATCGATATAGACTATAGACTGAATGATATAAATATACTAGGATATGGCACGTAAAAAAAGTCCATGAACCTTTCCTTTATACCGCGTGGTAAATAAGCTCCTGAGCCGATGTGGAGCATTTGCTCTCATAGGACATATATATATATATATGGCAGGGTGGCCATTTTTGTGATATAATGAAAAGCGGGGAAACTAAAATTAGTAAAAATTGAGAAAAATACTGTCCCTTATCAAATAAGCTCCCTTATGATCGTACAAACGTTACATACTACTGGCAGACATTTCCCCCCCTCTCCTCCCAAATGTCCGAAAAAGGGTAACATGGTTTGATTGATTTTAAGAGGAAAGGGAAGGGATATGTCTGGCAGCATTACATAATATTTGTGCGGTTGTTAGGGGAAGTATTTGACACGGAGCAGAAACTTTTTTTTAATTTTTACTTATTTAATTTCCTCTTTCCCTCTCTGTGGAAAATAACCGTTCTGACGTATGTATGTAATATGAGCGAAGATTTTTTTTTGTATCTTCGGAAAATAAACTAAACACTTGTGATACTTAAATGATTGTTCAACATTCAAGTGAACCAAGTTTTGGTACGGAGTACTAATGATTTGGTTTATGGAAGTTTGTTTTTTAATTAATTATTTGCGGAAATTTCATGTATACGGGGAATTTTTAAATTTTAATAGAGCAAATTGAATATTATGGGAAATCTATGGAAATATTTTTGACGTTTTTGGTGGGGGTATTTTTGACAGTTTTAATAAAAGGTTATCACAACATTATTATTATTTTTGTATACATAGTATAAGATTTATTGGCATGTAGCTTTATAGAAAACTTTGGGAAACATTTTTCTTTCTGATCTTCAAGAGAGGTAAACAAAAACCCATGTTCCGGGTTATCAATGTGATTTGAGGGCAAAACTGGTGAACGGAAGTGTTTGAAACAACGTAGTGTTTGACAGCAACAACACCTTATCTCCGATTTGCTTAAACTTTTTACACTTTGCTGTAGTATTTTTAGATTGAACTATTATTGGCACGAGGCAAGCCAAGGTAAGAATATGTACCCTCTTTTATGTCTCTCGTCAGCTTTAAGCGAGATTCAATCTTTATCTTTTCTTGTTCCAACAATAATACTCTTCAGCCAGTTTAGATATTTTTTTTTTTTTAATTCTGATAATGATAATCTTGTAAGCATTGATTTTTCAAAAAGGGTTTAGAAAAAGCCATCCACATTGGAATGAAAAATTGACAAATAATATGATTTAATATATCCTAGACTATGTTGTTAATTGTTTTTTTGTAAATTTTTTATATACAAAAAAAAAAAAAAAAAAAAAAAAATGTAAAAAATCCAGTTTATTTTTCATATTTTAATTTATTCAATTCTTAGTAAAAAAGTGTATCAAGAAAACTTTTAACTTTTCCTTATTAAGAAATACACTCTTTAGAAATAAACCGCTGATCAGTTACATTAATTGTTATCTTCGGAAGTTAAATATTATTATAGTGTTTGCGTTTTTGAGTTATCGTGTTATTTTGTTTACGGGCAGACGGATGGACAGATAGAGGGCTACGCGTACAAAAACGGAAATGGACGGACAAACGGAAATGGATTGATTAGCTGATTTTATGAACACCTATACACCTAAATTTTGTTCGTATTATCGATATTTCTAAACGTTACAAAATTGGAACTAAAATTGGTCAAGCTTCTTATATATTTCATATACACAGGGTATAAAAGTTTAATTACATTTATTATGCATAAAATATGACTTAATAATCAGAGATTAAATCATTTTAAATTTATGCTGAAAACAAAAATAATGTTTTAAGTAGTGTTATTATTTTACTCTTTTCAGGGGACCATAATTTAGACACACTTTCATTACTTTGTCATTTAAATTTTGAAAAAAAAGTTTTATGATAGACATTTTATTTTCCTAAGAAGTGCAGAAATACAACATCTTTCTAAGAATTGTAAGCAAGCAGTATATCAGTAATAAAAAATGTTTTATACAATAAGTGGAAAAGATAGTCACCAAAACTGATAACCTGAACTGTTATCAAAATTAAAAACAAAGTCGGGTTAATCAAAGGGCAATTCACAATAGGAATTGTAAATTCTTAGTAGAGTATAAAAGAGTTCCAATAACGTTTTATTTATTCAAATCAAGAGGGGATAGTCCCGATGTCGAACTGGCCGTATTATTCATAAAAACTATAGACCTAATAACCATGACAAAATTTGAAAGTGAAATTAAAATTGATTATAAAACGAAGAAGTTATAAGCAATCAAAGATTGCATTCAAAGCTTGCCCATCTCCTTTTAAGCAAAACAAAGTTTTATATATAATCTCTCTATGGCGATACCTACGTTTGACGTCACTAGTGAGTATCTTCCTGTTTGTTGAATTAGGAATTTTAAACACATGCATTGTGTAAAATATATCACAAAATGGGATAGAGCAATTAATAGGAAGGGGGTGGTATGAAGTTAAAGGGGAGGAAGGCGGGTATGTATGACTGCCTAATGAAAACTACCAAAAGACACTTTCATAACATTAAGTCTACTTTCAAATAAATTTTCAATTCTCCAGTTCAATTTGGAGGTGCTGTAGTAATAATCAGCTACCAATTCTCATTCATGGAGCTGACTATGAGCTCTCCATAATCATATAAATGGCATAAAGAACTTGTCGATCACATTCACTGTTAAATCGTTAAAAACTAATATTCGTTGTGTGCGTAGTCATGGTGGGGATAATAAAATCGATGCCAGCGCTTCTAATGAAAAATTTTGGCGATAAAGTAGGCTGTTATGACTAATTTGCAATTCTTAACATGTTAATGTTATAGAAAATGTCAAATTAAAATTATTGAAAAACACTAATTAATTAAACTTAATTCATAAAAAATTGTGAAAATAAGAAATCAAATTGCACAAATATTATTTTTCAAATGTAAATTATCAGAATTATTTCCTTAAATTTGTGAGACAATTATATTAAATTTTCAATGAAAGCCATAAATGCAATCCATACAATTTATATATGCATCCATACAATTCTATAATTAAAGTAGTGTATCATTAACATGGAAACGCCTCCTATAAAACTCACGCTCGGTGCGAATAGGAAATAATAATTTTTCATTGAATTAATCTATAGTTTTTACTAACGTTGCCTTAGGCCTATTTTATATCAAGGACATAATGATGCAAATCTTTTAATGAGCAAAATAAGTAAAGTCTAAAGATTCTATTTGTATTTAAATAAGCAATTTAAAGAATAAAAATTTCCCCCTTACGTTTGACGATTTATTAAGAAACCTTGAGTTCAACACTGATTGTATATAAATAACATTGGATTTTCCGATGCAATTTCAAATATCAAAAAGAAATCACAAATTATTATTGATAAA
The DNA here is from genome assembly GCF_905475395.1 of Chrysoperla carnea. Classification (NCBI taxonomy): domain Eukaryota; kingdom Metazoa; phylum Arthropoda; class Insecta; order Neuroptera; family Chrysopidae; genus Chrysoperla; species Chrysoperla carnea. The sequence goes on along the minus strand of NC_058337.1, from coordinate 126,126,423 downwards.
TAATATCTAATAATAAATAAGAGTAATTAAAACAGCGCAATAGAAATAATGGCGAATTTATTGCAATTATCTGTGTTCTTATTTGGTATGATATTTATTATTATTATTTTTTTCTTGTGATTAAAAAAATCGGTGATTAGGCAAGCAGATTCATACTAATTATCGGTGTTGTTAAAATATACGCAATATTATTGAGGCTGAAATGTATTTTTTCAATTTATTTATGCCGCGCAATTATTTTTTTTTTTATTAAATTGTCAATAATAATTCAATAATTTTACGTGTTAATTTTATTCGAGATTATTCTGTACGTACCATGGTGAGGTCCATGTGAGCTAGAAAGGTGTGATATATTCAAACATGTGTAAACTTTTCTCAAGTTTTTAATCGAAGACAATAAAAAGGGAAAAATAGGGTAAAATTTTGATCTTGGAATGCAACAAAATTAGTAGGTAATTTTGCATATAAATATGTCATTAGTCGGCTGTATTGTATTACAATTTTGTAAGCAGCAACATATTAAATTTTATTGGAACTTCGATGCTTATATGGAACTTTGGTTCGATAGACGGGGGCTCCGGGCTAGGTTTTATAATAATTTATCTCGAAATATTAAAAGTTTTCGTAAAGAGAACATGGTCTTGTGATTAAAGTGTCCGTTTCTCATGCGGAACGTCTCCGATTGAAAGGAATCCAAGTCAATACATTTTTTTTAAATAATTAATTCCAATCTTTAAAAAAAAATTACCCATGGCAATGTTTCAGGTCTATACAGCCGGTTAGTTATATAATTTCAACATTCGAAATCGATGTTTGACCACAATTTTTTTTATGTAATAAAGGTTGCAATATTTCGATCTATCTACGTTTCAAAAATCAAAATCACACAATTTTCCACATGTATGATTTGATGTTGGCCAGTTCTAATTTAAAAAAAGATATAATTATTTTAATTTTAATTTTTTTTATTTCAGCTATTTTAATTCTTACAAATGAATTTACAAATATTAATTGTGATGAAACATCTGCTTGCAGACCAAATTGTCAGCGGCAATTCGAACCTACTTGTGGAAAAAATAAAGCTGGTGAAAAACAAACATTTCATAATCCATGTTTATTTAATTTAGAAAAATGTCAAAATAAAGATGCTGGATGGATTTTTGTAAAAAGTGGTCCCTGTGAACAAAATTGATTATAATATTGTTTAAAAAAATACTAAATTTGTTATGTTTAATTAAAAAAATGTTTAGCCTTCACAACAGCCTATTGATCGTAAATTTTTTCTAAACTATAAACTAAAAATATGTTTTTTTTTAATAGAATATTTCTTTAAAGCCACAATTTTGGAAAACAAAATGTAAATAATATTATCAGTAGAATAAAAAATTAAGACTTTATCTGAAAGAGAAACAGTTCTTTTACTCTTTTTTTTGAAAACTGTTTTAAAAAATGTTTTTGTAACATGAAACCCGATAATCCCTAAAAATATCTAGGTTCGGGAAAATACACGGAAAAAAATTATAATATTATTTCAATAACTCCCCCTGATTGGGATAATGAGATCTTGTCTTGGTTCCAAACGACATATAGATGATATATTTGACAGCTATTAAAATATCGATGCAGTCATCACCCAAGAAATATTGCCCTGGCTTATCCCGTGACCATCAACATTTTTATACAGATTTCTCTGGACGCATAATGAAGTAGAATTTCTACGATTTTTTATTCCCTTTGGAAGGATTGATAAAGGTAAATTTGATAAAGAAGTTTGAGACAATAACTGCAACCCGACTGTCAAATTTAAGGAGACCGATTGTTTAAATAATTTTTAACATTTTTAAAAGTCATTGACAAAACTAAAAGTATGAAAAACAAAAAGAAAGTTTGAATCACGTAAATTTTTTTAACCCTCCTTTGACTTTCTAAATTCCAATCATTTTTACGTCTTTTTTTGTCAATGACTGTCTTTTAAGATATTTGACCGACAAAATATAAATTATCAAAAACATAAAAATATATTATGTTTAAAACAAAAATATTAATTTTTGTAGTATTTTCAAAACAATGGCTTGGGCATTTTCATTCGAAGTTATTTTTCATGAAAATATTTACTTTTAATCATTTACCTACATTCTAAGATATATTTCAAAATTAAAACTTTACCTTCTTAAAAATTACTGAATAAAATCATTTTTTTGATTTTCGATATCTTCTTTTTGTATAGGTACACTTAAAAATTTTTGTATTAAAAAAATTACTCAAACAATTTTCAACGCAAAGCACTCAATATGATCAAAGTTAAACCTAATTTAGTATACACTTTTGAGTTTGTTAGTAGCCATGAGATTGAATAAATAATGTATCCGGTCAAATATTTGCTGTATATTGACATTAATATTTAAAATTCAAATTAACCATATTCTATAAACATTTTGATAAACATAGAAAATGTATGAATATGGTGGTAGGTCGAACTCGAGCGAGCTTAATAAAATAAAATTATAAAATATTAAGACTTTTATCCAAACTTTATCCAAATTCTAATAACTATAAAACTACCAAAGGTAGTAACTTAAAATGAATAAATTCAACCTTCTTTTTTTTTGTTAAATGTTATTTTCCAAAACTTTAAGATGAGATTTTTGCGGCGATATTTTGTTTTCTTGGCTTGAAAGTTATGACGGATAATTACGCAATAAATTCACCGCTTCGTTTGGGTAAAAGTAATAACACCCCTTGTTGAAAGTCCTAACTATATGACTTCCAATTTGTATGTGAGCTATTTTTGGGCGTACGTATTCTTTAAAAATCTTGAGCTGTGGCTTACGTTACTCATTGTGTTTTATGTATGTTTTAAGAGCTCTATAAACAACCTCGACGAGCGCTCTAGCTGCTTAAATATTGACAATGAGCGCACTCGTGAGCGCGATAAGAGTGAGCCACAAATATATCGACTCGATTCGAAAACGGGTGACAATAGTACTCAAGCACATTCAAAATTTTGTATCGGAAAGGACGCCAGTTACTCTGTAGAAAAACATTGGTAATTTTTTATTCAACAAATTTTACTCTTTAACTACATTTTAACATTTTTCATTTCCCATTCATTCAAATTGAAACTCATTCAAAATTCAGAATAAAATGAATTTAAGAAAATAATTAGAGGTATAATCATTTTTAGTTGAAGAAAATTTACTGGCTATACTTTCATTTTCAGGGAATTCATTATTTATTTTCTTAATTTAAGTATTAAAATCGTTAACTGAATTAATATTTACTTGTAAAATTTACATCAACAGTAAAATAAACGTAATAACTTCTATTCAGTGGTTTATTGCCTGTGACTAAAATATCGCGTTAGTATCAATACGAAACTTACCCCTTATAAAAACTATTTGAACAACTCGTTTGAATATATTTAAAATAAATTGGCCCAAAGGATTTTAAATTGGCAAACATTAGCAAACTTTAATTAATCTATGAGGCAAAGATAATAAGCTGATTTATATGGCAAAAAATATATACAACCGTCTAAAAACCTACTGAATCCTAAATAATTTTCTATTTTAAGTTAAGTCAAGTAAAAAAAAAAGTCGAATATGTGATCAAGTGTTATTTATTTGCTTTGGGAACTTGTTTTTTTAGTTTTACGTCGTAATTTCAATAGTCAATTGGGTATAAATAATATATCCCATTTCCAAAATTTTAAAGGTAATCAATTACTGAAAGTGATATTGATAACTACTAAAAACATGGGTCGAAATTATCTTGGTAAGAATTTCTAAATATATTATACTTTAAGTTAGATATACTCAAACATGTTATATTTTTACAGCTATCTTACTCCTTGGAGTCTTACTCCATTCAACAATTTCATCACCAGTGGATATTAACAACCAAGGAATTCAAGGGCCACAACAACCTGAGAACAATAATGAACAAAAAGATAACAATCATGCAGTTCAAGAACAACAACCTAATGATAACAACGAACAAAACAATCAAGGACCCCAAGGAGAAGAACAGCCTGTGGATGCAAAGGAAAAGGTTGATGAATCCAAAAAAGTAAAAGATGAAAAAGAACATAAAAAAGAAGAAGCAGAAAAATTGAAGGAGCATAAAAAAAAGGAACATGAAAAGAAAGAAGATAAAAAATCAGATGAAAACTCAAAAGAACATGAAAAGAAAGAAGATAAAAAATCAGATGAAAATTCAAAAGAACATGAAAAGAAAGAAGATAAAAAATCAGAAGAAAATTCAAAAGAAGATTCAGAAGAAGATTCCAAAAAGCCAAAGCATCATCCAAGTGGTAAACCACCAGGAGGTAAGCCACCAGGAGGTAAACCACCAGGAGGTAGACCACCAGGAGGTAAACCACCAGGAGGTAAACCACCAGGAGGTAAACCACCAGGAGGCAAACCACCAGGAGGCAAACCACCAGGAGGTAAACCACCAGGTGGTAAACCATCAGGCCCAAAACCACCAGGTCCCAAACCACCAGGCCCAAGACCAGCACCCAAAGTTGTAGTTAACGTTGAAGTAAACAATTTCTAAATTGAAAAAAATTGAAGAACTCAAATATAAATGATGTATACAACAGCATTTATGAGTACATAAATAAAAATAATTTAGCATTCAAGTCTCTGTTTTTTTAATTAACAATTCTTATATTTAACTGTATTCGATTGTCGAAAATATTTTATAAACTAACACTGGTGAATTTATAATGACGAACACTTTTGAACCGAAAATTGGCAAAATTTTTCGTTTTTGGAGTTTTTATAAACAACCATTGTGAGTTTTTTAACTCGTCCGCACTCGCGCAAGTCGTTCGTTTATCTTTAGTCGCGAGTTCGTTTATCTTTAGTTCACGGGTTCTGCATATGTGTAAATCATAACCTCTACATAATTTTATATACATTTCTTTGTAAATAAACTCTTTACAAGTAGTTTGAATACGTGAAAATATTGGAGCAGAGAAATAATATAAATAATTAAGTTCGTTTTAACAAATTTCACTGTATTTCTACCACAAGTTTTTTTTTAATTTACTAAGTACGACTTATATTAAACTATCGAAAGTTTCTGCCTTACACATTTACCATACAATCGTTCTTATGGAAATCCTACAATTTGTGAAGGACTTGAAAAAAATAACTTTTTAAAAACATGTAGATAGGTATAAAAAATCAAAAAAATTCGAAAATAGATATAATTATATGAAGACAGACAAAACCACGTATACCATTTAAAAAAAAAGAAGTTTTTTATGTTTAAAATCGAGCGTGAGTAAAATGCTCAAAACTCGAGTACTAACGAGTTAGCAATTAACACGCAATTATTTTAATTTGAATTAAAGTTCAAGAAATATTTACGATTAATAATTTATCTACTGAGATATATTTGAAAATTAAAACTTTATTCTCCTAAAAATTAGAAAATTTTTTCGATTTTTGTTAACAAATTTGTATACTAAAAGAATCCAAAGAGAAGAACTCAAAAAAACAACACAAAGAACTTTACAAGGCAAACGTAACTTCATATAAAATTTTTAGTTTGTACTCGTAAGTAACCATGAAATTGAATAAATATATTAATGGGACAAATATCCCTGTCTGTTTGTTTGTATATTTGTTACGCTTTCACGCAAAAACTAATGAATAGATTTTAAATAATATAGCTCATATTTCAGAATAACACATGAACTATAATTTATAAAGATATATTTAAAAGAAATAAAAATTTAATTTAATTTGGCATTACCATAAATTACAGATTTCTGTAAAAATAGTCAATATAAAACATATCATGGCCATCTTTTCTGATATGCTCAATGAATTATGACTATTTTACATTTTGAAAAATAGAAAACCGCACATATATATTACCTGTGTAAAACAATCCCTACCATTATTTTGAGTGTTATAGAAAGCGGATTATGGAGAGCCAGAGAAGTGGGAGGCTAAAACACGGTGGTCTTTTTCCATCTTTACCTTTAAACCCAGCGAAGCGGGTGGGTATCACAATAGTTTGCTATAAATTGAGTATTTATAGCCAATACCCGGCTCAATAAATATTTTGACAAACTTGAAAAGTTTGTAAACATGGTGGTATTAGAACGAGGCTTATATAGCGAAGCTGTAAGATTTGAAAAGCTATAACATATCATCTAAATATTTAAATTTTCTTGTTAAAAGAAACTTTCAATTGCTTTATTTATATTTGACTACTAAGGGTATTTAATTACTCAATACGAAACAGCCCAGCTGAAGTTTTCAACTTAAAACTTCTATGACCGCTTTTCGCCGTTTTATTTTAATAGTTTTCTAGTAGAGGGTAAAGATTCTAGTTTTGTGGTCAACATACGACGTGACATACATGCCACGTTGAAAACACTGGTTCACGACCGATAACTGAATCAGTACTGGGGTGGGAAACCGCTTTAGAATATTGTATGGCGTTGCCTTTTATTATTTATAATAGTTTTTATATCCATTGTATATCTTATGAATAGGCCTATTCAAAATTTTAGATTGAAAAGAATACCAGTTAATAAGGAAAAAAATTTGTTATTTTTTTTATAATTTAAACTTTTCTATTTAACTAAATTAACATTTTTCATAATTTAATAGAAAACACATTTAAAATGCTGATTTGGAAATATTTGAAAAATAAAAGTTAGTAATATTTTAAATCGAGCGTGAGCAAAAAATTCTAAACGCGAGTTCTAACGGGTTAATAATGAACTTTAACCTCTTAAAAATTATTAAAGAACTGTGCATAAGAATAATTTTTTCAGTTTTTGTCTATAAACTTGTATTTGTATACTAAAAAAATAACTCAAAATAACAATTGTCAACGCAAAGAAATTTACTAGTCTAATGTATTTTCTTATAAAATTTTGAGTTTGTTAGTAGCCATGAGATTGAATTCATATATTATCCGAACAAATATTTGCTATAAATTGAGAATTTATAGAAAAAACCATAAATATTATGAAAATATATTATGATTCAATAAATATTATGAAAAATTCAAAAAATATGTAAATATGGTATTAGAACGAGGCCAATAAAGCGAAGCTATAAGATTTAAAAAGCTGTAAGACATGTATTTGTTTATTATTATTAACACCCAAGCTAAATTTCTCGGGTTAAAACTTCTTTGGTCACGTTGGGCGGTTTTATTATAATAGTTCCCTAGTTGAGAGTAAACATTCTGGCCTGGATTTTGAAGCACACCACGTGACATACAAAACACGTGAAAATACTGATTTACGACCAATATCTACAATTGAAAATGCAATGCCCTTCGCTTAAATCCTAAATACGCGGGATCTCGAATTATTTAGAAAGGTAATTTAATGAAGAGTGTTCTTAGCTATGTTTCAAGTGCGAGTTTAGGATTCCGTACCCGACAAATTTGTCGAAGGTATTTCAAATTTTGTAAATATCACTTGTTATAACCATAAAACATTAACTAACACACTTCTCATGAATGGTGCTAAAAAATAGGATAGTTTATATGCCAAAATTTATAAATAATCCGTCCCAAAAAATACTGAATCCTAAATAGATACAATTAAAGCAAATAATCAATTGTTATTTATTTGCTTTTTGGAACTTGTTTTTCTCACAATACGTCGTAATTTGAAAAGATATTTTGATATAAATAGTATAAACAACATCCAGAATTTAGAAGTAATCAACTACTGAAGTAGATATTTATTACTAGTAAAACAATGGGTCGAAACTATCTAGGTAAGAATTTCTAAATATATTATACTTTTAGTTAATTATATTCAAATATATTATATGTTTACAGCTATCTTACTCCTTGGAGTCTTACTCCATTCAACAATTTCATCACCAGTGGATTTTAACAACCATGGAATTCAAGGGCCACAACTCCTAGGAGAAGAACATCTTGTGGATGCAAAGGAAAAAGTTGAGGAATTCAAAAAAGTAAAAGAAGAAAAACCACATAAAGAAGAAGAAGCAGAAAAATTAAAGGAGCATAAAAAAAAGGAACATGAAAAGAAAGAAGATAAAAAATCAGAAGAAAATTCAGAAGAAGATTCCAAAAAACCAAAACATCACCCAAGTGGTAAGCCACCAGGAGGTAAACCACCAGGAGGCAAACCACCAGGAGGTAAACCACCAGGAGGTAAACCACCAGGAAATAAACCACATGGCGCAAAACCACCAGGCCTAGTAAAAGAAGTAAGTGAACATGAAAAAAAAGAACATGAAAAATTAAAGGAACACAAAAAGAAAGAACATGAAATAAAAGAAGAAAAAAAACCAGAAGATGATTCCAAAAAACCAAAACATCATCCAAATGGTAAACCACCAGGAGGTAAGCCACCAGGAGGTAAACCACCAGGGGGTAAACCACCAGGAGGTAAACCACCAGGAGATAAACCACCAGGCAAACCAAAATCAGCAGAAGCACAACTTACCTTATTTCTAAATTGAAGAAATAATTCAAATGTCAATGATGATTGTACGTAAAGCATTCATGTCTCAATAAATAAAATCAATTTACCAAGTCTATGTTTTTTCAATTAATAATTCTAATTTTACTGTATTCGATGGTAGAAAATATTTTATAAGCGAACATTGTTGGATTTATAATGACAAACACTTTTGAACCGAAAATTTGGCAACATTTGTCGTTTTTTCAGGTAATCAGTGGATGAATATATAAAATCATTGGATGGATATATATATATATATATATATATATATATATATATATATATATATATATATATATATATATATATATATATATATATATATATATATATATATATATATATATATATAAACTGTAATAATACTTATTAACATACACAGAGGATTTTCATACATAAAGCTTCCTGCCTTATATTTTGAAAACGGAATAGAAACTAATAAAAGATGATGTTTACGAAAGAATGATTCAAAGAAAAGTTAATTTTTTTATAAGAAACAACTTTTACATTTAAAGCGTAATTCTACCTCTAACGGTTTACAAGGTGAATGCTATTTCATTTGATTGAATTCGAAAAAAAATTCCATTTTAAAATTGGCATATCTCAATAAATTTTGAAGCTGGAAAGTCGAAAAAAAAATGTGCATAGTTAAATCAGCTAGAACTTTTCGTCAAACTTTTTTTTAATTTGATGCATAGTTTTTTTTTTTTTAATTTGTAAAAAACTGACTAATATCCAAAACTACCCCCCGAAAAAGGGGGTTAGGCGCGTCCCTGCGAGGTCGTCTTTTTTTACGAAGCTTTTGCAACTTTATAAACAACTGTGGAAAATTTCAAAGATGCATGCATTTTTTCTGTGATTTTTTGTTTCATTTTGCTAATATTAGTTTGTTCTTTTTGGCATAGAGTACCCTAAGTGTAAGTAAAAAAAATATAGTTTAATTAAAATGTTTTAAGACAATAGCTTTCTAGTACAACTAAGTGTATTACATCAAGCTAAAAAGAACAGACGTTGTAATATAGAATTGTAAAGGCCATCCATTATGTGGTGTTTACAAAATAATTCATTATTTTTTGATTGAACAAGTGTTTTGGAATCTATTTTCAATCTTAAGGTTAATTTACGTCAAAATCCACAAATCCTCTATCTACATGAAATATTTGTATAAAATAGAAAAGTAACTTTTTTGGAACTAAAGTGGATACGAATATTTTGGAACTAAATGTAACTCTAGTAATTGTAGAGCTAAATAGCATAAAGGTATTAGTTCGCAAAGTACATTGTGCAAATTTTCCGACCCAAAAAGGTGAAATTCTTCTAACGGAAAGAGCTAAAGAAATTATCCTGCTATTGAGCCCAAACGTTTTCCAAATTTGCCCAATAAAAACCAATTCTCTGATATTGTGTGTTGCTTAAAAAGCTTCTTTCAAATAAGTTATTATCTTCAAAACACCTTTGAATGTACTGTGATCATACACTTTTCAGCGTCTTCTTCTTTTAATATAATCAATTTCGTAGTAACAAGTTGGTGAAAAACAAATATTTCTCTGTCACAGATAGGAAACTTACCTGTGCCTTTCTACAGTAAGGGTTCTACGATTTCTTGGAGTACTAATACCTTAATTTTTAGCTTCATTAAACAAATAACCAGAAGAACTTAATGGTTGCAAGATACTTCAAATTTCTATACTTTTTTTTACATCAGACATGGTGATATGTACATGGAAGTAATGATCTCCGTATAACGTATATCTTTTTAATCAGTTTGTGGAACAAGTGGCTGTGTTACCTTATATCATTACTCAGCACTGTTTCTAAGAGTATAAATATACTGATATTATAAGCGAAAATAAGTAATACAAAAATTAAAATACGTTGACAAAAATGTTCTCTTATACTAACCTAACAATTGGTGAGTTATATTATTTTATGTTTTAATTAGTAGTTTTTTGTTTTCGTTTTTTTCGTCAACCTTTGATTTGATTCCCACCGTCACAAGAAAAATTATTTAATTAATGTATGATGGGCTTGTGTACTGCATGGTATATGCATGAATAAGGTGTACTCACCCTTACAAAATACTTTAGGAGCTGATATGTACAGCGAAAAGGTGGTAACATACAAATAGAGTATCACAATGGACCCTGTGGCTTAATCTAAGTAGTTCAAAAAAAACCAATAAATATTTCAAAATTCGAGAGCCTAACTCAAATAAATGCAACCTCGCCGAGAGTTAATAAAACGAGACAGATTGATAAAATTTTAATTTTCTTTTTTTCAATAATTTTCTAGTATATTTTACGTTTAATTACTAGTTTATTATTTTCATAGGATTTATAAGTGATTTGTATTGTAATTCTCTTGTAATTCCTACGTGAAACTAACCTGCTTACAACTAGCTGCAGTTATACTAAGGTTTATATAGTGTAATATTATTCTATGGTATGGTACTTGTGAAATTCTATTAACATAATTATTAAATAATTGATTATTTAATAAATTAATTAATATTAATTTATTAAATAATTGATTATTCATAAATTAATTAATATTAATATCAGCAAGGCAATCCTGGCAAAGGTAACATTCCTAAATTTTATTGTAATAAACCTATTTAGATCATTTTCATCAAATAACAGACGAGGTCATATTTCTCTAAGCCGAATGTTAGACCATAAGTTATGTATATTTTGAATCCGAAGTTCAACGAAAACTGGTAAACTATACCTATGTTGAAAAAATCAAGATAATAGTATTTTCATTAAACTAACTACCAATTCATAATTTTAGCGATTATTTGCTACCTGCAAATAGTTTCATGTTTACCAACAAACCAACCAGCTTCAGAAAGTCCAACAAGCATTACAACGTCTGCACCACAAAAACCTACAAGTGATTCAACGGATACCTCAAAATTGACAACATCAAATAATGGAGTAATTACCGCATCGTCAGTACCTCCAAAAAATTCACCAAGCAATGAAGCTTCCACAACAGCACCAGAAAGTTCAACTACTCTATCACCTGCAGAGAAAGCTTTGCAAGATTTATTTGAAATTTTAAGAAATGTTTCAAATAATGATTTACCAAAACCTGAAGATGTAGCAAAAATTTTGCGTGAAATAGACGCAATTTTAAGAAATAACGCTGTACACGATCGTTCCGAAATATTAAAGCGAATAGTTTATGAATTGTTCAATAATATCTTTGACGATTCGTCCGATTCTTCAGACGATGATTCATCCGGTTCTTCAGAAGAAGGTTTCGATATAATTTTCGAAATCTTAAATTTATAAAAATTAAATATTTCAACTAATTTATTAAATTTACTTGCTATATTTTGAAATGTAATTTAGCCAAATAAAATTAGCTTTGTAAAGTGAGTCATTTTATTTAAATATACCCATTCAGATAGAATTTGTTATAAAAGCTTTACACTTGGTTAAAAAAAGTTAAAAAAACTATCAACGACTAATATGTAGAACCTCTTAAAAAAGATAATACGGCGATTTTTCTTAAAATTCATACGACTTAACAAAATTTAAATTGCTAGTTCATAGTAGCTTAATAAATAGATGCTCTACAGTTTTTTTGAATCATAAAAACGTTTTATTCGACAAAACGAAAACAAGGGATAAAGGATTGAGAATACACCCAAGAAAACACAACCTTCGTATCGAATTTCCGGCTATTAAAGTTCAAAATAATAAAAAACGAAATATATCAAGGTATACTAAATTTAGTCCCAAGTGCGTTATACCATATATACGTATATGAAATATATCAAGATATACTAAGGTTAGTCCCAAGTTTGTAACGCTTAAAAATATTGATACTACCAACAAAAATTTGCTATAAGTGTTCATAAAATCACTTCACTATTTCATTTCCGGTAGTCTGTCTGTTCATCTGTCTGTCCGTCTGTCGTCAAGATTACTCAAACACGAAAAGAGATATCAAGCTGAAATTCTGAAATTTTTATAAAAGTAAGGTCGAGTTCGTGAATGAGCAACATAGGTCAATTGGGTCTGGTTGCGATTCAGAGTACGTTTTTGAATCCACTTTCCACAAAAACTGACACCAATGCTTTGTTACTCAATTCTCTTTTACGGCATGTTGCATTTGGACTTCCGCCGATGCTCGAAACTACCATTCATCTCCTCGGAAGTTGAAGCTCATTCATACGTACACATTCAGGGATTTAAAATGAGTGTAGAATTCGAGAATGGAACAGGAGTAGTGTGTTGGTTTGTAAGCAACTTTTTTAATCCTTTTGCTTAAATTTTATACTTTTATCCCCCGAGTAATACAGGGGGATGTTATAAGCTTAACGTGCCTATGCATCTGTGTTTCTGTGTGTCTGTCCGTGGTGTAGCACGTAAATGGATAAACAGTCATTGATTTTCTTTTTTTTAAGTTAAACGAGACTATTCTAAGCTATGTGTCAAGGTTGAATATAGGGATCCTATTAAACAGACTAACAAATCAATAAGATCTCTACCGCAGCTAACAAAAGATATGTTAAAAAGATAGGTTCAACCTTGAAACGGCTGAACCAATTTTGATAAAATATGGCTTGTTGATACAACTAGAACCACTGCTAGGAAACCTGTTTCGGGGAAAAAGAGCTACAGTGTCACAGTCAGACAGACACACAAACTCATAGTGGTAGGACTTATAGCACTCCTGTTTTTGCATCGAGAGGTAAAAATTTCAATGTTTTTTGACATGTGGAAAAAAATAAATTAATACAAGTATACATTAAAATAGTTTATTATCCAGAGAAGACTTCATACTTCTTACACTTCAAATGGAACTGGAGTTGAAACATCTGGCCAACAAGTAACGGCTTTCCAATTGGCGGCGGGATTTTCACATGATTCAGCGTCAAATTGGCAACGATTTACAAAAACATGTCTATTGCCGTTGTTGTCTACGGCACAAACTGGTTCCCAATCTGAAGGGCAATCAACTCTGCATTTTTCTGTTGCTGACACTGCAAAAGCGATTGTCAGCAATGCAAGAAGACCTGAAGAAAGTATTATAATATGAGAAATGATATTTTTAAAATTTCGATTATGAAATATATTTTGGAAAAATTCCACAAAAATTATGCATCTAACAAACAAGCCTGTAATAAATAAATAAAATTTTGAGGTAACCAAAATTCCAAAATAAATGTGAACATTTCTTCACTTCAAAATCTTGAAGAGTTTTTTAGAAGAGTTTACTATCTGCAATCTGTAAACACAATAAGCAAAGATGTGGATGTTGAAGAGTAAATGTAGTTTTCTTTACTATAAAACCTTCATTCGTAATTATTAAAATTAAAATTGCACGTATTCGTGAATCACTACAGGAATTAAGCGACTTATTTTAGATTTAAGATTTATAAGCTTAAAACAAATGGTGATTGTTGTATTTCTGCTTTGGAAATAACCTTTATGCACTTACTCCCATCGTAGAATTAGACAAGGTATGCTCTTGCGCAGGGAAGGGTAGGGTGGGGCATTCTCTCACTTTCGGTAATCTGTCTCGAAAGGTACCCAGTCGCCGCCATATTGATTATTTGTTAACGTTCTACCATAGTAGAGTTGATATAAGATGGCGTCGACTGAGTACGTGCGAAAACTGAACCAAAACTCATTCTCCATCGAACATACCTTGTCGGGATTCTACTATGGTTACTCCAAAGCTCGAGTAACCATGACGCAAAACGGTCACGTTTTTAACTCAAGATGGCCCAAAACACTAGAATTGATTATAATTGGACAAGATTTTCATCTGACAATATCTTGATTGAGGCAAATCTTCTCATCGAGATTATGGAAAAAAAAGCTTAAACGAATTTTTTCCTGTCGAATACTCCTAAATAAAGATATTTCACCCATAGAAAGCTAAAATTAGTTTTAAACGTTATATTGAAAATGAAAATAACATTACAACTTTTATTAAATAAAAAATAATATTACCCACCAATTAAGAATTTCATTATCACACTTGGACGGATATTTTTTCCTTACTAAGTTTTTTGGTGAAAAATTTCATACTTTTATATTGAACATGCTTTTATTCTTTAAAACACTTGAACAAATAAAATAACTAACATAAAATTAATTTTTTAAATGAATACAGAAATTTTGAAGTTTCAAGGATTTAGGATGCGTTCAAGGTTGTTTAATTTATTTATTTATTTATGATTTTCGAACATTCATATTTTTATAAGTCGCAAATAGTAGGTACAACACAATGGCATCTCTTTTGCCACTAAATAAGACACTGTGATGTACCTATTATTTGTGACTTACAAAAATTTCAATATTCGAAAAGCATAAATAAATAAATCAATAAAACAACCTTGCACGAATCTAAAACCCTTGAAACTATCAAACTTCCGGTATACATTTACAAAATTAAATTTTTGTCATTGAGTTTATTTGTTCAAGTGTTCAAAAGGATGTTCAAATTTAATATAAAAGTATGAAATTTTTCACGAAGAAACATAGTAAGGAAAAAATATCCGTCCAAGCGTGACAATGAAATTCTTAATTGGTAGGTAATTTTTTTTTTTTTTTTAAACAAAAATTGTAATATTATTTTAATTTTCAATAAACCGTTTGAAACTTTTTACGAGTGAAATATTTGTTAATCTTTATTCAGTTCGTGAAGCATTCAACTGGACAAAATTTTTTTCGATGGTCTCGATGAGAAGATTTCCTTCAACCAAGAATTTGTCTGATGAAAATCTATTTCAATTAAAATCAATTAGCTTAACTCTACCACGGTAGAACGTTAACAATTAATCAATGTGGCGGTGACTGAGTACCTTGCGAGATAGATTACCGAGAGTGAGAGAATGCCACCACTCTCGCAAGAGCACACCTTGTCTAATTCTACCATGGCAGTAACTCCATAAAGGTCATTTCCAAAGCTGAAATACAATAGTCGCAAATTTTGTTTTTTAACTTCTCAATCTTAAATAATTTTTAAACTCGCTAAAGTTTAATAATAACCAATCAAGGTCTTATAGAGACGAAGCTTGCATTTACCCTTCAAGATTTTGTGAAGGAATGTTCAAAGTTATTTTGGGATTTCGGTAATCTCAAAAATGTATTATTACAGGCTTGTTTGTCAGCTGCATAACCTTTTTTGATTTTTTTCTAACATAAATTTGTTGAACTTTTTAGCGCAAAATGACCCTAAAAATAAAACTTTTTTGGTTCAAAAAATTGATATTTAAAAAAAAAAAATTAATTTGTTTAAAATTGAGCCAGATTTGCGTCATGTTAAAAGTCTTTTGAACGATTCCTAAAAATCAAATTGCTATTACCATCATATGTTTCATAAACGCAAATTTAAGAATATCATTTCTCATATTATATTACTTTTTTTCAGGTCTTCTTGCATTGCTGACAATCGCTTTTGCAGTGTCAGCAACAGAAAAATGCAGATTTGATTGCCCTTCAGATTGGGAACCAGTTTGTGCCGTAGACAACACGGGCAATAGACATGTTTTTGTAAATCGTTGCCAATTTGACGTTGAATCATGTGAAAATCCTGCCGCCAATTGGAAAGCCGTCCCTTGTTGGCCAGATGTTTCAACTCCATTCCCATTTGAAGTGTAAGAAGTATGAAGTCTGATCTTGATACCTAATAAACTATTTGAATGCATATTTATTTACTTTTATTTTTTCTCCAAATGTAAAAAAACAATGAAATTTATAACTCCCGATGCAAAAATAGGTTGAGAGTTTTATCGCTATGTGTGTGTGTCTATCTGTCTGTAACATTGTAACTCCATCAGCAAGTTTCTAGCGGTGTTTTATCAAAATCGGTTAAGCCGTTTCAAGGTTATCATTTCTTTTGTTAGCAACGGTAGGGATCTTCTTGATGTATTTGTTTTTTGAAAGGTAATTTGATCATGAATGTTCTTATTAGCTATGTTTCAAAAATCTCACACAAGAAAAATTTCACACAAGAGAGCAGTGCTGAGGTAGAATCAGTTATCCCGCCCATCTACTTTTCACACAACGAATATACATGAGTTACAAAGTGAAAGTTCTGAACTGAATGGTACCAACTTTAAAAACATAATTCTATATTAATGCCGTTATTTAACGCTTGATGGGTGGCTAATCTTTTTCGTATCTATTTCAAAAAGAAATTGTGAAGATTATATTCAAGAAAATATTTGACCACACATAAATTAATAGAAAATATGAGATGTATTTTAAAAATGGCATACAGTACACAAACCAGAATTTGAAATGAAAAACCGATGATATATTGAAAAGTTGACATTTAAATGGACTTTTGAATTGTTTACTTTGGACATGACTGTTGAGATACATATATACATATTATGTGTAAATTCGGATTCAAAAAACATGAACTGTCTTAAATTAAATTTTTATTGGACCAATAAAATCTTTGGAAAAATTTGGAATAAGGCTCCCGGTTCTCGGCATGGAAAGGCAATTCTAAAAAGTAGGGACAAAACTTTTAAATTTTAAAACGTTTCTACCTAAAAAAAATTATTTTTCAGATAACATTATTTTAATTTTTATCGATCAATAAGACATTGAAAGTTGTTTTTTTCTTTTTTTACTTTATTATATTATAAATAGAATAAAGTATTGCGATCGAAAAAAAAATCGATAGCGGGGTTTCAACGGAAATACACGTTTTGAGGTTACCTGATTCTAAAAAAGTGGTTTTAAAAAAAAAATTGCGTCCGTAGGTATATTTTTGGTATGTCGGTATGATGGTATGTATGTTACCAAGCTGGAGCCTTCAATTTTCAACCGATTTTTCTCAAACTCGGTACATAGGTTCAGTTTGGTCATAGTTCCAGACTACTTTTTCATTTTTTCCCTAGGCCTTTTTTCCAAGGGTACTTCCTTCTACGCCAAAACAGGATTTTTGGGGTTTTCTCAAAAACTAACTTTGGGCTCTAACGACTTCGATTAAACTTGGAACTAGGCTAGACCTTAAGGTGTTCTTAGTATTGATATAAGCCACATATCCGGGAAAATTAGAGAAGGCTCACACTCTAGAGAAAACCTTTCCAAATACTTATTGTAAGTCCGAGACAATTCAAAACGACATAACCTCTTTTCTGCCGATAAACACACGGTACTTAGGTGGTTCTACGTCTTTCTGACGATATAACTCCGTATTCTTATATTTATTAAAAGCTGTATCAGGTAACTTTAAAAAGCTTGGAATGCATTAATTAATCATGAGTGTACTATTTGTACTATGAAAAAAGTAAATACTAAATGCATTTTAGACATCTTTATATTAAAAATTATTTAGCAAATATTGTTTTACTAATATTATTTTTACTAATTAATATGTCAGAAGTTTTCTACAAGTTTTTTTTTACGCTATCAAAAAATAGGTTACATGTTATATTTATTTTAATATTTAAAAAAAAGAAACGATTAAAAAAATTGCTACTTTTTTGTTCAGTTAATACAAATTTTTCAATTTTTAAGTCACTTTTTAATTTTTATCGTGAAATGAATTCAATCACCCCGGAAAAGGATTATTAGACTTTTCAACATAACATATTCGGAATTTATGACAAAATTTCTCAGAAGTATTTTTGTTTGTTTGTCCTTATTTTAAGAAATTTCAGATTGGCGTAGTTTGTACACCCAAAGATTCTTTCAAGTTAGGAACTTTGTCTTGAACAAAAAAATATACCTTTTCTTCAGAAAAATACTTGTTGGAAATAAAATTATTTAATGGATGGATATCCTTTATACTTTGTCGCTAAATTATCAAAGATCAGAATAATTTTGTTTTTATTACAGTTCATAGTCATCAACACATAGATATTACCAAAGATCAAAACAGTTATTTCACAAGGTAGAAAAAAAAATATAGATAGAGTTCGACCTTCCGACAAATCACCTTTAAACTATAAACCCTGCGACCACCCACCTTAAAAAAAATAATAAACTATACTATATACCCCGTTCGCCAAACGCGCGATAGGATCGTATATCAAAAAAGAGAAATCAAAAGTTATAAATATAATATTGCATTTCTTCGGATATATTTTTCTTAAAAAATTCAAAATTGGACTTGATTTTGTATTTTTGTCAAGGCTCCCTACTCTTCGGCTAGCAATATGAACTTATATGCGTAAGGCATATTTTGAAAATGTCCAATGGCGTTATACTTGGGTTCTAACTTGTTTTGTTCTGTATCTCTATTTAAAGTTTATTTTTCTTGGAGCCATGAAGCAAAGTTGCGAGGAAAGGCTACTAAAAATGTGAAAATTCACTTGGAATGGAAAAGGAAGTACTAAATTGTGCAACAATCTTTTAAATTGCAAATATTTTATTTATGTTATTTCTATCTATAAATTCCACTAATCGCACAATGTCCTAACATTACCTTAGGTTGTCGTATTTAATCACGGAGGCTCGAACACAAGTTCATTGAAACTGCTCGCCAATTGGCGGCACGATTTTCGCAAGCTGTGAAGTCGAGTTCACATCCATTTCCAAAAACTTGTAAATTGCCAGTGTTATCTTGACCGCAAATCGGTGCCCAAATTAACGGACAAGCAACCCTGCATTCTTGACCAGTTTGTTGTTGAGATTGTTCGTCTTGCTGTTGTTGAGATTGGCCGTCTTGTTGTTGTTGAGATTGGCCGTCTTCTTGTTGTTGAGATTGGTCGTCTTGTTGTTGTTCAGATTGTTCGCCTTGTTGTTGGTGATATGGCCCGTTTAACCATGAATTGCACTCTTGTAATTCAGTTTGTCTCCAATTTTCAGCACGATTTTCACATGCCTCAAATTCAAACATACATTCATTACCAAACATTTTTACATTGCCTGTATTATCCTTAGCACAAATTGGATCAAAATCCCTTGGACATGCACCATTACACTCGTTTTGAGGAGCTGCAGAAGCGATTGCCACTAATGCGAAGCCTAAAGAAAAGTTTGTAATTTATGAAGTCAATTTAAATTAATTTTGCACATAAAATAGATAGAAAAACTTCCAATACACTTTCTTTTTTTTCATTTACGTGCGTTTTAAGTTTAAGGTATTTCTAACGGTATGAGACTAAACGCACGAAATTGTGTAAACAGGTAGTTTTCAACGACATAAAGTTGTAGAAAATTTGTAAAAGCATTCTCCGTCTCTTTTAGCTGGTATAAACTGCTGATCTTTAAAACTTTGCCGGCATGATTGACACATATTTTCTCAATAACAAAATTTTCATAACCGCAAAATTTTATTAATGTTATCTCGAAAAATAACAGTTTGGCGAAAAACCACAAATAACTATATTGCTTAAAATAAGCTAGAAAATGCAAAATTATGTCAAGTTATTTCATTAATAACAATTTGTACGAGTTTCTAACCAAAAAAGTCGTGTTCACGAAACCAGAAGACGTTCGTTATACTTCGTTATATTCATCAAAATATTTTCGCACACCGGATATTTTTTTTTTTTGTAAAAAATAGAATGAAAATGATCACAAAAAGTTGTAGGCGGTTTGAAATTAAAAGTAAAAAGAAATAGAATTTTAAGAAAAAATAATCTTACCGACTAAAAATTTTATTGAGTTCATTTTGCACACGTTCACGAAGATTTCTATTATGCTTTATCAAAGCATATTCTAGACTTTTATATGAAATTTAAAGTTTATTTTACAATTTTTCAATATTACACTTGAACAAATAAGACTAGTAAAGAAATACTTTGTAATGACAAAGGAATTTTGAGCATGTATTGACAGATAAGGTTGTTTTATTGAAAAAATTAATAGTCTACAATTTATTACAAAAACTACACATTACATTATATTCGAAAAGTTTAAGCCTTTTTATCAGCTGTCCTAAATCAATAAAACTTTACTATACGTAAGTTTTTGTGTGTTGGTGCATTCTCCGAAAGTAATGAAACATGTATAAAAATGACAAAAACTTCCACAAATGTATCTTGCTTACTTGTCATACTAGTTAAGTACTCCAAATTTCTAGGTAGTTCTACAACACTTCTAAAAATTCAATTATCAAGATGTAAGGCAACAGAAAACTCTGTTTGTTCATATATCTTGTACGCAGAATAAAATTTAAACTAATATGAACATTCTAGCTTTCTCAATATCATGCTAGATCATTTTCAGATCATTTTTTTCATTGAAACTAAAACTGAGGGTGACAATCATTATCAAAGTTTTCACGAATTTCCAGGCTTTAATCAAAACCGTAGGATGAATTCGTCTTATTACTGTGCTTCAAAACGAAGGCTTCACCCTTTATAACTAAAATTATTTGTGTTATTGTAATAGTTGCATAATATAACATTTGATATAAATACATTTGTTAACATATGTACATACATGGTGTAACATTAACGTAAACTCACGAATTAAATTAAATATTTATTTTACTCTTAACAATTTAAAATTACATATGTATATGCAAAATTGTACAGAAATGTTCAAAGATTTATGATGTTACATAACTCGAAACATGGTAGTACTTAGTAGTCTCAAAAAAAAATTTTGTTTTGCATTTAATATTTTTGAGCCAAGACAATCATTTTTCCTGTTCCAAATAAAAAAAAAAGATAAGATTGTAGATTGTGGCAAAGTTTATTGGACAGAACTTTGTTTATCAATAGTTTTTATATTATTTCGTCAATGATTGTGTTTGAGACATGTTGTAAAACCATCTACTTATTTATAAATATTTAGAGGTAGAACTGAACAATTTTCCTAATAGAGTGAAGATCGTGGCGAATTTTATAAGAGAATATCCTCGCTTATGGTTCCAAATATTCTGAAGTTATGTGAAAATAAGTATAATTGGATGAAAATTTGGGAAGTTCATTTTCAAAATATAAATCTTCATTTTACACAAAAACATTGGAGTCCAAGGAACTTCAAAACCAAAATAAGCTGAGGGGTTTCGATTATTTCCTAGCGCCTGCTGGTTAACAAATAGTTGAAAAGATTAATAATTTTGCATCATTACAATCATTCGGTCAGTTTATCCAATACTTTTCGCGTCTTGTATACATTCTGAAATCATATTTTTTATACTTAAGAAACTATTGATAAAATCGGTTAGACCCCATTTACTGATGTAACATACGATTTAAATTTTCAAAATTATGGTTAGGCGATGGTTTCTCAAATTTTCCGTCAACGTACCAGTTTTATCATTGTTATAGTGACATTATAGTAAAAAATGGTCGTCCAAACCTATTCGCAAATAGATTCGTTTAAAATTTCAGAAAAAATATACAGAATTTTTTCCCAAATTACGATTCAAATTTCAAGCACACCATTTTATCTTTAGGAATGCAAAGAAATTAACTACCGATACTTTTCTCTAAAAAATTTGCCAACTGATCTATTTAATTCTTAAATTTTAAAATGAATTTGTATACAAAATACTATATGTAGATTCTTATTAGTATCTAATGTAAAATATACAAAATATTTGTAATAAGTAGTAATTTAACTAAGAAATACAAACCTTTAAGCGTTTCCATACACCACCGAATGTAACTGTGAAATTAAAACTATACATAGGAATGAATACTAGACAAAACACTTATGGAGTAAGTGAAAACCAACAATTGACTAAGTTAATTCTTGAAATACCGTGTATAGACAGTGTTAATTACAGAATCGTTTGTTTTCTCACGTCATGCAAGTCAAGAGAGATAGCCATGACATACACACATGACTGATATTCCCATATAATACATACTATACAATGTTCGAAAATAATTTGCACCCGCACGGACAAACAGTGATTTTTTCGAAAAAATGTTCCAAACAAAAGTTGTATATTTTTTTATTAGGAACATTTCTTATAATTAATTTTAATTTGTTCTATCTCTAAAGGTCGGTTTCCAAAGATGGATCTTACGGACCCAAAACCCAATTGAACTATGATGATCATTAACGAACTGAACCTCACTTTTAACGTCCTGAGTATGCTGTAAAAATTTGAACTTGATATCTTTTTTGGTTTTTGAGTCATCGTCTGTCTGATTACCGGGAATGGATTAATAACACCAATACCGAAATTTGATCGTAGCATGCGTATTTTTCAGCGTTACAAACTTGGGACTAAACTTAGTATACTTTAATATATTTAATACATATGGTATAATAAGTGGTGGTATAAGGAACAAAAAATAACACCTATACCAAAATTTTGTTCATAGAATCTATATTTTTAAACGTTACAAACTAGGGACGAAACTTAGTATACCTTGATATAATTCATATACATGGTATAATAAGTGATGGAATAAGGAACAAAAACCTTATACATCCTTATTATAAATTGTATACATTTAATATTATTCTTAAATAGATGATATATAATAATTCTATCTAGACATAATAATATATTTTATATATGTATTTATTTATGAGAATGTTTATATTATTGTATGGAAATATATTATTAGTTTAAAATAAATTTTCAATTAAATACTTGTATTCAAGTTGGAATTTATAAATTTACAGGTTCGTTAACTTATTCTTCTTAAGCAAATAGTATTCCCTCAACACATATTGTTCGGAAAGGAATTTAATTTGATTTTAATTTTTCAGTTTGATAAAATATTTATACTGATTTTTAATATAATTTTGTTTTCATACCTTGAAATACATGAAGGTATCCTAAGTTTAGTACCAAGTTTGTAATGCTTAACAAGTGAAAATTACAAAATTAAAAAAACCTCCCAACAAATGCGATTTATTCCTTGTAATCCGATTTTTGGTAACTTTGATATAAAATGTTCTTAATCAAGTTGGTTCGACCGTTTAGGGGCTACAATGGCACTGAGAAACACACAGACGCACAGATAAACAGTTTAAACTTATAACACCCCGTCTTCAAAAAAATATCAAAGTGATGGCCATGGAGATCAGATGAAATGAAATGGATACTTAGGGAGCTATCATTTTTTGGGACAAATTTTTGGAAAAATTTTAATGAAATTGAAATATTTGAGTTGACTTTATTCTTTTGAATTATTGTTTTGAATTACCTAATTATTTTACCACTTCAATTTTCGAAATGAATTGAACCAGGTTTATTTGACCATTCATTTCCATAGTAATAATTTATATGTTAAAATTATATGTCATGCCTTTTCCAAACTGAATTCATTTTGAAGAACATCGCCACTTTTTTAGTTTTTTTGGGTACGGAAACCTAAGCTTGCACTTGAAACATAGCTAAGAACACTTTCCGTTAAATTAACTTTGATATGAAATTAAAACATTAAAATCGGTTCATCCGTTCAAGCGCTATGATGGCACAGACAAACAAACACACGGACCCACACACACACATAGCGATCAAACTTATAACACTCAAAATTAGTTCTGTTTTAGTTGTCTGACCGTCTGACAAAAACTAAAATCTAAAAAAAGCAGAAATTTTTATAGCATGTTCAAGACGTAAAAAAGTGAGGTCGAGGACGTAAATGAGCAAACTAGGTCAATGGGATGTTGGGTCCGTAGAACTCATCTTGTAAACTATACGATATAGAACAAAAGATTGAAAATAAAAAATGCTTCTTGTAAAAATCTAAACAAATTACATTTTCAAAAAAAAAAAGAAAAGTTTCATCCCTTTAGAAGCTCGGATGCCACATCAGACACACAGATACACAGACATGTTAAACTTATAACACCCCTCTTTGTTAAGAAAAGAGTTTCTAGTAAATTTTTTGTCTCTATAGATCTTTAATTTGAGATCAATTCAGTCATCGATTGACAGTAGGTGAAGAAAATAAGTTTTAATGTGACTGCACATATTAAAATTTATTAATCCTTCATAAATAATATTAATATTATGTTACTTCGCATATAACACACGCACTGTAACTATTATAGTAATAATAATAATAATAATAAAATATAACCATGTAACATTTCCATGTGAAGTGTCATCATTCTCATGACGGCCAATGAAATGAAATAAATGTCAGAATATATTCATTTGAAGTGGTGAGAGATTGACTACAAACAATTACAGAGACGTTGTCAAACAATACAAATATGCATTAGTACAGTTTTATCCTTAAAAATTTTACAGCAGAGTAAACAAGGCCAAATAATCGCTGTAGTAACTCCTTCCCCTCCAATTAAGTTAGATAAAAATAGAGCAAACAGTGTTTCAATGACAAAAATAATAATCTATAAAAGTTTGTTTTTACTTTTGCATATATTAATTCGCCCTATTAGCTCAGTTGGTTAAGGCGTAACCAATTCCGTCCGCGGTATGCTTAGGGTAGTAATTTATTTAATTAATAGTTGTGATGGGCTGGTGTAGTGCATGGTATATGCATGAACGAGGTGCACTCAGCCTCTGAAATAGAGGAGCTGATAAATTCAATTATCAGCGGAAAGGTCGTAAAACACATATGGTATCACAATAGGCTCTATAGCCTAAGTGTGTCCTTCGTGGACAGCCAATAGAACCTAACCTAACCATATATTTACTGACGGATACAGCAAAATTCCAAAATTATCGAGAAGCCCCCCCCCCCCAACAGAATAATTTAAGGGTAGTGGCCTGAATTATTTTTAGATACGTATTCTCTGAGTTCTTAAAAAATTCCTTGATATTTTGGAATGAATTCCTTTCAATTGATAAAGATTCAGTTTCTGGGCCAGGTTCTGCTTTATCAAATCATTTCAGTCCAAAAAACAAAAAACTTTAGCTATTCAAGGTTATTTGATTCCAATACCGTTTGGAACTTTCGACACACTCAACTTTAAGATTTATACCTTGTCCTATCTTTTGAAGAATTTGAAAAAAGCACTTTTTTAAGCTTGATCAGCAGTTACAGAATGAGCTTTTATTAACTTAACTTCTCTTTGTTCATACTTTCTATGACTGTTGGTATGATCATTATTACATACTTCGAAAATAAGCAAGCATTTTATTGGCTTTAATGTGTGACAAAATCTCTATACAAAACTGCTCGCTGATAACACTCACACATATCGAGGGGTTAATGGAACAAGTTGGAACACTAAAGTGACAGTACTAGAAATATAATAATCATAATAACAATAATATAATATCGAAACGGATACAACGAACGGGGACGAAGAAATATGTGTATATGTATGTGAGAGATGAGATGAAATGCTAGCGAATGAATAATATTTAAAGTAAGTACATATTTTAGTAATGTGGTTTTAGTAACGCAACCAATTGTACAAAATTTTCCATTTATATAACACACCAAGAAATATAGTAGTACCACCAACTAGAAAGTTTATAATGGAATTGTTACTATCATAATAAGTTTTATACGGCCTTCGGCTAAGGTCTTTTCTCTTTTCTTAGGAAGTTAGTTATTATATATATGGTACAGTTTTCTTCTACATGTACAAGAGTGTATACAGAATGAATCAGAAAGATTGTTCAAAACTCTAAACGTTAAGCCTTAGCATCTGTAAATCTGGTCACTAGCCGGCATAGTATCAATAAATAAGACAATTTGCACCATTTTACAAAAGTATGTGGGAACTTAAAGCTTTGGAGATAGAGCAAGGTGTGTGTATCATCTTGGCGTGCGTTCAGCCAAGATTACGCCATTGTCTATGTTAAGAATCCTGAAACGTTGGAGTATTTTGAAGCTTACATCCGCCAAGTTAATTCGGAAATAACACCCCGAAACTTGTGGAAAACTAAAGAAAATTACCTTGAACGAATAAAGTGCTGCAAAAGGTTCAGAGGCGGACATTTGGCTGGCATCATTTATCTAATTATACTAACATAATATTACATTTTTTATGTTTTGTTTTGTTTTTTTAAATTAATGTCAGAAAACACGATTTGGATCAGCTTTTACAAAAGCACTTGGACATGAGTGCTTATAATAGTACTGTACAGGAAAGTCAATCTGCTAATAGTCCAAATAAAGCGGCCAAAAAAATCGAATATTCTTAAAGATATCGACTTTTTTACGATTTCTTGCTGGTATTCAGGAAGAGTATAACGAGATTTTTAAATGATCCCTTTTTGTACAATGAGATGAAAATTTGAAAGGGCAAATGAATTTATTTTTAACCCATACTTATATATTTGAAGGTCAAACCAACTGAATCCGTGAGGAAGATAGAAAATAAATTTGTATAACGGCAATATACGGTAATATTGCCGTATTGCAAGTTGCCATAAAACAATATCAAAATGTATTTGCTCTATCATATGATATGAGTAATACAATATTTAGAAGCAATATCTGTTTCTCATTATTACTGAATATTCCATCAATAAACATAAATTACTCTTATTAGGAATATAATTTGCTATGCGCATTTTTTGACATATACATGTTGGTCGTAAGATAATTAATTTGGCGGATATGTCGAGATAACTTTGAAAAGACTCGAATGGTGTAAAGTTAAGAGCGGGTAAAAATTTGGAATAGATTGTAAAAAAATTCCACTAATTTATCCGAATTTTTATTTTACCAACTTTAAATATAAAAAAAAACATTCCCATTAGTAAAATTATGTAAATTGTTAAAAATTGTATTTTATCTGAAATTATAAAAAAATATTCGTAAATTTAAGAAAATATAATTTTTAAAAATAACCGCTGGTTCGTTCAGGCGTAGGCATTCTTCCATTCGTGCTTTGAAATTATTCATCGTATTCCACATAATGGTCAATGGGATTAATTTTGACAGATTCGTTCTGTCTATTGCATCTTCATACATTTTATCCTATTCGTAACCTTCGAAAAAAAGTACGTGTTAGGTTTGACAGTTTAAACAAACTGTCAAGCCTAACACGGACTTTCTTTAATGCTTTTAAATTGGTTTTTAGGCAAAAAATAATACAGAAATCTATCAATTTTTGCGACATCTTCCATCGCAACTGTTTTGAGCATAAAAACTTTAAGGGATTGAACATCTTAATCGTGACAATTGTTTCATTTTTCCCTATAAAGAGCTTTATTTGAAGTTTCAATGTATCAAGTGATCATTGTATTTTTGGAGCGTTATTCCTGATACACCTTATATCAGATTATATGTGCCTATGTATGTGGATGTGTATCGTTCGTCATCAACATCACCAACCCGCGAGCAAAGAACTTTCTTGTGGCCGTTTTCACTCACAGAACCACATACACAAATATATGTTACAATTTTGTGTGTAAAGTATCATAATACATTTGGGCTCTCCATAGTATTTCATTCAATCTTTCTTACACAATACAACATCCTTTTACATGAAACCTCATCACATCTCTCAACCACTCCTCTCATTCCATACACGCAATGCGCCTTCTTATGATGATGGTCGTTGTTGTTGTCATCGTCGATTTCTGAACACCTCCTTTGTGCTAATGGTGACGACAGTGTTCTTAATAATAAAATATTCATGAGTAGAGTACGGATTTGAACAGTCTATGTCTTGAAAATTTAATACGTTTGTTTTATCGCGTAATAATCGTTCCTGATTTGTTTGATTTGATTCCGTTGGGTATCTCTTTCCATATTTTATTACTATCGTTGGAAATTTGCATCTAGCAATCGTTCACAATCCAGATCTGTAGATTCTTGAACTGTAGTTAATCAAAGAAGAGTAGGCTTCCTGGAAAATTGCCAGTTAATGCCTTTTTAAGAGGGCGTAAAGCATCGCTTTGTTCCCTTTCTTTTACCTCGTAGTGTCTGCTTGCCTGCCGAGAAAACTTTGGATCGATTATAGCCTTTTTCCCGCGATCCAATCGAGATGAAACTTTGCAGCCAAACTCGAGCAGCATTCAGATCCCAAAGGTAATTTAAGAAGTGCAAGAAAATTGTAAAGAAGTATGTTCATTTTTTCCAGACTTCCTTGAAAATTGGCAGTTTATGTCTTTTTAAGAGGACGTGCAGCATCCTTTTTTATTTTAGTTGAGTTGTCGTTAATAGCACACATTTGTCATCTAGGACGATATATCGTTAAATGAAATGATATCCTAGATACACGCCGTCAAGATCTCATAAGAAGATAGATTCTAAGCTTGAAGGATATGAGAAGACAAATCCAGGTGTACAGACTGACAAGATAAACACTTCGACTTTTAATTAGGCTCAACCCAAGGATCAAATCATTAAAGGTCAATTTCGATGAAATAATAAAGAATATGAAAACAGAAAGGACTACTATTGGCATAGAAATGATTATGTGCTCTGTCTAATTCAGATATTAGAAAACCAGATTTTCTCAAATATTAGGTCAAGTTTCTAAATAAACTAAAAGAGACGCCGAAAATCAATTAGCTTGACTGAAATCTAGAAATGCTTCAAAACGAAGAGATAATGAGAAGTTAATTGCTTAATACAGGACAGCGCAGTTTCCAGTGAGGATCAACATTGAGAATCGAGCATTTTAACTTAATCAATCTTCGCATCACATTTGGCTAATCGAATTCAGTGAAGCGGCTTCTATACGATTATGACATGTAATATTTTAAAGGCATATAAATTCAAGCCTTATAAATAATATTTCATTATTTTCTTACTTACAAACTCAGCCTGTTTCATACAATTTGTAACTACAGTATTTGTTGTTTATTGTTACAGTTTATTGTCTTATAGTATATTGTTATAAACAATGTCAACTATTGTATATACGTCCTATGGTGAACCCCTTTCTTAAAACCTTCAGGGTCACCACCAGGCTTCATAAGATGATGTACATTTTGTGCATAGTCGCTGCCGAATTAAATATATTTTATATATAATTTGTCGTTTCGGAGGTTAAAAAATGTTTTTGTTTCATTCACAAGAAAATAAATACTAATTTACCTTAAGTACCTAATAATTTTAGAGAGACTTACTTTGTGTTAAGTAATAATTAGAAGAAATAAGCCATCCAGTGCTAGGTTACAAACTTCTTTAAATCGTTTTGCTTATTCATTAGGTTCCAAATGCAGAATGCAGACCTTCTTAAAATTGGTAATTAAATAAATATGCTACTACAATGGCTCAAGTACATTTAAAAAAAAAAAATTGTTAAAAGTTTCTCAGGAAGGAACATTTCCCTCCTATAATTCCTAATTAGAAGAAGTTACCAATAATTCATTAGAAATTTCTGAGCAGTAGTCCTAAGCTCGTATCACAAAACTTCCGAAAAATGTTTTTAAATTAATTATAACTAATTCTTCATAATAATCGGTACCACAGAATATAAAAAGTAAGATTTATTTCCGTTATTTTTTTTGGAATTTCTTAGAATTTATCACCTATTTCTCAAGTAAAGAATGAAACTAACTCAAGCAAGATCTCATGGAGTTTTGTGTTTCAAATTCGAGACAACTAACTTTATGTGGAAAATTATATAAATGGAACTATGCGTTTTATAACATTTCTCGCCATGAATATCATAGGTGTATATTAAACATAGAGTATGAATTTCTATAAATGTTGAATTACAAGACCGTGAGCCCATAATCGTGTGAAATTGCAATCATTCTTTTTTTCTGCGTTAATGAGCATTAATAAAAGTTTAGTTAATCAATTTAAATTTTTATGGTGACAGGAGTATGGTACAAGAAAGTAAAGAAAAACGTGAAAAAAGGTATAGAGACTATTTGCGGCAGTGACAACTATCGAAAGGGTTGGAAAAATTGTAAAATTGCCCTTCAATTTTTCATCCCTTTTAACACTTTCTAGATATACTTTTTTCAATAACTTACATTTAAAATTTTTCATTGAAAAACATGAAAATCGAAAACTAAAGTCACGATTAAAACTTCAAATTTCTTTATTACTAAACTAAAACTTTTATCATTCCTCAAAAAACAAGACAAGAAGAATCACGGTAGTTTCACTTCAATATGAGTTCACAGTCTGTTACTCTAGCAAAATTTTCTCCCTTGTAATATTCATGTTTGTGACATAATTGTTGATTGCTTTAAGCAAGAATAATTTCAGTGTGTTAATAAGTTGGATTTAATTTACTTACGTATTTTGTAAAACTTTTTTTTTTTGGCGTTTAAACAACCATTTTCATTTAATGATAAAAGAAAAATTCAACTTTTTATACAGAAACCATTTAATGAAAATTTCATGGAATTATAGATTAATAAAATTTACTATCACACAGAAATAAAAATTCGGTTAGTTGAAAATATTGCACCATATTCGTTGTGTGCGTGGTCATGGTAGGGACAATAAAATCGATGCCAGCGCTTCCAGTGAAAAATTTTGGCGTTAAAGGGGGCTGTTATGACTAATTTGCAGTTCTTTACATGTTAATGTTATAGAAATGTCAAATTAAAATTATTGTTAAACATGAATTAATTAAACTTAATGCATTAAAAATTGTGAAAATAAGAAATCAAATTGCACAAATATTATTTTTCAAATGTAAATTATCATAATTATTTATTTAAATTTGTGAGACAATAATATTAAATTTTCAATGTAAGTCTTAAATGCAATCCATACAATTATATATGCATCCATACAATTCTATAATTAAAGAAGTGTATCGTTACCATGGAAACGAAACTCACGCACGGAGCGAATACCTAAAGGGTAGATATACCCCGGGGAATGAAGGTTTTCACCTCCGAAATCCAAGTAACCGCATCGATTTGGATGAAATTTTGGGAATATGCTCTACTTACCACCCTATTCAAAATCTATATCACGCCGAAGGGCGATTCCTTCCGCGGGGTGGTTTCCACCCCTTCTGGGGGGTGGAAATAGTTTTGGTCAAAATAACTCCTGGAATCGATAGAGTGACCAATTTTGAGCAAAAAATGTCATATATACTTTTTTATTAACCAAATACTTTTTGAGCTATTTACAATAGAAAGCGCACAGATTTGACATAAAAAAAGCACGTTTTCAGTTGATTTTTCGTGAATTACTCAAAAACTAGGCGTTTTTTCACCATAGTTGTAATGAACGAAATTGTAGCCAATAAAAAAATAAAAAGAATGATTGCTTAATCGATTTATTAAATACAACGATCAGTAAGTAATACCGTATCAAAAAATCTTTTTTTTATTCATTTTTTTTTTTTTTGGTGTTTGGCGTTTAAAAACGAGGAAAAAATGAAATTTTATAGCTTTATAAGCAGAATCTTTTTAGTAGTGCTTAAAAATACCTTCAAAATGAGCTGTTTTTAAAGTCGATCGGACAAAAATTGAGTGAGTTACAGTTGAAAGAACGTGGGCTATTCAAATTTTTAAAAGAAAAATCTCACATAGGATGGGTACCATTTCCACTTAAATTGTAATAAATCTATTTCCTTGCACAGTTCACTTCATTTGAGTCTCGTATATGTGATCAAGAAGTTACACTGGGTTTGAAGGCTTATTTTTAGAAATAGGCACGATCAACTTTTTTAAAATTTTCGAATATCAAAAAAAATTTGTTTTTTTTTTCGAAATTACTAAAAAACTACTGCAGTTACGAAAAACATACTCGGGAATAAAAATGTAGGCGTGTTTTTAAAAAACATTTTCCTTTTTTGTTTGTTTTTCTAAGATGAAATTTAACGGAGATATTAACGTTCTAAGTCCGCATACCCGCGTGAACACCCCATGTTTTGAGCCTTTTGACCCTTCACTTTTTCAAAACTAACGGTTATAAAAAAATGAAACTTTCAGATGTAATTGTCCTTAAAATTACCTTCCAAATGCTTTTTGAAAAATCAAAATCGATAAAAAATTACAGAAGTTATCGCAAAAAAACAAAAAAAAAATTTTTTAAGCTTTTTGGAGCAAAGTAAATTTATGGCACCTATATGATGACAAAACGATACTATGTGTTTTTGTATCATATTATAGATATATGAATATCACTAGTATGACAGAATACATGCGTTAAGCAATGCATATAAGTGAGAGATATGGTACATATTTGTGCAACAAAACTCCCACTCTCTGCATGCACACAACAGAAGATCTGTCGTATCGTATCTGTAGAGGCAATTACATGCTAAACACATATACACCGTGTTCTGTTATTAACTGCAGAAACCTAACTTCTCAAAATAAGCTCATCAAGAGCAACAAAAAAACTCTTTTCCAAATTTCGATCTGAGCCTTAATTTGGGAGCTACAGGTATGACAAAAATTGATAAATTTGATTATTCACTGACTGTCATTCGATAACCAGTAGCCAATGATATTAGTAAATTTTTTTAAAATAATATTCAACTGAGGTAGGGATTTTTAGAAATTATAGCATAATTTGATTGGATTATATTATTTTGCAAAAACATGAAATTATTGTACGTAAACAAATAAACTATGTGACAATGGGTGTGGTTTGTTTGCTTAGGTCCAATGATAAATTGTTTACTTATAATTATTATTATTTTTCTCAGAAAAATATAATAAAAATATTTAAATTATAAAAAGTGGGACAATTTAATATTTTATAAATTTTTTGTTTTTTATTATTCTGAGAAAATAATAATACTTATAAGTAAACAATTTATCATTGGATCTAAGCAAACAAACCACACCCATTGTCACATAGTTTATTTGTTTACGTACAATAATTTCATGATTTTGCAAAATAATATAATCCAATCAAATTATGCTATAATTTCTAAAAATCCCTACCTCAGTTGAATATTATTTTAAAAAAATTTACTAATATCATTGGCTACTGGTTATCGAATGACAGTCAGTGAATAATCAAATTTATCAATTTTTGTCATACCTGTAGCTCCCAAATTAAGGCTCAGATCGAAATTTGGAAAAGAGTTTTTTTGTTGCTCTTGATGAGCTTATTTTGAGAAGTTAGGTTTCTGCAGTTAATAACAGAACACGGTGTATATAATACCTCACTTAGATGCATTGCTTAACGCATGTATTCTGCCATACTAGTGATATTCATATATCTAAATGGTACAAAAACACATAGTATAATACTCATGTAACACACAGCACATGGACGCAGACTCACACACACACACACATATTTTTGCAATTTTGTAATTAGGTTCTACTTACAACCCTCTTCAAAGCCAGCCTCTCCCAAAGTGTACTTTTTGCCCTTAGAGGGGAAAACTACCCCTTATAAAAAAAATGTATAAAAAATAAATAAAAAGTGGTTTAAATTGCTTTGCTGGATTAAGTTATAATAAATCTTTGATTTTTAAATAAAGATGCAATTGAAATCTCACACAAGAGTGTGTATCTTATTCCTTCGTAAGTTACACAATTTTATGTGAAATTTCAATTGGATCTTTATTTAAAAGATTTATTATTACTTAATCCAGCAAAGCAATTTAAACCACTTTTTATTGATTTTTTTATAAGGGGTAGTTTTCCCCTCTAAGGGCAAAAAGTACACTTTGGGAGAGGCAGGCTTTGAAGAGGATTGTAAGTAGAGCCTAATTACAAAATTGCAAAAAAGTAAACGATAAATAAGATAAATTTGTTATTTTTATTCATTTTGATAAATACAAGGGATGATCTACGGATAAAGGGGATGTTTTTTGGGATTGAATGATGTTTCAAAGTATTTTTAACATAATTTATTATACTCAATCCTGCAAAGCACTTTGAAACACTTTTGAATTGTTTTTATTGCATTTTTATAATAAGGGGTAGTTTTCTCCCTTAATTGAAAAAATAAAACATCGGCATAGAGTAGACTTTAAAGAGGATGGTTTGTAGAGCTTAATTACAAAATTTCAAAAAATTCCATGAATTTTAAGCATTGAATCTTGTGAAAATGTCGAAAAATCGTTTTTTTCATCGTAATTATTAAGGGTTGAAACATTCTGAAAATTATACTTGTAATGATAAATCATAGCCCAACTCATATTCAACATAATTTATCATTCCCCACTCTTACAAAGTCCTTAAAACACTTTTTATTGTATTTTTGCACTAAGGGGTAGTTTTCACCCCCTTAGGATAAAAAGCGCCCTTCGGCATGATATAGATTTTGAAGAGGATGGTTTTTAGAGCTTAATTACAAAATTTCAAAAAATTCCATGAGTTTTAAGCATTGAATCTTGTGAAAATGTCGAAAAATAGTTTTTTTCATCGTAATTTATGGTAATTATTAAGGGTTGAAACATTCTGAAAATTATACTTATAATGATAAATCATAGCACAACTCATATTCAACATAATTTATCATTCCCCACTCTTACAAAGTCCTTAAAACACTTTTCATTGCATTTTTGCACTAAGGGGTAGTTTTCCCCCCCTTAGGATCAAAAGCGCCCTTCGGCATGATATAGATTTTGAATAGGATGGTAAGTAGAGCTTATTTCCAAAATTTCAACAAAATCGATGCAGTTACTTGGATTTCGGAGGTTGTACCCTATTTTCAGCTTCATTCCCCTGAGTAATAATCTAATTGATAAAGGCGCTTGACATGAAGTCATGACTTCCAAGGCCAAGGCTTATATGTAAGTCAAAAATGTAAAATTCGCCAGACGATGTGTATTGAACAAAGAAAGTCAAATACAATCTTGATTTGGTCTTCGTCGTGATCTTATTCATCTGATTATGATTAGGAACTGATTTGAACAATAACTGAAGATTGGTTAGCGAGCAGAGTCGGTATCGAGACAAGAATCCTTGATGGACACAAAATATGTATATCTACGATAATATTTGAAATATATTTAGTTCTTATTTTTAGAAAATTTTCCGAATCATCCAATTTTAAATAGTGTTAATAAATCAATATACTAGTTTCTAGAATAAAAAGAGTTAAGTTTTTAATTAGAATAAT
The DNA here is from genome assembly GCF_905475395.1 of Chrysoperla carnea. NCBI lineage: Eukaryota > Metazoa > Arthropoda > Insecta > Neuroptera > Chrysopidae > Chrysoperla > Chrysoperla carnea. Next base: position 126,091,198 of record NC_058337.1, on the reverse strand, counting down.
TTCTCTTTTATAAAAAAAAAAAAGTTTTGCCATCCACAAGGCAAACTGCTATTGTGGGTACAGTTTGAACTGACATTATGCATAATAGTATACATATATACCAAATAATAATATACATAGGTATGTATGAAAATATTAACTTTTCCAGAGAAAAGTTTCTACTTTATGTGAAGAGCAAAGTTTTAATTGGTTCTTTAATAAGCGAAATACCTATGTATACCCTCACTTATAGTTTATACTACCTTCTTTCACTGACAAACTACCATCTATATCAAGTGAAATACGTATACCTTTTTAAAAATTGTAAATTCTATTAATTTATTTCACATAGACGTAAAAATATTAATAATAAATTCGTCACACAGTATCTGCGTAAATTTCTTTCAAATAATAATTAAAAGACAGTTTAATTTTAATAGAGATTTGTTTATTATATTTTGTTTATACTAAATTTGGTAAGCATATTGAAAGATCAAAGCTGTTTGTCGTAAGCATTAAATATAGTAGACAAACAAAAAATAATAAATAACCAAGCGAAACCAAACAGTTAATTGTTGAAATTCCCTGTATAGAAAGAGTTGAATGTCAATGCTTGCATTATGTTTAATAAATTAGAAAAGTTTAAAAATGCAACACATTCTCCCCATTTATTTTGGTTTTCGAAAGTGTATTTTAGAAATGTTTTAGTTTTTAATGAATCTTTCACCAGACCACTAGAATTGAATCTGTCTGCAAAGTTTCAACTGTATATCTTTTATAGCTTTGGTCGTTTTGGAGAAAGTGGTCATCAAAATTATGTCTGAATTTACGCACGCAGAAGTAAACTTTTATGTTTGCGATAAAATGTTTCAAACAAAAGTTCTTTATTTTCTCATAAGGAACATTTTTTAACTTTTAACTGTTGCTCTATCTTTTATGGTTAACAAGATGGGTCCAACGAACTGAAGACCCAATTGACCTATGTTTCTATTTACGAACTAAAAGTCACTTTTTACGTTCTGAGTAAACTATAAGAATTTCATCTTGATTTTTCTTTTCAGTTTTATGTTATCGTTTTGACGGACAAACGAAAATTTACTAATTAGATGATTTTATAAACAACTACACCAAAATTTTGTTCGTCTCAAACACTAACAGCTTGCAAATACTTGTAAAGATTCAAATACATCAATGATTACATGTCATGGAGTGGCATCATACAGGACGCCATTACACTCTACACTGTTTTAGTACTAAATTTGAATTGATTTTTAAAAGGAAAAATGCATAAGGGAAATAGTAATTTTTTTAAATAATACTTCCTTGGCGTAAATCAGATACTAATGTAACATATAAACCAATTTTATCAAATTTAGGACAAAAGCCTATTGTTAGTTTGTGAATCAGTAAACTATAGTTTTCTTTTTCGCATTTAATTTTATTTCGGACTAAAATATACAAAAATATAAAGCCTGTTCAAAAGTGAGTTTCACTGTTTGATTCCTAGAATTGAACAAAAATCTATTAAGAAATCGTATGTTACTATCTTTGCATAATGAATCTATGAATTCAAACTACATGTGTATACTTATTTTTTTTGTGTAGTATAAAAAGATAGATTACTATTTTAAAAGTAACAAACTGCTAACTGGATAGTATAATAAGCAAGAAAGTATATATATTACAAACTATAAAAGAGTTTGTTATATTATTATATAGGTCTTTGAAGACGACATGAGAAAGTTCATTTTCCAATAGATATATAGGATAATGTACTTAGAAGGAATTTTATAAAATATGCAAAAATCATTTATTTAAACAGTTTTCTTCATTATTTTACTTACCGTTACTATGTCGACATCATAAATATTGTATGTACATGGTATTTTATAGTCTGAGGTAGTTTATATTTTCCTGTTGGAAAATATAATTTTCTCATCATGTTTTTTTTTACCTCTATATTCGAACTTATATGAAGGTAGTGTTTTTCGTACGAAAATTTGATGTCAAGTTTTCAACGGAGCCTTTGGATGCTCTTAGTTCTCGAAAAAACACGAAAATTATTGTTAACGTTTCGATTTGTACCCATTTCAAAAAAGCTTTGTTTTATTGAAAGTTATTTAAAGTGTGTTAATTTTTGTCTTATTTAAAAATTATTAATAAACAAAAAGGAATTGAAATTTTTGGTAGGTATATTCGACTTGAAATCTTTGCCACTTTCCACCATAATTGTTTGAATTTAAATAATTTTCTTGGGCTTACAATTTGGTAAAAAAAAATTTCTGATGTTTAATATATTCATTCGCCTTCATGAATCTTAATGATATCAGTTTTGTTTCTTACCGAAAAATCCTTGGCCATCCTAGATTCCTGTTTCAAATTCCAGCTCAACCGACTTGATTTTTCCTTTTCATTGGTTTTCTATTCAAATGTATTTGTGTAAATTGTCAACGTATATGTTTTTCGTAATTGTATATGATACGCAAGCCTCTAATGGCCCATTTTCGGTAAGTTTTTCGTGTAACCTAAAGCATGAATTTCTTAATAAATTGGTCTGTTACAACAGTTTTTTTTTGTCCTAATTGTACGAGGGGCTATCTTAGGCTTAACAAAACTCAATTCACGTACGAAACCAAAGTCCTTTTTCGAATTTTTTCCTCTTATTCTAACAATTTTTTAAAGTGAAAACAAAAAGAACTCCGCAACTATTAACACAAAATTATTACGGTAGGCCTTTATTAGTTATATAAAAATAATTCCTTATATCTTTTTTATCACATGAAACTAAAGCCTTGTGGGCCCGAAATTTCAACTTATTCGAATGTTCACAAGCATGAATTTTTGAAATTTGGATGTCTTAGGAATAGGGTCAACGTAGGAACAGATTTCTATACGGAGGTTGCGTGGCGTTAAATCTGTATTTTTTCTCTTTACCTGCATTATCGTTTTCTATAAGAGGGTTAGTTTTATCTTTTGATGCAATTTCCATAAGAGGACAAGATGAGTATGTATACGTATGTACACTCAATGTCAAAAAAAATGCTCGTTTTAAAACAATCTAAGTGTTACTATTATAACATAACATATGATGAGTACGCTTAGAATGTTTTAACTGTGGCATTTTTTTTGACAGTGAGTATACGTATTCATAAACTGTATACTACCTTTGTATATAAAATTATTAGGTTAACTTTTCATTCAAAGTATTTTTAGTCATTAAATTATGTAAAAACGGGGTGGTGTATTTAAACTAATTTATGTATATTAGAATCCATGAGTGTATGAATATTTATGAGTTTTGTTTCTTTTTTAATATAACTTTCGTAATTTTTGATTTTGTAAGCTGGGAAGCGATGTTTATTTGTAAAGTGATAAGACGATATACGAATACGCTTTTTATTTTTCATTAAGGTAAATGTACCATATTACGGGATGTTTAGGCATAATGCACTTTAAAGCTGATTATTGAAATAAATATAGATATTTCCACTATAAAAATTGGTTTGTCGTATAAAATGATTTATTGAGAATCAGTTTTGATCATTTTTTCACCCCAAAGTCTTTAATTTATAGTATTAAACATAATTCCGGGATACACACTTAACATAGGTAAATTAAAAAATTGTTCTGTTTAATGTAATTAAGATTATTGAGTATTATCATATAAAATCTGATTAAAAAATAAAAATTTTTAATTTTTAATTAATTTTTAAAAAAACCAACATATTGCGGAATACTAATGACAATAAATAACTGGTATTATAAATATTATCGTTATTAAATTAATCAAGTTAATAGAATTGTTATTTTTTTAAATTCTTTTAATAATAGTAAAAGTTATTTTAACATTAATAATCATCAAAAATTAATTTAAATAACAAAGTAAAATCAAGTTTCAATTTTCTCCTTTACAATGTGATACTCCCGGAATTGTATACATAAGTAAAAACTCTGCTCATTATTCCGGGAGTTAAAAACACATTATATACTTATCATAAAAAGCAAGTAATTAAGCATAAATTAGCCAAATTAAAAAAAAAAAAACACATCCCGTAATTACCTCACAAAAATTTACGGTATCTACTGCTTCTATTGGTATAAAATATTTTAATAATTATAACACCAATTTACAATGAGAGTTAAAAATAATTACTTCTTATTTTCCCTAATTACGGTAGACTCCCGTAATATGGTTCACTATTACTGATTTAAGAACATAATTCCGGGAATCATAATTTAAAGAAAATAATTAATTAAAATAATTTGAAAAAGTTTTAAAACGATTTATTTACTCATTCTAATCAATATTTTTACATATTCAAAAATGATAAACTTACCAGTAAACTAAAAAAAGCTTAACAATCTAACACTGTCATCTTACGTTTACAGACAACATATTTGTTATAAAACCAGATGTTAACCGATCAATCACTTTTTCGATCAATATGAGTATTTAAGTGTGATTTGATTTGTTCAAAAGTCAATTTTTTTTGTTAATATTTTAGTGCTACAGGATCTGTTATTTTTTAAAATTAAAAATTTATTTAATGTTTCTTATTTTTTGATCAAAATAAAAAACTCCCGGAATAACGTACTAACCCGTAATAATGTAAACTTACCTTATACCATGTATATATGAAATATAAAAGGTATATTAAGTTTAGTTCCAAGTTTGTAACGCTTAAAAATACTGACGCTACGAAGAAAATTGTGGTATAGGTGTTCATAAAATCACCTAAAAAATCAATTTCCGGCTGCTTGTCTGTCCGTCTGTTTTTTTGTCAACGCAATAACTCAAAAACAAAAGATATATCAAGCTGATATCTTCTTAATTTTTATAGCGTGCTAAGGACGTAAAAGTGAGTTCGAGTTCGTAAATAAGCAACATAGGTTAGTTGGGTCTTGGATCCGTAAAACCCATCTTGTAAACCGTTAGAGATAACACAAAAGTTTTAAATGTAAAAAGTGTTCTTAAAATGTAAATTAAAAAAATTTGTTAACATTTTTTCGCTACTGTTACTGTTTACCCGCGAGGGCGCAAATTAAATACGTTAAATTTATACTTTGCATACATTATGTTTGTTATAGCATATATATATATATATATATATATACTTTTATCCACTGAGGAACTGAGAATATTTTAACCACAAAATGGCAGAAATGTAAGACCCAAATGATATATCTCAATAAAGCTGTCACATTCTTCGCGAAGAAAATATAAAGGAAAAATCCAATCACAAGCTGCTGTTTTGCTCTGTTCTCATGTTATTCAGTTCTGGAAGCCTTAATAACCATATATTCTAAGATAAACTTTTTTACACCGAAAGTACGCCATCTTCATTATTGGCACGACAAGCCAATTATGTGAATTTTGTTTGTCTTAAAAGAATCCGTAACATCTCTTATGACACATTCTTGAAACTTGATCTTTCGTTTTAGCCTAGTCACAATCTACCTTTGAACTATTGTTGTTCATTTGTTACTAGGAAGTCTAAGCAAGGCAGAAAAAAGGGAGTGGTTCTCATAGTGTTTCCGAAAATTTACATCGCATCTACACAGATAATTTCCTTGAAAATTTGTTTATCGCTATTAATCGAATACACCCACACCATTTTTATACGTATAAAAAGGTATTATATTATAATTTTACATGTAATTAAAGGCAATAATAATGCCATAATACTTATTATTATTGTATTACAATATATATGGTAACAAAAACTTTTGAAATTTTGGCAACATTTTGACTATAATAACATTAACCATTGTACAAAATATAGATAGCTATAGTAAGTTCACTTCACATCTAAAAACGAATACGAGCAAAACAATGTTTGTTTTACAATGGCAACCATGTACCTTTATTATAGTGATGTTACGAATTGAAGATTTACAAAATTTTGTATATATTCACTCTACCTTTGGGTATTAAAACCAGAAGCTAAAGAATAATTTATGAAGTGTTACAAAGGTCGATCCAAGTCGCTCATTCCGTTCGCGGTATGCCTAGAGTAGCGGGTTTGATTCCCGCATTCACAACAAAAGTTTTTTAATTAATAGTTTTGATGGGCTGATGTAGTGCACGGTATATGCATGAAGAAGGTGCACTCAGCCTCTGAAGATAATTGAAGAGCTGATAAATGTTATTATCAGCTGAATAAGATGATAAAACACATATGGTATCACGATGGGCGCTATAGCCTAAGTGGGTCCTTCGTGGATAGCCAATATAACCTATCCTAACCTAACTGTTACAAATAAAAGTTTTTCTATGTTCGAAAATCTAAATTTACTGCTAAGCATTGTGCAATCTTACTACGTATAAACGCGTTAAGTTCTGCTATGAAAATAGTGCGCAAGAAGTCCGAAAAATGGTAAGAGATGTATTTGTCTCTCCAGTAATTATGCCAAATCGGACTAAGGACTATCAAGTTTTTAAAATAAATATTTTTTTTTAAATGTTATTTTAATCTTTACGACTTTCCGCGGAAAAATGAGAAACAAGTTTTGTTCACGATTTAAATAAAAATAAACTTCTTAAGGTTATATTAATCCAATAACTTATGTTAAAAATTTAGAGTAATCCACGACACAAAATCAGTTTCGGTCAATTTTATTGATCACTCTATTTTAGCTAAGTTTAAAGAAAATCTGCTCATCCGTTTGAAGATCATCACCTCTTATCTAGTTTTTATTAGGTACGGAACATCAAACTCGAACATGAAATATACCTAAGAGCCTTCTCTAAAAACACAAAAATTAGGCTCGTATCAACACATGGCTTTCTACTTTCAAGAAATGACAAATTGTAAGTTCTTCTGATTCTTAATTCAGGTTGTGTGGAGCTGATATCTCCAAAAACTAGAAATTTTACCGTATTATGATCAAACAGATCGCTTTAGCTGAATTCAACATAATCAAAAACCATGTTTAAAAAAAAAAATACTTTCAATTTTTTTTCTTGATTTTTAAAATGTTTTTTTTTTTAGACAGGAAAAAAAGTTTTGTTTCACATTGATTTTATATATATTCTTGCACAACCGTTTAGGCGCTACAGTGCCACAGCCAGACACACGCACATAGTGGTTAAACTTATAACAGCCCTTTTTTTTAGTTCGGTGGTTAATAAAAAGGCCCTATTAGATAAGAGATAGCACTAGCGTAGATCCGTAACACACCTAAAACTTAATGTTCCTAGTATAGTTTACACTACCTATACGACATAAATTTAATATATATACACGTATAAAATGAATAGTTTTTATTTAAACAAAAACTGCACTTTGACTTTTGGCACAAAGCCCTCATTATCGTTGTTACCCGTTTTGTAATCATCAAATTTTACGTGTAATACGTGTAATAATGGTTCGTGTGCTTAATGTAAGTAGTAAAAATGGATTTTCTTATTTTTGTTTTTACCAGTAGCCGTATAGAATAACACAAATGGCGTACTCATATGTCAATGAGGATGACACTTTTATACTTGCTTTTAAATAATAGTGTAATACAAAGTATTTTGTCACAAGTTTATGACGCTAGAATTTGAAATATTGAGCGAACGAAAATATTTAGAATAATTTCGATAAAAAAAGTGGAGATATTGTCAGGTTAGTCACCTGGATGATTGTGTAGTTATGATTCAGACATTGCACACCCCTTCTAAAGAAAGGCAAGTAAACAATTTATATCTTAAACAGAGCGTCCTGTCTTAGGTTGGCTTATGTTAGGTTAGAGAGGCAGTCCTATGGGGGAACACAGTTAATCAATAGGCTCCAATGGGATACCGAAAAAGGGTTGGCACATTTCCGGCCACTACTCCATGAACTATTTTGGAGACATCAATGGGCTTCAGGTCAAGTGAGTCGATCTTCTCATGGAGCCAGACAATGGCAGTCAATATGAGACATGGTTTCCTTCTCCTTCTCACTGTGACAGTCCCTGAAATAATCATGATGCAATTATAGCCTCAGATGTTAAGCGTACCTACGATTTTACTCATACGATATTTGTCTTGTAGTACCCCAAATGTGTTTTTCTCTCTATCTAGGATTGGTCTTTTATAGTATAGAGCAAGAGCCCGCTTCGGCCAGACGCACATCATTTCATAAAACCCTAAAGTTTATCTGCGCACGTCACCAACACAGGTAAGAACGATGAGCGACTATGTAGTTTAGGTAGTGGTTACCTTGGCAGGTAACAGGTAACAAAGGTGTAAAAAACAGCACCTCAAGTACATTAAGACATAAAGCTCTATTTTTTTACATTTTCTTCAAAATAATATTTAAAATGACGTCATCCATTGCCAGACACTTAGTATAGTTTCAGCCCCCTGCCGGACACCCCCAAACTCTAAAAAATTGTGATTACACTTACATTATAGTATAAAAGCTGAATTTTATATATGTTTCTTGGGGGGCTATGAAAAGAAGTTACCCCAGTAGCCGGACAGTTTTCAAGGTTTTTTCCATCTTGCCAGAGGCCTTGAGAGTCCGCCGTCGGTGTAGCAGCACCTCAAGTACATTAAGATATAAAGCTCTATTTTTGTACATTTTCTTCAGAATAATATTTAAAATGACGTCATCCATTGCCAGACACTTAGTATAGTTTCAACCCCCTGCCGGACACCCCCAAACTCTAAAAAATTGTGATTACACTTACATTATAGTATAAAAGCTGAATTTTATATATGTTTCTTGGGAGGCTATGCAAAGAAGTTACCCCAGTAGCCGGACAGTTTTCAAGGTTTTTTCCATCTTGCTAGAGGCCTTGAGAGTCCGCCGTCGGTGCGAGTGCGAGGCAATATATATTCAGGCGGGTTTGAGTGAAATTTCTCAAAAATATTAACAAAACTCGAAAAATTTATGGATTACTTTTTATACCATGTATGAAATATACATAGTATTTAAGTTTAGTCCCTAGTTTGTAACGCTTAAAAATAATGATGTTAGGAAAAAAATTTTGTCATAGGTATTCATAAAATCACCTTATTAGTCCATTTCCGGTTGTCCGTCCGTCCGTCCGTCTGTGGACACGATAACTCAAAAACGAAAAAAAATATCGAGTTGAAATTTTTACAGGGAACTCAGGACGTAAAAAGTGAGGTCAAGTTCGTAAATGAGCATCATAGGTCAATTGGGTCTTGGGTGCGTAGGACCCATCTTGTAAACCGTTAGAGATAGAACAAAAGTTTAAATGTAAAAAATGTTCCTTATCAAAAATTAAACAACTTTTGTTTGAAACATTTTTTCGTAAACATCACTGTTTACCCGTGAGGGCGCCAATAAGGCGGAAATTTTATAATATGTACTATACTTGATTATCAGTTATGTATGTGTCACATGTTTGTATGTGTAATGTGATAAAGAAATCAACACTGACTATGCATGGTATTTCAACAATTTACTCAGTCAATTGTTTGTTTTCACTTGTTTAGATTTGTTTTTTTATTAAACTCACCATCTCACTTAAACCCGCCTGAATATATATTGCCTCGCGCTCGCACCGACGGCGGACTCTCAAGGCCTCTGGCAAGATGGAAAAAACCTTGAAAACTGTCCGGCTACTGGGGTAACTTCTTTTCATAGCCCCCCAAGAAACATATATAAAATTCAGCTTTTATACTATAATGTAAGTGTAATCACAATTTTTTAGAGTTTGGGGGTGTCCGGCAGGGGGTTGAAACTATACTAAGTGTCTGGCAATGGATGACGTCATTTTAAATATTATTCTGAAGAAAATGTAAAAAAATAGAGCTTTATGTCTTAATGTACTTGAGGTGCTGTTTTTTACACCTTTGTTACCTGTTACCTGCCAAGGTAACCACTACCTAAACTACATAGTCGCTCATCGTTCTTACCTGTGTTGGTGACGTGCGCAGATAAACTTTAGGGTTTTATGAAATGATGTGCGTCTGGCCGAAGCGGGCTCTTGGACTAGTATATTCTCACTCAGGAGAAGCTTGTAGTTTGCAAAAGGATGCCTATGGATGTTTGTGTCTGGCGGCCTTTTATCTTTCCTAGTAAGCCGGCTTTACAATTCCCTGAAATGTCCCTGCATCACAGCATCTCATACCAGGATTGCATTTATTTACTCAGCCACCTCATTGAGAGACTCTCGGTAGTTCTATGCAACCTTTGAAAAAATCTGTCTTACGCGGAGGGTTCTGTCTAAGCCGCATAATGTTCTCCATTATGTGAGATATTTGTCCATATTTGATCATACGCAGAACTTCTGTTTATCTTGCACACATATAATTGTTCTTTGATACTACTTTTAAATGTTGTACCACTTTCCTAAGTATATGTATTTAGTTATTATGTCTAAGTATTATTTACAGTAACACGACTGTTGTTACAAATAGTGCACGTATATACGAAGCATATTTTTATGAACTATAATACAGTGAGTATAATACCTTAACACTTACTTTACAAATTTTAATTATTATTCTAAATTAATTTGTTTCTTTCCAATATTAATATTCTTTTCAATATGAGTATTTTCCATAGTACAAGAGCCATCGACAAAAAAAAGAAAACTTATTTGTAGTTTTAATAAGGGCATGCTGTGGAAAGGGCTTAAAAGCTTTTAATTTTTTTTGTTAAGTTCATTCGGTTCCTCTTTTGTCTACTTTTTTGTACTACTCCGAGGTAAAAGTTCTTCAAAGAGATACAACTTCAAAATTTTTTTAGTTTATTTGAATTTTCCTCAATAATGTCAGCAACAATCTATTTGTATTACAAAGCACCTTTTCGAACTCCTCGCCTAAATTAAAGAAATCAAATAAGTTTCAATCAGGGATTCCTTCAAGTAGTGGTCGCTCTACGGCGTAGGTACTAGCAAAAATTTCCCATTTTATCATGTCAGCTCTTGACCTAAAAACCATATTAAATTGCAACCGTGTTCATATAATAAATCAAAACATAGAGTATACAGCACATCTTAAAATTGGTTTTGTATCGTTATAATTTTCACATTTTATTTTCCTTAAAAAAACGAAAAAAAAAAAAAGAAAATGATAATCATAACAATAATAATATGTAGATATATTTTCTCTCCAGTAGAAAGTAGAAGAGAGTGTATATTACACAGTAAAAACTTTTAAATTAAAACTTTTAATCAATTCCCGTTTACTCCTGGAATATAATATAGGATATATAAATTAATATTTGTGAATGAATATATATTTATATTTTGTTTTGTACTTTTGTATTGTTGTTGTTTTATGATATGCTTTCATGTTATTTGTTTATTATTGTTCATTTTCCAACCAGAATTTTCAATTTTCTTTTAATATGATTTGTAGGTAAAGCAAAGTAATAATATTCGTTCATTACATTATTGAAGTAGATGTCTGTATATATGTGAGGGGTGGTTCAATTTTAGTCCAAATCGTCAAATTGAGTCCAAATCGTTACAATGCAGGCTTTCTGAGATATCGTAAAGTTTGGATCGATTTTAGCTTATATCTCAAAAACTATTCGAAGGGTACCTCTTTGAAAAAATCGAGAAAAACGAAAAAAAAATTTTGCTTTGGAATTGGATGAAACTCGGTGGATGGGGTAATTTGGGTTCAAAAAGTATAAAAATCAGGTTAATTTAATGATTGGACCTATAGAAAATTGCAATTCTGAAGCGAGTATCATGGACAAAACTTCATTTTCAAAAAAGTTAGTTAAATTTATAATCCATAAAATACTGACAAAAGAGAGAATAAGTGAGGGTTATAACGTGATAGTCTTTGTTTTCAAAGGAGAAATTGCCCAGCAAAGCGGGTGGGTATCTGCTAGTAAAAATATAATATTCAATACTACATTAAGTGCTTTTTTTCAATTAAAGTTAGGAAACTCAATTTGGATCATCCTTTATATGTAGAGATAGGTATCTTTATTATTATTTCTTAATTTAATATAAAATTTTAATAAATTTTTGTTATCATCATATAATTATTCATTCGTTTTATTTAATTAATTTAATTTATCCTGTCAGTTTTTCTACCCCAAATTAACAGGATGGTACGAATTTTATTTTAGATTTAAATTTGGAACGGCAGAAGGTCCTAAAAACCGCTGTAATAGCCACTGTAATCGGCTAATAATGGGAAATAATACACTTTCAATAAGTTAATTCAGAGTAACAAATAACGCGGAATGCGTTTTTTTAGGTGTCAAATATCATTAGTAAGGCATGAATTAGTGGTGCAAATGTTTCTATTTGTTAATAAACAATAAATTGTTAACTCAATGAAACGATCAATCACAGTTAACCTCCAAATTAATAAATAGACAACTTGAATTACGTATACGTTATACGAGTAAAATAGTTTTCCATTATTCGACAAACACTTAACATTTACGTCATACAAGTTACCTATTAACTAATTTTTTAAGTGAACTTTAACATTGATCGTTCCATTGCATTAAAAATTTATTGTTTATTAACAAATAGAAACATTTGCACCACTAACTTATGCCTTACTTATGATATTTGACTCCTAAGAAACACATTCCATGAAGTTTTAGCAAAATGTGAACGATTTCTTTCATTTTCCTTTATTAGCTGATTTTTGTAACATCTCTTACTGTACTACATATAAAATCAGGTATATCGATTTTTATACTCATCAATTACGTCATTATTTAATTCTTGATAGCAACCAAACTGTGTGGATGTATTCAATTTAAGGATGTATGAGCATGACAAGAATGTTTGATTTAAAGGCTCTAAATTTGTTTGTAGGTAGTCTTTTACTCAAAGAATATGTGGTTAAAATTTCAGCTTAGATATCCGTGCAAATTTTTAAGAAAAAAGTCATTAAAAATCGATATAAAATACATTGGCTCTTATGGAGGAATCTCAAAAAACGACATATTTTTGAAGTTTTTGATAATTTTCATTTGGAATGAATGAACACAAATTAAAAAAAAACTTTTTAATAGAAAGTAAACATATTAGCAATGAATTAGAAAAGAAAAAAACTAAGTGTCACCGTCCATATAAGGGATGTAAGAGCAGGGTAGATTAAGGGTTGAAATTATTTTTATCTTATTTTCAACTTTGATGATGAATTTTGTTGTAACTTTATGAATGTAGACGAAAAATAAGAATAAAATTTTTCGATATGTGTCGTGGTTTTCGAAATATCGAAAGCTAAATAATTAAACTAAATTTTCAATTTTGGTTATTTTGAAAATTAAGCCAGATATCGAAAAATTTTATTCTTACTTTTCGTCGTATGTCGTCAAGTAATAATATAAATTTATCATCAAAATTGAAAATATCTATTTTTAAATTTGTGCCCCCACTACCATGCTCATACATCCTTAAGTAGATACAATGTTTAAATAAATAGAAAGCCCTTAAGCCATCTACGTATGTAGTTATTATATACATAACAAACAAATATAACAAATGATTCGTTAATAAATTCATTGTAAAATGAATTATACAAAGTAAGTAAGGGTTTCATTTTATATACCGCCTGCTTGCTTGCTTGCTTGCTTGTCTGTTTGCCCGCGTAATATAAGGTGGGTAGGTATATGCCTGTAAGTACCTATATATAAATATATTTTACTTGAGAATACGTGTGTTGTAATAGTCAATTGTTTACATGATTCCAGTAAGTTACAATTATGAATGCCCAAATCGAATCGACAAACCTCAGAAAATTTGAGTCCATTTGACTGAAAGAAACTTTTTGCTCGTCGTGATAGGTAGACTAACGCTCGAGCCACGCTTACAAATTCTTCGATACACTTTAAAACTCGGTAAAATGGTTGAAAAGAAAGCTTACGTATTTGGACTTCCATGTAGTCATCATCAGTATGAACTAGCTAATAGAATGCGTTATCAATACTTTCAGTACACGGTATTTCAACAATTAACTTAGTCAATTGTTTGTTTTCACATGTTTTTAACCCCCGAATTATAAAAGGGGTGTTATAAGTTTGACCGCTATGTGTGTGTGTCTGTGTGTTTGTCTGTCTGTGGCATCGTACCGCCTAAGCGGATCAACCGATTTTAAGTTTTTTGGTTTCATTTGAAAGGTAATTTAACGGAGAGTGTTCTTAGCTATGTTTCAAGTGCGACCTAAGAATTAAAAAAATTGGCGATGATCTTCAAAATCGATTCAGTTTGGAAAAGGCATGACGTATAATTTTAACATACAAATAATTGCTATGGAAATGAATGGTCAAATAAACCTTGCTCAATTCATTTTGAAAAGTGAAATGGTAAAATACAACTCAACTCAAATATTTCAATTTCAATTAAAATATTTTTAAAAATTTGTCCTAAGTATCCTTTTCATCTAATATGATGTTCTTGGTCATCATTTTGATAATGATTTAAGGAGGAGGGTTATAAGTTTAAAGTGTTTATCTGTGCGTCTGTGTGTTTCTCAGTGGTATCGTAGCCCTTAAATGGTCGAACCACCTTGATTGAGAACATTTTATAGCTAAGTTTCCAAAATTCGGTTTAAAGTAATAAATCGCATTTGTCGGGGGTTTTTTTAAATTTTGAAAATTTCACTTGTATTAGATTATGTTCTCCAAATTCTTTTGCAATTTTATTGATGCATGGTTGAAAGTATCTTATGTAGCATCATTTCTTCTCATCGGTGTTGTCCTGTTCTTTTAGTTTTAACATTCAACGGGACAACAGGACAATACAACACCGACAAGGAAACAGGAAGAACAGGACAACACCGACAAGAAAACAAAGGTATAAACTGAAATACTTTCAGTCATGACTTCAAATAATAATCCAATGATCACCTTTCTATTTTCAAACCACAATTGGCTCTACTTATTTGAATAATACTCCAATAAAATGTATACTTTCAACATTCAATTTAATAATTTTGTATTAAAAAGAGTAACTTATTTGTAAGTTACATGTTCTACAACACGACGGACTATATAGAACATATATAAATATGTTAACAATATTTTCAAGTACCTACCTACCTACCTACCTTCAATACTGAAAATTTTGATCACAAACGAATTTAAATTTATACATACATATATATATATATATACAAGCTTGTGTTGTTTACGTTATACGAAAAGTAAATAAAACTTTTAAACTGAAATTTCATTATGTCTTCATGAATATATACGATACATAAGTAACAAATTTATAAAGAGTTCATGAAATATTCAAGGTAGATGATTGTTCAATATTATATTTTAAGCTATCATAGTTTTTTGAAGTGAAAACTTCTTTAGCGGCGTTGTACACTTTTTTTGTAATGGGTAAAAAATGTTAAACTCGCGTCAGGACACGTGGCCTGATCGAAAAAGCGTACGACTATGTCACAGTCAGTATACCGGCTCCGATCACTGAAGTTAAGGAACATTGGGTACAGTCAGTACTTGGATGGGTGACCGCTTGGGAACACTGTGTGCGGTTGCCTTTTTATTAAAAATAAATTTTTTTTTTGTTTTGGTTAAGTGAAGGCTTCTTTAGCGGCGTTATACACTTTTTTGTAATGGGTAAAAAATGTTCGTTCATGAAATTGTCATGTTTGTGTACGATAGCGCAATAAATAAATATTGTATTCTACCACATAAATGATAGTACTTTTATACTGATAATTAAAGCAATTAAAAATTATTCCCTGGCCATTCCATAATATCAAAAATGCACAACGTTAATATTCAAGTTGTCACTTCTGCCGGCACTCCCAGAGTGCAACCCGTCGTTTTTTTTAATCGTTTTCATTTCAAATTAAAATATTTGTTATAATAAATAAGATACCGGAAGAAAATAAGCCCGAGAAGTTATTTAAGCCCACATTTAAAATTTTGCGGTAAAACAATGTCGTCAAACTTCACTCTGTGTTCACAGTCACTCGTTTCACCATCTTTTCAGTAACAAACGAGGCCTTTGTTGTAGTAACAGATTGGAGTGTACCTAGTTGTATAATTTTTCGTCCTACGAAACGGTAAGTTTTTCTTATAAAAACGTACGTATCTTTCTTTTTGTTACTATTACGGCTTTATTATACCACCGCGATATAATAAGACCCAAGGAATGGGTTTTTTAAAAGTCAAATATTTCGAATATAAGGACGCGTCTGGTAGTTTTGATGTATAAGGTCTCCTTTAGTTAAGTTAAGATGAGGTAGAGGCGATAAAAACGAGAATTAGGTAGAAGAGAGAGTTTTAGGGGAGATTATACGTTGTCGAGGGTCAAAGTTTAATTATTATAGGTTTATATTATAGGTTTATATGTAAACATCATGTGCAACTAACGCTTCCATACTTACTGAGTTCCTAAAGAAAACTTTCCTTTGCTTTTACTATGAAAGTCGAAGATAATACAGTTTACATCTATAAGCAAGCAAAGCTGTAGGCTTTATAAATAAAAATTGAAGTCGTAAAAATTAAAATTACGAACTGTTTCACAAAGAGTTATTTCTTTAAAGTATGGCTTATGGACTATGTTTTATCATGTCAAAAATCCGAAAGTTAATAAAAGCCCAGAACGTTTGTTCGAAACATCCGGTAAACAATAAAAATAAAGGTATATAAAATACTAGCTAGACCCGTGTGGAATCCTGTAGTGTGGTATCCGTGACTCACAACAGGCTGGAGAAATATTGTAATATCAATATTAATTTACTTTCTTAGCATTTTTAGGCAATTTAATTACAGATACGATCTACAAATTACATAATGAACAAAATTAAATCTTAATATTATTTCTCTAGCCTGCTTTTTCCTAAGCGGTACACTTTAGACCGTAAATCATGGAACTCGATCAAGGAATAACGAAAATATCGCGTACCCAGGAAAAAACAAATTAGAGAAATAATAATTTAAGATATTCAGATAGATTCATATAAGATAATAACAAAATTACAAAATGTGAAAATATGTGTATACCCATGTAACAAGGAAGTAAGTTTCAATAGGAGAATATTTCATGATTTATATTATTACCAAGTTGTGTATTATCCTTGACGAAAATCAAAATTACAAAATTAATTTTTTTTGTCTTTTGTTTCTGTATATAACTAAGTAAGTCAAAAATATATTTGATTTTAAATTTGAAAATTATTTTTCATTTTAAATATCTGATCTACTTTATTTAAATTTGAGGGAATTGGCCTCAAAGGTATTTAATTTTTCAGTAGTTTTGAAAAGATAGCTATTGTTATGGAATTTATTGAATCCTTTATTGGATAAGGTTTTACTGTATGAAAAACTTCTGTAGAGAGTTTATTCCGATTTCTTTAAAATTTTATTTTTATTAATACGTGATAACTGACTTTTTCCTAACACCATTCCGTGTAAATAATGATAAATTTCACTTTGATTGACTGAAAACAAATTTAAAAAAAAAGACTTTTTAATAGAAAGTAAACATATAAGCAATGACATAGAAAATAACAAAAACCAAGTGTTTCCACCCATATAAGGGATGTACGAGCAAGGTAGATTTAGGGTTGAAATTATTTTTATCTTATTTTTTATCTTATCAATATCTGCCTTGGTTTTCAAAGTATCGAAAGCTGAATAACTTAAGAAAATTTTTAATTATCAATATTATGGAAATTACAACCTGATATCGAAAAATTGTATTCTTACTTTTCTTCTTTTATCGTCAATTTATAACATAATTCACTATCAAAAATGGGAAAATATTTTTTTTTTTTAAATTTGTTTACCTAAAATCGTTCTTCGTGAATTATGGATGTAGATGATATATGGTGTAATTATCATAGAATCTAATGATTTCGATTATGGAAGTAATATGATGTATTTAGCAAATAAATTGTTCAGAACAATAATGTGTTTACTAGTACATTGTGTGTTTAAAAGCTTTTTTTTTGGTGTTAAGCTTTAATGAATCAGCGTTATCTATTAAAAAAAATATACCATCCACCATATCATTTGTTTTTAAAGCAAAAACAAACAAAAAAAGTGTAGGGATATCCCAGCGTGATATTTAAAGCTGAAGGAGATGATATATAAAATGCATACCTATTCTCTATGGCATATAAAGGGTGAAGCAGATATAGTGATATAAACAAACCTACTTGATTCAAATTTACTTCAATAATATTATTAAACCTAAGAAAAATAAATTCCTGGAACTTTATCCCTTGCTTCTCTCTGTTTGGAACAAAACATGTGCAATTTTGTAGGTACTTGCCACTGGGTAGTGGGCACATACATATAAAAAGTAAAAAAATTATATAATTGAATTATTTCTTGGATAATTCAAAATAAACCGTAACTAAAAAAGTTATCAATTTTCACGATTACTGAAAGATGCAGTATATTCCCCTCATTCACTTCTGTCGAGGCAAAAAGAAACCTTCACGGTTGCACGTTACGGTTAATGTTTAGCGGTTCCAGGCACTACTAAACTTGAGAAACTCCATATAATACTGAATCAATTTCTTTTGGAATGATCAATTGTATTTCGTTATATATTGCAGAAATAATCGCCTGTATCATATTGTCTACTTGCATATGTTCATGTGAGTACATGACACCTAGAATGATAAACGCTATACTGTTTAAACTTTTATAAATATTGCAGATAGATATGATATTAGCCTAGCGTATACAATACGGCTTAGTCACCTGTAGTGATACAAAATACTCCCTATTCTTTCTACTGGATGAATATAACACGGATACGAATGTAACGTGTGTGGGTTCTTTTGTGGTAGTAATATTAGCACAGAAACACCAGAAGGATTAAATAAAAACAATGCTTAATGAGATCCTGTAAAACAAAAAACTATGTTACTTATAAGGTATAAATGTTATACATGTTTAATACTAATGTGTGTACCAAATAAAATTGACTTTGTGGTGTGATATAATTTTAAAAGCCTAATTATAAAAGAGAGACTTGTTTTTCTTAATTTAAATTTTTAATTAATTTTGGAAGGTCCATTTGGATTATTTTAGGCTAAATTACATATAGGCGGGACAAAATTCTGCCCGTATTATGCAGTTAATATGAATAGAAATGATTTCTGAACTGTTTTTCATGAACGCTAAATACGCAAAATTTTGTAAGATTATGATTCGAATCGGATATATTTCATAATCAATCACATTACATGCTTTATACTGGGTAAAAAACAATCTCGTAGTAAGGTGAGATTAGGATGCAAAGTTTATTCGGCAGTGGCGATACTTACTTGAAGCTCTGAATCATATTTATTTTGTAGGTACAAACAATACTCATATATTTTTAGAAGTTATTCTTTTCAAAGTGGAAAGAAGCACCCATGTGGAATAAATGTAAAACTAAGTAGAAGTATGCATGTTCACTCGTATATCAGAATTTCTACTGAATCTGAACTCTGAATGCTGTTATTAATTTTTGTGGTAGCTTTTAGAGGAATACTTTGTACTATAACTAATATTACATATGAAATGCTAATAATAATATTAACTTCTGTAATATTTAGGTACCATTTTATTCTGTCTCACAATAACCTACCGGATGTAATCATGAGGAAGGTACTTTTGGACAAAAGTGTACACAATTTTAAGTAACACATTATTTAGGTCTGGGTAGTTGTGTCTTCCTTATGGTTATATTTATACAAGATGGTGCCCTTAATTCAGGCAAAATATTATAGATGTTACTAGAAGAAACCAACGCATATCGAGTTTACGAAGTACTGAGCAAGCATATTTACCGCTATATTTGAAACAATGGAGCAATGATTCAGGCCAGCATATTGATAGTCACAGTGACAATTACCTGGACGAAACATTTTTAGCTAAGCGGAGGATTTCATTCAAAAAAAATCCTCGCGTTCAAATTGTTACAGCAATATCTCTGATATTGTTAACGTATTACATAATCTAGAAGACAGGTATGATTTATAGATGAAAATAGACGAAGCTCGTCAAAGACTGCGAAAGAATAGAAGACCCTGACGGTAGACTAAAAGCGTGTAGAAATGGTAGAAACAATCTCGCCTCGTCAAAAACAGAAATGAAATGAAATTCACATTTAATTACGAGCCGATGCATTTAAATATAAGTGATCATTTTCGTCTTTTTTTTTGGACAGGGCCGACATAACCTTTTGAGGAAATTTTTCTTTTGTGAATTTTCGTGCAAAAGAAAAAGCTTTTTATGGAAACACCCTATAAAACTATTTAATTTAACTTTTCATATTTTGAGACAAAAAAAACATCATACAAAATGAAATGCTGTTGTATATGGTATGTATGTCAAAACTATATGATTATTATATTTTTAATCCAGATTATTAGAAACCTGACGTCATCGAAATATGTGTTTGGTTTTGATATCTAAATGTGTATGTATGAATTGATTTAAGTGTATTTACAGCAGTTTGCATATATGTGACATTTTTTTTATATTAATCTATGGATTAATGTTTGACAGAAATATTTATTGAAATGAATGCCATTTTGATAAGAGAAAACTGATGTAATTCTTTTTTTTTTTTAATAATAAGGTATTTAATTCGTTATGTAGAGCGTAGTAGAAAACTTCTGATATTTGATATAAAAATATGATAAAATATTTGATATGAGTCATGGGCATTTCTTATTTAATTGGACTGTTAGTCTTAAGCCTTCTTGCTTAACTGTAATTTTCTTTGTTGTTTACTTTAATAAACGTGTGGATGACATTAATCTGATGTACCCAATTGTAACTTAAATTGTTAAATGCAATGCATTTTTTACCAAATACAATTTATTATTACAATTGTGCCAGCATAAAAACTGAAAACAAATCAATATTGTTTAAAACAGAGATTTGCCAATCAAAATAACCAAAGTAGAAGCACTTTTATAAAGAAGTCATAACAACCAGGTCCGTGTGCAGGAATTATAAGAGGGAGGGGTTCAAACTTTTGTTTGCATTGTTAGGTTATAAAGTCAAGAGAATATTTAATTAGGTCAAAATGTGATATTCAAACATTGTTTTTCAAAAAGTTTATTATGCGAGGTACAAAAAAAAACTAGTGTACCTCGCAGAATCTTTATTGTACATCTTTCTTATAAATATCGAGTGCCACAAATGAATGGCATTCCGTCCAGCAATGTGTTTTCGCCAAAGTTAAACTTCGCCGACCCGGATATCACGGGAATCATTGTGCACATTGTTTTCTCTTCTTTCATTCAGCTAGTTTGATAGTCGCGCCAAGATTCAGATTTTCTGTTTAAAGAACTCGGCTCAAAGACAAGGTCAAAGAATGTACCAAGCTTAAAATATGCATGGATATCTGATTTGTCAGTGTACATGCATCTTATAAATGGATGCATTTACAGTACTATATTGTTAGTTTATGTGGGCACGATAACTCAAAAACGAAACAGATAACAGAAATCAAGCTGAAATATTTACAGCGTACTCAGGACGTAAAAAGTGAGGTCAAGTTCGTAAATGAGCAACATAGGTCAACTGGGTCTTGACCTATGGGTCCGTATGACCCATCTTGTAAGCCATTAGAGATAGAACAAAAGTTTAAATGAACAAAATGTTCCTTATCAAAAAATAAACAACTTTTGTTTGAAACATTTTTTCGTAAACATCACTGTTTATCCGCGAGGGCGCAAATTAGGCGTAAATTGTATAGTATGTATTATAGTAATCAACAAAAAATTGTAATTAGTTATCACCTTCTTTACTCTTTTAATATAAATTGAAATATATTTAACACATTTGTTGTATTTATATTTACCTTGTAATTCAATTCTCTATTTTAGGACAACAATTTCAATCCTACCTCTTGCGGTTACAATTAATTTAAACATGTGTGAATATATATATATATAAGAGTAATGTAAATAACATTCAAATTAATTGAATTATTTTCACTGATTCAAAGTATGATGTACAACGTATTCATCCCCCCATTTTAAAATTGAACCCATACTTCGTTGAAAAACGATACTGTATAAAAGAATATCACATTACATATTTTAAATAAAATTTTAAAGAAAACAAGTGAAAATAAACAATTAACTGAGTTAATTGTTAAAATACCATGTATAGACAATGTTGATTACGTTATTATAAGTAAAGAAAGATAGCTACTCTTACACGCAAAGCTGTAATAATAATAATAATATTAATAATAATAATGGGGTTTAGCCTCAAAGTAAGAACGAAGTAACCGACTTCACCCGACATCATTCTTTATTTATTAAACTACATTCATATTTACAATTAAATTTAGGATGTGGATGGAGTCGGTTAGTCGGTTTACTTCGTTCTTACCCAAGCGACGACAATATGATCAATTTCCTCGCCCCATTAAATATCATTGCTCACACTTCCACTGCTTGGATTCGAGCCTGCTACCTATGTCTAAGCAGACAAACGGTTAAAATGTATCACTAGAGACCGATGGGCTACTCTTGCAAAGTTATAAGAAGATCTTTCTTCTCACTTCCTCAGGTGGTATATGCTAGTTTCTAATTTATTTTGCCCCCTCACAGATAAACAGTGATGTTTACGAAAAATGTTTCAAACACAAGTTGTTTATTTTTTTATAAGGAACATTTTTTCATTAAAATTTTTGTTTTATCTCTAACGGTTTTCAAGACCCAATTGATCTTTGTTGCTCATTTACGAACTCGACCTTACTTTTTATGTCCTAAGCACGCTATAAAAATTTCAGCTCGACATCTCTTTTCATTTTTGAGACAATGACAGACCGACAGACAACCGACAATGGACTAGTTAGGTGATTTTATGAACATTTGTACCAAAGTTTTGTTACATCAATATTTTTAAGCGTTACAAACTTGAGACTAAACTTAGGATACCTTGATATATTTCATATATACATAGTATAAACATTGATTGAAAAAGAAAAATGGATGGAATAAATATGTGGACGATGGATAAATATGCCTACGGCTTATTTTTCTTATACAATATATAACAATAATAATAATATATTAACTATAAGCGAACGAAGCGAAGGTCGTTATACATTGACTGACCATTAGAAAAATATATATACAATCTTGTTATGTATACAATTTTCTATAATATACAAACTATAGGAAGCATACCGGGATGTTATTTGAAAATTTAACGAACACTAGGAAAATTAAGTCATTCCAGTCAACTTTATTAAATTTTTCTAACAGATGTAAACGAAAGAGGTTCTCAAGACATTTATTTAAACTTTCGCATTTTTTTGATCAAAGCTACTTTGTAAAACAGCATTTACCAAAAAATTAAGTAATTTTTCCAAACAACGCAACCCAAAAACAACAAAAATTTAGTCGAAGATGTGGTTTTCAAATTATGTCCTATGTCTGTCTCTGAATTCGAAAGTCTAAAAATTGCGAAGACTTGCGAAGCCTAGGTCATGGAAACTAAACTCCAGAAAATTTTTGAAACTTAATTTTGTTATTTTTGAGTCAAAAATACTTGGTAAAATAATTTCTATCAAAGACGGTGATTACTTAAACATTAAAAAATAAAAATCGGAATCAATAGTATTTTTATCTTCGATTTTCAGTTTCAAGTTATATTTTTAGCTTATAATAAGCCAAAATAACAAAATGTAGACAAACATTTGGCCATGGATGTGATTTTTAAAAGTCTCTTTTTCTTTAGTCTCTCTTCGAATTCTACAGTTTGCAAATTCGGAGGATTTCGAAGACTGGAAACCTGGAACTACACTTCATTTAAACCAAAGTTTCGAATTTTTTCGGTCGTAATAGTTTTTAGCAAAACCAGTAATTGAGAATTTTTTGGCAAGACTTGCGATTTTTTCAAAAGGATTCCTTAAAAAAAATCCAAGAAAGAGACAAAATTATTTTAGCTTCAATTTTCAAAGAAGTAATGTTTGAAATGAAAATTTGATAATAGCTATCGATTTTTAAATAATGTCCTTACTATGTATTCGATTTCTAATTGAATTTCGACCTATGCCTCTCTACGATAAACTAGCATGTTCATAGGTAACTTGCAACTACAAAAACATTAATTTGTTAAAATTATTTTTTTTAAATGGATCGTATATTTTAAAATGACATTTGTCTTTCTGTTCGAAGAGGCGTTCATTAATGATAACTGTTTAGTTTTTATTCCAATAAAAAAATTTATGTGAAAATATTGTTCCTTCTTTCAAATTTGTTCTATTCATTTTTTTATTTAGCTTGAAAAAGTGAATAAGATCTTTTACTAGTCCTGAATTCAGGATTTTATTTCCTTACATGTTTATAAAAAAAGTGTTTTTCTCTTCGCGAAAAACTTTAATTTTTCGGTTTAAGCGCAAACATATATATTCGGTATCTCCAAATATATTTTGATAAAATCGGTATGATGTTTGTATATGTAGGATTGTCAAATGAAAATTGAAGAAATTTTTCAATGAACAATCTATACAATTTCGTTTTATTTAAAAAGTCACATACGTATACTATAGAGTTTGTCCACTTTCAAATGTCCATCTTGCGATTTAGAATCTACTTTTAAAAACTTTTAGATTATATAGTTCTTGTTGTTTTTTTATTTATATATATTTTTGTAAAGGTTTTTCCTTTCTCAACCATCCATCCCCAATATAAACTTTTATGAAAACAGTTTTTCTATTTATTTTTTTTATTGTATAATGTATGTGTATATATGTGTGATTTATTTATCCTATTGCTTACTATTAAACTATCGTGTATGAGAATATGATTGAATATTAATTAACTTTTCTAATTTATTACGAATTGCTTACTTCCTAGATATCAAATTTGTTAATTAAGTTGCTGGAACCGGATTGAAAAACCGCGTGACATGTTTAATTGACTTTGGTAATGGAAGATAAAGAATTATTCTGCCTAAAGATAATATTTTCATTCGACAATTTAGGATTTTCATAATTGATTCAGTATTATTCTTCCAATTGTTGCTTTTGCGAGTGATTTTCCTTTTTTAATGTATTCATTTTGGGGCTGTTTTAAAGTAAGATCGTATGAAAAAACAAGCGTGATTTTTCACTTAAAAAGCCCTACTACGTCTATAAAACTTTATAAATAAATTTTTTGATTTACATAATTTCCAAAAATCACAAAAAATTCTTAGGTCATCGGGCTTTTTATTATTATTTTATCGTTCAAAGTTGGCTGAAAAAATGATGAACCATAAATTATCCTTTTCAATTGGATATTTCTATATCAAAAAATCTAGACTGTGATAAAAAAACTATCTAAATTATTCAGAAAATCTTGTAGTTTATAATAATACCATAAAAATATAAAGTTGTCGATGAGTTCATCGACATAATTATGAGTTCCTCGCAGATTTATCATTTGATGAACAGAAGCGACTGTAGTTAGAGTATTGATGGTTAAAGAGAGATAACTATATTATCAAATTTAGAAGCAGCACTTGCACACAATATATTATATATTTTTTTAGTTGCGTATAAATACTTCACAGTATATTTTATTTATCAACTTGTTCCTTTTTTAAATAGAACAATGATTTTGAACATTCTGAGTTCATGTAACATTCAAGCCTTTTCTCACGTATGTTAAAACTACCGTAACCATGTAGTTGTGATCGAGTGAGTAACTTGGTATATATTCAGAAACCAAGTAAGCAAAATTTTTCGTTTTTCAGTTTATTATTTTTCTATTATATAAAAGTGTTAGAAATCACACAACTTTTTATATCAAATATTATGTTTGTTTGTTTGTCCATTTGTTTATTTTTGTTTTTGGTTGTTGTTGTTGTTGTTGTTGTTGTCTTAAAAGTACAAAAGTTTTTCATTGTTTATAAAGTAAGTTCGTTTTTCTCACCTAATGTGCAAGTGTTTCTTTTCATTTTTAGTTTTTTTGTATATTGTACATTGTGGGTTTTTAATCATAAAAACTTTTAACTATCACAGAATATAGTAAATTGTAGTTTAGTGATTGCTGGAAATGATTTGCAGCAAGTTTGTAATAAATAGGTTGAGCATTTAACTTTTTTAATCTGTTTATCACTGTTTTTATTTAAAATAAATAAACCTTTTTTCATAGTGGATTCGCTTAAGATTATTTTAACAGAATGCTTCCACAAATTACTTAATTTTTTTCGCTCTAGACATATACAGGGATGTTCCCGAAATAACGAACACCCTTGTTGCATCAGTTAGAAAATAAAATTCTAAGACGAATATCATCTTCCTTGTTTTGATCCAATACACTTTCACCAGCGTAACGTTGAAGCTTTCGCGTCTCACTCTCTCGTATATTACTATTTCACCTCCCCCACTGCATTTCCGGTGTAGCTTCTGATTGTCTGCCCATTTCACTGTAGCTTCTGATTTTCATCACATTCTGATTCTCTGCCCCAGATTTTCGTTACTTCTGGAACACTATGTGGATTTTCTTTGTTTAGAGTGTGTGTCTCGGAGTGAATGAGACTTCGTTTTCCCACTTGGCCTTTGTTATCACCGGACCATAGCCGGAGCATAGTTGAGGATGACGCAAAAATTTATAATAAATTCATATTTGCATGACTGTTAAATCATCGCTGAATAACCTTTAAAGATATCAGACCCCATGAACTGATACATTTCTTAATACATTTTAGATACCAGTGCCACTATTCTTGGCAAAACAAACTATACGGATATCTTATATTCATGGCCCGACCGCTGGGTTAAATAACCTACGTGTAAGAGTTATATCCTGTGAGATAAGGAAATTTTATGGCGTCCATCAAATTGAAAAAGGTAAATGAATTTATTGTGCTAGAGCATTGAGCACATTACAACAAAACAACATATATAAGAACTTGCAGAAAACTATGGTCCGAAATACGATCATATAAAAGCAAATAGAAATTTACAAAATAGTATATAAACTTATGAATAGCTTAACATATACGGGGTATTCCAAAAGTTCGAAACCACCCCTGAATTTTATAAAATAATGACTGAAAAAAAGTAGCCAAAACAAAATTTGTATGATTTGGATCATAAAATATAATGGTGACTCCCAGTCAATTTTTCAAAATGACTTTTTGTTCAGCTCTTGAAGAATTCTCACAGAATTTTGCATGAAATAAATGAAAACGCAATACGTAGTGCCCCAGAATAAAAGTTCGACGCGGACAGTGACGTGAAAACGTGTACACATTTATTGCCCTTTTATTTGGTACTAGACTTGTAATTTTATAATTAGTGATCCCCACTTTCTTCCCATAACCCCTCGCGTCGGGATAACAGTTTTGTAATATACAACGTCATGTTCTTTTATTTGATACCGTACCAATTGGGTATATTTGAAAATATTCGATTGTTGAATAGAATAGGAAAGAACATGCGTGCCTATGACATAGGGAAGAAAAAATTTAGTAGATATTATATAGAACCGTAACTATGAGTAGTTTTGTATCAAATATTCATTCCATGACATTTAATTTTGTAAGACAATCTTTTATTCTGTATTAGTTTTAGAAATCTGTTAAAAAATTACAAGTTTCTATCTTCAATTGTTTGCCAATTTCTGCCAGTTCCAACTTTACATATAAAGCTTTATAACCATTGTTTTTTCCAAATTTTTCGTACAACGATAAAATATAGTTTCAGATTTCTATAGAATCATTCCTAACATACTGCTTGTGAGAAGCCTACTGCTTGTAGCACGGCATTTAGGCAAACTTTGACCTGTATTTGTCTATAAAATGATTTACATGGGTTTACTATGTACAAAATTTCATCCATTTTTCCACCTACGGGGGTTAAATATAGATTAAAAAAAACATCCTCGAAGCAGATTGGGTTTCTTGTAAAAATTTCGACTGAATCGTTTCAGAACTTTTGAGTCTATAATAACTGCAGTACACAATGAAAACTATTCAACAATTTTATTCGAGTGCCTTTAAAGTGAAATCATTTAATTATTAAATCATTAAGAATCTCATTTAGAAAAATCGGCTCTGCCTTGAAGTGAACTTCATGGTCAACGTTGAGGTCAAATCTAACGCCACGATAAGGATTTACGAGCAAAATCCTACAACTATTGTTTTGTCTTTTTTGTTTGCAGTCAATATTTTCCAAAATTCATGGAGAAGGTTCTCGAAATTTTTGAATATCCTGTATATATAATATACAACTTACAAAACAGGAGCGAACATTTTACTGTAATAAAACTAAACATCTTATATAGAATGCATCCAAGCAAATATCCTTCCCGTTACTAAACGAAGTAACTATTCCTAGGAATTTAATTACATAAAACTTAAACTATCCAATGTTACTACTTACTACATGTTAAATATATTATGTATTATAAGAAACGTCCGTTAGTCTGTCGTCACATTGATCTATCTATCTAGTTTTGTTTGCTTGGCAAGCAGCAGCAATACTAAATAGAAGGTGGTTTATATCGTTACCTCCATTTTCCCTCCTGTTTACATCTGCATGCTTTAAGTAAGTAGTAGTGCTACAAACTCTCTCTCTAGTTAGGCTACTACGTATTTTCATTTATGTAACAACAACGATGAAGAAGAGACGCTGTCGTTGAGGTCAGTATTAGTTATGCTGGACAAATGAACAAACTATTAACAAAGTGGTAAGTCAACAGTAGTTAAATTTCCATGAAATATACATAGACATATATTCATACTGGGTGGCAATTAAACTTTGTCTAGCGAGGGCATGTGTGATTGTGGTAAGAAGAAATATGACAATCCTGCACATGTTTGAGTCATAAGTTAGTATTTGTGAAAAAATACACGCTGATTGAGTCATAGAAAATTTAATGAGTGTCGTTGAAGCTATGATGAGAAATGGGCCATTACAAGGCCGTTAAACCTATCACGACTTATTTTTGTTTGGCCTAGGTTTGTCTCATAATGAAATATAATAAAGTAGAAAAATGCCTTGATTTTCTCGGATTAATCAACCTAGACTGCAAAGGCTTCAACATTTTATGCATTTTTATGAATGAATATTATAGTAAAAACCTCCACTGACAACATTTTATGTCATTTATGGGATGTTCTTTTTTTTAATTTAGCAAACAGGCAGGCAACCTGCAATATCCTGGAAGAGTTTCTTTTTCATAGAAATGTGCTTGAATTTTCAGCACATCGCATATTCATAATCAGTATTGTAAGATTTCATTTTCCTTTACTTGTTTTTTGTGAATCTTTATTTATTTAATTACAAATTATATTTACAATTACATTTTTGATGTGGGTGGAGTCGGTTACTACGTTCTTATCCAAGCGACGACAATGTGATCAATTCTGCACTCCCATTAATTATAATTGTTCACACTGCCGCTGCCTGGATTCGAACCCGCAACCTAAGTCTAAGTAAACTAACGGTCTATAACTAATGCCTTAGACCGCTCGGCCACTTAGGCTCATTTTTTTGTAGTATTCTGCAAGAATTGTAAAATTTGCATTTGCACACCTAGCCTTTATTATTTCATTACATAGGTATTCTAAGGTGGTCGCATATGCAACGGTATACCAAATAAATTCTTAATATAAATTGTGGCCACCAAGCAACTGAACCGTTAACCTTTAAACGTCTCATAGATATCCCATTACCTTTTACTTACCCTACCTAAATATATTTACATGATATAAGTTAAATTTGCTAAAATTATACAGAATGTTTCATTGAGAATGAGCCAAGAAAATTTTGATAATTGATGATTGATTATTAAATTTTGATAATTCTCTAACATAATAACACTACCTAAACGTTTTTAAGATGTACATCAAAAATTATTTGAACGATTTTCCATTTTTCCGTTTCTCTTTTTTTTTGCAGGAAACATCTTCAATCGGTGTTTAATTTTACGTTTACCTACTGTTACAGTTTCTCGGTGAAATCGTTTTATAGACTGGTAAAAGATGTTATAGTACTTTTTTAACCTCCGGCACAAAAGGGGGGGTGTCATTATTTTATCGTGTCTGTGTATGGGTATATCTGTATGCCTGTCTGTGGCATCGTAGCTCTTAAACGGATGCCCCTATTTTTATTATGTTTTTTGGCTTGTTTGAAATTTAATTTGATTCCGTATTCACTAACAAATAGAAAAGAGGCGATGATCTTCTAACTGATGGGCAGGTTTACTTGAAAAATAGCACACTCTCGATCAAACTACCTTTCAAACAAACTAAAAATCAAAAACTTTTCATGTTTATAAGAGCCACGATGCCACAAGCGAAGCCACAATCAGATTGATATTAAATTTGTGTGTACTTAAATATAAAATTGTCGTATCATTTAGACGTGCGAATATTAATTTATGTGAAAAGAAGTTCTCACAAGCAAATAAGATGTAGATTTTTTGTCAATGCTTCTATCTGATAAAATCTCCGTTTGCTAATGGATTGAAAGTTTAAGTAAATTTTCGCTCCTTATCTTAGGCATCTTATCTTAGGTGCATTGTCACTGAAAGATATTGTATATGTACCTGACTTTAACATATAAACAATTCATTTGAAAGTCTGTTTTAATAGTAACAATGGTTTCCACAAAGGTAGATAGCAGATCTAGCTTAGTAAGGAAGGTTTCGTTTTACATTCATTGTATTATATTATTCGTTGTTGAAAACTTAAGATTATAAAATATAAACTAACAAATAACTTTGATCAAGTTGTGGCTAAATTTACTTAAAATGGGATTAAAATATTTAACTTTAAATTATAAATAAAC
Source organism: Chrysoperla carnea (assembly GCF_905475395.1). NCBI lineage: Eukaryota > Metazoa > Arthropoda > Insecta > Neuroptera > Chrysopidae > Chrysoperla > Chrysoperla carnea. The sequence goes on along the minus strand of NC_058337.1, from coordinate 126,060,568 downwards.
AAGTTTGATATGAGGTACAAATCAAAACCTAAAATGTAGGTAAGTCATAGATACAGAATGCTTCTCAATTAAATAAAATTATATTTCTCAGGAAGACAAGATACTCAATTTCCTGCTTCAAGAAATTCACTTGTCCACTCTTTCTTGTAAGGGTTTAACAATTTGCTTTTTTCGAATTGTTATATTGCAAAGATATATCGAAGTAAAAATTAATAAATTCCACAATAGTAAGGTAAAATAAGATCAAAGATTATATGATTCATATAAATATATAATATTCTATGCATAAAATATGTATATAATAAAAAAACAAAAAATTGAGATCATATTTATTATAGAGAATATATATCTATACAATAAAAATATAGGTAGGTATATATTATCTATGATTTGACTTTTTTATGGAGATTAACATATTTATAAAAATCATGATATATAAAATCATATGAAGCATATTTCCTTTTGTTTATATTTTCCTGTGTATAATATAATATATTTTTGGATATTACTATTTGAAATACGAGTACGGACGAGCAAAATGAAGATGATGTACCAAACTGGAATGGAAAATCCCAGTATTAGTTGATACGCAAAAGCAAAGTGGTAAGAATTACCAAAAGCATGGCAAAAAATACGATATTCAAGATGGATGCTTTCATTATAAACCAAAAATCAGTGTCTGAAAGACCTTATTGATCAAATAGTTTCTCAAACTTTCATAATTGTAATTTTTAATGGAACCATAGTCACGCCTTTCAGTGCCGGGAAGAACTTTTTGCATTTGTTATTCAAGCACGGTCTTAAAAAGCATATCTTGGGCAGTGTTGATGGACGTTATAATATAGTGAGAGCAAGTTAAGAGATAAACCATCTTATGACCACGCAAATATTTCCAAAAATTATCTACCGGCACTATAGCGGAAATTATTAAAACAAATTCCCCGATCCGCTGAAAGTTCATTAATAGTATATGATACAGATCAGAGTGTATTAAGTTTATTCTCAAGTCTGTGTTGGGGCAGGTGTTCAAAAAATCACCAAATTAGTCCATTTCGCCATCGTAATTCAAAAATGAAAAGAGATATCAAGCTGAAATTTTTATAAGATGTTCAGCACGTAAAGAGAGACTTTAAGTCTGTAATCGAGCGAAATATGTCAATTGTGTCATGGGTCCAAATAGCACCAACCAATCATTTATGTCATAACCGATAGAACAAAAACCGTAAATTCCAAAATCGTACCGTATCAAAAAATAAACTTTTGTTGGAAAAATTTTTTTGTTATCATATTTGCTTCCCCGCGAGGATCCCAATGAGGGAAAAACTTAAGTTGCCATTTTCCCTAGAACTATAAAAGATAGAGAGTTGAAAATTTGTGTGTAGCTACAATTAGCAAGACATTTCATAGTAAAACCATCAGATTATCATAAGGAAGCTAAAGGCACTAATGTTCCAGAAAAAATTTATTTGTATAAAAAATCTTTTCAAAGAATGTGGATTACAAAAATAACGAAAAAAAATCCTAGCAAATTATTCGAAATTTCGGAGGTAGAAGACTTATAAAAATAGTTAAAGCTTTTCCTCGTTTGTTTGACAAAACGGATTAAATCTACTACAAGCAATCTTAACCGTCTTGTATGTCAGTACCCTACTTTATGTTTTTATGTATAAGGTAACAATTTTTATGTTATGGTTGTCAAAAAATATGAAAACCCTTTGTTGTTTATGTAAATAAGAACATATTTAATTTATTTATATTTCTAAGAACTTCGTCTACCTATTCTTCGAGACAGATACCAGACACAGGATGATTTTAAATCATGTTGCGTTCTCCTTTTGATGTCTTTCTCAGTTTCTTTCTTTTTAAAATTTCTGAAAAACACCTATAGTCTTCTGTACTATAACCTTCGTTTTGTAGCCTACGATAAGAAATAGGTGTGTCACTCTTCCCAACGTAAAAAGAAAGTTGTCTAAGCATAACTATGGAAATTTTTTTAGAGAAAAAAATTACATTAATTAATTGAACAACCTATCGTCTTCCACACTATAACCTTCGTTTTTTAACCTCCGATAAAAATTTTTTGTATTATAAGAATTTGCTTAATCTTTTATAAATAATCACTTTTTCCAATGTGAAAGTAAAGTTGTCTAAGCATAACTATGAAAATTTTATTAATGAAAAAAATTACATTAATGAATTGATCTTAAACAATATTCTTGAAATTTTTTCTTGCTTTTCAAAGATACGGTGTTTTCCAACTTGTTCAATAACTTTTTGAAGTAATAATAAGTTGCAATAATTTTTTTTGCTACTAATTCGTATATAAATATTCAAAATTCGAATAATTCATCAAAACTGTATTCCATTTTTTATGAATTATTAATAAAAAAATAGTTATATTTTTGAATAAAAAAAAACTTGTTCTTGGTTGTGACGTATTTACAACGTTGAGGCTGTGAACCAATCGGGATCACACTAGATTCACATTTTTCGGCTGATTTCTATGGAAAATTACGTGATAGAAAGTTGAGACAAACTGCTTATCATTATGCACGGTATTTTATCATTAATCATTAATTTATAGTTTAGAAAAATCAGTAAAAAAAAAATTTCATTTCTTCCCTATTAGACATTAACAAACGTTCCTAATAATTAATTAATTAATTTTTTTAATTTAATTTTTCGGGATAGTTTTATGAATGAAAATTATTTTAAATCCAGTAAAACGTATATTATGGATTAAAAATATCCAACTGATTTGTTTCTACTTGTTTTTTATTAAGAGTTTTGTGTAACATATATAAAAATTTATTAGCGAATAACTTTTAACAAAAAAAACAATTTTTTCTGGATTTGAACCAATAAAAATGATACTTTTGCCATCATATTATGTAATAAACACAAAATATTTTTGGCAAACGATATTTTATTGTTAGATCGTTACTGTAACAGTAGGCAATAGGCAACACATCAAATATGTTTCACTTATTTTAGTTATGCCTATGATAAAATGCCTGATCCACAACGAATTATTTGAGGCATGATCGATCGTAACACGGATTATTACAATTAAAACATATTCATCGATTTCCCAACTTTTCACCAATTTATTTTGACTTTTTCAAGCTTACAAAATTTATAAGAGAAATAAAATAATTATTCTGTAATAAAAAGTAGGGCAGCGTCAGGACTAACATTTCAGTATTTGTCCTTTTACAAATAGTAAATTGAATTCTCGATTATGTCAAGAAAACCTTCGAGTCTCAGAGTTTATAGGGCCAATGCACCATCAAGCTGACCTTTCTACCCTATAAATGAGGTAAAATCCAAAAATACCAAGTTATGCCTTATGCACATATGGCGCAGTTTGTAAAAGTGCTTGGCATGAATCCAAAAGACCCGGATTCGACTCCTGGTAGGTTTTTCCTTTCAACTCTTTTCAATTGAGATTAACTCGACAATTTTTTTTCTTTATAGTTTACGCTATTGTATCAAAAAAAACATCAATAATAATCGAAAGACTTTGATGTTTAAATTTGTGTGCAAAATTAAGTAAACAAATATAAATATTTTCTGTTTAGTGCGTTTGTAAAATAAAGAGTTTGGTTAAAATTGATTGTAGATCAGGCATAATAATAAAAATGCTCACAAATTGTAATTCAAACATTTCTTGATTCAATTCATTTTCATAGTTGTTAAATTCACCACCATCGTGTGTGGTGGCGTGGCTTTTTGTAGCGCATTATAAATATACAACAACAGCAACATATACCCACCACTCAACTCGCTATGTGTTTTGCAAGAGGCCAGACTAATTTATTATAAGCAATTCAAGTATAAATATTATTATTGTTATTATTTTTATGATAGTTAAGTTTTTATTTTGTTATTAAATAAATCTTTTCACATTTTCAAGTAGAGAAAATTGCATTTTCGACAAGTAAAGGAATAATATTTTGTATAGTCATAAAATTATAATGATTTTTTCTGTTATTTTAAATTATAAATGTATACGTATGGGTCTAGAGTCGTGTGTAGTATTTGTCAGTCGTTTCAAAATAGTTGGAAATTTAAAAGAATGTTGTCATGAGTGCTTAATAACATTTTCTCCTAGGAATATTTTCATATCTGTGAGCCTCCCTTTTGATGAGTTTCAAGCTTAAAATTAATTAACATTCATTGGGTACGTACATTCTCGTAGGTCCTTTACAATAAAACACCCCTAGCTAAATTATTTTAAAGCTTGCTGCTCTACATTTATCTTAATTAAAAGGTACATTAATTGTTCCACACAAAATCAATTTACAATCTTGATTTCCAAATATATTTACCATTCAACAACAACTGTTCAAACTATTCGTTGTGTGCGTAGTCATGGTAGGGGACAATAAAATCGATGCCAGCGCTTTAAGTGAAAAATTTTGGAGTTAAAGGGGGCTGTTATGACTAATTTGCAATTCTTTACATGTTAATATAATAGAAATGTCAAATTAAAATTATTGAAAAACACGAATTAATTAAACTTAATGCATTAAAAATTGTGAAAATAAGAAATTAAATTGAACAAATATTATTTTTCAAATGTAAATTATCATAATTATTTATTTAAATTTGTGAGACAAGAATATTAAATTTTAAATGTAAGTCTTAAATGCAATCCATACAATTATATATGCATCCATACAATTCTATAATTAAAGTAGTGTATCGTTACCATGGAAACGAAACTCACGCACGGAGCGAATACTGCTATATCAAGAATCCACATACTGAACGCTCTATACTGACTGACTTTATTTTATACTATCCATTACTGCACTTTTAAATATAATTCGTTTCAATGAAAACCATGTTATTTTTTATTATACCCGCAGCCACCTTAGATGACAGACTTAATTTCATTCTGACCTTCAAAGCAGCCGACGGTACCATACTCGTTACATTATTAACTTGAGACTAGCAAAGAGGGCCGTTATAAGTGAACGTGTCTCTGTGTCTACCCGTTTCATCGTAGCTTCTAAACAAATGAACCGATTTGAGTTGATTTTTTTATTGTTTAAAAGAAAATTTGATCCAAAATGTTCTTAGCTATGATTCAAGTTTAATTTAAGGGTTCTGTACTCGTTAACACTAAAGAAGGAGTTTACGATCTTCCAACGGCTGAGCAGATTTTCCCATAAAAAATGCTGTCGATCAAAATATCTTTCCAATGATTAAAAAAAAAGTTTGTTCATCCGTTTAAGAGCTTCGATGCCATTAAAAGAACCAACCAAACCCGATTTTCTTTCGATGTTTCTTAAAATTTTAATTTTTAAGAGTTTTTAGGTGACAATAGCTTCTGAAATGTCTATCAATTACTACACCCGGCTCTTGACCTGATATAATGTGCTTGCCTAGTATTGTATATAGCGTTCAATGTCCGTTTTAGTTTCTGTACGTAAATGGATGGCAATGTCAAATTTACAACAACTATACGCCTCCTTTTTGTAATAATATTTTTTGACAAAAGTTTTGTAATGAATTTTTAGAAATGTGATTGTTTATTATGTTGTCTTAAGACTGGTATACAGAGTGATTAGTAAATATTGTGCCGTGGTGTCGAGGTTTTTCTATTGCAATGAGTGAGAATGTAACATCTTAGAAACAGGAAGAATAACGTTCTCTAAATAGAAGGCTGCATCAAATGAAACCAGTATCGAGGCCAGAATTTGAGCTCGAAGCCAGTTGTTAGAAAATTATATCACAAGTGAAATTTACAAAATTTTATGAACCTCCGACAATTTTTTCGGATACTTAACCCAAAACTCACACTTGAAACATATCTAAGAACACTCGCCATTAAATACCTTTTTCCTTAAAGCCTTTTCCAAACTGAATCATTTTTGAAGACCGTCGCCAATTTTTTGCCTTGAAATGTAGCTAAGAACAGTCACCATTAAATTACTTTTCAAAGGAAACAAAAACAATCAAATCGGTTCACCCGCTGAGGAACTACGGTGCCACAGACAGACGAACAGATAGCGATCAAACTTATACCAAACCTTTTTTTAGTTCGGGGGTTAAAAAATAAGAGATTTTTGGATCCAATTCTAACTCATTTTGGAAAATTGTTGGTCTTAAGGCTTTATGTATTTTTTAATGCTGAATCGATTTTAAACCGTCCCGAGCTCATATTAATAGAAGCCAGTTATTCAAAAACTATATCAAAATTAAAAGATTTTGGTTCTTTTTATAACCAATTTTTGAAATTGGTTCGCCTGAATGTTCCAAGACCGAAATGTGATCGAGAAACCAATAATTCACAAATAATAGTAAAGTTATGGTTTTATTGGGTCCTGCTCTAACTCAATTTGACCTCACAACTGGTTCTATTCGAATTAGTGTAAAAATTTATGATTGATGAGCGATATCTATATTATCAAATTTATAAGCAGTACTTGCACACAATATATAATATATTTTTGTAGTTGCGTGGTATTGTCAAGCTAAAAATAACTCATTACTTGACTACAAAGCATATATTTGGTTTATATGTATGTACCGTGCAATAAACCAAAAATTTTTTTACAATACTGTAAGTTTACAATCACCTCAAGACTAACAAAAATCCTTTATTTGACATATTTTGTGCATAACTGAGACAGGTTCCATTCAGATTAGAGTACCAAGAAACAAGTAAATAAAAACTTGGTAGCACGTCAGCAATATTTAACATCATGTTTCATAACCATCAAGCGTTTCAAATCACACATTCTATTAAATTACATGATATGGTAATTTATTTTAAATAAATGTTTATTTGTTTACGAGTTTCAATTGCAATTTTCTTTTTATTATATTGTGAAAAGAAGGCATAATTTTTCTGTGAGTAGTACATTTTACAATTCTTGATCATTTTGGTATATGTAACATAGTTTCATAATAAATTTTCAAATTTTTATTACTTACTTTTAAATTTGTTTAAAAATTTATTATTCTACAATGTTATTTAAGATTCTGTGATAAATATATTGCATAAAAGTTTTGTTTCTAAAAGTAATTTGTACTGATTTAGCAAATTTTTTAAATTATATACGAATATCTGCAATATGCAAAAAGTAATCAGTTAACGCATAATTTGTTTCATTTTAATATTTTCCGGATAATTGATTTTGAATCAGTGCAATACATAACTTAAATTATAATTTAAAGAAACCTCCGACATAAAATCAGATCTGCTACATTTGTTTGTGGTATCGAGATACGAAGAGGATGATATGCTTCTTTTGTTATAAAGGTTATTTGATTGATAGCGTTCTCTCTCTCTGTCTAGTTTCAAGAAAATATGCTCAGCCGTTCATCACCTAAAATAGCACTTGAAATATATGATGCCACAGACAGACACACAGATACACATATTCGTAAAACTTACTCCTTTTTGAGAGTCGGGTGTTAAAAATATGTAAATGCAATATTTGATGGATTGAAAAAAATTATCATAGTGTTATCTGCATAGATTATGAGTTTTTAAATTTATCTGCCGTAATCTGACAAGATAATGGAATGAAATTAAAAAAAATTTAAAAAAAAAATTAAATAAACGATGTAGTAGATTGGCTGTAGTTATTTCGAAATAAAAAATGTGTAAATATTACAGATGTTTAAGGAAGAATTTTTAGCCAATAAAATTTAATTTTTGTTTTGGCCATATTCATTCATATCATACGTCCGTTTAAGCATTGCAATGTCTTAGCTCGCCTTGAACAACTATAATCAAACAACTGGTCGAATAAATTTTGAGATACGGACTAAAATCGATCTAAATAATGCGATATATCAGAAACCCTGCGTCCAATAATTAAATTAACCTGATTTTTATACTTTTTGGATCAAAATTACTCCCTCCATCGAGTTTCATCAAATTTCAAAACAAATTTTTTTTTGCGTTTTTCTCGATTTTTTCAAAGGGGTACATTAAAATAATTGCAAAAAATCGAAAAATTTTGTTTATCTCCAATTGCGATAAAACTCAGTATATAAGGTAATTTTTACCCAAAAAGTACAAAAATTGGGTACATTTGTTGACTGGTCGAATAGTCAGATACGGACTAAAATCGATCCCAATATTCTTCCATTCTTATATATATATATATATATATATATATATATATATATATATATATATATATATATATATATATATATATATATATATAGACTATTAAAAGTAATTACTTACTTTACGAGGTTTCCAGAATGCAACTCAGTTGATTATCTGGTGATAATAAATTTTGTAAATTTTACCGGTAAACATGGATAAAACGAACAAGATCTCCGGCTACAATTGTATTCAATTTTCGTCTGATTTTTCACACATAGAATTCGTTATAAATGGGTTTCCAAAACTCTGTAATTAATCTCCTAACTAATACTAGATGAAAGCCTGTAAAAGCAAAAACATGTCTACCATGTTTAATTGACACTAATTTAATATAAAAATTTCAATATTCAAAATAAAAAACAAAATTAAAACAACCCCTAAGAAAAAAATTGTATACTAATCATTCTTTAGTGTTTGTTTAAGAAATACCCCCTTCAAAATAAGCTCACCCTTTTCTGTGCTTAATAAAATAATTACATTTCAAATGTATGACACTTCTGACAGGTTTTTTTGAGTGTCATGGCTTGTGTCATTTACAGATTTGAAGTCTTTGTAAGATTAAAGCAAATAATTTTTGATATAATCAATACTATCATATATAATAATTAATCCATTACTTATTGATATAATGGAAATTTCAAAAATTGAAACTCAGTTGATCTCATTACTAAAATTATATAAAAACAAGTGAAAACAAACAATTGACTGAGTTAATTGTTGAAATACCATGCATAAATAGTGTTGATTACTCTATCACATTGCACATACATATACAATTTATATAATACATACTATACAATTTACGCCTAATTTGCGCCTTCACGGGTTGACAGTGATGTTCACGAAAAAATGTTTCAAACAAAAGTATTATTTTTTGATAAGGAACATTTTTACATTTAAACTTTTGTTCTATCTCTAACGGTTTACAAGATGGGTCCTACGGATCCATAGGTCAAGACCCAATTGACTTATGTTGCTCATTTACGAACTCGACCTCATTTTTTAGGTCCTGAGTACGCTGTAAAAATTTCAACTTGATATCTTTTTTCGTTTTTGAGTTAACGTGCCCACAGACGGACGAACGGACGGACGGACAACCGGAAATGGACTAATTAGGTGATTTTATGAACACCTATACCAAAATTTTGTTCATACCATGAATATTTTTAAGCGTTACAAACTTGTGACTAAACTTAGTATACCTTGCATATTACATATATGCATGGTATAATTATGAAAAAAATCGATATAATAATATTAATATCTCTTACCTTCTGGCAATTTACATTTACTACACCTTCAGGCTATAAACGAAGAATTCCGCTTTTAGTGAATAAAAGTTCAAATCAGTTCCACTTTAATTTACATCTCAATGTTATAAAAAGTGTGGTGGACTTGTTAAATAGACCACAGTGAATACAGAATGGCACTCCATGGATTCTTTTAACTTTGAATTTTTATTTACATTAAATAAATGATAGTGATGTGTGTCTTTACCTTTTTACATCAAATGTTGGTAAATCGTGTTTTCTTACTTTCTTAAAACTACATTTTATAAATTTATTATTTTATCATTTGTAACAGAATTTCTATTGGAACTTAAAGAACCAACAAGAGAACTAAATATTTTGAAGTCTCTATCAAATTTTACAAATCTCCAAAAACAAATTTACCAGAGAACTATTAGTGACAACTCGGAAGCATACACGATTTTTTTTTAGTACAATTTATTCAAGGTTACGAACTTGTTTAAAATTAAATTTGCTCTTCATTTTTATTTCTTATACCTGCTTTAAAACCTAAGAGTTACGAATTAATTACATTAATTATTAATTACCTACTTTTCTTTAAATTTCACGCATTTGAAATTTTCAAGAGTTAACAAATTTTTCATATAATTAAAAACAAGTATTACGTTTACTCATAAAGAAATTGTACGTAAAATATACTTAAAAAGAAAAACATTAATAATAATTTATGATTATAAAAGTCATATAAATAATAAAATACTATTTCGAGTATAATTATACAAGTTATATTCATATTTATTTTTTATATACGTAAAATTCCAATCTGTACATATACAGCTTGGGGTAGAGAATTGTGCAATTTTGATATCGTCGTAAAATAAAAATCCATTAACTGTTCAAAATTACCTTTTTACCATCTTAAGATTTTCGCGTGATTTTTTATTTTTATCTACGTTAATTTATTTTATTTCAACAACTTAAGTTATTAAAAAATACAACAACAAAAATTTAAATAATTTTAACTTAATGCAACAAATGAGCTAGTACCAATTATCACCTCAAGCTAAATCGAAACTTCTAAATTCACAGTTTGAAACGAGATTAAATAAATTATTTTATTTGAACCCTTTGTTCATTTGAAGTTCATTCTGTGCTGTGAAAGCCAATCAATGTATAAAGAAACGTCAAGATAATACTCTAAGAAGTATTTCCGATCATCGTCAACCAGGACCCGCACAAATTTTCTACACATTCTTAAATGATCTTTGAATAATTACCATGATGGGCAGAAATTATGATTCGGCAATAGGAAATAATCCTGATGTCGAATTGGCCGTATTACCCACAAAAATGTAAAACTAGACTTGATACCATGACAAAATTTGAAAGTGAAATGAAAATTGATTAAAACAAGGAATAATTTATAAGCAATCAAAGGTTGAATATCTCTTTTTAGCAAAACCAAGTTTTATATATAATCTCTATGACGATACCCACGTATGACGTCACTAGTGGATCTCTCTGTTTAATTTGGAATTTTAAATGTTCATATCTTGCATACAAGTAAAGATTTTTAAAAACCAACTTCACTTTTCTATTCGTGAAGTGAAAATTCTTCATCTGAAGTGATAACAAAAATGTAATCCAATCTCCCATTCAAATTTGTTCATTATGATATCAATAGTTTATTATCAGGATCATTTCAAATTATTATAAACTTTGATCTATACCCCTCATATTTTTGGAATACTATGAATATAAAAAACATATTAGATATACATTTATAAATATGACTACGTTTAAATACATTATTATTTATTAAATCAATTAACTTACATTAAAATATATTATTAATATATAATTTCCATTAATAAATAAATAATATAAATCTATTTTAATAGGTTTGGTTGGTTAGTATGTTGGTTGGTATGTGTTATGATGTTAGAAAATATACATTTAATGAAAATATATTATAAATATATATATATATGATATGATAATTAATTTATATTACTTTATAATACCTCTGTATACAAAGTATATCAAAGTATACGTTTATTGTGTGTACCAAGTAACAAATTTTATTCAGTACTTTGTTTTGACTAATTTTGATTATACGACTTAATTTTCTAGTTGGTACATTCACGGTAAGAAATTTTTTTTTGGATATCACTATGTCAATATCGGTGTGAATGCCATATTGTTTACTTTATTGAGGGAATAGTAGTAACATTAATAATAGTTATGGCTGACGAGTCAATGGGTGTCATACCCATACTGGTTGGTGATAGCCACAATAATTCTGGTAGATAGCCCTATTCAATACTGTAATATTATTCAAATTAAGATGAGCATTTCTGTGGGGTGTATTTATGCATTTTGTTAAAATATATCCCATTAAGGACCCACAATAAAAATATTTAGCTAGATTATAAAATTATTATTTAGCTAATTAATAATTTTATAATCTAGCTAAATATTTTTATTGTGGGTCCTTAATGGGATATATTTTAACAAAACTGTAATATTACTTATGCTAACAAAGATACTTTACATGATTGTAGTAAACGCCATGAATTTCTTACCATGTACTTTTCAACACCATGTTCTTCGTAAAAATGTCTCAAAACAAAGATTTCAGTTTACTTCAGTTCACAAATCTAAAATATTATTCCTCTAGCCTGTTGTTTTCTGTCCACGCAATAATGTTTTATCAAATTCCATGTCGAAATATAGGCTCACGGTCTAAAAATTTACCGCATAAGAAAAACAGGCTAGAGAAGTAATATTAAACTTTACTTTTGTTTATTATGTAATTTTTATATCATATCTGTAATAAAATTGCATATAAATAAAAAGAAAATAAATTTCTTTTGACTGTTTAGCCACGAATGGAAGTTTAAGCACTATGAAATTACACAATCGGGATCAAATTTGTAGAAAATTGGCTCAATTATGTATTGTCCATTTTAAATTGCAACTCTTTGTCCTGCACAATAAAAGCCAATTGAATCCTATTGACGAATAAGTTTCTGATTGCCAAGTGTAAATGCTATATTTATTTTCTTTGGATAATATTCTATTTTTAGAAGACAAATCATGTAATCCTTTGAAATAGTACACGGGCAGGCCCGAAAATTTAGCAAAATTAATACTTATTTGCTTACCCCTTTACTCTCGTGATGAGAGAAATTTTCGCACTTTCTCACAAGACTTGAAAAAAATATATTAAAAAAACTGTAGATTGGTTGGACAAATGTGAACAATTCATAATTCGAAAATAAATAAAATTATATTTCGAAAGAAAAAGTTTCAACCACATACCATTTTAAAAACAAATGATATTTATCTTAAATCAAGCGTGAGTAAACTGCGCCTAACGTTGTGCTGAGTGCTGCCGGGTTAAGAGCGTAAGGTAATTTTCTTTAAATAAGTATTCTAATGTAAGACCACTTAATTAAAGTGCTGATTTTAATTGGCACCCACTACAAATACATAAGGTATAAATTTATTTTGTCTTTATCGTTAAGTAGTGAAAATATCTAGGGAGAAAGATGACGCGACAATACACACTAACAGTCAAACGTATACCTTCTACATCGGAGAAATATAGGGAAATAAAATAATAGCTTTACGAAAATAGCTACTATATACGTACAAAACCTGAATGTTTTGTGTATTGCTTGGACGCACACTTGTGACAAATGTCCGAAAGCTTTCAAGCGTAAACATACTCTACTAGTCAACCAACGAACCAAACCAATTCACTCATATCCCAATCCATCCATCTCTTGTTATATTCCCTCCCACCCCCAAACATCACAAGTAAAGGCAAATCCAGACAGACAGACTCTTAACATTCATTCATTCATTTATCTGACATAACATAAAGCAGACAAAATATTGTTTGGAGTGGAGAGGTGAATTGGGGGAGCATGGAAGAGGGAGACAAAGAGTATTGTTATTGTTGTTATTATTGTTGTTTTGAAGGTAACACAACAGCATAGCAAAAAGGGTGAGAAGATGATAGTTAGAAGTAGTAGACTTTGGTCTTCGAGTATAGCACAAACTATTCTAAATGTATTTGAAACAGGGTGTGCCTTAATTATTTCAACAAAGATGATTTTCAATGTGTCTTTGTATTTGACAAGTGTCATTTTTTTATATTTATGTAAAGTGTGATCTAATTCGAAATGGCAACATTATGGGCCACTTTTGAATTACTACGCCACGATTTTTGACAGAATAATAGTAGTATTAATAATGTAAGAATATTTGTTTCTCCATTCTTATAGCAAGCGATCTAATTTTAGGTCCGATGTTACTGCAAGTGTTTCGAATGTATGGTACGAGCATGTTAGAATTTGAAAATAATATAACGACACAGAATTACAGTAGCATCGATGGAAAGAGTATACGAAGAATGCAAGACTCTCTAAGATAGTGTTAGACTTGAATGCCATTTTTTACGCAGCTATCTTACATGGGGTTGGAAAGAATTCTAAGGTATACCGACCAGAATATTCTGGGTGGGCCCTTTTAATCTATGCATCTGAATACCTCGCCAGAGGTGAGAAACCCGAAGAACTAGTTCAAATCCTCCACGTCAGAAGATGATGCCCTCCATCAAACTCTACATTTTGTAGAGGTCACTTCATTAATTTGTGGCGCCTCTAGCGAGGTATTCAGATGCATAGTTTTAAATTTCTAGCTTTTGCTTCCACTATCATACTTTTGAGTAATCATTTTCATACTTTCAAGGGCTAAAAGTTATTTATCCAAAGACCTTCCACCCTTTAGCCACTTAACTTAATGACAGAGCTGAAAGCATGGAAGTTTCGAAAATGAACAACAAATTTTTTATTTATAGGCAATTTTATCACAGATATGACATACAAATTACATAATGAACATTATATCTCAATATTATCTCTCTAGCCCTTTTTCCAAAGACGTACACTTTTAGACCGTGATTTCGTATTTTCGTCATTAGGCAACATGAAGAGCTTTAAAGTGTAGGGTAAATAATATAATTTTTGATAAAAGAATTAGGAAGATATTGTGTTCTCTAGAATAAATAGGCTTGTGAAATAATATGTGAGATATTTTTATCGCAAAAATCTCGCAAATTTTTTTAGAATATTCTAATATTAAGACCTTGCGTAAATTTATTTTTCAATAGAGAAGATAACATATGTAGCCTTCACAAATTATTCAAAAGATAGATAATATTTATATAACAAATGTTCGATATCCAATTTTTCATTTTACAGTTTTTTTGTGTGACACCCTATAAGTTTTCCACAATTACAAAAGGTATATATACTTTGGTTAAAGTAAACGTATAGTGAGTGTTTAGTTATTTGTCGATGGTGATTATTCTCCCTCTCAGTCCGTCATCTTCGTTGCTTCACTTTTAAGTAGCTTAAACGCTTTTCAGAATCATTCATTTATAATTGTATTATTGCTTTGTAAAGAGATCATCAAACTGTATTTATCTAAAGTAAATTTCTAATGTTTTGATTATTTTCACGTCATTTTTCATCAAAGCAAAATGTGGTTACATTCAACACAATATTCCACCCAGGTATCCTGACAGTGAAATGAAAAAATGTTGGAAACGCAATTAAGGTAATCAGTATATCAATGTTACAATATACTGCGTATTTCTTTGCGCTTCCGCCATAAAGTGTAAAATAGATACTCAAGATGGAAAACAAGTCAAACGGTTTATTATACATATTTTTTTACTAAATGTTGTATACAAATTTAAACGTCAAAGTCTTTCGATTATGATTGAAGTTTTGTATGATATAATGGCGTAAACTATGAAGACAAGTAACTTGTCCAACCTAATATAACAAAACAAATGTTAAGGTCACATATGGACTATTTGGCTAAGTATAACTTTACTGTAAGCAAAAAGTTTAATATAAGTCATACTCAGTAAATAAAAAAAAAATAAACTTGTGGTAGAAATATGATGAAATAAGTAAAAATGAATTTAATTATTAAAAAAATAATAATAATAATGGGGTTTAACCTCCGTTTTTCTGACATATACGCCTATAACAGAGGCCACCCACATCATTATTTGTTAATCTTTATTTATTTACAAACATATTTACAAATACATTTTGATGTGGGTGGAGTCGGTTACTTCGTTCTTCTCCAAGCGACGACAATGTGATCAATTCTGCACTCCCATTAATTATAAATTGTTCACAACCTAATTCTAAATGAACAAACAGTTCAAGGCAAACGCCTTAGACCGCTCGGCCATTTAGGCTCTATGAATTTAATTATCTAAATGGTTTCTCAGCTCTAGTTTACTTTTAAACATCGAAAGAATATTTAACGCGAAAAATTTAGCGCATGTGCAGAAAGCGTGAGCAAATTTGTCATCACGCGACGGGTTTAATACATAGACGATTTTTGAATTTAATGAAAACTAGGTATTTGTTTTGCAGTATTTTAAACGCCGGTATAGAAGATAATCAAATAAAAGATAATAAGTTGCCGGCATATTTAGATCGATAAAGTTCATCAAAGTTATCGTTGATTTTCCGTCTTGTTGGAAAATAATAATGAATCAATAAACTATACATTTATCAAGAATGTACTAAAACATCATTTCCTGTAATTATTAAATTACATTTCACAAAGAGTATGTAACAAACATTTGACCAAAGTATAAATGAAGAATTAAGATATTTATTTATTTTCAATTAAAATGGTTTTTATCGATATAAGTAAACATGTTATACCGTCGTACTTTTATATAAATAAATAGATAAGTAAACTTAAATAGTTACAAATTACTTTTCATTTTTCAATTAAGTCATACAAAAAGGAGAAACATCTTTAATATCTTTTTAGAAAATAAGGTCACTTACCAACTGAATCAAGATACTACAACATCAATTATATAAGGTAGTTAAAAAGTACATGAAAAAAAAAACAGTAATGTCTTTGACAGAAGAACGTACATTAAAGTAAATATCAGGTTTTTTACTTTCTTTCATAGATGAGTACCTATTATTTTTTAACCGACTGCATACAAAAACGGAGGAGGTTATCAATTCGACTGTGTTTTTTTTTATGTTTGTTACCTCAGAACTTTTGACTGGGTGAACCGATTTTGAGGATTCTTTATCTGTTTGAAAGCTGATGCTTCCCGTTTGGTCCCATTTCATTTTGGTCTAGTTCTGACAACGGCATTTATGAGAAAACCATAAAAATCTTAAATTTTCATTAAGTATGCACGACAAGAGGACGAATAACTCAATATCACTTCGATGATTCTTTTTTATTAGTTAGTATACTTCAGATTTACTAAAAATCACAAAATAAAAAAACTTTTAACAAAAAGAAAGCCGACTTCAAAAGAAAAACTTTTCCAAAACAACTTAATATGCACTAAAAAGTAAAGAAATAACGATAATATAATGTAGTTAAAATTATTGTTATTTTTGGAGTCGGTGTCAGCCAAGGAAACAACTCTGACAGAACAGTTTTCTACATTAGCTTTTACTAATTTCACCATATTTCTATATCACAATTTTTTTATTTACTGAGTACGATTTATATTATACTAACGAAAGTACATTCCGAGAATATCCGAAAGCATTTTCTCAGGGGAAAATTCTCACAAAAATAACTTGAAAAAAATATATTTTTAAAATTATAGGTTTTCTGAAAAATTCATAATTCAAAATTAAATTAAATTATTTGATATATTGAAAGATAGAAGAAGTTTCAACCCCCTAGATAAAAAAAAAATTAAATTTATTTATGTTTTAAGTCGAGCGTAAGCGAAATTTCATAACGCGAGTGCTGATGAAAAATGTTGGAAGTTTAAAAAAAAAAAAACATTTTCTGTGGTATAATGAACCTATTAGTCTAAGATCCCAATTAGGATCGACCTTCACCCATCTGTTTACCGGATGAAAGTTATTTTTTATGAAATATAAAATGTTAACAAATATCCCTGCAATGGGTTGCCTATAAAAATGTGGTCCAGACTACTTTTAGTGAAAATATCAAGAGTAAAATTTTTAGAAATTTTTCACTGACTTGCATATCTTACGAATTTTGATCTACTCGAAAGTAAAAGCCATAAAGAATATGCAGCAGCTATGTTGTTTGCCTTTTTTCGTTCACTATTCTCGCATTTATACAAGTTGAAAATAGTAATTACGTGCATCTGTTAATTCATTGACTCGCATATCTAAATAAAGATAATTTTGTTACAATTACGGTGGCATATGATTGGCCACAAAATATTGGTCAAAAATAATGTTTACAAGCTTTCCAAGTTTTGATATTTATATTAAAAATGGTCTGGACCATATTTTTTAAGGCAACCCGTTACAGGAATATTTGTTAATATTTTACATTTCATAAAAAATAACTTTCATTCGGTAAACAGATGGGTGAAGGTCGACCCTAATTCGGATCTTGTACTATATGTATATAAAATTTTTCTGAACACAACAAAGAATCATTCGAAGCCCATTTGAGTTCATTAGACACTTAGAAGATGTAATGATGAAACTAAATTTCTAATCACTGATTCCACGAAACAATTCTTTAACAATATAATAACTTTTTCATGCCATTGAAGTACAAACGAAGTCAATTGTCTATATCACAAAATACAAATAATCACCTCCTTCGATAAACAACAATTTTCTAAACAAATCGTATCTGTTTACCTATAGAATTCGATGTAGATCTGAATGTGAAGTTAAGGTCATACATAACGTTTCTTCCTATGAATATAACTTATGTAGAATAAGGACTAAGGACTAGAGTTTTTTTTTACTTCAACGGACTTCAGATAGGAGAGTTCATCAAAAAAAACGTTAAGTCAGATGTGTCTATCCGATCATGGCAAAAGCCTTACAGCGGCAGAGAGGAAGAGTCCTCCTCCTCTCCACTGTGACAGTTCCTGTAATAATCGTGATACCCTGTTAGGTCGTTTGGCATGCCTGCTATCTAGCAAGTGTCCTACAAAAGGTGCAATAATTTTGCTCAAAGAGGCTCTTCGTAACCTCCGCCGATATCCGTCTTGTGATACAACAATTGCGTTCCCCCTAAATCTAAGATTGGTCTTTCTTAAGTAATCCTTATTTAGGAGCAGCAACCACTGGGTAAACGATACTCCCGCATGCTTATTGTTGCTTGTGTTCAACAGCTTTGTACAATTTCTAGCAAACTCCTCGACTTCATCATTTCCTGTCCCTATACCCCAGTTCACATATCAAGTAAATAATTTTTCAAGCTCATTTGAGGACGTTCAGCAGTCCTGTGCTACCTTTGAATTTTATATCAGACTTACACTGTAAATGTATAAATGTTTTCACCCAGTGAAAAACCAATCTAGATATTAGTCCTTTAGGACCTGTTTGTGTAATATGTTGTTTGGTTAACATACTTGTTTGTTATTTTAAATGTCCAGTCCAGAGAAATCAAAAACATTTTTTTTGTTTTTGTTTTGTTTCCATTATACCTATATTCGTATTCAAATTGTGTTTGATTTTTGTTTCTTTTTTTTCGTTTCTAGTGGTACAGTTTCATCATATTATTATACAGACAAAGTCAGTGTGTCCCTAGGTACAAATTGTAAATAAAAACAATTTATTTTTATTAAGGTAACAAAACTATTAGAAGTTTTCAAATCAAAATATATACAATGATGATATCACACCAAAGTGTCACGAGAATCAATTCTGTCAAAACTATTAAGGTTACTAGACCAGAAAAAATATGTAAACGTGCGATCGTGTTCTGTATGTCAATATATGACGAAGAGTATCGAAGGGTAATCGTAAAGCCCAGAAATAAAGAAATTTATCTGTAAATTAGAATGCTGTAAATACTAATGCTCAAAGCTCGAATTGCTCACTTGTTCTACCGAAATAACAAGTCTATAGAAACAGTGGGTAGAATTTTACCGGAGCGAACAATTCGCAACATTACGCAAAATTTTAAGGAAATTGACAGCATCGGAGATATATCTCGCATCTATATCAACATATCTGCAACGTTAAAGCATCTAAAAACCGATTCCCGCAAAGTTATTGCCGAAATAACTACTCGAAATTTACAAAAATCAAAGTGAATTAACTCTTTGAGAGAACTAACGAATAAACTGCTGTAGAAGGTCCAGAGGCGACCATTTGGCTGACATCATTTTTATATTAAAAGTAGAAAACTTAATATGATTTTTAAGTTACGAAACTCAATTTGGATCACTCTTTGGATAATCAGAATTTGTCTACCATACCGTAACATTTCTAATATTACCTTTGGATTCATCTGAAAACATTATTTTCTAACGTTTGAGTCTCCAAGAAAGAGTCTAAGTCTTTTTTTTTTTTTAATGGAACAAATTTTTCAAAAATTTGTATTTCTTCTTGTATCAACATCAAAATCTTAATGATTTCATTACTTCGAATTCGAAGTTTTATTTTCAGGTATCCCGCTAAGCATTTACGGGGAAGAAAAAAAAGAATTCTGGATCACAAGTATTTGTCCATTCGTTTATTTGAAAATTGGCATGACATGAAGAAGAATGATGTAAAAAAATGGGGACTAAAAGGCCATGGCAAGAGAGCACGAAGTTGAAGATGAACGAAGGATGATTTATGAAAGGGAACCAAAAAGGGGGTACCAAGTGTATTAACGAAGACTAAAACAAACAACAAAAAAAAGACTAAAAAATGCCTCATTTATAGATTTGGCCCTTGGACCTTTTCCTTAAGCCTGAAAATGTTTAAATGTACCCAGCTAATACTTTATGGTGGTGGTGCAGTGAAAATTTCACCAATGACAAAACATAAAAAATTACTGGACCAAAAATATATTTCGAAGAATCCATTTTTGACTCTCAATCCCTGAAGGGTTTTAAGAATTGTAGAAAGAAGAATTCATTAAAAATTTTGTTGTTACTTGTTGAATTTGTTGAACATGTGTTAAAAAAACGATTTTTTGTTTTCTCCAGATTTTCTCCAGATCTAACGATTTTTTGTTATAAAATTTTTTAAATATTGAGGTACATAAACTTTTCGATAAAACAATGTGTTTATTATTATTAAACTCTTAACCGCGTACCTACATTAACTATAAAACATTTAAATAAAAGTAAATCAAGTATGTAGTTCCATCTACAATCAATTATTAAAAATATATTTGTATAAATGTAATGGACAAATAAATACTTATATGTTACAGTTACATGAACATATGACGACGATGCATATACAACACAACGACAACAAAACGAAACAGTAAAGGGGGCATGGTGTACACAGTAATCAAACTTTTACCACTACCATACGACACAATCCCGATAAAAATCCCCCACCTATTTAACTTTATCCCGCGACGTCGTCGTCCGTCTACTATATCGAATATGTTTGAAAAGACTATCAAAGCGACGTATGTATAATACATACATATACCACAAACAGACTGCATAATATGTGAACGGGACGCGACCCCCCACCACTAGAATGTCAAACTCTATGATGCGTATGTGTGTGTGTCTATCTGTCTGACAGACAACATACATTAACGAAAAACTAGAGAACTATAAAACTATCCTTATTTAATTTACTGATTATCTCTTTTCTGTTTGTTGTTTGTTTGTTTTTTATTTTTTAAAAACATATGTGAGAGAAAATTATGAAAATTTAAGAATTTGTTTGTATGAAAAACCAAAACAATAACAATAATCAATTTTTCGGTGAAAGTTTCGTGTTTTTATTTATTTTTTTTCTTTTCAAAAGTGTACATAGAGTTTTTATTATTATTATTGAATGGACCAATGGATGCTGCGACGAGAGATGATTCTACATACATTTGCCCGTAGGGAATGCATGTTTCAGTAGTGTATTGTCTACATTCATATCCAGATCGTGTTTTTTTTTTAATGTTAAATAAAAATAATAAATAAATAGTTATTCATTTGTTTTTTTTTTTGTCAAAAAAAAAAAAAAAACAAAAGAAAAAAATAAATTTAGTCGTTTGTCGATTGTGTTTTGTTAATAAATTTTGTCGTGCTAAATAAAAAACAAAAAGTGAATTAAAATGAATCAAATAAAATGAATAGTGTTCTTTTAATTGTTGTGATATATTTGACGTAAAAAGAAAATTATAAATTTGTGAGTGTATGTATATAAACGTATGGCGTTTCCATGGAGACAACACAAATTAACATTATGCCGACGTCAACATCATCGTCGACGACAAGTTTATATTTTCAAGGTCGTGGACGGCGAAAACAAGCGAAACCACGACGAAAACAAGGTAAATAGAAAAATGTAGAATAATTTTTGTTGTTGTTTTTGTATAATAAATAATATACGTATATTTTTTTATTATTATTTATTATTTTTCTGTGTGTTTTTTCGGTTTTATTTTGGTTGTATTCAACATGTGGTCGATTACCTCTCTTCTCTCGACTCGACGTTATAATATGGTGAAGTAGAAATACCTACATCGACACACAAACCATATAACTGACTTTTGTTGTTGTCACATATTCTTTGTTGTCGACTCTCATAACAGCACCAAACGACGGACGTAACACAAAAAAAATGAAAACTTTTTTTTTTCAAATGATAATATAATTTTTGGTTTATAATTCTCTGGGTAACATATGTAAATGTTTCGTCATATTTTTGTATCAATTTAAGAGGGAATATGGTTAAGAGAAACTTTTTTTGAAAAAAAACTTTAAAAGTGTCATTTATATTTTAGTTTTAGAGGTAAAAAGGTCTTTCTGCCTTTTAAGAATGATTAATTGTTTTGATATGTTTATTGTAACTTGTATTTTACGTTTTAAAAATATGTTTCACGTATTATGAAAGTTAAAACTCAATATGATTTTAACTTAAATTGAAATAACACGCATGCGCTACAATGCGCATGCTCTGTTTACGTGTGGCTATGACTCCTACAAGTTGTTTGAACTTTTTAAAAGCTTTAATTAATCCAAACACATGATGACAAATCAAAATTAACGTTTTCTGCGCCTAAGTCTTTGTTAACAAATGGAATTTCCAGTTTTTAATATGAGAACCCATCTTCGCTTAACAGCTTGTTGTTCACATCAGTAGAATGAGACATTTTCGAAGTAAGAAGCCCGATATTATTCGATTGAGAATATCTTTAATTATTGTTAAAGTATTAAAAATTGTACTGTTTCTTAAATTCTCTTAATATTTGTCAAATTTAAAAATTAAAACAATTGCGTTTTGAGGTGTCAAAATTAAGACAAATAATTAATTGACTTACATTATTAATATTTTTAAATGTTTGTTATTTTGTTTCTATGGTATTAACAATACATTTTGACAAGAAAACTGCTATTTGATTATAAATCAAATAAATTATAACCAAATAAATTGAATAGAAACTTGGCCAGACGTGTAAAATTTGGCACACATAAAACAGCTTTTTGGGTGGTATTCTATTATCTTAAGGCGGTACTTATTCTGGTCTAGAAATTTAAAAAAAAATTGGTTTGGATTTATTTTTGCATATTTTCAAAGGTTAAATCTTTAAGAATATGTCCTTAAACGGATTTTTCAAAATTCAAATTATTTTCGAGGATAGAGTGAATTTTCTGTTAATGAAGTTCGAATTGATCGCTCTGAACTGCGTAATTCAGGTGCTTCAAAGAGGCAAAACAGAAGAAAACGGTTACCAGAAATAACTTGGCAAAACATTGCATATGAAGTAGAAAAAGGCCCAATGTATGGATCTGGGACCGCCGTTTAATCCAAAGTGTCCTCAAACTTAAAACTCGCTTTTCTCGAGATGATTATCATGATATCAAAAGTTCTTCTTTACCGGTTCCTGTGAAATTTGGTGGGAAACTTCTCTATAAACCTCTGTATTGTGTGTGCCTGTGTCCAGACGATAGTACCTTTATTGACCAAGAATTTATTTAACCAGAGTTCACCGTTTTATTGTAGCCCCCTTTTGATTGATTTAAGGAATGGACACAAATTGAAATTAATAAAGGATAAATTACTTTAAAGTCCAATAACAAAGGTCCCTTCCAGAGGTAATTTTATTATCACTGAAACTTCGATCAGTTTCTATTCATAAAATAAAATATAATTTTTGTGTTTGTTTTAATCTACCTAATTAATTGAAAAATAGATAACATATTACTTTTTCCAATCATGGAACAGTGTTTACAATGAAGAAATCGAGGTTATGACGTCAAACATATACAAGTCATAATAAGTCAGCATCCGTGGAGATAACCTCTGCCAATTATATTATTGCACCGTGTGCGTTTCAGTGTATAAAATATTTTTAAAAAAAAGCTATTATTATGTTCTCCATAGATATTTATTATCTCGTCAGCACTCGGGTTTTGAGCGTTTTGCTCACACTCGATTTAAAACAATATCTTTTATTTTTCAAATGGTATATGGGGTTGAAACTTTCTTCATATAATTTTATCTATTTCCGAATTATTACTTTTTCAGCTTTTATCAGCCAATCTACAATTGTTTTAAATAAAATTCTCTCAAGTCCTTCAGAAATTGTGATAATTTTACTCATCACGAGAGTAAAAGTGTAAGCAAAGAAATATCAACTACGTAAATTTTCGGATCTGTTCTTGTACTTTCGTTAGTTTAGTCGTACTAAGGTAATAAAAAATACTTGTGGTATAAATTTGGTGAAATTAGTTAAAATGAGTTGAGTTATTAAGATTATTTCCCTACTCTAATATTTTTACTTTCAAACATCATTCAATAATCTCGTAATCAAACTATTATTAATTAACTAGTGCATTACAAAATAAATTAACATCAAATCATGTAGAGGTTATGATTTACAAAGCTAATGAATATTTAACGAGCGAAATATTTGACGCATGCTTAGAGCGTGTGAGCAAATCTTTCATGACGCGTTTACCGAACAAAAGACACGAGTGCTGACGGTTAAAAAAAAATTTTTATTGAAGTCGTATGATTTAAAAAAATATAATTAAATGCTCTTTGTACAATTATGACCATGCGCTAATTTTTGTTGTTGAAAAATTTTATCTGTAGTTTTTTTTTTTAAATATTAATTATGTTTTATTGAACGAAATATAATACAGGTCAGGTAATTTTATGTTTGGAAAAAAGGGCAAACGAACTGAATAAGTACCTACTTAATATGAGTATAATTCCATTTACATTTTGTTTTTATGGTTAAGCCGTTTCAATTCTCAATTTATAGTTCCTAGGAGTAATTGACGACACAATTGATTTAATTCGATAGTATACCAAACTAACTGTGAACAACCCGCTTCGCTGGGAAAGTTCAATTTTAAATACAAAGACTATTGTGTTCTAACCTTCACTTCACATGCCGTCACTTAACCCTTAAACGAAAAAAAGTTTCGAATTATATTCGGGGAAAAATGGCCGCCATCGTACATGAATCTGTTTTTAATCAGATTTTAAACCTTTAATTTTTGTTAATCAGCGAAACCTTAATGTGCGCTCACGAAGAATTGTTCACTGGATAATACATTTCAACGGAAGTTATAGCTGTATTCACAACAATCTCAGTACCGTCTACTTACGTAAAAAAAAACGGTTTTTGTTATCGCAAAAGAAATACTATATTTTTCAAAGTTCAAAAGGTGTTTTCAAACTGTAATTAAAATAATTAAATATGTATTTTAATATTTTCCTATTACGCAATTAAGTGAAACGTTTCCAAGTAATTTTATCAAATAATAATATATCGATCAATAAATACTAACACAATTTATACAGAGTGTTATGCGTTAACGACAGAAAACTATTCGAGATTTTGACACAATATTTATTCTTATAAATATAACAGATGTGCTTAATTATTTTGAATACTCGGCTAACAAGTGGGGGGGGGGGTGAGGCTATAAGTTTAACATGTCCGTGACTAGAAATTACTAAGAACATTCTCGATCAAATAACTATTCAAACAAAACTCAAATTGATTATTCCGGCTAGAAACTATGATGTTACAGGCATCGTCAGAAATACATAGGCTCGTTTAATTAATAACACCCGTCTTAGTTATAGTACAGTGAAAGATGTTACAAAAATCGGCTTATAAAACAAAAATGAAAGAAACCGTTCGCATAATAAACAATAAATTTTTAATTCAATGAAACGGTCAATGTTAAAGTACACTTAAAAAAAACTTTTTCAAATAATCTAAAAATATTATACATGTATAACGTATACGTAATTCAAGTTGCCTATTTATTAATTTTGTCAGTCAACTTTAATATTAACCATTCCATTGAATTAACATTTTATTGTTTATTAACAAATAGAAACATTTGCGGTACTAACTCATGCGTTACTAATGATATTTGACACCTGAGAAACACATTCCATGAGGTTTTAGCAAAATGCGAACGATTTCTTTCATTTTACTTTATTTGTAACACCTTTAACTGTATTATTAGTCGGGGGTTAAAAATAGTCTGAAGTCAGTTTACTCCATGAAGGTTATAAAGAAGGAGAAAGATCGCTATGTACTAAAGCATTAGCGCACCTGTCCCTGAAAATTTGTATAATTTATAGTTCATTTTTAAGCCACCAGCCGCGCTGTCATCAAGAAGTTGTATCTCCGAAGCTAGCTGTTTATGAGTACAAGTAGACGAAGTTAGTTGCATAATGTACAAATTGATATATCATTTCAAATTAACGCACAACAGCCCGCTTTTATTGATACTACTTAGCGGTCGCAGCGCCTCACTTATTTTATCCATATTTCGGGGACAATATTTTCTATAGCGATCGTTCTCCTTCTTATAAGCTTCATGGTTTACTCAGTCAGTAGAAAAATAACTACTAACTTCCTTATGTGAGTAACACATCATACCGAAGCTTAAGCTTAAAAGGTACACGCAATATATTTACACTAATGGCGGCAGTTTGGTCATTTCAATTTCTTAAATACATTAAATACATCATGTATAGAGAAGTTGATGATGAAGATGATGACTGAATGGGTTTATAAAGGTTAAAATCATATATTTTACTTCAAAATTATTATTATTAATAATTATTATAAATGAGAATTTTATCAGTAAATATAATATTATTATAAATGTCTTTACTTTATTTTCTTATATAGATTTTTTGAACGGAAAAAATAAATTTCATTTTATTAACTTTATCTTATAATTTTATTTTGATGATTATTATTAAATCTT
Source organism: Chrysoperla carnea (assembly GCF_905475395.1). Lineage (NCBI taxonomy): Eukaryota > Metazoa > Arthropoda > Insecta > Neuroptera > Chrysopidae > Chrysoperla > Chrysoperla carnea. Next base: position 126,033,945 of record NC_058337.1, on the reverse strand, counting down.
ATTATAATTATTATAACACAAAAAATCATTAACTATTTAATGTTATTTATAGTTTTGTTTTTAATTATTTATAAATTACTCTCTCGATTAATGTATACAACTTGCTTCAATCTGTACTTATAGTCCCCAAAAGTTCCAAGCTTCGTGAGTGCCTTCGTTTTGTTGAGTTTTCCATACTTTAAATTGTAGCGATTAATTAATTCACCCGTGTTTTGATTATTTACGATCACATATTTCTTATTTATTGTAAGTGCAAGATTTTGTGGTCTAAATGTAAAGATAATTTTATCCGACGAATGTTGGTTGGAGTCCACCGTCCGTAGCACGTAAATTTAACAAGGTATTGGTAACTGGTTTTTGCGGAAATGTTTAATAAATATATGAATAATTTGTCGATCGTATTGTCCGACAAATTTTTTGCGCCGCTTATCCAGTCTGACTTTGTAAACATGTCATTTTCACGTTCTTATGTAAAGTGACTACCAGAAATGTTATGTTTATTGGCATGTTTCGATCGTCGGGCTGGATAAACGGTGCAAAAGACTTGGTCGGACAATACGATCGACAAATTACGAGCGTGACGCAATCTTTAAGGGCACTTCTGCAGATATACCCTCCTATTCCATTAATTACCATATCTTGCCCGGATAAACATTTGTTGGAAAATTATGCCCAATATATTAAAAGGTGATCCAATTTTAGTTTCCTATGTTTGCAACTCTGTTAATTTGAATGCTATGAATACATTCGCTTGTTTCAAATGTCAAATGCTAGGTTAAACCATTTCATTTTAAATATGAATCCCTTTATCAATAGTTCAATTCTCAAATTATTCACTTGTTTTACGAAATAATAATTATGAAAGACCTATATATAGATTTTTGCTTGGAGATTATAACCAATTTAATCGTCCTAATGAGCGAACAATTCGCTTCATTGTGCAAAAACTTGAGGAAACTGTAAGTATATTGGAGATAGAGTCAGATGTGTGTTTCATTACAGCGTGCAATAGTCAAGAAAACGCAAATGGATTTGTAGGGTTTTATTAAGAGTCGCGTCTATATCAACAAACCTGCAACATAAAAGGCACTTAAAAGGTAACATTTTTTGTCAAGTTATAGCCGAAATAACCCCACAAAACTTGTAAAAAGTCATGGAAAATTGCCTCGAACGAATAAACTTGCTGGAAACGTCCCCGAGGCGGCTATTGGACTGATATAATTTTTCATATTTTATAGACTGTTCCTAATTTTCGATTATTAAAAATTATGTAAAATAATATTATATTTTGTGTGTTGTTTTTTTTTTCTTTAAATTAAAATTAGGAAACCCAATTTGGATCTTAATAATTTACCAAGAATGATAAAAATTCACATGATCTTATAAATAGCTTAAAATCAAAATGAGTACTCGCAAACCCTTCTTTGTTCTCTACCATTATGTACACCCAAAATTGCTTGTTCTTTCATTCTTGAATAGGTACACCTAACAAGAAGAAGAATGAATAAAAATGGCGATGTATGTGACTAAGTAACTGATACAGTGATACTTATAAAGGTAAACTATAATGGTCGGTTACTATTGATGAGATCATATTATAAACAAGTTTTTTGTTGGACATAATATGGATGGAGGGATAAAACTGACTCGGTTTATTCTTACTAGAAATAAAGAAAGGTGGGGTTCACATAATAAGAGTTTTACTCTGTATATACCTATTATACCACCATGAGAGAGCAAGCACGTCTTCTTCACAGAGCATCATCATCACAGTTTGTATATAGTTTTATATTATATTTCCCTTTATAAGTGTTAATGGTTTCCAGGTGTTACTAGGCGCCAATAAGTCGCACCATCTTAACATTACTTCACCTTCATCTTGGTTTTACACATTATATGTATATATTGTTACATATAAATAAAATATTTTTATTCGTGTTCAATGCGCGATTGATGACTAATAATTTCAATTCTTATTATCAATATAAAAATATATACTCATAAAAAAAATACATTTTTATTTATTTTTATTAAAGATGATTTCATTAGTTCAACTTATAAAATTGAGTACTATAATAAATTATTGTAGAATAAAAGCTTACAACGCCATGAAAAAATTGATTTCAAGACGGAACTGAAATATGGCCTTTACTGTGTCAACTATTGCGCCAAAAACATGGTTTTGATGAAAATAAAATTACTCGTTCATCTCAAAAATTTTTTCCTTTTGTTTTTCAACTTGTTACATTTGCAATATGTTGTGACATGTTTCGGACAATGAATCCATTTTCAAACTGTGATGAATACTTCAATTTTTGTTTCTGTAAATTGTTATATGATTTATTATAAACCTAACTCAATTATTAGTTTTATAATTAAATCATAATTTTAAGACATAGTCGAATCCAGTGATAATTAACTAAATCACTCACAAGTGACTAGACTTCATTCTAAAATTACTGTCATTCCGATAGATAGAATCAGAAAACAGATAGAATCATGACTTAATTTGAAATTGATCTGATTCCTTGATGAGAGCATATGAAGTGGGAATAATTGTTGGCAACGTTTTCGAGACTTTTTCTTAAGGTTGTTTGAATCTCGATTATTTCTCTCCTTATTGAATTTGGTCAGGATCAAAGTATGTTTGGCAATGCGATAGGCGCGTTAGTACTTAAAACAATCGAATTTTTGTCTTGGAAATCGAAATTACCTATACATCCTTCAATTATAAAAAGCATATTAAAATTAGAGCTCCACTAAAATGACTTGAATATGTTTGATCGCTATTTTCACAGCTTTTTTCGAGAAGGCGCACAAGTTAACGGAGTCACTTGTGCCCTCAACTGCCCGAAGTAATTCATATCTACCTGATTTCAATTAGAAAATAACCACCCAGAATTTAGGAATCATCAAATCAACTTTCTGTTGTCGTTGCAAGCTTTTATACAGGATGGGTTATTTTAATCTATACACCAAAATATCTCGTTTTGTGGTTAACCAATCAAAAAATAACTTTGACAATAGTTGCCGAGCTTGATGAGAGACATTCTGACGTCTGATTGAACCTAGTTCTTCGAGTTTCTTTCATAGAAGATTTAGATCCAAAATGGTAAGAGATAGAATAACACTTGAAATTAAAAAGTTGAAGCATTTTTTCGAAAAATATTAGCTTTCGGAGGAAATGCCACTTAAAATTATGTTATTATTGCATTTAATCACAAGCAAATACGACTAAAAGTTTATCGCTAGTTGTAGGTTAAAGTCCTGGACATAGGCGAATTTCCTCTATTACCCGATAACTTTTAGCTCCTCGTAGTTTTTTTTATGAGGATCAACTTTCTAATTTGAAGTGTAATTCTATCCCGTACCGTTTACGATATAAATTGGGTATTACAGAAACTCGAAGAACTTGGTCCAATCTGTTAATTAGAACATGATATCTACCTTCAAACTCTACAACTTTTCTTCAAGTTAATTTTTATTAGTTAATTACAAACCGAAATATTTAGGTGACCTGACTTGGAGCTTACTGGTATGGAACGCCAAACTACTTTTCATTGTTCCCAATAATGTTTTTCCCAAGAATTTCTGCGCAAATTCGATCAATTTTTAGACACCTACAAATATATATTTTCTATTACTTCCCTTAGAAAAAATTGGTTATCATATTTCACATGTATAAATAGTAATTTATTAGAATATATTTCTACCTTCTTCGAAAAAAGGTAGATATATATATATATAACTATAACCACAACAAAACTATTCTACTCAGAAATAAATTTCTTGGAAAGATGAATTAAATTATATATTATACTTCTATAACTATAATATAGGTGAATGTTAGAATGAATAAAGTGTTAGAAAATAGAAAAAGATAGTCAATTCATATAAGATAAATCATGTCGCCAAGAGGGAAAATGAATTGTCGTGTGTATACCTACCTATATGAGAGTGTAGTAGGTATGTGGTTTGATTTTCATAGAAAATATTGAAGAACTTAAATTGCTAATACGAACTTTTGTATGTACCTAGGCTAGACACGAATACAGAGAGGTCGATATAAAGTAATTATCTATATAGATCCCAATTCAAGGTAAATTTATGTCAAGTGTTCAGTTTGGTTTTAGCCCCCGCTAACAAAGAGGGGTGTAATAAGTTGAACGCATCTGTGAATTTGTGTTTTATGAAATTCTAAAACAAATACATTTTTCTGATTTTTCCGATTTTTTAACCTTCAAGAAAATAACCAAAAATTGGGATATACTTTTTTTTCCAATTTCGATATAACTTAACAAATAACGTAAATGTGATTAAAAAATTGAAAAATTGTATTCATTAAACGCTACTCGCTACATTGACTGAATCTCTCCGTAATTCCCCTATTCATAAACGATTTTCGACAATATCTGTGAAACAAATCATCAATTAGCTTGAGTTTTGCATTTTTGGGCTAAAAATACTCCATTTTAACTGAGTTTAACAAATTCTGAAACAAAAACTTTTTTCTAATTTTTCGATTTTTTCTAAGGGGTTTTCTTAGAAAAACCAAGAAAAATTTAAAAAAGTTTTTTCTTCGAATTTGGATAAAAATCAATATGAATCTAAAATATTCAAAAATTTTGTTTACTTTAGGATTTGACCATTAGTTTCTGAGATATTACCAAAAAACCAATACCAAGAGTAAAATCTAGGAGCGATTTCAGACGATCACGAAAACTATAATTCAAATTTACGAATAAATCATAGTTTTGTGTTTTTTAAGATCATAATTCCCTAAAACTTTAGAGTATCTATAGCCGTTGGAAATACATATAGAATATAAAAGCTTTCGAAATGTTTAAAGTCGAGCAAAGTGTTTCGCCTCAAAGATATATTTATTCTATTGAGTCTGTTACTTATTTCGTGAATATTTCTTTATGATTTGAAATATTTTTGATTTAAGGATTTGGCTAAATCCGAAAACTGTAAAATGATCCAAAAATTTCATAAATTCGGAATACGATTTATATTATATTTTATTAAAAAATCATTTAACTAAATTCCCTGTAACAAAAGAAGATGAAACTGATGCAGATGGTTTAGTTATATAAGTTATGACAAGAGATATGAGAAAGACAACCAACAGAACAGAGTATTAAGGCCAATCGTTTGACTTGAAAGATATTGTAGGTATGGTCGAATATGAAGAACATGGTGGAGGGTTATAAAAGACATTCAAACTTCAGTAGTGTTGGACTGACTAAGTATATGTGTCTGTATTATAGATATAAGAAGTAAGAGGTAATATAACAGTCAATTTTACCTATACTGACGTCAGCACATATTATAGTGTCGTCTGAAATGTTATTATGACTAAACCACCATCATATAATTTTCTTATACCTATCATATAATCAAGTGTGAGTAAAAGACTCATTTCTTAAAATTATAAAGCTTTAAAATTATAGATACGAAGTTTTCTCAACGAAAAATACCGAAAGACATTAAATATTAATGGTTTTAATTCCTAAATTAGTTATAAATTAGTTAATAGAAAAATTTATAATATCGACATGTACTGCAAGGATTGAATAATACTAGGGATTCAATAAAACTTTATAAATACATTTTTTGATTTTCAAAGTTTCCAAAAATCACAAAAAATTCTCAAGTCGTCGGGCTTTTTATTATTAATTTATCGTTTAAAGTTGGCTGAAAAACTGATCATATAGGTTATCCTTTTCAATTGGATATTTCTATATAAAAAAATCTAGAGAGTGTGATAAAAAACTATCAAAATATTTAGACAATTTTATAGTTTATAATAAAAACATAAAAATATAAGATCGTCGAAAATATAAAAACAAAATTTTAATTTAAATTTGTGTTCATCGAAGATCCATGATTTGCTGAACAGAGACGACTATAGTTAGAGTAGTAATGATTGAAGAGAGATATCTATATTATCAAATTTGTAAGCAGCACACAATATATTATATATTTTTGTAGTTGCGTCTTATTGTAAAGTTAAAAATAACACATTATTTGACTACAAAGCAAGTATTTGGTTCAAATGTATGTACCGTGCAATAAATCAAAACTTTTTTACAATTCTGTAGGGAAACAAACATCTTAACTAAGAACTATTTTCATTATTCGAACTTCTTAATAAACAATAACAAATTGAAACCAGAAGGTGGATTGTTTGGGAGGTTTTTAGCACCATCATCTACATGGGGAGTTGATCATATAACGTCCTTGAATGTATATATATATATATATATATATATATATATATATATATATATATATATATATATATATATATATATATATATATCCGTATTTGTACCCGAGAATCCTAAGCTATGTTCCACTCCTGAGCTATACTATGAACATACTTAAATTCACTAGGTAGCTAGATCTCATTCAGCTCTTTACACATGTATTCACTTTATGTCTGTCCGTCACATATATTCACTTTATGTCTCACTCTACAAAGCGACCAACAAATTAATAACATTAATCTCGTATGACTTAAGTTGCTTTCGTAGCTATAATGAGAGAATGAATGGTTGATTTCTACGAAAATGATGAGCAAAAGTCAGACTAGACCAAATTTAACCAATATTGTCTTATTGCTTAGTTCAAAGAGCTTTGCATCTTTGTATTGTATGTTGATTATGATCTTGCACATTGGTAACATCAAGTCTAATTTGTAAAAGTAAGAACCCAAATATGATTTTGGTCTTGATTTTGTTTATCACTAAAGGTCTGGTTATTTAAATGTTGTTTTACTTTATTTTCAAGATACCGACTTTTCCTTTTCTGCTCGTACATGATCTGGTTCGAAAGTGTTTTCAATGTGTTATTTTTTGATTAGCTAACATTCAAACATTTTCGAACATAATGTATATATATACATATCACCTTCTTCATAACCTAGGTAGTCAAGAAGAAGGTCTCATTCACCTACCTACACCTAAGTGAAATAATAATAATATTGCTGACTTTGCAAAACTTACTTTTCTAAGTTGAAATCTCTACACCTTTGTGTAAAGTAGAAGTGATGAATCTAATATTATTATACGTTTATATCTATCCTTATCTGATACATTATATTATTTATGATTGAACTATTTTATCTTATTTAATATACGTATACCTTCGACTACACCTATATGTATATATACTCGTTTTCCTTTGGGTATATTATTAATAGAAGAAAAAAAAGACATTTTGATGGACAAAGATCTTGTGTAAGGGAATTTTGTCTATTTATGCTCTATATTTTTCATTAAAATGAAAATATTTCACGCACTTTAAGCAAATTCTTGTGCAATAAACGTGCTATTTGATATAATCGAAAAATATTGCTTACAAAACCTTTCAAATCTTTTTATACAAAAATAATTGTTTTTCATAAAATTTATTGAATTATCACGTGCTAATACTGAGTTACGTTTGCAATCCTATTAAGGTCCCATGCAGGAATTAGAGATTTGAGATTCACTTAAAAAGTCGTTACAAACAGTAACTGACTAGGTCGATTACCTAATATTAAAAAAAATGCAAAAATGTAAAAAATACTGTTGATTTTTTCTGGTTTCTGAAAATTACTCTTCTGTAGCCGAAACTTTCAAGACAAAAAATGATCGAATAAGTCATACCTTTCGTAAATCTGAAGATTTTCCCGTTTTCTGGAAGCTCTGTTTTGGAATTCTTAAAGCAAAAGATACTTAAGAAACATTTAAGAAAAGTAAATTGCAGAAAATAAGTTGTAATTGGATTGATTAAGTAAATTGTATCTGAAATCAGTTGATCATTATTTTTTTCTTCCCTCTTTCTCATTTTCCAGTCATTCTTTCCCATTTTCTGTCACAATTGAGTTGTGCATACCTAAACATTGCGCTTACGCTAGATAAAATGTGTTATCAGAGCAATATTGAAGCACTGAATTAATGAATCCGACAAGACGTGCAAATCCCTAGCGCAATGGTGTGGAAATTTGTGAATAACATCAAGAGCCTAAATGGCCAAGCGGTCTAAGGCGTTAGTCTTTGACCGTTTGTCGACGTAGACTTAGGTTTCGGGTTTGAATCCAGACAGAGGCAGTGTGAACAATTATAATTAATGGGGGCGGTAAAATTGATCATATTGTCGTCGTTTGGATAAGAACGAAGTATCCAACTCCACCCACATCAAAATGTAATTGTAAATATGTATGAAAGTTAATTAAATAAATATTAACAAATAATGAAGTGGGTGGCCTATGTTATAGGCGTATATGTCAGAGAAACGGAGGTTAAACCTCATTATTATTATTGAATAACATCAAGACTCACCTGCAAAATTGTCTACGCGGATGACTATTTATTGGAGTTAATACTTATAAGGAATTTTCTTAAAAACAATTAACTTTCTTCAGTTCCTAATTTTCGTTTACAAGATATTGGAAGAATTGGTGGCATTTCTTTTTACAGCGTTTTCTAACTCACTTCCTTGCACTACCCTGAATATCAATCTTTTCATGGCTTTTCATTTGCCATGAAACCAACTAATGAAAATCTTTTGTTCTCTCTGTCTATACCAGATATGTCTTGTGTATGTTCCTCAAAAGATTCCTTTTTCCCAGGAATGTTTTTAAAAAATCCATAATGAAATAAATAGCATTTTATGCATTCAAAATATTTATGTTAATAATTATAACAATTCTAATTCACCGTAACGTACATAATAAGGTAAATCCTTACATAAACAAGTTTTTTTTCCCGCATGGCATTAATGACACGCGTACATACATTCATTCAAATAAAGCCATAACTATAACCTTTATAATAAAATAAAAATATATATACCTTTATATATAAATCTGAAAGTAATTAACATACAATAAACCTTAAATTATTATTAGATCTATTTAAAATGAAAAGGTATTCAAATACATGTACATACACACGGGGGGAATAAATATAAGTAAAACTTCTCTTTGGGATTAAGTGTACACAATAGAGCGAAAAAAAAATTGATTACTATATATAGCACACGTTCTATTGATGCATTCAGGGTGTAAGTAGTGCACGCGAGTCATCACAGGGGGAGAAATATAATATAAACGGTGGTGGATATGACCTTCAAGGTCAGATAAATGTCTGGCGGACTAAATCTATTAATATAAATTATTCGCGACTCTAAGATGCTGACCTGATCGGCATGTTTTAATAATGAATCCGCATGTAGGGTGTAACCACTTACCTTAGAACGGATTTATGAAAAATATACCAAAAAAATTTCTGTAAAAGTGTCCAATTTTTGTATGCAAGGACTAAAAACTTCAGAACTGAATCAACATCTCTATAGTCGACAAATTCAGCCCAATAAATTCGTAGTTTCAACAATACCTCGGGTCTGTAAAATTTTCGATCTAATTGTTCGGGGTATATTTTTTCCGATCACTAGTCCCTATCTCTTCGAACATTCTAAAATAAAAAGAACGAGAAGAATGGAATAAAAAAGTTGTTTACAGTTTTATACTCTTTTCAACGGAGTGCGAAAAATCTGTCATTTGTTCTGTAAGCCTAAAATAGGACCTGCCCCGGTTGCATTTAACTCTGGTGAGCGAGCTTCAAATTACAGAGAGAGTGTTGGATGTCTTGGCGTTTGTGATATAAAGGCCGAGACTTTTCCTTGGTCTGTATAGGAAGGCCTTATTTGGAGTAGGGGATATAGAAAAATCATATATAATCCACGGCCAGAATGTTCGAATCCTTGGCGTATGTGAGGCTTCGCTTTGCAGTTGTGCAGGTCTGAAGATGAAGTAATAACTGTATAACAATTGTATTGAAGCCTAAAAATTTGCAGAAAACATGATCAATGATAAATTTCTCTAAAATTGGTTATATTATTTCCTACCATTTTATTGAAAACACGAAAGTATTATTGAAGTAAAACGCATTTTTAAGTGCCAAACCAAAAAGGGGGTGTTATAACTTTGACCGCTATGTTTGTCTGTCTGTCTGAGTGTCCATGTTTGAAAGGTAACTTGATGGGGAGTATTTTTAGCTATGTTTCAAGTGCAATTTTAGGGATCCCTACCGGGAACAACTAAAAAATAGGCGATGATCCTCAAGATCAGTTCAGTTTGAAGAAGGCTCTAGGGAGAAAGGTAATTTAATGGAGAGTGTTTTTAGATACCTTTCAAGTGCAAGTTTAGGGTTCCGTACCCGATTTTTTTTAAAAAATTTGTTAACACTTATTATCTCAAATTAATCGCATGTTGCATTATCGTACCTAATTGTAAAGATAACATAAACATTTTGATTTCGATTCTCCAGGTGGAAGTAATAACATTCTGTCAGTAACTGAATAAAATGTTTGCAATATATTTTAAGTATATCACCAAGTTGCTTCTGCTGCTCAATCAATTCGCTCAGATGCATTTGTTGTTGTTAAAACCCTGATCCTGCCGCATAATAACAGATGAAAAAAAAAAGGGAATTATAATCAATATATATAAGGTATGATAAATAAAGCACTATTATGTTTACGCGTCCAGGTTTTCAGTTGTTTTTTCTATTTATAGGGAGGGTAGGAATGAATTCCACTGTGTGATAACGAATGAATAGAAAGGTGCATTGTTCGATTTTATTGTGTGTAGGATTTATATTATTGAATCTTTAAATGAAATCAAATTACGTCTTTTTTTCTTTCGTGTATTTGTGGATTTAGTTTCACTTTGATAATGTAGGTTCAGTTTTATGAGGTTGGCTTTAAATAAAATTATTGGAACAGTCGTCATAGAACAAATAAGAAAATACAAATTATATTAAAATATTTATTGTTTTGTGTTTGAAGATTGTATTAAAAAAATATACTCGTTCTACTTTTATTTAATATAAAAAATTTGGATTTTTTGATTACATAAAGGTCTGATTATATTAATTTACTTATTTCATTAAACAGGTACACTATATTGGGTGGACTCTCTTTTTATTTTACCACAGGATTTTATTCCGGATATTAAGTCATAATTTAAAAAGTATGTTGGACTTTCAAAAGTTGTATTCGATTTATATCAACAAAGTGGCCAACTTGTGCTAACTTGTTACCAAGGTTCGTGCAAAATAGATTTGTACCTGTCTGTGTATCTGAAGGTACAATACGCTGCGAAATATATCACTAGCAAACGCATTGGTGAAATAAAAAAATTAATTTTTCGCAAGTGAAATGAAAAAATATACAAAAGTTCGTTTATGTATCTTGGAAAACTCATAGAAGTATATTAATAGAGATTTCATGAGTGACAAAAATTCAGGGAATGAAATGATATAACAATTAAAATAAACCCATATTTTGATGAATCTCTTTGGCTTAGTTTGGAAGCTCTTTAGCCTCGTTTTGGAGCTTGACGGCTCTAAAATTTCAATTTAACCGTATATTGAATACTTACGACCACCACAAACTTCTTAGTTATTATAAATGAAAGAATATTGGATTAAGATCCAGGCCAAAAAAATTTTCTGAAGTTACCAAAGCTGATCATTTGATGATTGGTTATACCATGGCTAGTCAAGCGAACGGTAGAACAGGGGTCAGATATACGCTGTCAAAACCGTACCGATTGCCGTGGTATTTAAATGAATTTACTAAAGCTCCTGTTATACAGATTGTATATTGCATATAAATAACAGTTATTTCAGTCAATCATTTAAATGTCAGCACAGAGCTGGTCAGTCAGCCCTAATGTGTGTATAATAAATAAATAAATAAGATGCAATTCATTTTTTAAACTTTTTTGTTCTCACTAACTGACGGGAGTTGTTCCACAAAATGGTTAGCTGATAATTTGGTATCTATTTATTTAAGTACAACTAAAAAAAATTTAAAGTTTAATGAATGAATTTCGTCTCATTTATTTATTATATAGACATTAGGGCTGACTGACCAGCTCTGTTCTGACCAGTTTTCGCAGAAACGTTTAGTAAATGTATGAATAATTTTATCGATCATGTTGCTTCCAGTCCGACGTTTAAAACAGATCATTTTAACGGGACTGTGTTTACAGACTACCTGCAGGTGTCAGGCAAAAACACCACGTGTAAATGATATAATATTAGAATAGAAAATCACTAAGTCTGATCAAATGGTTGATGCGTTTCGCCAGTCCCAAAAAAAACGCTTAAATAACGTAGAAGAGGAAACTTACATAAGGTGTATTCTTTATTTTTTAGTTCTTCAAATATTGTTCTGGTAAATATTATGGAACTATCGACTGTGTACATGAACACGGTGGTATAAAGTTAACTTTCCTATGAAATTCACCTTTAAAAACAAACCAGAAACAACAAAAAATCCCCACATGTGTACGTTTTGTATTTTGATACTATATTTTGTAACGTGTATTTGTTGTATATTTTTTTTTTCGAAACAGATGTGTGCTAAAAGTAAGGTACAATGTACATACATAAATCGTTACGGCAATATATATATTATCCGTTAATACATCTATTTCTCTTTTAAAAAGGACAACTCTCCTGTTTTTAAATATCTATATATATATATATATATATATATATATATATATATATATATATATATATAGGTAAAATGTATGTACCTTATGGATACACCGGGAACGATAGAGATGCATAATGTTGTTATTTTATTTATTTCCCCCTAATATTCTTTCTTTTTTTTTTCTCCAACAATTGGTACTTAAACTAGTCTGTGTAGTTGATGATAATACATTGTGTATATGGACCTAATTTTAATGTTTATTTGTTCTTTAGAACCTATAAATAATACGTTTGGTACAGTCGATCGAAAAGAAATTGTAATTGTAGAATATATGTGAAAGCTGTTCTAAATTTGAGAGTTTGGTAGTTAGTTTTATGTAACTAGAAATATATAGTTTCATTTATTTTCGGAAGTTCATGAAGCATCCAGATATAGTTGGATAAATACATTCATAATTTCATATAAAAAATGAAATTTACAAAATTAAAAAAATTCCCCACAAATTTTTCGGGTATGGAACTCTAAGCTTGTACTTAAAACTTATCTAAGATCACTCTAAATTAAATTACCTTACTTTTTTCCTAAGAGCCTACAAAAACTGAACCGATTTTGAGGATCATGACCTATTTTTTAGTTGTTTCAGATACAGAACCCTAAACTCACACTTGAAACATAGCTAAGAACACTCTTCAGTAAATTTCCTTTCAAATAAAAAAAAAAAAACAAAATCGGTCTTGGTCCGTAGGACCCATCTTGTACACTATTAGAGATAAGAAAGAAGAGAGAAGAAAATTTTAAATGTAAAAATGTTCCTTATAAAGAAATAAACAACTTTTGTTTGGCAAATTTTTTCATAAACATCACTGTTTACCCTCGAGGGCGCGAATTAGGCGTAAATTGTATAGTATGTATAATATGGCAATATCAGTTATGTATGTGTGACATATATGTATGTGTAACGTGATAGAGTAATCAACACTGTCTATGCATGGCATTTCAGCAATCAATTGTCTGTTTTCACTGTTTTTCTGTAAACTTATAATGCAAACACTAATTTTCAATCGAAATGTTATCAAGAAAATAGTTCTAGGATGGAACTTTGATATCTTCATAATGAAGATTATTACACTGGCCTCGATACGATTGCTAAAAAAGTCTACACTAATTTTCATTGCAATTACTTTTAATCATATTCAGTTCTTGACCGAAATCTAATTCTAATTCTCTTGCTGATTTAAAACACTTATTGAATATTTTATAGTTTAATAGTTGAAAGGGTTATTATAGGTAAACCATTCCAGATTTACTGTGAGCCAACATAAACAATTTAAATAAAATAAAATTCCAGGTGTTTCGAATAAAAAAAAATTAAATCTTTTTATATTAAATTTATGAAATGTACCGCATGATTTTTGTATTAATAACAAAAGTAGGTTATTCTATTTTGTCATTATCAATCCAACGTTCTAGTATTTCTTGAACATTTTAATAAAGTTTCAAATATCACAACTATTAATAATATAAAAGATATTTTATAATTAATAAAACTCACCTGTATAATAATTATTAATAAAATAAAATAATAAGTTTTACCTATATCATTAAATGTTATTAAATATAATACCTTTATCATTTATATAAAATACTAGCAGATATCCGTCCGCTTAGATGGAAAATTTAATAAGAAAATTTTTTTTTATCCTTAATTTCGATAAAACTAAGTAGATAAGGTTATTTTGACTCAAAAAGTGCGAAAATCTGGTGCATTTGTTGACTGGTCGAATAGTTTTTGACATACCAAAATCGATCAAAATATTGCGATATTTCATCAACTCTGCACCCAGTCATTAAATTAACCTGATTTTTATAGTTTTTGATCCAACCAAGACGAACTCCACCTCACTTTTAACGTCCTTAGCACGATATTAATTTCAGCTTAATATCTCTATTCGTTTTTAAGTTATCGTCTTGACAGACAGACGGACAGGCAGACGGACGGACAACCGAAAACGGGCTGATTAGGTGATTCTATGAACACCTATACCAATATGTTGCTGGTAGCATCAATATTTTTAAGCGTTACAAACTTGGGACTAAACTTAGTATACATTGTATATTGCATATATACATAGTATAAAAAGATGGTCAAATGCAACAAATTAAGAACAGATATACCGTACCTAAAATATAATAATAAAAATAATTATATCTTAAAAGGAAACATATATTCAAATAAAAATAAAATAGAAAATGAAAAGCGGGAAATCGGTTGGTTTTTCTTTTTTGGTTAAATGTGTTTGTATTACTACATTTTATATGATTGTAAAATGTTTGAATAAGAATATTATGTGTTAAAACAGCAGGTGATTGACTGTTATTTACCAAAAGTAAATAAATATATCACAGCATGACATAACCCGATTCTTCTATTCCGAATCATATAAATTCCTATATAAACACAGTATCAGCGGATGAATAGAATAGAAAATAGATAGACTACATTTATTTTATGAAAATACAACATGTAGATATTTTTATTAAATTACTATTCAATATTTTATTATTATTATTTTAAAAAGGTAGATTTGAGGAAGAATATTATTATAGTTTTACACTATATAGAGGAAGTTTTATTTTGATGGTTTAGTCCGAATATTGGGAATATAAAATTGTTTTTCTTCTGTAATAATTCTGCCGAAGTATTCATTTGTGAATCTTTCTACACAGCCAAATACATAATTATTAAATTTTAACTATCAGATTTTCATTCAGATAGTATCTAATAGCCTCTTGCGAACAAATTGTTCATTCTTTACATTTGAAAAACATCTGGGAGTTCCATTTGAGAATTTGTGAAGTTGCTCCTCAAAGAGGATATCTTAAAAAAAGCCAATCTAATATAGAGGGAGGAACGTACTTGTGTATATGTATATATATACGTACAAGACAGATATGGTCTAAGTATAATCGTAGGCGTTCCGAAGATCTTTTATCACTTCCAAAGGACTCTATTAGCAAAATAGTCGCGGCTTCTACAGGATACTGGCTAGGTAGCAGACATGTTAAAGACTAGGCCTGACTGTGTATCATGATTATTGCAGGAGATGTCACATTGAGAAGGAGGAAGAAACGGTGACTAATCTTCTCTGTCACTGTCCAGCTCTTGCCTCGAGGAGGTGGACTCACTTGAACCAGCCTTTTTTTAACGAGCTCCCCGATTTGATGTTCGTTGACGTCAAAACACTCCTACTGTTCTTAAATAGCTCCAAATGGTTCATAGACTAGGCGCAGGGGGTGGACCAACCCTTTTTTGGTTTCACAACGGACCCTATCACACTCTAACCTAACCTATCCCGCATTTTAAAATATAGCCCTTTTCCTTCATAATGTATGCAAAAAAAGGGAAAAAATCTTAATAATTTGTCATTTTAGAATTCGAAGTTTCATAATTTTGTCTCAGAGTATTTGTATTTCGTATTTCTGAAAAATAGTCATGTGTATAGATATCACTTTTTAGCGTTTCGTTGTCAAATAGTAAAAAAAGTGTTAATTGCACAATTTTTAAAACTTTTTCATCTGAGAAAAATTTTACCGTCGTTTTAAATATTCGATTCGCTTTAATTCGTTCGAATTGATAAAATATATAATTTTTCGAAATAACTGTCGATGTAACTTAATTTCTTTTAATAAAAGTACAAGTTGTTTATTTTAAAATCGAAAAAATCAACTTACTGCTTCTTCAGAAGGCGAACAAAACTTCCCTATTCTTCCAATTAGGTAAAAACTATAAATGGGTAAAATAGATTTTTTATTTCATTATGGAATTTAATCTGTTACTAAAACTGCATCGTAACGTATGAATGCAAACTATAATCCATAATACCCAAATTTCCTCTATATCTGTTTAAATTCAATTATATGCAACCAGATATACACACATTATATATGTTTTTAAAACAAGATTTATATCGATGAAATTTTTATGTTTGTTGATTTATTATGGAGGGATAACTGTAAATATGGGATTATCTTTTCATGTCATCAATTTCTTATAAATTAAAGACGTGGGGTGGTTTGTATATTTGCATTTAAAAACAGAAGCACAAGCAAAAACACCTTTTTGTATACACCCATTTCTTTCCCTAACTTTAATAACAGACTTGGGAAGATTTACGGGAGATATGTATGAAAAAATTGTAAACCAACTTAAAAAAGTTGTTTCAAATTTAAGTATTGAAAGTTAAATCATAGTAATTCAGCCTGGATTTTTTATATTTCAACCTGTCGCTGGGGGTAGGTGGGGTGTATCTTATCCCATTCCTTTCAGAACATATTACATAATATTATTGAGTCTGGTTTACTTAATTAATATGTTAATAATTCATTCTTAAGTGTTCATTGAAAAAGCTACAAATATTACGATTGATCCACTGTATCCCCACCTTCCCCTATTGTATAGGGGAATGTGGGGCAATTACGAATACTTCAGGGAAAACTGTTACCTATTACATTATCATATTAGTTTCCAGGCTTTTATATATAAACAAGACAACTTTTGAAATAACACGTTAAAGACACTTTATTATTTTATTACTATTTATTAAAATTTGTTTTTTCTGTTAATGTTTTTGTATTTTCGAAACCATCTTTCTAATAATAAAATATCAATTAAATAAACATGCTCTTTGAGAATCACTGCAATGCATAAACTTTTAACGGTGTAAAAAACATATGGTTTAAGAATCACGTAGCAGAAAATATTATATGAAAAAGAATTAAAACATATATCGAAAACAATTTTTTGTTCTTGTTTATTTGCAATGTTGGAAGTTCTGTGCTTGTAGTTTGAGTACATTTATACATATTATAAATATGAAAATTAATATTTCAATTATAAAATGTAGGTCATTTAAATTGTAATAAGAAAAATATTAAAAAGAAAAGAGTATATTTAAAAAAATATAAATTAGTAGGGCCTTTTGTTTTATTTTATTTTTTTAAATATACAAGATGCTAAAAAATGAATGCATTTGAAGTTATTACTGCGTCAAATTAGTGCGGTCAGTATGTATATTATTACTTTCCTGAAAGGAAACTCTGAAACTTAACATGCAGTTTTCCGAAACTATTGGCATTGTGCGTGGGTTTTATTTCAGGAGTTTTCATGGTCATGACATACTACTTTATTAATATAATTTTATGGATGGACATATAACATTGAAAAGCTTATATCATTTTTCTAACAAATTTAACAAGTTATTATGGTAAGTTACATTAAAAAAAAAGTTGTTAACGCAATTTTGACTTTTAATTTCATAATTTGTAATCCAACATTGACTATACCAATTACATGTAAACCATTAAAAAATAGTCATATTTAAAAGAAAATCATCTGATTTACTGTAAATTTCATCAGTGTCCTCTTCACTTACTTAGCACAAAACCAATAAATAGTTATTTACGATACTATTGGGATAACAGCATTATTAACGTACGCCTGCGAAATTTGCAGGTTGGATGGTCACAAAAGTACGTTTATTATTCATTATCACTCGTGTATCATAACTTTATCTACGCCTCTAAAATATGAAAATAAACGATTATTATTATTTAAAATTTGTAATGGCTTATTGAGAAAAATAGAAAATTAAAAAATGTTATTATAGTTACTTGTTATTAGTTTACATTTTGATAGTTTCGAGTGTGATAGTTAATTCATTATGGACTAGTGCGGTAATGAAATCATTACCATCCTAGTGCAGTAATGTACTATTTTTCCCTCACATACTGAGTGAGAAATGTTTTTCTATTCTCTAAAGCGTAGATAAATGAAAATCCACCATATATGATTCATTTTTTTTCTTCGGAGATGTGTATATAGGCACTTTTTTCAAAATGACCGTCATATTTACAAAAATGGAATACACTAGCGATCAAAATATCATTTTCATACACATTTATTGCAAGTAGAATAAAACTTTCGCTCCGATCCAATTTTTAATTAAATATGGGGATTCTTTTTTCGGAAAATATTGATTAATTTTACAGTTAAGAAAAGCGTCCGATATTCATCATGCAGGCCGTGCTCTCCATGAATCTCGTCCAAGGCGGAGGAACGAATTATTTATTATTGTATTTATAAGAAATTTACGGGCGTTCCATCTCAGCTTTATTTCTCTATAGGTGCTAAGCCGTAATTATTTTTAAACACTGTGTATAATTGTATTATCCAGTTTATTTATGTCGGAGGTAAGATTTTTTTTAATGCGAACAAGCAACATAAGCGAGGTGTTGATATTTTTCAATTAATAATACATATGTTTAAAATATATATTATTAATATTTAGGTCATTATTTTTTTTCTTTTTTTTATTAAATGGAATACGTAGAAATAACATTCTTTACTTAGTTAAAACAAGTCACATAAAAACATAAGTATTAAATTACATTTTGAAAAAAAAAAAATCACAGGCGTTAAAACAGTTTCAGGTAAAAATATGCTAAATTCTTTATGTTTAAGAATGATAGTTGACGTTGTATAATTCGGACTTTCAAATTAGTTTCTTTTATTTTCAAATATATTTGGGTCATTCATTCTACGATAAGAGATAATATGTGCGGTAATTATTAAAAAATAGATGCTTTTGATCTTAATAAGATATCGGGCTATTTTTTGCTTTCGATATCGATAAAATTCATTTTATAGGATAATTTACCCAAAAAATAAAAAAATCGTTTATTTAATGATTGGATGCGTGGCTTTTGAGATATAATCCAAAATTGGACACGAACAGTGATTTTCTCAGAAACTATGCATTCTATCGATACATAAACCCAATTTTTATATTTTTCGGGTCAAAATTACCTTATATACAGAGTTGTATCCAAATCGGAAACAAAACTTTTGCCCGATTTTTTCGATTTTTTCCAAGGGATACCGTACCTCTTTAGATAATTGCAAAAAATCGAAACCCAGTTGACCTATGTTGCTCATTTATCGACTTCACTTTTTACGTCCTGAGCACGCTATGAAAATTTCTTTATATCTTTTTTCGTTTTTGAGTTATCGTGTTGACAGATAGACGAACAGACAACCGAAAATGGATTAATTAGATGATTTTATAAAAACCTATATCAAAATTATAGTCGTTATTATAGGCTTGGGACTAAACTTAGTATACCTTGATAATACATGGTGTAAAAAGTAAGTTTAATGTTTGCTAAAAAATTTTATATTTATTTAAAGGTAGACAGATTTAGTAAACCTAATCTGCATTTAATTAAAACAATTGCTTCCTAGAATTTTTACTATTTATCTAGGACAAAATACTTTATAAACATTTTTCGGTACCTTTTTTCAAGCACAGATGTATTAATTATGATTCATAACTTATATATCATAAATTAATATTTATATTTAATTAAAATGATAACTTCAGGAATTATTTATTAGTAATAGTTATACAATTACCACACGTAGAAATTGTAGGACTGTTACTAAAACTACACCTTATGAGGTAGGTTGTAAGCAAACGAAATTCAATCAAATCATATTTTGCCTAAAGAAAAGATTGAATATGGATGATGACAATTTTTTTTTATCACTTCAGGTGGCGAATTCTCACGGGCAGAAAAGTAAAATTGGTTTGTAGCAAATTGTCGTGGCTACAATTTTGTCTATGTGACTTTTTGCGATAAACTTAAAATTTAAAAAGTTATGAGCAAAAAAGTAACAAAATCAAAAATTTCTTTTTTTGCTTAATAACTTTTTTTCTTGTCATTTTATCATAAATTTAGGTGGGAGCAATATTATAGAGAATACGTTTATGAACATTTTTCCGCAAATTTTATTAATTTTTGTTAATTTTTAACGTAGTTACAGGGCTCCAATATCTCCGACTTAATCATATTATCAATCAGTAATTAAAATAGAATAGCTAGCTATCCCATTCTACTCTTCTTCGATGGTCCAGGTTGTCGTTCAGATTCTCCAAGTTGTGGCTTAGATTCTCCAGGCTGTGGCTCAGATTGTAATTCAACATCGAATGTGAAGGTTTGAGGAATGACAGGAGTTAAAGTTGGAGTCATCGTTGGTAATTCTTCTTCAAATTCATTTTCTTCCATTAATTTTGTTACTTCCATAATGTTGGTACAGGTTTCTCCAGAGCAATAGAGGCACACTGTGGAGCACTTCGAACTTTGGATTGGCATCCAAATGTTTCCATGCTTTTTCCAGCCCCGATATTCAGGATTATTGTATTTTCCAAGCCATGATTGGACCTGGTGATACACTCGGAGACTGTGGAAACGGGCTACATCCTGTGTTGGCGGAAGCGATGATAAACTGAATGAAATTTATTGTTACTGTTTTGGAGAATCGTTTGTATCACAACTATAAGTAGCACAACTAAAAGAATAGCATGAGGAAGAAGAAACAGCTTATTAAATATGTTATTAAAAAACGAGAGTAAGGTAAACATGTTGTTCTGGCCGAGTTATCATGCGCATTGATAAACTCGGTCAACTTTGGAGCGCTGTAACTACGTTAAAAATTAACAAAAATTAATAAAATTTGCGGAAAAATGTTCATAAACGTATTCTCTATAATATTGCTCCCACCTAAATTTATGATAAAATGACAAGAAAAAAAGTTATTAAGCAAAAAAAGAAATTTTTGATTTTGTTACTTTTTTGCTCATAACTTTTTAAATTTTAAGTTTATCGCAAAAAGTCACATAGACAAAATTGTAGCCACGACAATTTGCTACAAATTATGTCTATGCAAATTTTTTGAGAAATCAATATTTTACATGTCCCACAAATAAAATCGCGTCCTCCCCAAAAATGTTCAGTTCGACCCTAAAATTGTAACATTTCAATGGACTATGTATTTTATTAACAATTTATTTCTTGATAGCATTATTGAAAGAAAGAAAATGTAATAGATTCTAAGCTTTTTTCGTAGTTCCTACACACTTTTGGTGTGTCAATAGTCTTTCTAGTAAATGACTCGTCTCATGAACAACTTTTTTAAATTTATTTATTCTTACCATATAAAATATAAATTAATATATAAATGATTCGGCGTAGGTACTTATTAAGAGAAATATGACGTAATTAAAATATTTTTAATTAGATAAATATTCGCATACCTTTACATATTCAGCAAATTTCATTAAAATATTATTTATATCTTAAAGGTAACAACAAATGTAAGACGGCGAAACGTTTAGTATATCATATGTCAACGATATTTATTTTTGTCAACGTTAAAGAATTTTTTTTACTATTCATAATATTATTTATAAAATTTATAAAACTGACATTTGCAAAACTATATCCAGTTAGATTAGTACAAACATTATTCATTTCTTTTATGAGCACAAAATTGAAAACACACAAGTTCCTACGATTGGAAGGAGGTGTTTTCCGGCCTGTTATTTTTGAGAGCTAAGTACTGAAATCGGCCATATTCAGTGCCAATAAACTGATATTAGGCATTATTTTAAAATTGGTATTTCGTGTTCGATAATATCTTCATATCGAAAAAAAAAGTTAAATCCAAAACTTCAACTTGGGAGATATTGTTAGTTTATGTTAGTTTGGGAAATCGACTCATTTTGAGCTGTACGATATGTTTTAAGAGTATCTCCAACCTTTCATTCTCGGTGCTTATCGTGATTCTGCGCTAAGTAAATGGGCCTGGACCGTGCGAAATTAATATAATCAAGTTGCAAGTCGATTCAACGTTTCAACGTGAAGAAGGGTAATTGTAACTTTGTAAATTTATGTTTCGTGACAGAAAGATATTTTCAGATTATTGATCAAAGATATTCAAAATCACTATGCCAGAAAGAAAAAAGTTGATATTTGTTAATTTTTTATTCATTGTCCTTTCCAGGGTTTTATATACAGAGTGTTTCATGACTCGATAGGTATAGGTTTAGAGCGCATTCTCTGAACAATTATAGGTCGTAGGCAGTGTTGCCAACTTTCAACTCTAAGTCCCACTAAACAGGCGATAGAAAACCACTAAAAAACAAGTAGAGAGCAATAAATTGCCAGAAATGGTATTAAAATATTAAATTATTTAAATTATTTTCCCACTAAAGGTAGAAAAATAGTAGAAAAAAACCACTAGTTTTAGTGGTAAAACTACTAAGTTGACAACACTGGTCGTAGGTGACTTGTATACTTTTCTCTAAAACCCAACAGTAATGGTGTTATGGACGCTATTGAATTTAACTAATAAAGTAAAGATACATTATTGAGTACAGTAGTTCAATGTTTTATTAATTGAAAATTTTTCTTTGTGCAATATAGGGACTATTTCCACTATATTAAGAATAGTTTCTCCGTCGAAAAGTTCTTGCTGTGCGGGACGTTCTGCATTAGAACGAACACATGTTGATTACGAATTTTTCGATAAAGAAACCGTCGCTGATATTTCAGCACTGATACTCTTACATTTTCGTGACAAAATCCGTAAATAAAGTGGAAATCGGTATATTCTTTATTTGTATACGTGGCCATTAAATTAATCTGAAAATTACAACGTACAAAATTAAAACACAAACATTTGACCCAATCAAATATCACCATAACAACAATATGGCAAGACAACTACTTGACCTATCAGACTTATTTACAATTAATTTTACTCCTCTTTACTATTTTATAAATTGGGGGCATAATAGTTCACATAACTCCTTAACTATTGAGTTTTGGACAAAAGTATATAAGGCATTTTCGACTTAAAAGTGTCCAAAGAATATGCTCTGAAACTATGTCCATCGAGTCATTGAACACTCTGTATATAATATATTGTCACCCTAAACCTATAAGTAATGTTTAAATACACGTAAATAATATATAATACAGGTACCATCATTTAAGTAGTATCACAGGACAATCAATAAACAGTAAACAAAAGGTGTTCCATTTTCGGTTTATAAACAACAATCATTGTTTAATGAAAACAAAACGAAATACTTAGGTAAACAATATATTTACAAAACAACTACAAATAGAATAAATACAACGAACAGCAGCAGAGATTATATACTGTTTTTATCCTCTGGAAAAAAAAAATTATATTTATTTACATTTTGTTGTTATTTGTCTTTTGATTTTTTATTCCCCTTTTGTAATTCTATCACTTTCTTTTGTGTTTATTCTTTAAACAAGAAGTGAAAACAATAAATAAAATTTGATCTGGTTGTCCACATATGTTGGCTAAGATGTGTAATAACAGGTGTTGAAGAATTCTAATCCAAAAAATGATTCATGTGATTCATCACTACGTCGCGAATAAATGGATACTAAAGTGCCAGTGTCCTGATTAGTCTCATTTATGTTTGATTGAGCAATTCCGATTCTGAACAACTATGAGTACCCGTATAGTTCATATTGGTTTATTAAGTTGCGGCCGAGGCAATTTTCGTTTTTTTTGGAAAGTCTTTTATGTTTTATACAATCATTGTATTGTGCAAAAAAAATTAAAAAAATATTATTATAATTATTGAAAACTTTCCTCAAAACCACAGTATCCTCCTCCCGAAACTGTTTGGAGAATTTTAAACGTTTTTATTCATTCGTAATTCATGCACAATTTAGGATCAAGTCTTATAATTTAGAAAATTTAGAAAAACACTAACGTGACATCAGCATACAGCTTAAAACAAATTTTATCGGTATCTTATGTTATCTAAAACATGTTATTGTTTGGAAATAGGCTGTTTTCTGAATTTTCTCCGAAAAAGTAGGGGTTTCTACTTAGGCACTGGAGTACTCTGTTTTCTCCCAGGATTAATGGTTCCAACAAGGTTTTGGGTCCAAATATTCTATACCTGACATCTTGCAAGTTTCTGCAGGTGCTAATAATAAGCATGGGGATTTCATCGTTATTCACTCAGGCACTACAAGTGATATTATCAGATATCTCCATGTTACGAATGTGGCAGTTCAATTGGCAGTGTCCTTTTACGAGTCCCACCACCCTGTGTTCTAGTGAATTACAGTCGGACACAGTCGAATAACGTAGGTGTGGTTATGCAGATCTTGGCCTGTCGTATGATTTTCGGTCCCAGTAATCAAGATGGGCTTGTAGCCATTCCCTGATTTCTTTAATTACGTGGCATCCTGCCATGGGAAAGACAAGCTTAGGTAAAGGGGCGTTTGAGTCGGCCCCACTCGTACCAACGAGTCTTTTTCTTTGTTCCCGTTCACTCTAGAGAATCCCGGTACCCAGATCAGTATGTCTGTGTTATTCAGTGGCAAGAAACTTTTAGTAAAAAAACAAGGTATATCTTCGTTATACCTTGTATCATACAAATATAGTTTTTTATTGAATAAAAACTAAATATATTGACTTTATGTAAGTCGGTAGGAAATCAAATCTATTTCCGGTTATATCGTGCATAACATCCTCTCATATACAACCTACAGCCAGGTATATATTACGTATTATAAATATATATATAATATATTCAAAATATAACACATTTAGGGAGTTTATTTTTATAAATTCATTCCTGTTACGTTACGAAATCTTTCTTCAACACCTATATTCGAAATAAGTATGTTTTATTTATAGAATAAAATCTTTTTTATAAAGGAAATTCCTACCGTAAATTATTATTTGAATTGTAAAATAGAAACGTATGAACTTTGTGAACATCAACTGTGATTTTTGAAAGTATCTATTATAAAAAATCAATTTTTTGGTCAAAAAAAGTACAACTATTTGAAATCAGATTTCTATTTTCAATTCTACTGTGGAAAATATAGTATAAATACAAAATGAAAAGAGTTATTCTAAATGCTAATTTTTTCAGTATATTTTCCTCTCTCAGTAATTAAAGAAGCACAGGAAAAATTTCAATAGATGTTCAATTTTAATCAAGTACAATTGACATTTATTCTCCGCTATTTTCTGGAAATTCCAGTTATTATAAATTAATATAATAACTTAATATTAATAAGTTAAAAATCATTTAACGGTGATTGGAAAAACTTTGTTTACATAACACATGTGTGTCAAAACCACTTGATATAAAAAACTAAGTGTTTCTTCAAATAATATCAATTTCATTACGAAAAAATTAATGCTCATTTTATTACCAACATTTAAAAAATTTTAACAACACAAATGTTAATATATACAGGGAGCAAAACAGATAAAGAACTAAGAATTGAGAGCCAGAATACCGCTAGAATGGAAGTATTTAATGCTCTACGAAATGGCGAATGTCTGTTAAAGAAATTTTCTGTTCCTAATCAATTTCTACTTTTTATGTTGTTAAATTTTTATTAATCTTGAATTCCCTAAAAATATAAATACTTATGCAATGTGGGAGTTTTTTACAGCGCTGCAAAGTATTGTTATTAACACACCGTTATTTGGGTCTGGTTTTTTTTTTCTGGGCACTGTAAAACCTCGTTTTGATTCACTGAATTTATTCATTTTAAAGCGGAGATAATCTGACAAAGTAAGTTGGTAGGATAACACCTCTTACGCATAAGTGACACCGCGCTGTTTACTTAGGAAATTTAATATAAGCTACAGATTATATTGCCCTGTTTCAAGAAACAAAACGTTATCAACATTTCAATACTTCATGCGTGGAGTATTGTGTGCCAAATTTTCATTTTTACTAAGCGTTTCGTTTGGGCAATATTAACAACAATATTCTTTTTTTTCTAAAATTTGATCACATCTTCTCTAGAAAAGGTTGCTTTCCCGGCTATAAGTGTACTGCTGTAATAACTTGAGCCACCCTGTATACACAAATAAAAAATACTCATTTTATGTAGGTATATAAAACAATTTTTTCTAAAATTATTTATAGTCAATGTATTCGAACACATCAAACGAGAATCTTTTAAAAAATAAATTTGTTTTTATGTAATTGATACTATTACCTTCTTGTATCCATCTCAATCAAAACATAATTTATTTTACTTTCAAAAAAATTAGACGAAAGAGAAAAAAAAGTAAAATGTTTATATATGAAAAATTGATTTTTCATCATCATCATTTTAACGGCTCTCACATCTTTGATAAAAAAAAAGATTTTTTTAAATACTTTTTTTTTTTTTTTGTATCGTCAATCAAATTGAATATCTACGTTTGATTTTTTTAATATCAAACAAGTGAAAAAACAATTTCTACGAATTTTATTTAGACCACTATTTTAGCTTTAAGGCATTATATATTCGTGTAAATTTATTTAAAACTACACAACTATTAGGGTTCCGTATGTAACGGATTAGAAACTCTTTCGCTACTACAAGAAGTTCTTTCTTCTTGAGCGTCTTTTCGTATGAAAATTGCATATTTTGAAGCAAAATTTGCTTTTCGAACTTAAATTACCATTTTCGTACGACAAATCAAATTTACACACGCAATGAGTAATTGGCCATTTATAATAATTCCACTAAATTTGATTCTTAAAAACTTTATTTGACTGACTCTCACGTTATATATGTATAACAATAATAATCGTTATCTGAAGCATACAAATTATAACCAATTCCAGTTGCTAATGCTATTTTTGGGTCGAGCTAACACGGGTTGAGCTCACGTAGGCTACTCTTCTTTCGTAGGTTGCATTAGAAATATTCACAGATCCAGTTCGAATGTATAGTCTTGCCTTGAACTGTTGACTTAAAACAGCGACAGTTCGCCTAAAAGACACGACGATACTTCTACCTTCAATTGTTACTTCTAAGTGTTCTGGATAATGAATTATCGCTACACGTTGTATAAATCTGTATTTATTACGGGTTTTTTTCTCAAAGTGGAAAGCAGAAACTGCTTGCCTTGGTTTCACCCTTTCCGTTTCAATCTCGACTTTCTTAAGATGTTTTTTGTAGAACGACGCCATGATTTGCTTGTATTACGCTATTTATTGATACTAATTTTTTCTTTTTTATAGGTAAACTCAATTTTGAATTCTCTGAAGTAAAGCCGTAAGTAATATAATAATTATTTCTTAGTGTTACGATGATGTAAGCAAAACAAAAGGTAAGGTATGCTCGGTATGGGAACCAATTTAAGATTATTTATCCCACTTTTTGACATATAACCTGGTTAATTTTGATTACATTATCAGGGGCTAGCTTTTTAATATGACCGATCTTGATTGAAACTTTCACAGCAGACATTGTGGTTTCCTTACGTTTGCACAGAAGAAAGTTAGACTCGTTTAAAACAGCATTAGTGTTAATAAAATTTAAATAAATGCATAAATTTAAATATGGCTGCCTGTTCATATCGCTTACAATATATCAATCCAATAATGTTGTCTTAAATTTAATAGGAAAACAAAACTGAGTAACTAAGAACACTTTATAGACAGGTTTGGCTAACACTTGATCGATGTTTTTTCGACTTGATTTGTTTAATTCTTTTTTATTTGAATGTCATTTTGTATGTTTTTCTTTTTTGTTATAAATAGATTTGTAATTGAATTTTTCTACTTCGATTCAGATGAATTCAATTTTTATTTTAGATGAATTAAAAAATTTTGTTTTTGAAGTCTGTCTTGGACGATTATAATATCGTTTTGATAGAGGTTATAAATGCAATTACCTGAGAATTTACTAATTATTTTAAAATTATTTGTCAATTTAGATTTAAATTTTGGAAAGAACTTCATTCGACACAGCTTATTTGTCAATTTATCAAAATTTTCAGACTTTAATTTAAAATGATTTTCCTAAAACACAACTGTTTCGTGCCAGTGCTGTATGACGCTACTCTTTTGAATCGATAACTTTATCTTCGGCTATTCTTCTATGGTTCTGAGAATCGTTCCTCTTAGATCTTTTTTTCCATTTTACAACTAAACAGTCCAATAAATGCTGTGATAATATATAGGAATCTAAAAAAATGGAAATAATTATGCAAAATAATTATTCGCTGAATTCTTTCTATCCATGAAATTAAGTTATCGGAGAAATACCTTCTATTTACATTTACGGAAAATCAACGTACTGGAGAAAGAGTTTCATTAAACAGGTTTTTTATTACAATTCTATTATAATTCCGAGAGATATCTGTATGACATCCATACTGAATCAGTATTCAGTATGGATGGGCATGGCCGAGTTATTTTAAGTCAAAGTCACCATTGTTATAAGTTTATTGCGTACCATAAAGTTTATTGTGTGTCTCTTTATGCAAGTCCGCACTGCTCATAGAGGAGGAAGCGAGACGGATATAAAACTCTTCTACCTATCTCAGTTTCGTTAATAGTAATGAGATAGTTAGAAAAAAATGTTGTTTCTCTGTCTTACTCGTACTATTGGTTGACACTGATTAGGGTATCACTGTCTTACTCTTATGTTACTTACAGAAGGTTGAGTGGCTTCTCTAAACCACGTTTGCCCATGCATAGTGATATCTGTACGATCCATATGGTCATATAATCTTCAAAAACATCTAATAAATTATCAAAATGTCGCCTTGTAGTATCGCTCGCTTCTTTGATCTAAACTATAAAATTTACGAGATAGAACTTATATGTTTAATATTAAAGGTATTTTTTTTTTACGATTTTAAGTATGTTTAGCGGTGTGCAAATATAATGACTGGTAACGGAGCTTTACTATACACAAGTCACAATTTATTCGTACAAACGTCGTTGTAGGTAAAAACTCATATAAATGTTAG
Organism: Chrysoperla carnea; assembly: GCF_905475395.1. Classification (NCBI taxonomy): domain Eukaryota; kingdom Metazoa; phylum Arthropoda; class Insecta; order Neuroptera; family Chrysopidae; genus Chrysoperla; species Chrysoperla carnea. Next base: position 126,004,766 of record NC_058337.1, on the reverse strand, counting down.
ATTTTTAGATTTTAAATCATAGCAAAAGAACATATAATAATATAATAATTTTATGGCATATTTAAAAATGTTATAGTAACATAAATAAGTTACGACTTTTGGTTTCCTGTTTGTTTGTTTGTTTCAGGGTCTGTATGTATGTAAGTATGTATGTATATATGTCCCAGATGGTTTGCCGAATCAGTTGTTATACAAAACCGACAGTTTTTACATTAACAGTTTTTTTATGCATAAAAGCTGAGCAATAGGTGAATTGCCATTGCTGTACGAAAAGAAAACTTAAGCGTGAAATACAAAATTTTTTCAAAAATTTTTTTGTACTTTTTTATCAGTTTTAAGCAAAAAAAAACTTGATTTTTTTCTAGACGCTACGTTTTCGAAATAAAAATTCTTGGAAAATGAAATTTTCGATTTTATGAAAAATGTGTTATTTTTTCAATCTCTGGAGGAATTTGTTTAGCTAACACAGTTCCTGCGCTACGAATTTTAGATTTGGTTTAAAATCGAAATAAAAATATTTATAAAATAATGAAATAAATTATAAATAAAAATAAAACTCGTTGCTTGAAATATAGTTCTTTAAATTCGAAATGACTTTCCTATAACTTTTAAAATGCCCTTTAAATCGCTGTTTTCGTTTTCACTCGTAATTACTAGTTTTATTTCTTAATTTTGACAAAATTTTAACTGACACATCACTTCACGGTGTTATTCATAACCTATATGAATTTAAATATGATTTTGAATGTTTTACATAACATCATAACTTCTAATCCTCAGCCCGCTGCATAAATACATTCAAAACGGTCAGGCAATTTCGCATGATAAAGTTCAGTAATTATGAAAAAAACTTCTTCTAAACGTTTTTCAGCTCTTTTTTATAACGGAACTGTTTTTATTTACAACTAACGCTTATGTAAGACAGCTGATTCGGCAATCCATCTGTGACAAATATATGCATGTAAGTATACATGGGTGTTTAAGTATGTATTTACATTTACATAAACAAAGAAGTCTAATAGTTTAAAATCAAACGAAATTAATTATAACAATTGTTAAGTAATATATTTTTTTCAACGCTAAAAGTTATTTGTTTGAACCATAAAGTTTAGATTTAAATCAATTTATTTTAGATTTCAATCAAAAATATTACACCTCTGCGAAATAGTAAACAATTCATGATAAATATGAAATTTGCGGACTAAACCCGATAACTTCTTCATTAATAAATTATTGTTCATACATAAACGGATAAAGAGTCAGCTTATCGAAAATAATATAAAATTACAAATTTAAACAAACCTTGGGCATAGAATAAGATCTGATCGGTTCATTTGTGCTATCGCAGCTTCTAAACGCACGAACCGATTAAGATTTGTTTGTTTTTTGTTAGGTATTTTTATCGAGAATGTTCTTGGTTATGTTTCAAACAAATCTATTCAGCCGTTTGAATAACAGCGTTTTTTTCTGGTTGTTTCGGGTACTGAATCCTAAATTCACACTTGAAACATGGCTTGGAATACTGTCGATCAAGAAATCTTTCAAATAAAAACAAAAATCAAAATTATTTCATCTGTTTAGGAGCTGCGATGTCACAAAATCAGGTCTGATCGATTCTTGAAAGGTAATTTTAATCGAGAGAGTAATTAGCTGATTTTATTAGGAAAAAATCCATATTGTGTGGTCTACAGATATGCAAAGCTACTTTGAATGCTTAGTATAGTATTCAAACAAATTAGCCCGGCACTTGAAAGTTTTTAATTTCAACGCGCCGGATTTTTCTGTACCAGACCAAATTTTACAGTGTCGAAGAATTGAACATCTTCCTATAAGAATAAGAACAGCAGCAGATTTTGATCTATTTTAAGCTGACATGGTAATTGCTATATTTGCTTCAAAAATTTTACGTTAGATTTATATCTATAAATAATTTTTTTATAGGGTGTTCAAAAAGTTCCACACTTCCTATGAATTTTATAAAATAATAATTATTGGAAAAAAAACAAGACAAATGTTATAGAATTTCGCTCGAGAAATCTAATAGTGGCCTTGGATTTGACCAAAACCTTGACCATGAAGGTCACTTCAACGCCAAGTTGATTTTTTAAGATGATTTAACTATTAAATCATCTTATACACTATAAAAGTATAAGAATATAATTGTCGAATGTTTTTCATCGCTTTTCGCATCGTCACTGTTGCATCGAACTTCAGTTAATGACTAAATAATAGTAACAATCGATTTGACCTTGCAATGACTTTTACAGTCAAGAATAAGTTGAAATCCAAGACCACCATTAGGTTGCACCAGCGATTTCCTTCAACTTTTGTCTTAGTCATTTTTATCTGGTAATTCTTTTGTAAAATTTAAAGGTGTCTCAAACTTTTAGAGCAACCTGTATAAATTATAAATAAAATTAAAAATTTTTTATATGTCGGTATAAAGGATTACTTTATTGACAACAATAATATTAAGGATTAATAAAAGAAAATGTGGTTAAATTATAATTGACATACAGGAGAACCTTATTTAAATTAGGTGCGAATATTAGGGTGACTCTGAAAATATTCCTTTCATACAGCTACTATCTCGTAACACACAGACAGACAAGACATATTTTCAAACCATTCATATTTCCATAATTCCTTGCTACACTTATAAATACTTTATATTCTTACCTCCTCCCCTTGACTAACGGTTCCATATTATTATTATTTCTTACATCGTTTCTTCTTCAATATTGTTGAATAGTGTAATCATCTAAGGATAACATAATTTGTAATAATACACTTTTAGTGCGGTGTAAATAGTAGAATTGCGATGTTTTAACTTTGGCTCGAAAGCCAGTTTTATGTAAAGCAATTTTTTCCCTTTTAAAGGACATAGACAGGATAAAAAGGACAAAGACAGGATGATAACAAATGTAGAAAAAGTTAAAAAAAGAGTTTTTTTTAATTGTACTCAACTCTTTTTCAGCTCTTTCTGTGGCTGCAAACTTTCTGCTATTTTTACAAATATTGAAAGGGTAGAAAACAAACTTAATTTTTTTAATTTCCCTTCTTTTTTCAGCCCTTTCTGGGTCCTAAAATTATTTTATTTCCTGAATCGACGCTTGTTATCTATACATGAAAACTAAGCAAATATGAAAGATTTAAATGTACAAACAGAAAGAAAAGAAAATAGCACGTGGTGACATCATAGCATGCGGACTCTTTTTAAATTTTAATGAAAGGTACATTAAAGTCAACATGGACACTAGCATATGGCAAACTTGCCGCTATTTTCACAGCCATCGCAAACGTTGAAAAAAGATTTATATTATTGGCTTCATTTTCAAATGTTTAATAAAACGGCCCTTACGTTTGTTATTGAATTGTCTTCTTCGATTGATTGCGTTCTGAGTTGCTGGATCAACCAATGCAAATCGAAGGCTAAAGTTAATACAAATCAGCCATCCATAGCTTAAAAACAATTATTACTTTATTAGATACAACATATACCTTGCTTAGTGCAAAATATAAAAAAAAATTGTTATAATTGGGAAAATTGCCAGTGTTGTCTAGCAGTCATTATGGCAATCAGAGGTAGGCTAAATCTTAAAACACACAGCACTACTCTACGGAGTGGCAGTATCATTAAAAAAAGTGTGCTATTTTTTATTAGGCGGATCATTCGATAACCTAAACCGAATTGTTTCATATCATGGTTTCTTAATATCTATCCATTTCTTCAATGACTGCTTAACCCAATTGAAGCCTGTTATCGTAGTTCTATTTTGAGGCACTGTTTGTCGCATGAAAAAATTAAAACACTAAAAATAGTGATTTTCGTGTAAAAACATTGAAAGAACTAGGAATAGAATCTATATAACTCGACAAAATTTCATTTTGAGATCAGGAATTTGAGTAAATTAAATGTTCGAATAATAAATAATCGACGTTTGTCATTGGAGCAATTCAAAAGGTGTGATTTCAACACATAATATAGGTAAAATAACAAGTAACAGATGCTTAAAAGTTACAGTAGCTATAATTTTTAATTAAACGCGAATTTTATACGGATATTATTATGGAATATTGTTTTTGGACACAAGTTAAAAAACAAATTATTTTTTATTTTTATGATAATTAAAATATAAGGTACGGGCGAGTTGTCATGGTAGGCCTACCGACTAGCGCAAATTTTAATTTTTGCTTGGTATCGAACCGTTTTCTTACCTTCTCTATCTCTATCTCTATATATTATAAATGCTAAAGTAAGCATGTTTGTTTGTTTGTTTGTTACACTTCAAGCTAAAACTAGCGAATGGTTTTTAATGAAACTGTACAACAATATAGCTGATATATCAGAATAACACATGAGATATAATTTATTATGATATATGAATAATAAACAAAAAATAAATATTAATTTAATTTTACATTACCATAAATTACAGATTTCTGTAAAAATAGTCAATACAAAATGTTTCACGGCCATCTTCTCTGATATACTCAATGAATAATATACATTAAAAAGAATAGAAAACCATACATAGTTTTTACCTGTGTAAAACAATCCTTACCATTATTTCGAGTGTTAAAGAAAGGGGATAAGCGAGAGCAATCTTTATCAATCTGTACATTTAAACCCAGCGAAGCGGGTGGGTATCACTCTAGTTTCAAATATATTTTTTAGATTTTCAGCGATAAGCCAACCTATGCGACAAGGATCAATCTTTATCAAGTTTTTAACTATTCTTATATTCGATACATTGAAAAATTCTTCTTTACTCCAGACCTTTTCAACAAATATGCTTGGATTACTCAAATTATTTCTGAAACGAAAATGAACATTATTTAAAACTGTGACCGACCTTGACAACCTTCTCATATATACCTTTCTATAATAAAGCACCACTTGAGAAATAAAAATTAATTTTTTCACTAAAGTGATTATAAACAGGAAATTCGTAGATATACATTATTTTCATAAATACATATATCCCGTGGTGAGTTTTTTACTCCATTCATCTCTCTGAAAAATTTCATTAACTGTTTTGTTGATTCAATTAAAAAAAAATATTTTTGGCAAAATTTCATATCGAAGATAAAATCATAAAAAGTTATATACTTTTCAAAAAATATAAAATTGTGTTTTTAAAATTATGAAAATCGATTAAAATTTATTAGATTTTCTGTAAAATGTAAGCGGAATTTATTGTTATTGCCAACATATTCTTAATTGACATTCCATAAAAATGTTCGCTGTAGTTCAAACCGTTATACGTCCACATAATACTTATAAAACAAAATATTATATTATGATAGCCTAAATGGCCGAGCGGTCTAGTCTTTGACCGTTGCACTAGTTAGAAAATAAGATAAAAATAATTTCAACCCTAAATCGACCCTGCTCGTACATTTCTTCTATGGATGGAGACACTTGGTTTTCTTTTTATTCTTTCCAAGTAAAAATTATCAAGTTTTTTTGATTTCCCCATAAGGGCAAATTCATTTATTTCCATTTTGAAAGATTTTTTCTGCAAAATTTATATTGATACCTAAGTTGAAATTTTAACCACATATTCTTTGAGTTAAAGTATACCTATAAAAAATTTAGAGTCTTTAAATCAAACATTGTTGCCATGCTAATACATCCTTAACTGCTGTTTCATGTAAGTTAGTCTTACGGTCATTTCTAAAAACATCATTTTTAAAAATTGAATAGATAGTTTTTTTGGCAGAAACTCGAGTATGTTATTACCTATCATAAAAATTTCTCCTGAAAAAATACATATCTTGTGTACAAAATATTAACAACGATTGAAATGTCTGAGATTCTGTTTTTCTTTAATTAACAAAAATAAAAAAGAACTTAAATTTGTTACATTTATTGCCAACAGGTACAAGTTGTAATTTACATCTAATCTCCATAAAACTTTTCACGACAGCTCAAAACAATTTATATTCACACTAAATTATTCTCGAATAAAACACATAATTTAATTGTTTCATATTTTTTTTGTTATTTAAAATTATTATCTTATTTTCTTGTTACATACATTTATTAATAATTACACTATCTCTATCTGTTTTTATATTATTTTATATTTAAAAAAAATACATTCATTTGTTTTATTAATAAATTAATAATAAAAACATTATAGTGAATATCAAGACTAAATGAAATGATGTCATATTTATTATTAAAATATTATATCTGTATACATGGGTAAAGTTTTGTACCTTGATAGTGTTGTATTTTGGATCATCCTAATTTCTTGGAAAGATATTTTTGTCTACAAGAAATCATATCATATGATAAAAAAGTGTTTTTATCCTGGAGAAATTAAAAACATGGTTCTCCATGTTTTTTTCTTTTCAAATCAAATTTTTCGAATAAAAAGATAATGGTTTTTTAGTTAAGGTAGTTAGTTGTCTTGCTATGGGCATATCGACAGAAAATTCTAAATTTGTGTATAATTATTAGGAATATAATAATACATTAACCAAAGAAATTTGAAGTCGATTGACCGTCTCTAACTCGAGTTAAATACAATTAAAGTTCGGATAATTAACATGGAGAGCATAGGAAAGGTTTCAAAAAACTAACTGAACATTCAAAACGGTTAAAAGTATTGACCGCTTCATTCTTGAGATATATCCGCTCAAAGTTATTTAATTTTTTTTTATAACAGAAACAATTATATTTAGAGTATAAGTAGTGTAAGAGAGATATGTCTATACAGAATTACAGATGTTTATTATCATTCTATTATCATACAGAATACGTGATAAATGGACAGTCGAGTTAAAAAAATGTTAAAATTAGTACTTATTTGAGTGTGCTAAGCATATCAATACGTACATAACACTGCTGTATGATATAGTACACTATTTTTACAATATTGTACAAAGACAAATACCTTAAGGAGGGTGACTCAACAGTAATAGAAAAAAATAAATTAGTAGATAATCCTCTGAATTTTTAGTATGTTATAGTTAACGAAATGTATTATTGTATAAAACAAAAATTTGGGTATCTTATCGATCAATTAAGAGAGGAATTAATTAATTAAAAATACACTAAATAACATAACCTGTTACGAGAATGGTTATGTTATTTAGTGTATTTTTAATTAAGAATTACTCTCTTAATTGATCGACAAGGTACTCAAATTTTTGTTTTATATAATAATATATTTCGTGAACTATAACATACTAAAAATTCGGATCCTTATCTACTAATTTATTTTTTCTATTATTGCCGAGGGAACTTCCTTAAGTTGATTTTTGTTTTTGAAAACGATAAAAGATAGAATAACACTAATTTAGAAAGTTGATGCTCGCAAAAAACTCACAATTGTTGTTTAAAAGATATTTTCGAAAACCATCAACTTTCTGAGGAAATTCGACTTAAAAATATACCGTTATTGCATTTGGTCGAAGCAAATACATTTAAAAGTTTATCGGTAATTGTAGGTGAAAGTCATGGACACCGGCGACTGTCCTCTCATTCCTTTGACATCTTTTGGCTAAACGTGCTTTCTTTCGACCTAATGCAATAATGACATATTTTTAAATCACATTTTCTCCGATAGCCGACGAATTTTGAAAATCAAGACGAGACGGTAGAAAACTTTAACAAGCTTTAAGAGTTCTTCCAAGATATTCTCGTCTCGTCTTGCGGATACACTACCAAGGTACAACAATCTCCCATATACGTATATGGTATTTACATTTGTTAAGGTAGTACCTACACGAAAGTGATATTCCAAGAATTTCTCAAAACTCAGAATATAAAATATTTAATTCATAATACACTTGCTGTTAAAATTAGAAGATGATTTACCATGCCATACATGAGATATTAGCAATTAAAAGTGACGCAATTTGTACGTGTACATGGGAGAAGTGTATAAAAATACACAAATTTACAAATATTATATTTATTTACCAATGAATGACGTCCACCATCTCTATGAAAAACTAATATAATGTAGAATACTATATTTAGAAAATATATAAATAAAAATAAAAATTATTTACCATATAGTTTCGATAAAAAACTTAAATAAATAACTCGTTTTAGCGATGATTTTTGTGGAAAAGATATGAAGACTAATGTTAAAGGCATATGTCATAGTGTGTGTGTTTATATGCATACTAGAATCAGTAGTGAGGAACTACAGTCTTTTGAAAATAATATATGGTATATGTATAATAGTCATAGCACAGTTTATGCACTGAATGATAGTATTAGTCCAAAACTTTTTGACTGGACGGTCGCGGAGGAACTACCTTAAACGAAATATAGATGAGAAATGATATGAAATCCCGTATATAATATGTATACATGTGTCTCATGGTTTTGATTACTATTTGTGTGTTAAAAGGGCGGTCGACGAAAATCTAATTTAGTTGTGGTGACGTGTATAGTTATAATATCTAGTAGTCATACAAAACTAGACTAGTTCGTCCATATTTCCTCGAATCATCTCTGTGAATGATATTTCCTCATGGGATATACATCTCTATTTTACATTATCATCCCATCCATGTGACGACACTACTATCGGATATCTATGTTGTGTGTTAGAATTGTTAGAGATGTGCTTAGTTCTAGTTATATGCAGTTGTGCTTGTGCTTTATTATTATATTACCTGACTGCTGTAAATAGTTTGGCTATATTCATACGGTTGACTATTTTAATATTAAAGTTAAGGGGTCCCTCTGGAAAAAATCGAGAAACCGAAAAAAAAATTTTGTTTTGATGGGGCAATTTTGATCCAAGAAGTATAAAAAACAGATTAATTTAATGGTTGGATTTAGAGTTTCTGAGATATCGCAATATTTGGATCGATTTTAGTCCGTATCTCAAAAACTATTCGACCAGTCATCAAATGCACTCGATTTTTGTACTGGGTCAAAATTACCTTATATACTGATCAAATTTCTCGATTTTTTTCAATTTTTTTAAGAGCCACTCTGCCATATACATGTCCCACGAGAGAAAATGCTCCACATCGACTCAGAAGCTAATTTACAACGTGGTAGAAAGTAAGGGTTTATAGATTTTTTTATGTGTCATATCCTTGAATTATAGGAGACAACAAAACTAATAATTTAGCCTAAAAATGTTTATAACAAAACGATTTTTCGAGATTCAGGGTGATAAAGCTAATAATTTTTTTAGATTCATCACCAGAAATATATATTTTGGTTTTTTTACTAAACAAAATATTTGGGCTAAGAACTTTTTTCTTCCTACAATCTCTAGAAGTTTGCCGGTACGTTCGTTTGTTTGTTTAGCTAAATAATTATTAAAAATTGTTTTTACCTTTGTGTTTTTTTTAACTTCCCGCTAAGAAAACAGGGAAGTTATTGTTTTCACCCCGTTTTGCCAAAATCGAGTTTTCATCAGATCTCGACGTTTTAAGGTGTCAGGAAGCTTCCCTGACTACTTCCGCGAGGGTGTCTGTATGGCTGTATGTATGAGTGTGTGTGTGTGTGTGTGTGTGGATGTATGTAAACCTCTCATAACTTTTGAACGGCTTGTCCGATTTGATCGCGGTTGGTGCCATTCGAAAGGGCTTAACCAAACTTAGATTTTGAGTCCTATTTGGACCGATAGATTTCGAGAAATCTCAAAAAAACTGCAAAAAAAACTTTTTTTTAAAGTGGTTTTTTTTTAATAACTTTTAAACGGCTGTATCGATCAATTCCTAAAACTAATCAGCTCTCAACATCAAAAAACCACGTCGATCACCACCAGTCCGGTCAAAATCGGTTGATTTGTTCGTGAGTTATCGTTGACGAAAGAAAGCCAAAAAAGCGTTTTTTCGGAATAACCTCAAAATTTTTTGTTCTATCAATTGAAACTTAAAGATTCTTCATGAAGCTTCAAAAACTGCGTCAAATGTCACCAACCGCGTGAAAATCGGTTTATTCATTCTAAAGTTATCGCGAATTGAAAATTTAAAAAATAGTGTTTTATCTAACGTCTATGAAATTTTTGAGCTAGAAGCTCAAAAGCATCGAACATCTTAATTATGAAAGAATTTAAATTCAAAAATTTTAGTATGATTGTAAAAATTTAATCAGATTTTAGTCTAAGATCACATCTAATTACAATAAAATGCGAGTGGATATAACATCAGAATAGATAAAATTTTTTACACGTTATGAGTCAATACTTAGCGGGAAGTTACAGGGATGACCTGCAGGGTCAACCGTTTTCCAAATTTTTTTTTTTTCAAAATATAAACTAACGTTTAACATTTTAAATGTGTGAAACAGACTTTATAATAATAATAAGAGCGAGCGAATTGACTTTATTATCATCTCATAGTTTAGATTCGTAAATTTTCGTAATAATCTATCATATTATTGTTATATATATATACATGTTTTCACATACATGTAGAGGTGTTTACGACAGATTCTGTCATTGTCAATTCTATACTATACGAATTGTTTATGTTTATGAAAATGTTATTTATCGAAAACATTACCATCAACTAACATCATCTCTATGTTTCTGTATGTCTAGGAGTTTGGTTATGCATACCCTCTTCGTGCTATGTACCTACATAATCAATTTACTAGGTGATATGCACACAAGATGTCTCAAAACTATGAAAGATTTCTGTTTATCGATTCTTATACAAAGTTGTTTGACTCTGAAAAGAGAAATAAAGAGTTTTATGATATCTTTAAAACAATGATTTATAGAAAACGTCTGAAAACTTTAACCACCATTAAATAGAATTACTCCCTGTATGGTCAATTAAATTGTGGACTTGTGGATACGGTGCCCGCTACTCATGCGGGTGGTCTTCAGGATAAAATCTTACCACGTCAATAGATTTGTTTCTTTAAATTTCTCCTTTGTTGAATAACTTCTGATCCTGACCTTCGGAAACTTCTGATTATTGTTCATAGATGGCCTTTGAATTTGAAAAACTTCTTTTGTTTTGATTACTATAAACAGAAATAAAAAGTAAATTATTTTGCTATTTCCTAATTTACCGATAAAATTAAAAAGACATCTACCAATAAAATAGTTTTATGCTAAAAAAAACTTGAAAAAAAATTAGTCACCCGTCAGCACTCACGCTCTGAGCATTTTGTTCACGCTCGATTTAAAAAATAAATAACTTTTATTTTTCAAATTATATGTATGGTTGAAACTGTAATAAGTTTTACAAAAATATCTTTCAAGTTCAGAAATTGTGTGAATTTCTCTCATCACGAAAGTAAAGTTGTAAGCACAAAAATATTAACCTCGGAAATTTTCAGGCTTGTGTCGTGTACTTTTGTGTACTATTAAGTCATACGCGACTGTTGACGGATTAAATACAATTTTATTACAACATCAGCATTGTGATTCTTATTCAATAATACCTAATTCATAACGAAATGAATATAGTTCCTACTGTGTATCCCACAACACCTCTCATTCTTTTTGTTATAGTTTAATTTTTTCATAGTTATTTGGATTTCCGTGAAAACGTAAAATTCAGGGTTAATAATTTTTTTTTCTTATCATTAGGTAAGTTCAAGATCTTCAATATAACTAGAATTTATCTATCAATGAATAATTTTTATTACTTAATCAAAAAGTTATCGATCTAGCTACTTAAGGTCACATCCACCTTATTAATTATTATTTGACATTATCATTTATGACATTATTAAAACCTTTGACATGGAAAAAAACCAATATTTTATGTCTATTGAGATAAATATAATAATAATTGACGTAATATTCCGTGCGATGTGGTTTCAGCAATTATAACCTATGACATCTTAGGAGGTTTTTTTTTCAGGTTAACTATTGAAGACCTGATTTTTAGTTAGAAACATAAATAGTTGCCTTGAACAATACTATTCAAATGTATGAATGCACTGTTTAATAAAAAATAGCCCACTCTTTTAAAGGTCTAGTCAATCTATATCCCACTACTGTCATTTTGTAAGATTTAAGTCTACTTTTGACTGCCATAGTGACGTCATTAGTCATTTTCCCATATAAATCATATTTATAATGTTTAAAATTTATGAAAAATTTATCAATGTAATTTATTTTTCTTGAAATTTTGTCCAGCCAATAATAATTGATTTTGATTATGATTAATATTACATATACCAGTGAAGACATGCTAAAAGATGTTGTTTTTTACAAAAGACTGAATTTTATGTCACACAAAATGAAAATTGTCAGGTGTAAAATTTTGAAATTATTTTGCTATAAAAAAATTTGGTAAAACAGGATTATTATTATTTTTTTATTTTGTTTCATTAATCATATACCTTTAGTAGAGTGAAATTACGCCTTGTGTATGGATTACAAGTTCGAGCAATGAAACTTTGGGGTTTTTCTTTTCACATCAAAATAAGTATTTTTTGAAATTTTTTACTTTCCCGGAGTGGTGCAACATGTTTAAAAAACAAAATGGCGTCAAAAATGAAATTTTTTTCAGAAATTTTATCATTTTTATTTTATATTCGCAAAAGGAGACATCGGTGCATATCCAAATTTGGTAGGTTTGTAGTCAATGTTAAGAACTACTCCTCATATTTTTTTGGTGGGGTTTCGTCCCTTCCCCTCCCAGTTATATATATATGTATACATACATATGGTAAAACAGTTCATTTGACTGTAACTTGAAAAATATTCGATTGATTTTAATGAAACTAATATCAATAGTAGGTTTTATTACTTACAACTTTCGGTTAAAATTTTAGCGAAATCCGTTAAATAGTTCGGCCAAAATTTCCAATTTAGGGAATTGTTTAAAATGGCTGCCATTTTATGCCATTTTGTCCTACGAGGTTAAATTTTTTTTTAAATTGTAGCATTTTTTATTATCTTTCGATTTTATAATAAGTGACTTACCCGTAAAATGACTCCTTGATCCATATTTTTGCGAAAAACGGCAAATTTAACACTTTCTGGAAATAATTGTTTGGGGGGTGTATGGACTGGCTTTGGGGGGTGTTTTTTGCTTTGGCATGAGAAAACTATTTTTAAAAGAGGTCTATATGGTTTAAAGCAAAATTTTTAAGTTTTAACCCCCGCGCTGTAAGGGGGAAGGGGTGTATGAAATAAATGTATTTTAAAAGATTTTAAAAAGAGGTCAAAATAGTTTAAAATGCTAAAGTAACCCAAAATTTTAGCTGTTTATATTAATATAGCACTTTTTACAACATCCACCCTTTCCGCTCCCCCTTTCATATTTTTTGCAAATTCAAAATTTTTAGGACGTATAAAGGGGTTTTTGGGGTCGCTGATCTCGAATTTTGCAATAGATTATCAAAAACAATTGTAATATTTTTAGGGGGTGTACTTATTTGGGCCAAAAGTTCGAGATCAGCGACCCCCAAAGCCCCTTTATACATCTTAAAAATTTTGAATTTGCAAAAAATATGAAAGGGGGAGCGGAAGGGGTGGATGTTGTAAAAAGTGCTATATTAATATAAACAGCTAAAATTTTGGGCTACTTTAGCATTTTAAACTATTTTGACCTCTTTTTAAAATCTTTTAAGATACATTTATTTCATACACCCCTTCCCCCTTACAGCGCGGGGTTTAAAACTTTAAATTTTTGCATTAAACCATATAGACCTCTTTTAAAAATAGTTTTCTCATGCCAAAGCAAAAAACACCCCCCAAAGCCAGTCCATACACCCCCCAAACAATTATTTCCAGAAAGTGTTAAATTTGCCGTTTTTCGCAAAAATATGGATCAAGGAGTCATTTTACGGGTAAGTCACTTATTATAAAATCGAAAGATAATAAAAAATGCTACAATTTAAAAAAAAATTTAACCTCGTAGGACAAAATGGCATAAAATGGCAGCCATTTTAAACAATTCCCTAAATTGGAAATTTTGGCCGAACTATTTAACGGATTTCGCTAAAATTTTAACCGAAAGTTGTAAGTAATAAAACCTACTATTGATATTAGTTTCATTAAAATCAATCGAATATTTTTCAAGTTACAGTCAAATGAACTGTTTTACCATATGTATGTATACATATATATATAACTGGGAGGGGAAGGGACGAAACCCCACCAAAAAAATATGAGGAGTAGTTCTTAACATTGACTACAAACCTACCAAATTTGGATATGCACCGATGTCTCCTTTTGCGAATATAAAATAAAAATGATAAAATTTCTGAAAAAAATTTCATTTTTGACGCCATTTTGTTTTTTAAACATGTTGCACCACTCCGGGAAAGTAAAAAATTTCAAAAAATACTTATTTTGATGTGAAAAGAAAAACCCCAAAGTTTCATTGCTCGAACTTTTAATCCATATAACAGCCTTTTTTTGCTTAGATTTACTCCAGTACTTTAGCTTCTTTTTTTTTTCATAATAAATATTGTTTTTTGGCAATTAAACAAAATATAAAAAATTTCATATTTTAAAAAGTGCCATTTATTATTTTCACGTTTAGAACTACCTACATTCAGATTTTTATATGACTTATAATTTGTCATTATTTTTGTTGAACATATGTTTTTTTAGATAATAAGTAATGACTACCAGTACTTTAATTTTTACTTTTTAAATTTTTATTTGTTTGTGACAGTGGGAACCTCGATAGCGCCTACTATAAAATCGACTGTTTTAACAATATATCATAGCAATTTTTTGAAAATAAGTTTTAAGAATATATAACACGATTATCTTAGTAAAAAAGGGGTCAAATCATATTTAACGGAATAAGCTGCGTTTTTGTACAAACGTTGATTTTGATAGTAAAAATGTTGTTTCAAAAGTAACATATTGTCACATTTTCGCGTCCTTAGATGTTCATGGTCAAGAGTTGCGAAAATTCTTTGCTTTCAATCGTATTAACACTTAATATAAAAGTTTTAGAAGATAAAATTCTCTGCAAATTTTATCCGAAACATTTTTACATTCGTTGGACTGTTTTTATATAAAGTAAATTTTTTGCTTTACAATTTTTATAATGATGGATTAATACGATTGAGGAAAAAGGAGACGAGATATTCTCAAAAAACTTTTTACGCGACCTTTGAACTGGACTATCTAAGAATGCGCACGTGTAACCATATGTTACTTTTGAGACAGCACAGTTTATTTTGCTAGATTCCAAGTAAGGTGAAACCTTAAGATAATAATTTGTTCTCAAAAATATGAAATTTCAAAAAGTTAGGAATATATCGCAAAATTGAAACTAATTTTAAGCTTCAATTTTATTAATATTTAAAAAAAAAAAATTTGTTTAATATATGAAAAATTTTTCATTGACTTCGAGAAATTTATAATTAGATACTAACGAAATTTTAATGGAGAGTCAAATGAATTTTTCGTAAATCTCTACCATCTTTAATTAAATAATTTAATATGCTTGTCATGTGAAAATGAAGATCTTTCACTACTCAATTTAATATCGAAAGCATCCTAATTATAATACAAATTACCTGCTATGGGAAGTTAGCACTTTCCACATATAAGAATTACCAGAAAATCGGTTGCCCGGTTATTTAAATAAATAAATGATTTCAAAAGAAGGCATATTTAACATTGGTCTTATGGGAAAACGGTAGATAGATCATAGTTTTCATAGATTTCTCCAAAACTAGTCGGTAGAAATTAAAAAAAAGCTATTTGAGTTAAAGTTAAAACCTATTTAAAGATGTATCGCCGACTATTTAAAGATGTATCGCCGACTATTTAAAGATGTATGGGCGGAAAAAAAATTTAAAAAAACATATATTTTCAATTTTCATCGTGAATATCGAAAATTGAAAATTAAGTTTAATTATTTAGCTTTCGATATTTGGAAAACCAAGAGAGATATCGAAAAATTTTATTCGTATTTTTCGTCTACATTCATAAAGTTATAACAAAATTCATTATCAAAGTTGAAAATAAGGTACAAATAATTTCAACCTCAAGTTTAAACTTGCCTTTACGCTCGTATTACCTTAAGGAACATGGTTCTAGTAAAACAAACATACTTCAATGGATACTCATCAACGTGTATTTGAGGTGCTAACTGCACACACAGGAGCACAGAATTTCTTTGAAATGATCTACAAAAACATATACATTCTGATTTTATTTTAATTGATTCATAAAATTTATAAGAACAAGGCTACATGTAAATAATTTTAATAATATTAATTTATGATGCTTGAGAAATACATATCTTTTGCGTTTAAGGATGTTCCCTCGCCAGTAATAGAAAAAAATAAATTAGTAGATAAGGATCCGAATTTTAAGTATGTTGTAGTTAACGATACATATTATTAAATCAAAAAAAAATTTGGGTATCTTATTGATCAATTAAGAGAGTTTTTATTAATTAAAAATACACTAAATAACATAATCATCCTCATATCATGCTATGTTATTTAGTGTATTTTTAATTAATTAATTACTCTCTTAATTGATCGATAAGATACCCAAATTTTTTTTTATTTAATAATATGTATCGTTAATTACAACATACTAAAAATTTGGATCATTTTCGACTAATTTATTTTTTTCTATTACTGGTGAGGGAACTTCCTTAATGAATGGTGGCATTTGCACCATCGAGGAAGAAAAAAAATAGGCAATGCACATCACTGTTTGTATAAAATGTAAAATTATATTTATTTCATTCAAATATAATGTCTAATTGACTTAGGCTTAATGAAATTTAAGCAGATGATATTATGACCATCCTTTTCCTTAAATGTTAAGGATGTACGAGCGCCAAGCAAATTTTGGCTAAAAGGCTTGGTTTTGTTTTTATATGAAGTTGCACTAAGTCTAAATCAATTCTGAAAATATTAGATGGGGTTTGTCCGATTATTTCAATAAATAAATGACTTCAAAAGTAGGCATATTTAACATTGGTCTAATGGGAAAATGGTAAATGGATGATAAGTTTTCATAGATTTCTCCAAAACTAGTCAATGGAAATTAAAGAGAATTGAAAAAAATACACTCGAACTAGGACTCGAACCCGGACTTCTTGGATTCATGTCAAGCGCCCTACCAATTAGGTCATTAGTCAATGGAAGTTAAAAAAATCACCTATTTAAATTAAAGTTAAAACCTTAATAAATTATTGAAAAAAAAGCATTGTGCCCCACTAATTAAGGATTTATGGATACGGTAGTGGGGACACAAATTTAAAAAAATATATATTTTCAATTTTATGTTGGTGAATTATGTTATAATTTGACAATATATGATGAAAAGTAAGAATACAATTCTTCTATATCTGTTTTGATATTCTATCAAAATATCGAAAATTGAAAATTTTGTTTAGTTATTTAGCTTTCGATATTTCGAAAACCAAGGCAAGTATCGAAAAATTGTATTCATATTTTTCCTCTACATTCTTGATTTTAACAAAATTCATCATCAAAGTTGAAAATTAGATACAAATAATTTCAACCACCAAAGTCTAAATTTGCCTTGGCACTCGTACTACCTTAAGAGAAACTACCTTGATTTCCCTGATATACATTAGCTTGAATTCAAATACGTCGAACGATAAACTGAATTAGAGCGGGAAAAGCTAAGAAAAACTGAATGGCAAGAAAAAATGGGTAAAATCGGTCGGCTAATGAATTAACCTTAAATATAAATGATATTTTTTATGAAGATACCTTTCAATATCTAGTTCTCGAAAAAAGTTATCTTCCAGCAAATAAATGTTTGACTTTGGTTGACTTTTTACACGGAAATTTGTTCAAAAAATTAATATTTTTTTCAATTTTGACGGAAATCAAAAATACCAATTATCAATCATATAACTGTCTCTCTTTTGATACATGATGTCTAGTCAAAAAACAATTTGTCCAAATTTGATTAATGATTTATACAACATATATATATTATTATATTTATTCAAATATATAAATTTATCACATAAAATCAAAACAGATACCTTTTGATATTTTAACTCATTTTAAATAAAATCTATTAATAATTATTATTATAGATATTTTACATTTGAAATGAAACTATTGCCAACATTATATACAAAATTCTCAAATAATAAAATTTGAACAAACTTTATATTATTATTATTGATCAATTTTAAGTGTATTTATGATTTTAATAAAATTTATTTACGATTCTTTAATTAATCAAAAAACAGAAATTATCATACGAAAAAAATAAATCAAATTATTGACAACAAAAAGAACCCGTTGTGCCCGACTAATTAAAGATGGATGAGCGCGGTAGTAGGGACACAAATTTAAAAAATATATATTTTCAATTTTGATGGTGAATTATATTATAACTTGACTATATAAGACGAAAAGTAAGAATAAGATTTATCCATACCTGGAATAATTTTCAAAATATCGAAAATTGAAAATTTTGTTTAATTATTTAGCTTTCGATATTTCGAAAACCAAGGCAGATATAGAAAAATTGTATTCTTTTTTCGTCTACATTCATGAAATAATAACAAAATTCATTATCAAAGTCTAAACCTTAAATATTAATTACAGTTTATAAATATAAATATTTATTTAGTTTAGTATTTACTAGCGACCCGCCCCCGCTTCGCACGGGTGCAATGCTGATACTAAATACACTACAGAAAAACTGTGAACCTCAAAAATAGCAGTACTTCTCCACTATTTAATGGATGTTATTATACATATAAACCTTCCTCTTGAATCACTCTATCTATTAAAAAAACCGCATCAAAATTCGTTACGTAGTTTCAAAGATTTAAGCATACAAAGGGACATAGGGATATAGGGACAGAGAAAGCGACTTTGTTTTATACTATGTAGTGATAGTGATTACAAATTTTTAACAAGTTAGGCAATTAATAATTAAACAAAATTCTATATTGAAATATCTCTATATATTATAAATGCGAAAATAAGCTTGTTTGTTTATTTGTTTGTTTAATTGTTACGCTTTGACGCTAAAACTAGCGAATGGTTTTTAATGAAACTGTACAGCAATATAGCTCATACTTCAGAATAACAAATGAGATATAATTTATAAAGATATATTATTTTAAAAAAAATTTTTTAATTAATTTAATTTGGCATCACTCTAAATTACAGATTTCTGTAAAAGTAGTCATTTGACATTACCATAAATTACAAATTTCTGTAATAGTAGTCAATATAAAATATTTCATGACCATCATTTCTGATATACTCAATCAAAACGACTATTATACATTTAAAAAAATAGAAAACTATACATATATTATTAACCTGTGTAAAACAATCCTTACCATTATTTCGAGTGTTATAGAAAGGGGATAAGCGAGAGCAATCTTTATACATCTTTACTTTTAAACCCAGCGTAGCGGTTGGGTATCACTCTAGTTTAAATATAAATAATATTTTGCTAAATTAAAAATAAATTGAGTTTTTAATTAATTTAATTCTCTCAACATTTCACCTGTTATAGTTTTTAATTCTTTACGTCATTGAAGAACATTGAAATTTTTGTTGCCTTGTTTTGCAACATCCGGCAGCCTAAAATTAAAAAATTATTTCGATTATTACAAGAATTAATATTTGTTTTCAAACAACTTTCTAAAGAAAAAAAATTGTGTACAAGGTCTACATGACGTCATTTGTAACATATTTTCAATCAATTTATTCATTTTTTTTTTCAGTTCTTGTAATTTTTCTGAAAAATAAATTGAACAAACTTTAAATTAATTGTTTAATATTAAATATTTTATTTCGTTCATATCATTAGTATTTCCTGGGAGATATTTTCAAAACATCATCGAAATTAGTACAAATTAATCTTCGACGACATTTGATCAAAAAGACGTTGTCATGTGATTATGAACGACCAAAAAAAAAAAAAAATCATCAAAATAAAAATAAAAAAATTTTCAGATTTTACTTTGAATATTTCCAATAAAATAAGAGTGTTTTATTTTGTAGAGTAAATCCTGGCAAAATGCCCTTTACTTATATATTCTCAAAAATGTTATTTATCCCAATATTAACTGGTACTCTACTTAAATGTCTCTACATTTATTAATATTTTGAAGTATAAATGTTTTTAAAATTATAAATTGTTTAATGTGAGTTTTTTTTTTCTTGTTATTATTTTTTGTACCTCTGTGTACAGACTTAAATATTGTATAAAATTTAATGGTTTCGGGAACTGATGTTTGGCTTCTAGCCATTGGAATGTTGAAATCTCATTTTTTTCTTTCCTTGTATCAATTATAATAAGTTTCCTTGCTGTTTTACCCGATACGGGATTTATTTTAAGCGATACGGTTGTTTTATGATTGCAATTTATCCAAATTTTGAATCAAATCAACGTTGTTTGGATCTTTTGTGAAAAATTCATATCGATTATCTGTACAGATTTTGAGAAATGGGCCTTTTTTTGGTAAATAAACTGATTTGATAGTAAATTTCTCCTAAACCGTTCAAAGAATCGATATGAAATTTTTTTAATTTTTTTAGTTTCGAAATGCCTTAAGCGACAAATATGTCTGGGCTGTGTATTTTGTCATGTGCTTTTTCGCACCGTGTGTGAGTTTTATTGGAGGCGTTTCCATGGTAACGATACACTACTTTAATTATAGAATTGTATGAATGCATATATAATTGTATGGATTGCAGCTATGACTTACATTGAAAATTTAATATTATTGTCTCACAAATTTAAATAAATAATTATGATAACTTACATTTGAAAAATAATATTTGTGCAATTGGATTTCTTATTTTCACAATTTTTAATGCATTCAGTTTAATTAATTAGTGTTTTTCAATAATTTTAATTTGACATTATCTATAACATTAACATGTAAAGAACTGCAAATTAGTCATAACAGCCTTTTTTATCGCCAAAATTTCTCACTGGAACCTCTGGCATCGATTTTATTGTCCCTACCATGACTACGCACACAACGAATACCTTAAGTTGTTGATTAAATGATATAAGAAGTGTACATAGAGGTTTGTGGAGTGAACAGATTTTTTCATTTTTTTTTTTTTTGTGTATGTTTGATTAATATCAAAAACAGATGTGTGCCTGTGTTAATATTCGTCTATTATACCTCGTGCGTTGCGCTAATAAGAAATATATTATAATTAAAGTAGTTTTGAATTATCAATTTGAAAGTTCATTTAAAATTCTTCACATTAAAAGTCATTTTTAATTTTTATGTTATTTTAATTTTATTCGAATTATATATTCCTGGCAAATTCGTTTTTTCGAAAATTTAAAAATAAATCACATTAATGTGGCACGACCGATCCTTTAAAATTGCAATTTTCTAATTGCAATTTTATTAACAAAGATTAATAAAATTTACGAAGATTGGGGGTGTATGTAAGAAGTGGTCCCACAGGGCGTAAAGAAAGGAAATATAAAGAAACAACGGTAATGTAATCAGTAAAGTTTTTAGGTGTAGAGTTTTGGCCCACAACAGAAGGATTAAGAAATAATCTTTAAAATAATGCAATAAGAGACATTTACTTTGTTTTCATAAGTAGCTTTGAAGACAGACAAAATTGTTGCCGTCAAGGCTGTGTATTGCTTCTAACTGATATATGTTTCGACTCTTACTCATTGAAAATCGAAAACATGGTAGCAATATGAGAAAGAATTTAGTAATATAGGTACTTACTACATACCCAACAGTTTTTTCTTTTGCAGGGAAAGAAAGATGCAAAAGAAGATATAATTTTTATTGTGAAAACATTGAAGAGCCTCATGAAATAATAAGAAACCAATTGTATTAGATACTTTATAGGTATAAAGCTAGCGTATATTTTCTGGACTTAATTGCAAAAGTCAAATATTTTTACTATCATGGTTGTCTGAAAAATAAACCCAGTTGAGGTAAATATGTCCAAAAAAAGTACGTTAGCTTTATACCCACTACATGTGATTTATGATTGTTTAAATTAAATATTTTATACACTAATAATATATTAATAACATATGATATTAACCTAAATTGATATGAACTTTGATAACTTATTTATTTTTGTTATAATATTTAAAAAAATTAAAATAAATTAATAATATACGTTTAAAATTTATATTTATCTCAATTTAAAATATATAGACAATAAAATTTTATTAAAATGATTTTATCCGTTTGTTTTATTAAAATATAATTAATAAAATAAAAATATTTTAGGTACAATATTGAATTAACGTTCTGTCAAAATTATTGGTCAAAGCGCCGAGTGAGCGCTCCTTCGAAAAAAGCACGCCAAACATCGCGTAAAATACACAATAGTAAAGTTGACACGAAATCAAAACTAAATTAGGTACGACGTCAAAGAAAAATTATTTGAAGTACCAAAAGAATGTAAATAACGTCATATCTCTTCTAAAACACATGTATTGTCTATCAATTTGCAACCTAAAGTCAGCCATATTTATTGAGCCACGCCTCTATGTCAGATGTCAATATAGGAAAATTATTTATAATTAATAGCAATATAATTAAATTGAATATGATTATTATTTTTTCGAGGCATTGTCGAGGCTTATTCCCCTGTTTCAAATTTATGCACTTACTTAATTACCCGTGTGATCTCAAATATCACCAAAAAAATTAAGACATTTTTTTGAAAATTCGTCAACACAGTAAATTTAATGATAATTAAAATATTGCCAAACAAATAACTTCAGATCGTTGACAACAAAGGAAATGAAAAATCTGTGATGACATACACAAATTGAAATTGAATTTTTTTTTCGGTATCTCTGTCACTTTTAAAAATATACTTTTTATACACAAAAAAACATTAAGACATAACAAAGCTGACAAAATAAACAAAACACCTATTTAAAAATTACGGTGTATCAAATTGATAGATTTTTGTATGTTTTCTGAAGAAACAGTTGTTTGTTCAAAATCAAAAAGATTGTTTCTCAAAAGCCATCAACAACAGCACTAAAACTAAAAGACTGAGTGAAATAAAAATTGTAAACAAGTTGTATTTCTTAGAACTGTACATATCCTTTGAATACGATTTCTCCCAAAAATAGTGTTGTTTAGATCCTCCTCTACACTTTTGCGAAATAGCAGAAAGTTGAGCGTGGAACGAGAATGTGCATGTGATGGTAAGGTTAGCTTAAGTTAGGTTAGGTTATATTGGCTGTCTACGAAGGACACACTTATTCTATAGAGCCCATTGTGATACCATATATGTATTTTACCACCTTTTCCGCTAATAATTTCATTTATGAGCTCTTTCATTATTTTCATCAGGGTGCACCTCCTTCATGCATATACCATGAACTACACCAGCCCATCACAACCATTAATGTAATTAATTTTTGTTGTGACGGCGGGAATCGAAAATCATTTTTTTAGGTTGGGGAATTGCCT
The DNA here is from genome assembly GCF_905475395.1 of Chrysoperla carnea. Taxonomy (NCBI): domain Eukaryota; kingdom Metazoa; phylum Arthropoda; class Insecta; order Neuroptera; family Chrysopidae; genus Chrysoperla; species Chrysoperla carnea. Next base: position 125,981,429 of record NC_058337.1, on the reverse strand, counting down.
AACTGTTTATATCGTTACCTTGCGACGAGCTATCTTTCTTGTTGTGTGAGTCTTACAAGTCAAAAATTTGTGTTGGCGTAGACCGTGGGTAGTCTTTGGATACCCCAAAAAGTGGATTGAGGCTAGAGATATTCCGTGACAAAGAAAAATTTCTACTTTTGATTTCAAATTTTGTTGTGGTGTCAGTGTCTTTGGAAAGCCTATTTTCAGTTCAAAAAACTACATACCGTGTATAAAATCTTGAAATAGCATCATTTTACATACGCATCAAATATATACACACAAACAGACACGGTAGCAAATTAAAAGTAAATATGAAATGGAGTTAACACACAGCAGCAGGGCACACCTGGCGGTAGTTATTATTAGTTCTTTGTTTAAAAGCACATATCACATCAAATATACCATGCATGTACTGTTCAAGAAGTGGCCCCTCATTTAATAATTCTGACAGATATTTTTTAACTTTAAGACTAGTAATAGTGAGAAACATGATGACTATTCAAAGATATCATCTATACACAAAACTGTTAAATAAAAATATCATTAAATTTCACTTAAAGTCTCATTTTGAGTTTGATTGTAAGTCTTTTTTTTGTTCTGGGCCATGTGTTCTTGAAAACCTATCTTGAACATTTCTTTCCTACCACGAATCGAGCATGGGAGTCTAGACCTAAGGCTTGCCTAAGCGTGGATGGAATTCAGTCTGAACAGATTCTTTAAAGAAATACGGCTAAAAACTGGCCACCCTGAATAAATACTAAAATAATCTGATTCGGGTGCACTAGATATACATAAAATTAATTTTTTTCCTTTTTTGTTACAGGTAAGCAACTGTCAATTCCTCAATATGTAAGTAATAAAATTTGTTACTTAACTCAACTCGATTTCGGTAAAATTATATTAAATTCCATAAAATTAAAAATCAAATTTCTGTTTATTCCTATCAACTTGAAATGGCAAAGTAGTTTGGGATTATTTTACTGTCAATTTACTTGGATTTTCTGAATACAAAATAAACCAAGCCGTGGGTAGAGTCTGATGTGATCATTCAGGTCCACACAAATAACTTCCCGGCATAATAAGTAGTTATAATAAAATATATCCAAGATGAACTTTAACTATCGATTACAAAAAGTACTTGAGGTATATGAGGCCCTGCATAGATAAAATTTTAGTGTTAAGAAAATAAAAGACTACGGAAGTAAAAAATTTTATAAATATTTGAATTTTTAAACTCCTTTTCCTTAGTCTTTATACTTCGGTGGGAATAATAAAGCTAATACATACAAGAATAAAAATAAAATAACAATAATTAAATAAAAAAATTTATTCTAAATGAAAAATAGATCATCCCTTGTACACGACACTTTAAAAGAAAAGAAAACGGCAGTGTGCGTTCTTACATAAAAAAACAAATAACAGACCGTTTCTTAGGATGAAAAAATATAAAACTATACTGGAATCTGTTGTTTTCAAATCCTCGTTCGTCACTGAGAAGATGGCGGCACAAGCGACTACGGACCAATACTATATAGTTTACACCGACTAAGCACATGTGTGCGTAAAGACTGAGATGTGATCACATTGTTGTTCTGCGAAATATCAAATGTGGGCTTTATTATCCTCTGAACCTTATTTACCTCAGGTATTTCAAAATAAATTACAAAATTAGTTTGTACTTTCTTTTGTTCTGCCTTCATATTTGAAAAAGATGGTTTACTGTCAGTATGGTGACTTTTGTGTACAAGTCTTTGTAAAATGGCTCATAACATTTTAAATATATGGACACACTGTATTAATATAATTTATGGTAAACGATATATTTATTATGTATATTTTTTTAAAGATAAAATAACACATTATACAAAATATAAAAATATGAACTATTGGTCGTATAAGAAAAGATTTTAAGGTTATTGATCGCTATATTGGATTTTTTTTGAACACAACAGCTAAACAAAGTTGAGAGACGTGTGAGAGTATAAACTAGTAGTAGTAGGTAATAAAGCCCCAATGTATTATTTTTAGATATTAAATTTGTTCGATGTGGATAAATGAATGAGTAAATAGAGATGAGATGATGAGATGTTCGAGTTGCGATAGATATCAGTCTAAAATTTCTTCATCATTTTTTTTTTATTTCTTTTAATTTTTATTTTATTCGAATGACACAATTTACGAAAAGGTGATGGTAAATTTAGAAAATCATTTATTTTTTATGATCGGAAATATATATTTAAAATTTTATATTTTGTGTTTTTGATACACTTCTGTTGATATTTTATGAAAGTTTACAAGTAAAACTGTAGGAGATATGTTCTTTCAGAGACAAGTAATTAGCTTTCAGATAAGTTATACCTATATTTTGTGCGTCTCTAGCTTTTACATAGTCATAAATTGATGACTCAAGACAAAAAATTTCTATGTAAACTTATATTTTTGCTGATTTTTTGGAACTATGTTCTCAATCGTACGATATTTTTCGATTCAAGTTGCTATGATTTTTGTGAAAATGCAAAACTGTCAATTTGTACTTTTTGTCAAACATTTATGTTTTATCATTAAAAAAAATTGATTTGTGCAAGTTATCAGAAGTTAAAGAATACAGAGATAATTTAAAGTAAGCACAATTTTTTTTTGTTATGTCATTATATATGATATCCTAATCAAACCAAACGTAATGTACCTACTCACATATTGGGTTGACTACTAAATCAGAAGTATGTCTTTTTTAAACTATCACTATAATATTTCATACGGTAAAAGCTAAAAGTAGCTTTAAAATTAAATTCTTGAAAGCATCTAGCAAGTATTTGACTTCTAAAATTAATGCCTTTAATTTTCAGAAAGGTTTCTTGTAAATAAAAAAAATAAGCACTATATTTTTAATGTACCAAGGTACGAAAGAAATGCAGTTCCCACTGGGTGTCCCATGAAACCTCTAGATCTTTTTTATTTCTTGTATTGAAAGCTAATTAGTGAAAATCCATTTTAGCAAATAAGACTTTACTATTAAATTTTGCCTTTGAATTACATAAACTATTTTAATTTCAATGGCCATTTACAACATTAATTTTTTTTTTGAATTTTTAGTTGTTTATTCAAATGACACAATTTACGAAATGGCAATGCGATGATTGTAATTTTAGAAAATAATTTTATTTTTGACGATTATAAATATTTATTTAAAATTTGTATTACTTATCTGTTTGTTATTTTTGATAGACTTCTGTTGGTATTTTATGACATTTAATAAAATAAAATAATTATTTATTTTGTTTTTAATATTAAAAAAAAATGTGCAATATTTCCCACTCAACCGGTTACGCCTTGTCTATTTCATTTTATGATCGTTTAACGAGATTGAGTGATTGTCAAATACATTAAAAATGAAAAGGAAATAGAGAAGTTTTTATAGAAAATAGAAATGGAAAATTGACAAGTGCTGGACATGTTTCTAGGAATTAGTTGAAAGCATTGTAAAATTTATATTCGGAGTGATGTTTTCAGATTTAATTGGGCTCATGTAGGGGAGGGTGTAGTACCTAGAAAGAAAATAAACTTGATTGCTTTTCTTCAAGACTATGAATTTAGAGAATTTAAGTATTAAACATCAAACGAAATAAAAACTTCTAAAACATGTAACATGAAGTGTGTTTCATGATACATTAACATAATGTACCACGTATCACATACTCATGTACCTTTATTTTAGGAATACCTTGCATAATCAATTTTTATTCACATTCACACGAGAAATCTAATAATCAATATACAACTTGCTAAAGTCGTAAAATTTTTTCTAAGTGTCATTTGGTAAATACATTCAACTAAATTTAAAAAACAATATAGTTGTCAGCTAACACGTATTTAAAATATTTATTTTGCTAGATAATAATCCATATAGATAATAAAAACAGTTCAGTATCATAATAATTATTATTGGCGATGACTGTTTAAAAATTGCAATAGTTGTAATGTTTTTGTCTTTCTTTCACTCTAAGCACTACATGAATTTTATAGTATATGTACAAATTTATTTTAGTGATGTGACGAATATACGTATCCATTACTACTGCACTTTTCCACCTTATTTCATAAAACTTACAGAGAGAATTGCTTTTATCGTACCAGTGATTTATTTGAATCAGGCTTATTCGAACATGCTGATGAGTTTTATGCGAAATCTGACCATAAATTCATAAACTAAATAAAAAATTGATTATCTAACCAAGATAAAGGTGTTATTCGTGGAACCCAAGATAGAAGTCGTGAAACTTCTATCGCTTTATTTTGAAACAAAATTTATATTAATTATAAATATTTATCATTGATTATGTAGAATGGTTATAAATTGCCATCTACGAATGGACAATAGAATCATTGTTAAATTCAAGTACACGAGCGCTATCTGTGAATAAGAAATGGAATTTTTGTTCAATTTTAGAAACTCCTGTAAACGGGAAATGAAATTATTCCAATGCTGGAGATATTGAGAAGGAAAACGGAGTGGCGAGGGAGGACAAACCAATCACAAGTATTGTATCCTTACAAATTGTTGACGTCACTTTTTTTTCAATTCACTCTAGGAGATATTATTTTAATAGGCGTGCGTTTCAAGAGAAGTTTCAATTCAAAATTGTAATTTTGGTTTGTCCGTATGATGGTCGTTAAATGTTAAAAATAAAGGTGTCCAAAAATCAGATGAGTTTGTAATAATATTTCGACAATTTTATTTAAATATTTGGAGTACAATTATGATATTATTCGAAACCTTTCTCCATTTATTTCAAACTAGGATCATTTTACTATTTGACTAGGTCAATTTCTTATAGTTTTAATTAGTTATACAAGTTAGTGTGATTTTGTTTTTTAGCTGTACACAGTTTTCTAATACGTACCAATACAAAGTCATACCTATTACAACGATTATCACTAACGATTACTTACTTGGACATTGAGTTAAAATGTCTGAACAAGCATGAATATTACCAATACGATTATTAGCAAAATTTGTTTTATGGACGGATTTTCGTAACATCTTGGTACAAGTATACATATGTTCATATGTAATAATACGTATTGTGAATGCTGCGTAGGAGGTTTTTTGGCAATGATTATAGGCGCCTATACAAACGTGATATAATGTTCAGTTAGTTTACTTGTAAACTATAATTTATACATGTATGATTTTTACAATGATAAAAAATATATTATTCTTTGAATGAAACTGTGTATGTGTGTTGTATTGCTCTGTACATCAATGTAACTTGTATGTACCAAGATATATAAATAGCAGCCACGAAACTGACATTGTCATTGGAATCGAATTCTGAGAGAAGAAGTGACAAAAACATTACTAATATCGAAATTATTCAAACGTACATATTCAAAATATATATTTGTTTTTCTAACCCCGCCTAAAAATAGGGGTGTGTCTGTCTGTGACATCGTAGCTCCTAAACGGACGAACCCTTTAGGATAATTGTTTTCTTGTTTGAAAGGTAATTTGATCTAGAGTGTTTTTAGCTATGTTTCAAGTGCAGCCTTAGGGGTCCTTACCCGATAACAACTAGAAAATACGTTTCTTCTAACGGGTGAGCAGACATAGCAGACATTTTTTTAACCTAGCTAAGAACAATTTACATTTCAATCAAACAAAAAATCAAACTCGGTTCATCCGTTAAGGAATTACGATACCAGAAATGAACCGATCCGACCTGATTCTATGTCAGGGATTTGATTCTTACAGTTTTTAATTTATGTGTTATTATTAACACTAGTATCAGCGTTAGTTAACGCAATTCCTCTTAGGTGCAAGACGTACTCCTTATAAAAAAAAACTGTCGCAATCGTTGTTAGTTTTTGTACACATTCAAAGAAAGCTCACAATTTTCTGTATTTTTCCCAAAAGTGTATTTTTTGTTTGATTCAAACATTAGCATTGAGTTTAACGTACTTTTTCTCCGAAAAAATTTGGTCATTGTTGCTAAATTGGAAACGCACTACGATTATTTCAACTGAACTGATAAAAGCCACATTGTTGACAAACTCTTTATAATACAATATTGATTGGTATTAGTTATCAGACCACCTTAATTTGCGACTTGCTACGCATCAACATACAATGTTCGGAATGACAGACCTCTTTGTTTATATATCTTGATACGTGTACAAAAACTTTGTTCTATATCTGCGATTAGTACGATCTACATCGGCTCTATCAAATACACTTACATACAGCTTTGTGTGTGTTTTACAGCAATAAATATTTCAATTAATAATTGCTAATTCATACTAAATTTTAGATAAACATTTCTACATCCATCTTAAAAAAAATTTTAGTATTTATTTTGATAAGTCAGTGTTTTTGAATTTTTTTTATCGGGACATTCACATATCAAATTTGATATTTTAATTTGTAAGAAGTTTTTTATTTTTGCTTTTTTGAAAAGACAATGTTCTCATTTCCGCAAAGCGTTTGTGAGGATTTAGATAAATAATTTTTTGTTTTTATTGAAATACTTTTTTTTTCGAAATTTTCTTCTAGTTTGACCCTTTAGAGGTAATCAAATAATTACATGTTTGTGGTGGCACGCATCATTCACAAGTCATTTTGTTTGTAATTTTAATGAAATTCAATTTAGAAACGTAAGTTCATATTTGGAAATTTGTACTTTCAACTAAAGTACAAATAAAATAAAATAACATATACATCATGATACAACTTAAAACGCATTAAGGCAAATTACAAAGAACAAATTATTACGTATTACATCATTTTAATTAACGTTCATTCAATATATTTATGTTGACATATTAATTACTTTATAATTAACAACTAATATTTATTAGATCTAATAATAAATATCTGAAATAAATTTTATCAGTTTCAATTATATACTGTATTGAGTGGCCGAAAAAACTGAACAAAACAAATAACAGTCTACAGTACAAAGAGGGGTATGATTTCGTGACTAACACACTCACGAAACTTGGTGACTGGCTTCATTTCAGTGTAAACCTACAACATTTTCATTTTCGAAAACTTTGGAAACTGTGGCGTTAGTATAATAAAACATATAGTCGTTAAACTGACATATGTAAGGCGTCGGTCTGACAAAACGGCTCATGAAATATGTAGGCCAGTATGTACATTTAATTTTACTTTTAATTATTAAACAATTGTGTAAAAATTAGCCGGTTGTTCATAAATTTTCATAACCCCTTTTTTTTCGACATGTTGAGGGTGGAGGTAACACCAAACGGTCAATCTTTCTTATTATATTAATATATCTTGCTTGCGTTCAAGAAAAAGCAAATTATTGTTCTTGTTTTTTCAATAGGTCGTTTTTCTAATTGGAATGTTTCCCGTCTTCTCCATATTGAAAACGCCCCAATTTCAAAGGTTTTGTAAATGTAAATGTTGTAGGTTACACTGACTGATCACTCACGAAGTTTCATAAGTGTGTTAGTCACGAAACTATACTCCCTCTCTGTACTGTAGACTTGAATTATTATTTTAATGTCCTTATGCTTATTGAACTTGGTTTTTTGTTTGCTTGTTCCGGAATATCATCTTTTGTTTACGATTTTAGTTGATATCGCAGAAACTTTTCTTTTAAACGTCGAATGGACCTGATAATCTAGTTAATTGTTTTTATCCAAATCAAAAAATCAAGAAATTTAAAAAATGAAATTATAATTCGGATTTCGAAGAAATCAATACATGCATATAACGAGTTCATTTTTTTGAGATATCGATCAAAACATTGTACGAAAATATATTAATTCGGAACGAATCTGAAGATAACTCGAATACTGTTAATCTAATCATAAAATGAGCTGAATTTTTATATTTTTTGCATCTTTTTTAATAAAAATACTCGAAATCAGGTTGATTTGAGATTGTGCAAAGTTTCTGAGCTGGGTACCGGTTGCAGGAATGGCCTCTTGATTACAAGTTTAGTCAATATATCAAAAAGTATTTGTCACATGATCAACAAAGAGTCAGTTTTGTATTTCTTGGATCAAAACTATTCCAGAATATGACTTTTACCCAAATTGAAAACAATAATTTTCCCCGATTTTGTACAATTTTTTTAGGAAGTATTCTGCTTTATAAAACTAAATAATTTTGTTTTGAAATTTAAAAAAACCTTGTATACATTGTAATTTTGACCACAAAATAAAAACTCGGGAAGTACTTTTTGATATTTTGGCTAAATTTCTTTAAAGAATGTTTTTTGGATGCATTACTTTAAAGTACCGCGGTTGATGTGGCGAATTAACGAGTTTATGAGATATCGAGTGAAAAAAAGTTCTTTACCACATCAGCGATTTAGGCCCATGAAGTTAATATTAATTACAGAAATCTGGGGAGTTACCAAATTTTCAAGATCATGTTGTATATAAAATAGTAATAATCATAATTCAAAAATCAATTATCAATATACATTAAATAATATTATAAAACTATTTAAAATTGTTTTATACATATATTACACATACACCTATATATACATTTTATTAAATGAATTATTATTATTATTAATATATATATTTATGAAAATAATATATTATTTTAATTTACAATTTATATTTTGAAATAGGCCAAATTATATATTTAAAACAAGTAGGCAATACAAAAAAAGAAAAAAAACAGTGATAGGTATATATATTCAAAATAATATATATTTTAATAAAAAATATTGCTTCTATATTAATAAATTATAATGTGAAAAACACCGTTTATATTATTTAGAATAAACTGTTGTATAAAGTGTATTAGTAATAATTATATTATGTAACAGAAAACTACATTCAAATGCTTTAATGATAATTTCAATATGCTAAATTTGAAGTTACTATTCAGTATTTCGTTTCTTTATCAACTTATATGCTCTAAACAATTAATACCTTCCAAATTTCAGGTAAAGATCAAGTTCAGAATTTAGAATTTTTCTATTTTGAAATGTAAAAACTGTTGTTCAGTGAAAATAGCACCCCCAAAGCGAATTTTGATAAACTTCTGATTGATTCATTTGTCTTTCTTTTTTCACCCAAAATTTTCGTTTGTTAACCCTCAATTGGGATTTTGAATTTTTTTTTTTTTTTTGACAAAAATGTTTTTATTTTTTATTTAATATGCAAAGTATACTAAGTTTCGTGACAAGTTGGTAACGCTTTAAAATATTGATGCTTCGCACAAAATTTTGGTATAGGTGTTCATGAAATCACCTAATTAGTCCATTTCCGGTTGTCCGTCCGCCCGTTCGTCTGTCAACTCGATAACTCAAAAACGAAAAAAGTGACAAGCTGAAATGTTTACAGCGTACTCAGACGGAAAAAGTGAGGTCGAGTTCGTAAATGTGCAACATAGGTCAATTGGGCGTTGGGTCTGTAAGACCCATCTTATAAACCGTTAGAGATAGAACAAAAGTTTAAATGTAAAAAATACTCCTTATAAAAATAACCAACTTTTGTTTGATACATTTTTTCGTTAACATGACTGTTTAGGCGAAAATTGTAAAGTATGTATTATATGGGAATATCAGTTATGTATGTGTGACATGTATGTATGTATAATGTGATGTAATCAACACCTTCTATGCATGGTATTTCAACAATGAACGCAAGTCAATTGTTTGTTTTCACTTGTTTCATGATAATTTTAAAGTTACAGCCAGTTTCAAACGAACTTTTCAAAAGAGAAACGAAAACGCCCAACAGAAAAAGTGTTCGTAAAACATCGTGTAACGTCATTATGTTAATTAATGATTGTATACAGTGCATACTATTCAATTAACATTATAACGTCACAACGATGTTTTACGAAAATTTTTTTTGTCGGGCGTTTTCGTTTCTCTTTCGAAAAGTTCTTTTAAAACTCTCTGTAACCTTAAAATAACGAAAAATGAAAAAATAAAAACAGTTTTGTTATACAAATTTGTATGCATTGAAAACTATATTACATAATATAATTGTAAAATGATACACTTTGTGTTTCAATGAATCATATTTTATAAAATATTCATAGGATTCAGAATATTTTAATTATCTGTCATCAGCACAGATATGTTTGCAAATATAAAGGTAGGTAATAGATTTATTATTATCTCACAAATTATATGATAAATTGAGCAAAATTTCTTTTATGCAACACTTTTCCATTCCTAGAAAAACGTAACGTCTTTAAATTTCCTATCGTGTACGTCAATGCTTGTTATGCATACCTATTGCTTGTTGGAAATTAATGGGTTCCAGCCAATAGCAAGAGACAAAGTTTTGTGGGATAATAATAATTTAGGAGAATTGCTAACAGTTGCTGACGATGTCGTGGAAGAGCATTTTTTAGCTTTTATCCACTTTTGTTGATCTGAAATTAAAATCTAATATTTAGTTTAGTTGTGAAAGCCCACACCAAAGAGGAGCTTTAAAAATGTGACCATCTGTGACAAGGGGGCTTTAAAAATGAGACCATCTGTGACAAGAGATAGGGGTTTAAAAATCGTAAAATTGGTGTGACGTTATTTATGGATAGCCCCTTTAGACTTCAATATATTTGTTTGTAACATTAATTGTTTGCTATTTTTTTATTTTCATCATGGTCGCCCTTACACCAAACTCTTATTGTGACTGCAGATAAGCCATTCTCCACTACGTCTTAACATGGATAGTAGTTTTTTTAAACTTATTGCAATGACAATCCAACTGAAAGTCGTTCTACGGTTATGCAGAACAGAACGGTTTTCTAGTACAACTGACTCGGCTATCCATCTGCGACATATATGAAAAAAGAATCATCCGCCATTTTATATTAAAAAAAAGAAGTGTTTTTATCTAAAGGTACATTTATTTTTTTATATTTAATAACTAAATTGATGTGTTTTTCGAAGATGTGCCTTCCACTTGACATGATTAATGTGTCATCTTCTAAGATATATAACATTATATCCAGATAGTATACATATACATACATATATACCAATAATACTCGTCTATTCACGTGTGTTTCACCTGCCATGGTCTGTTGCCATTTGTATTACACTGTCTTTAAAGACCACCCATAACGTGATATAATAAAATAAACGTTAAGTGCTATATGCTATAATGCTTATATATTACTGCTTAGTGTATTTTGATCACTTTTTGATCGAAAGTAATTGTTTAAAACTATGAAATCAAAAATTATGTAACTAGACAAAGAAATAAAGCACTAAAAACGGAGCAACTGTTGATTTTGAGAGCAGTTAGACGAATCGGGAACATCACTATGGTGAACAAAAGTGATGAGGGAGAAATGAAAAACTGGGAAAAATGGAAACTAAAAATCGATGGAAATGAGTATCATTTTGTTACTCGGATGTCAAATTTGTTGGAACCGCTCAACAAGAATATTAATACGAAAATGGAACCCGAGGTACCTGATATCCGATGAGGGCAGTGTACTCCTCTTGGAGTTTTACGAGAATATGTAACAGCTTTCTTCCCTGGCCGACCCCTTACGTTCGCTCTGGCACCAGGTACATCAGGGGACATTTTTTTTATAGTAATATTCGTGTTCAGAGGACCCGAAAACCCTCGAGTAATGAGTTTCGGCGAAATATTTTACATATTCTCGTAAAACTGCAAGAGATGAGGTAATATTGCCCGCCCTGGGTAGCAAAATTAGAATCATTTCCATTGATATTCAGTTACCAGTTTTCCCAGTTTTTCATTTTTACCTCACCGCACTTTTGTTCGCCGTGTTGTTGCGTGAATGCCACAAACTGCAACCTGATCTGTCATCCTGCTCACAAGATCGATAATTCATCGCTTTATTTCTTCGACTAAACGATTAAACTTGATCTCTCTTCTGGCATTATCCCAAATGTGACAGCTTCTGATAATTTCTTATCTTACTAATGTCAAATACGGCGAAGTCAAATACTGTGCGATAAACACTAGCAATGCTTAATATATTCAGCTTTTAGAGTGATGACATTTTACTTCGACACAGAGAAAAATGATTACTTTTTGGTGGGTCTTATATTAATGTGTTCCAAAGCTCGTATCATTTTCTGCAAATCGAACATCCACAAAGACTTTTTCGCTTTGTTATTCCTCGGCTGCCATTAGTTACTTATCCTCATCAACTACAACTACAGTACTTATCTCAATCGAAAAGTTATTGAGTTGGTTTTTAAAGATCATACCCACCATGTGATGTTTTATCTCTTGTTGTCTGTGAGTTGGCGTTTAAAAAACTCATCCATTTGTTGAATATGTAATATTCTAATCGTTATGTATTATTTACTCTTGAAATATTAGGTGAAATTAGTTATTTAGAAAATAATTAGAATGCAAACAAACATCCACGTGTAACGCAACGTAACAAAGTATATAGTGAAAATAAATGTTTTTTAAAAACACAGCTGGCCACCTGAATTATGATAATGAGGTGTTTTTTCCGCTGATTATTTAACCACGCCTTTTTAATGTTGTCTGACTTTTTTTTAATAAATGGTGGAATTTTTTCTAATAGATAAGAGTCGAATAAATGAATTAAGAAATATTTTTCAACAAAAATAATTGAAGGTATTTTTTTCAAGACGAAATTGGAATTTATAGAAATAGTAACAATTTTCTCGAGTAAAATAATGTCAACAGGGGATGGATAACCTTGATGTCGAATCGGCCATATTTATGAAAACAAACAATTGACTGAGTTAATTGTTGAAATACCATGCATAATCAGTGTTGATTTCTTTATCCCATTACACATACAAACATGTGACACATACATAACTGATAATCAAGTATAGTACATATTATAAAATTTTCGCTTAATTGGCGCCCTCACGGGTAAACAGTGATGTTTACGAAAAAATGTTTCAAACAAAAGTTGTTTAATTTTTGATAAGGAACATTTTTTTACACTCATGCTCATGATGCTCATTAACGAACTTGACCTCACTTTTTACGAACTGAGTACGCTGTAAAAATTTCAGCTCGATATCTTTTTTCGTTTTTGAGTTATCGTGTCCACAGGACGGACGGACGGACGGACAACCGGAAATGGACTAATTAGGTGATTTTATGAACACCTATGACAAAATTTTTTTCCTAGCATCATTATTTTTAAGCGTTACAAACTTGGGACTAAACTTAATATACTATGTATATTTCATATATACATGGTATAAAAAGTAATGACAAAATTTGAAAGTCAAATTAAAATTGATTCAAAAACGAAGAAGTTATAAGCAATCAAAGATTGCATTCAAAGGTTTTCCATCTTCTTTTAGCAAAACAAATTTTTATATGTGATCTCTATGGCGATACTCACGTGTGATGTCACTAGTGAATATCTTCCTCTTTGTTTAATTAGGAATTTTAAACGTTCATATCTTGCATACTAGTAAAGATTTTTAAAAACTTCACTTTTGTATTCGTATAGCTATTGAATAGGTGTGGCATAGAGGAATTATAAGGAATATTTTTATTCGTGGCCAAATGCCGCCAAACTTACTTGATATTGCGATTGTACAAAAATTTATTTCTGATTTAAGTTACTAGAATTTCACGGAAAGTAAGTTATAGTATCGATTTAAAAAAATATTTTGTTAATAAATAAATTATTAATATATAATAAGACCTTTATAATAAAATATAAATAACAAAAATTATAACAATAAATATTCTTAGAATTAAAAATATATATTGTAGGATATTGTGGCTAACCAACGCATATCCTGTATTGATAACAGGTAACAAACAAAAGTAAATTAAAGCAAATATTTTATATACAATACTGAAATTATAACTGTAATATCAAATTCAAATGGTAATATTAAATTTGTTTTAAAATAATGAATTTGTGACCATCAACACAGAATAAATGAAAAAAATAAAATTTAAAAACCCCCGACAAAGTTTTCGTGTACAGAAACCTAAACTCGCGCTTGAACATAGCTAAGAATATTCTTTGTTAAGTTATTTTTCAAATGAATCTAAAAAAATTGAAATCGGTGCATCCGTTTATGCGCTACGATGCCACAGACACACAGGCACACACACATAGCCGTCAAACTTATAGCACCCCTTTTTTTAGTTCAGGAGTTAAAAAATAACTTGCTTTATTCCAGAATATTAACCCGTCTGTAAAATTCAGTTTCGTGAGGAGAGACTTTCTAACGCGTTCTGCACATGCTTCAAATATTTTGCCCGTTAAATATTCTTTAACTTTGTGAATCATAACCTCTACATAATTATATATTTTCAGTACGTGATTATTGAATGATGTTTGAAAGTGAAAATATTAGAGCAGGAGAATAATACTGACTGCGACTTATATTAAACTAACGAAAGTACACGAACAAATGAAAAAATAATGGATAAATTTATTGATTTCAAAATAAAAATTGTTTATTTTACAAACTAATGCTTCAATTTTTACTAACCCATTGTGCGTTAATTCTCCCAAAATTTTTAGTTAAATAAGTAAATATTAAGCAATTTGACGGTATTCGTTGTGTACGTAGTCATGGTAGGAATAATAAAATCGATGCCAGCGCTTCCAGTGAAAAATTTTGGCGTTAAAGGAGGCTGTTATGCCTAATTTGCAATTCTTTACATGTAAATGTTATACAAAATGTCAAATTAAAATTATTGAAAAACACTCATTAATTAAACTTAATGCATTAAAAATTGTGAAAATAAGAAATCCAATTGCACAAATATTATTATTTTTCAAATGTAAATTATCATAATTATTTATTTAAATTTGTGAGACAATAATATTAAACTTTCAATGTAAATCATAAATGCAATCCATACAATTATATATGCATCCATACAATTCTATAATTAGAGTAGTGTATCGTTACTATGAAAACGCCTCCAAGAAAACTCACGCACGGTGCGAATACATCATATCCATGTAAGAAACTGTACATTATTAGGGGAGCGGAGGCTAATACCGTACAGCGGCTAATCACTGTTTATCCTGAAGGAATTGAGCTGCGTGCGTTTCCTTGGTGTCAATCGTTAGCGCAGTAGTGTTAATGTAGCCTCTTAAGTTACTGTGTTATTAAGGGTAATAATTTTGGTATAAATAGATGTTATGTGATTTGGCGCTCGTTTTTACAACTTTTAAACATCAAAAAATAAGATTTAAGTACCTATTTTTATTAAATTTTATAATGAAATTATTATATTTCGGACTATAAATATCTTTATAATAAGATTTTGATCAAAGAATCCCTTTATTGAATTTTATTTAGGTAAATTCTCATCTTGAAATTTTAATTCGGTTTCGGGAATTTCCGTACATTGTACGGTATTACCCGCAATGAAGCATTGCATGAAATTATTTCTCCAGAAGCAGCAGTAAATGCAGAATCAGAGATATCACATGAACTCATTTCACTAGAAGAAGCAGTAAATTTAGAATCAGAAATATCACAAGAACTCATGTCTCCAGAAAAAGCAGTGATTCAAAGCTCACCGAACAAAATATAGAAAGATTAATGCGATAGAAAGCAAATGCGGAAATTTTTTGCGCGCGGACGTATATATCTGTGTATTTTGTGAATAAATAAAACATTACCCACAGTTAATTAAAATTATTTTTTTTATTTGTGAAAAAATACCTTTTTTCAGGCTTTTTAGGTTCTTAAAATTATGTACGGAATTAGACGCAAGTCTCGGGTAATTCCGTACAAATAACTTTATAGAATAATTTGATTTTGACACTTTCATATTGGACACTGTCAATTGTGGATTATTTATATAAAACTAGACTAAATTTATGATGGCTTGATACATAAAGCATTGTATTCTATTAAGTAGGTTCGAAGAAATACACGTTTAAAGTTAGGTGTACGGCATTACCCTCCGCTCCCCTACTAAGTTGCGTTTTAAAGGATTTTATCATTTGGGAATGCTTTGAATATTATAGAAATACTTTCCAAACATTCAATTATTATTTATCTATTTTAAATAAAAAGAATTATTATGTTTTTTCAAAAATATATTTTCCAATACCTTTTTGTCAATTGGTCACTCTGCTATAATTTTTAGTAAATTAAATTATCATTTGTCAACTGATCATAAAATTTAGCTGTAGCCACTATATCCTGTGTGTGTAAAATATATGTACAAATGTTTGAAATATTTGACATAAAACTAATAATAAATATTGGCGATGTCATTACAGATTATTTACATCATATGTCGTATTTAATTAAAGAATGTTTGTTCTCTCAGCATAGCACCATCGACATCAGAGCTACATAATATTCCAGAGAAATTATATCATCAATACACTCAGATAGAAAATAAATTGAACGGTTTAATCGTTTAAAAATTTTACCCAGAAAATTTTTAATTGATACCTGAATATTTCGAGATAATACAAAATTTTGAAGGAAAATGTGAGACAGTTTCCCATCTCACTTCGCAGAGAATTTTCAACTTTAGATTGAAAACAAAGATTATTTATTTCAACTTGCTATTATTTATTTCCACTTTTATTCACAACTTCAAGGTTTTGATTTTTGGTACAGAATTCAAATTTTTTTTTTAACAAGTACAGTAATGTAGCTTACTATAGCAATCAAAATAACAAAAAAAAAAAACAAAAAAATCGAATATTTTCTTTTTATACAATTTGTGTAGAAATAGGGAAAGTTCTATAAGCTTTTCTTTTTGAGCGGTAGGTATGTTAATTTATTTTCCTTGGAATAATGAACTCCTTTTGCACAGCATGGAAAATCTTAGCAATGTAAAAAATTCTAAAATAAAATCCAGTAGAGTCTCGATAATCAGAGTACTCGATAATCGGAAACGTCCAGTAATAATAAACTTTTCGTCCAGTTGTGATACCGAAAAGGGTTTTGGTCCATCCCTGGCTACTACTTCATTAGCAATTTAGAGCTGTGTTAAAATTTCTATTGTTATCTGTGACGTCAAGTAGCTTCAGGCTAGAGAGGCCGTCAAAGAAAGGCTGACATAAATGAGTCCATCTCTGCGGGGCAAGAACTCCTCCTTCCCACTCTGACAGTTCCTCCAATAATCGTGATGAACTGTTAAGTGAAGTCGTTTAGCGTGCCTGCTGCCTAGCCAATGTCCTGTTATAGCCAAACTTGTAACAGAATGAGTTCAATTTTTATGATTGGAATTGTACCTACAGCAAATTCTGCCTGTTATCATTCTTGCCTTTGCCATTCACTTGAGTATGTATTGGCTTCCAATTGACGTTATGTGATGTCATAGTAAAAGTAGCTTTAGCAGTGTTTTGTGAAACAGAAAGAGGTAGGACGAGAGAGAAAGTGAAATAGATGTATTCACGACGTAAGTAAGCAAACACATGTCAGTTAGATTTGTAAATTTCAATGTAATTAATTGTGATTGGACTGTGTCCATCTTACCAATTGACTGCGAATATGGATGGCATTTCCATATTATTTATTTATAATATTAATTTGATTTTGAATTATTTACTCTTTATAATGTGAGAATTAGCCCTCAATTGTAAATGAAATTTCACAATTAATTTTTTGGAAATGAAAAAATTTACTGTCCTCAAACTTTTATCGATTATCATGCACAAAACTGATTTGCACAAAAATTTGGTCCTAAAAATTTTAAACAAACCACTTACGTCACGTCAGTCTTGATCGAGTCATTTGTGGCATCATAGCATATAAACGGATTAACCAAATTTGATTTTTTTTTTTGAGAGGTAATAAGAAGGTTTAAAGAAAATCTATTCAGCCGTTTGAAGATCATCACTTCTTTTCTACTTGTTTCGGATACCTAAAACTCAGTCTTAAACCATAGCTAAAAACACTCTCAATCCAATTACCATTCAAACAAAGAAATAAAAATTGAAATTTGTGATATGCAAGAATTGAATAATACTACGGATTTCAATAAAACTTTATAAATACATTTTTTGATTAACAAAGTTTCAAAAAATCACCAAAAAATCCTAGGTCATCGGGCTTTTTATTATTATTTTATCGTTCAAAGTTGGCTGAGAAAATGATGAATCATATAGATTATCCTTTTCTCCTTTTCAATTGGATATTTCTATATCAAAAAATCTAGAGAGTGTGATAAAAAAAACTATCTAAATTATTTAGATAATCTTGTAGTTTATAATAATAACATAAAAATATAAGGTTGTCGATGATATAAAAACAAAATTTTAATTTAAATATGAGTTCATAGAAGATCCATTTGATAAACAGAGACGACTATAGTTAGAGTATTGCTGATTGAAGAGAGCTATCTATATTATCAAATTTATAAGCACCAATTGCACACATTATTTATATATTTTTGTAGTTGTGTGGTATTGTAAATCTAAAAATAACTCATTACTTGACTAAAAAGCATGTATTTGGTTTATATGTATGTACCGTGCAAAAAACTAAAACTTTTTTACAATACCATAGGTTTAAAATTTCCTTAAGATCTACGGTGCCACAAACAGATACAGAGATACACACATCCTAGACACGTTAAATTTATAACACCTCTTCTTTTAGTCTGGGGTTAGAAAGGAAACCAACACAAAACAGCTCTGTCTTTATTCAACAAACGAAAATGATTAAGGATGTATGAGCATGGTAGTGGAGGCACAAATTTAAAAATAGATGTTTTCAATTTTGATGATAAATTTATATTATTACTTGACGATATAAGACAAAAAGTAAGAATAAAATTTTTCGATATTTGTCTGAATTTTCAAAATATCGAAAATTGAAAATTTTGTTTAATTATTTAGCTTTCGATATTTCGAAAACCAAGAAACATAATATCGAAAAATTTTATTCTTATTTTTCGTCTACATTCATGAAGTTATAACAAAATTCATCATCAAAGTTGAAAATAAGATAAAAATAATTTCAACCCTTAATCTACCCTGCTCTTACATCCCTTATATGGACGGTGACACTTAGTTTTTTTCTTTTCTAATTCATTGCTAATATGTTTACTTTCTATTAAAAAGTTTTTTTTAAATTTGTTTTCATTCATTCCAAATGAAAATTATCAAAAACTTCCAAAATATGTCGTTTTTTGAGATTCCTCCATTAGAGCCGATGCTATTTATATCGATTTTTAATGACTTTTTTCTTAAAAATTTGCACGGATACCTAAGCTGAAATTTTAACCACATATTCTTTGAGTAAAAGACTACCTACAAACAAATTTTGAGCCTTTAAATCAAACATTGTTGTCATGCTCATACATCCTTAAGCAAATGATATTAGACTGAAAATTCTAATTAAGGCCTTCAGTGCTCCAAACGGACCTTATGGTCTACATGCGTTTCCAGGGCTTTCGCCATAACCCAAGTTAGAGACAAGGCTGCTTGTCTATGTACATTCCTTTAACGTTTAACCAACCGATAGCCTTGGGTATGAGATTATAGTTTTATTTTCGGCAAACATCATATTTTTATTTTTTTTAACCTCCCGAACCAAAAAAAGGGGTGTTATAAGTTTGACCGCTATGCCTGTCTATCTGTGTGATTGCCTGTCTGTTTGTCTGTGTTTCTGTCTGTGGTATCGTAGCTCCTAAGATGAAATGATTTGAATGTTTTTTGTTTCGTTTGAAAGGTAATTTAACGGGGAGTGTTCTTACCTATGTTTCAAGTACGAGTTTAGGGTTAGGGAAAAGTTTCTCGGGAGATTTTAAATTTTGTAAATTTCACTTGTAAAATCAACAATCTTTAGGGAAAAATTATGCATTTATTCATTAACAAAATTAATGTGATGCGAAAATATAAAATACATTTATTTATAAAAAAACAGGACAAAAGAAAAACATACAAGAACAATATTCAAATTACATGAAACAAATGAAGTAATACCAAACAAATGACATTTTCATTATTGACTTTAACTTTTTCTCAATATATAAAATTGTCTTTTTTTTATTATTATTATCCCGTTGTTGTATGCTTGGTTTGTATATAAGTTTAAAGTCTTAACTTTGACAACAACCATCATTTTACGTGTGTCTATGTGTCTGTCAGTTTTCTATATATACCTTCGTTTACCTATAGAATAACAACGATTGTGTATTTTCTAGAAATATTCTGTTGAATATGCATTAAGTATTGGAATAGAATTATTCTCAATATCTTATGTAGATTTTATATAGTCAATGTTTTCAAATTTGACGATTGATTTGTCTTTTTCGATTTCAAATCATATCATACTTTTGTTCGATAAGTCTAAGCTCTTAATAGAAAAGGAGTAAAATTTCCAATTAAATTGAAACCCGTATTCATACCACGGACAATTATATAGTTAATCACAACAGTTTACAAAACGCAACCTTACATGCAACCTTACTAACAGTAGATAGATAAATGTATATAGATCAATCGAACGTAATTTAGCAAAACTTAGTCAAAAATAGTGCTTCTTTATTTAACTGAACCGACTCGAAGTTAAATTTAACATCCATACAAATTTCATTTTGATGAATTTTGACAAAATCGTATATGATTTGTTTTCATTTTCACTCGTTTTGTCTCGTCTTTGTAATTTTTATGAACTAATTTTTCCTAATTCATCTCAAATTGTTATTAATTCTCCTCACTGAGCGGAAAGTATTGATTAGCAACGATGTGAGCTACTGATAAAAACATGAGATATAATATTTTTTTAGCCTGAAAACCCAATATTGAGGAAGTGAAAACACGCAATTGACTTAGTTAGTTATTGGAATATCATGTATAGACAGTGTTTATAACGCAATCGATTATTTTTTTACGTCATGTAAGAAAGATAGTCACTCGCCCACATAAAGTAATAAGAGTATCTTTCTTCTGTCTTCTTTAGTGTACATAGTTATATAAAACACATACATATATACAAATATGTATACCTGATAAAACGCAATACCTATTTCTAACCTATTTTGCGCCATCACGGGTCAACAGTGACTATTACTAAAAAATGTTTCTTACAAAAGTTGTTTATGTTTTTGTAAGGAACATATTTAATGACATTTAAGTCTTACGGACCCAACATCTAATTGATCTTGATACCTTTTTTCGTTTTTGAGTTATTGTATTGACAGATGAACAGACGGACACAACCGGGCATGGACTCTTTAGAAGATTTTATGAACACCTATAACAAAATTTTGTTCGTAACATCAATATTTTTAAGCGATACAAACTTGGGACTAAACTTTGTATACCTTGATATATTTTATATAGCCATGGTAAACCAAGCTTCAAAAGTGTATGTGTCCCTAACATTCGAACCAATGGTAGTCAATTCCAATAACAATAATAATTTATAATTTTACCTTACAACACAAAGAAGAAGAAAATATGATTTGTGTAATATGACTAACGGGGACATGATTGAATCTACACTCCCCATCTTTAAGTTCTATACACCCGACCAACAATCACCACCACAATATGCTCGGCGTGGAGGAACACAGGTGGTTTATGTCTGTATATACGTGTATATTGATGATATTATTCATGTATACATTTTACTTTGGTTTTTCCTATTATTCATTTTCCATTTTTATACCATGCATATATGAAATATACATAGTATATTAAGTTTAGTCCCAAGTTTGTAACGCTTAAAAATAATGATGCTAGGAAAAAAATTTTGTCATAGGTGTTCATAAAATCACCTAATTAGTCCATTTCCGGTTGCCGTCCGTCCGTCCGGCTGTCCGGCCGTCCGGCCGTCCGTCTGTGGTCACGATAACTCAAAAACGAAAAAAGATATCGAGCTGAAATTTTTACAGCGTACTCAGGACGTAAAAAGTGAGGTCAAGTTCGTAAATGAGCATTATAGGTCAATTCGGTCTTGGGTCCGTAGGACCCATCTTGTAAACCGTTAGAGATAGATCAAAAGTTTAAATGTAAAAAATGTTCCTTATAAAAAAATAAAAAACTTTTGTTTGAAACATTTTTTTGTAAACATCACTGTTTACCCACGAGAGCGTTAATTAGGTGCAAATTTTATAGTATGTATTAATATATTGGAATTGTGTGTTGCCTATTTAAAAGTGAATATCTTTTGTTATTTACGTGACGTCAAAAAACAAACAATTGCGCATCAACACTGTCTATATATTTTTGTATGTGTTATGTGATAAAGAAATCAACACTGACTATGCATGGTATTTCAACAATTAACTCAGTCAATGGTTTCTTTTCACTTGTCTTTATACTATTATGATTACAATAGATGTAGGTACATATATTTTTATAATGGGTACCATAAATATGCTGGGCATAAATTTTTAATTATATAATATTGTGAAAATCTTTCTTATGACTTGAAGCAATCAATATGGCCACAAATTTGAAAAGTATGACCCAAATTTAGTTGGATTCCATACTAAGTTCATCAAGATTGAATAAAATTTGGATATGATACAACGAAATTAAATTTTTTGACTTTTGATGACGTCATTAAGTTTCAAAAATCTTTTTTTTTTGATAAAGCAATCAAATTAAATCAGATCTTCATGGAATTTTTTTTGAAATCCACTAATTTTGGGACAAGCTTTTCATCTGTGATGTTAGTTTTTTGCTTTCAATCATCTATGTGCTAAATACCGGGACCAGGACTCCACATTTTTGAAATCTGTAAGAACTAGGTTAATTTTGACCACAAATTTGAAAAGTATGACCCAAGTTTAGTCGGATTACATACTTTGTTTATCAAAATTGGATAAAATTTGGATATGATAAAGAGAAATTAAAATTTTGGATTCTGATGACGTCATTAAGTTCCAAAAATCTTTTTTTTTTTGATAAAGCAATCAAATTAAATCAGATCTTCATGGAATTTTTTTTGAAATCCACTAATTTTGGGACAAGCTTTTCATCTGTGATGTTAGTTTTTTGCTTTCAATCATCTATGTGCTAAATACCGGGACCAGGACTCCACATTTTTGAAATCTGTAAGAACTAGGTTAATTTTGACCACAAATTTGAAAAGTATGACCCAAGTTTAGTCGGATTACATACTTTGTTTATCAAAATTGGATAAAATTTGGATATGATAGAGCGAAATTAAAATTTCGGATTCTGATGACGTCATTAAGTTCAAAAAATCTATTTTTTTGATAACGCAATCAAATTAAATCCGATCTTAATGTTTTTTTTTTTTGAAATCCACTAATTTTGGGTCAAGCTTTTCATCTGTGATGTTAGTTTTTCGCTTTCAATCATCTATGTGCTAAATACCGGGACCAGGACTCCACATTTTTGAAATCTGTTAGAACTAGGTTAATTTTGACCACAAATTTGAAAAGTATGACCCAAAATTAGTAGGATTTCATGCTTGGTTTATCAAAATTGGATAAAATTTGGATATAATAAAGCGAAATAAAATTTTTTGGATTTTTAGGACGTCATTAAGTTTAAAAGATCGATTTTTTTTATAACGCAAGCAAATTTAATCCGATCTCAATG
Source organism: Chrysoperla carnea (assembly GCF_905475395.1). Taxonomy (NCBI): domain Eukaryota; kingdom Metazoa; phylum Arthropoda; class Insecta; order Neuroptera; family Chrysopidae; genus Chrysoperla; species Chrysoperla carnea. Next base: position 125,957,962 of record NC_058337.1, on the reverse strand, counting down.
GAATTTTTTCTGAAATCAACTCATTTTGGGGCAAACGATTGATCTGTGATGTTACTGACTTAAGAATACTACCCATTTCAAACTATAAAAGTGTATCAAATGTAACTAAAAAAGGTCGATTTTTATAATTTTGAATAGAGAGTATCAAATTTTTTTATTATCCGCATGTTTGTACACCTTGTAAAACAATATATTGAAAACAATCATTAAAAATACCACTGACATATAGCTCTGTATTCGTATCTTGGATTGTAATACTAAAATCTTTTTTTTCTCTCCACTCTCTAATATTCTTTTCCTGGTACAAAATACAATTTACATCACATCTATCATATGATGATGTCTTCTGGTGGTTTTTTACTCATTCCATTACCCCAAGTTCACTTCCATTAACAATATGTCATAGTTACTATAAAGCACATTATTTTTCAACAATTGGTATGACTGACAGACAGACATACCTATCGACAACCTAGCTTGAAGACTTTGATTTGATTGCACCTGGTTTTTTTTTTTACTTTGTGTGCAACGATTTGTCTTTAAGAATATATTGAATAGAATTTTCATTAATGTTTGCATATAGAGGGTGTTCAAAAAGTATGAGCCCCTCCCCCCATTATTAATTTTAAAAATGAGTGACTTAAAAAAATGACCAAGCAAAATTTGTAGGATTTCGCTCGAAAAATTTAATGGTGGTCTTGGATTTGATGTTTACTTGAACCAAAAAGGTCCCTCCAAGGTCAAGCCAATTTTTTAAAGTAAAATTTTTAATAATCTTATGACTTAATCAATGACCCTGCTATAAAAGCATTAGGATTATATAAGTTTAATGTCTGTGTATCTGTATGTCTGTCTGTGGCATCGTTGCTCCAAAACGGATTAACCGATTTTGATCTTTGTTTGTTTGAATGATAATTTCATCGAGTGTGTTCATAGCTATGTTTTAAAATGCAAGTTTAGGGTTCTGTATCCGAAACTAGACAAAAAGGCGATGGTCTTCAAACGGCTGAGTAGATTTTCTTGAATCATAGTACACTTTCGATAAAATTATCTTTCAAACAAGCAAAAAAAACCAAGTTCGTATTATATTTTTATTTTCTATATCTCCTAGTTGAAAGTACTTAATTTCTGACCGCATTCGGCTTCCGATAAAAACGACTTTTGAGGCCAAATTTCAACATTATTGCATGAATAACGTAGCGCATTTAAAACAGTAGTCACAACATATCGCAAGTGCGAAGTTGAATTTGTAAATTTTTTTAAATCAATATTATAATTTCACAATCCATGGTAACATTGTTATTACAGCAAATGTGATATTTTTTGTTTGTTTTAAAATAATTTGTATAAAGTTTTAACGCAATCGTTATTTTAACGATTATTAGGCCGTACTTTCGGCTTGAGGATATAGAATTTTTTTAATTATCACCAAAAGTCCACCTACCAAGTTTCAGCTCGATTGGATCACTGAAAAGGGGTTAAAAATCGATCCAAAGTTTTGTCGGCAGAGAAGCAGACAAGCACGCTGACATAGTACAAGTTAAAATCAAAGGAGTAAAAGTCAAAATTGGATCATTCGTTTGGGAGCAGCAAGCCACAAACAAATCAATTAGGTCTGTAAGGTTAAATGAATGCGATTTTAAATTCACCCTGTATAATAAAAGCTACTTAATAATAAATTTACTATCCTCCTACAGAAAGAAGGTATTTGAAGAATTGATTTGAAAGAATAGAGCATATATTCACACAACTTGAAAAATGAAAAAAAATAAATGTAATTTTGATTGTTCTTTCTCTTTTTCTATATTCGTATTCACCTTATTTTTTAACCACCTAAACGACAGTTTCTCCATCTCCACCCCCACAGCGCATATGGCAGAGCAGTGATGATGTTACCGTTCAGATTGTTTTATTCAATTGTTATAAGGTAGAAAGAAGAAATAAGGTTGTAGATGAACGATGTCACCACCTGTAGAAGAAAAATGAAAGAAAATATAAGAAATAATATGGATTGGAATAAAAAGAAAGCATTAAAATACTTTATTTTTTGTTATGAAAAAAAAAAAAAAAAAAAAACGTATGCATGAACAAATCTATTTCCATCTTTATTTATTTTATTTTAAGTGTATTTATTATAATTTTTTCTTGGTCTTTCCTTGTTTAAATAAAGGAAAACTTTTATTTAATTTACATTAAAAAATACAAGATTACCGCATAAAAAGAAAAATTATTTAATAATTTTAAATGGATCTTTTCAACTTTTTTTTTTTTTAATGTATACATATTTAATGTTTTATGTTATTTTTATAATTTGTTACTGAATTTCGAAGAAGGTTTCTTTTTCAATCGAATTGAAGTATATATTTTCAATTATGTTTAAACATCAATGATTCAAAGTTCCTTGTCCCAGAGTCCAATAAGTATGTCCCACGATAGCCCATGTCCTCTTAAAATGCTTCTGAAAATTAAAAATAATATCTCATTAAGGAAATCGGAAAAAATAGACCGAAAAAATAGTCCGGAATTTTATAGGCCCAGAGTACTGCTGTAATCACATGTTGATTGGTTTGACTTCGTCGACTAGAGAGGAGTTGGTTTGATTCTGAATTCTATTACAGAAATTTTTTTCGGTCTATTTTTTATAAATCAGCTCATAATTTAGTGAATATTTATCTTTATGCCTGTAAATAGCCTTATAATCCGTAGGGCCTCGCCCAACCGGCTTAGTTACTACATTACCTTCGAGACTTTCTATGAGCGTTTTTATGATCTCTGCTAGTGCCTTACATAAAAATCTGGGTTTGAGAACCGTTATTTTTCACGGGGCTCGGAAAATTTTTGGTAATGGCTTTTAGACTCAAATTAAAATATTTCTGTTATTTGATAACAATAATATAATGGATGAAAAATAAAAAATAATTTTTGCCAGCATCTGACTTCTGATAAATTTTTCAAGGTATCGATTTATAAAATCAAGTTTTGCTGAAGACCGGGATCGTTTCATATTGGGCATATTTCTGTTGGAATAATAAAAAAATTGGGGGTGTATACAAAAATTCGATTCTCTTGAATAAAAACGCTTTGCTACCGATAACTTTTTTATGTTAGACACTGGCAAGGACATAAAGAACAAATGTAAAAATTCTCAACGGTGGTGTAATTGCCCACAGACTAGTACTTAAAAAAACTCAATTTTTGAATAATTCTGTTCGTTGATTGCTGTGGCAATCCACGTAGGCCACATTACTAACCCCTTTATTAACAAAGAGGAGTGTTATAGGTTTAGCATACTTGCATACCTGTGTATCTATGTGGGTGTCTGTGGCATCGTAGTTCCAAAACCAATGAAACGATTTTTGTTTTTTGAAATTTAATTTGATGGAGAGTATTTTTAGATATGTTTCAAGTGCGAATTTAGGGTTCCGTACCTTATATCATTTAGAAAATAGATGATGATCTTCAAGCGCCTGAACAGATTTTCTAGAAACATAACTTATGTTATGTCTCAAGAAAATTCCTTCCGGGAAAAATTAAAAAAACAAAATTAAAATCTTTGAATTCTCGTTATTTTAAATTCTATTTTCCATTACTTTCTAACATGGAAAAACGTGGAAATGGAAATTTTAAGCGAAAACGACTGGACTTAATTATTTCTACATGTTTATAACAAGTAGTTAACTGTCCACCCTTTCAAACATGACCCATCAACATGCACAAAAATTAATAAATCAAAAATGCTAATCATTAAGTTTTAACCCCAAGGTAAAAAGTTGAATTATTACTGAACAACAATACCAAAAAAAATATACAAAATTAATTATAACCGTATATACACAAGGCATTATTACTTTATTCAAAAAATAAATAAGGGATATTTGGGTTACCTTTACCGTTACACATATATTATTATATCGGGGCGAATGGGATTTATTTTTTGTATAACTAGAACACAATAGAAAAGTATACGTGTGACATAGAATATGTGGCATTATGCATCAGTCAGTTCACTATATAAAAGCATCATCCCCCATCCCCCTAAATAACGTCACCCACCTTAAACCAGGTTCTATTATCAACTGTACCTTCTGTATGTTAGGTATACCATGTGTGCAGCATAGTATTGCTCAAAGGCGTTGAGCCGTGCACAGTATATGTCACATATCTCGTGGTTGATTATTGTACACTATCTCACTTTATTTATATACGGGTTGTAGGTAATAATAACCACCCATATATATATTTAGAGGGTTGTTTGTGTGTATATGTGTATAAAGAATTTGTTCAAAAAGTTCGCGTGCTGCAACGTAGTAGCTATTGTGATTGTGATAATACCTGTGAGAAATCTGTAAGCTTTAAATAAAACTACTGTAAAGCAGCAATAAAAGCAGTATTTATTATGTTTTATCCTTTTTAAATGGCTTTATCTCTTTTTAATAAATGTTTATTTTATTATAATAATTTATTTTATAGCTTAAATTTTTTTTTATAATAAATTGTTATTGTTAGGATTTTTATTGTCCCAATTGATTAAATAATATGAATCAAGCCTAAGATGGTCCATTTTTGTAATACTTAAAAAATTAGAAATAATTTATAAAAACAAAGTTAATCAATAAAAGTTAATAAAATAACTTCTTTAAAACTCAGTAATTTTAATAACCTCTCGTGTGGGCCTTTTTAGGAACATAGATACTTATTATAGCCTGATATGAATCAATTAATTGTAATACATGATAATAGAAAAACATGTTTTTACGCAAAACCTAACCTAAAACATGAGGTACATCTAGGTAATCAATTTATAATAATTTTTTTTTTTTTTTGCCCGAATTGAACGATGTGAGCAAAATCTCTTAATAAAACAATTAAAGGTTTTTTTCTCCTATTCTAACAATTTTTAAAATAAAAGCAAGAAAAAATTTGAAAATTGCCACAAAAAATTTCAGTTTTTGTAGTTCTTTTGGCCCTCTTTCTTTACAACTTCTGTGGGTCATATTGGGAACCCGTATGGTAGGCCTTTATAAAAACTTTTTCCGGTAACAATATCTACTTGTTTTTAATGAAAATCAATGAAGGATACAACCAAGACTTATCTTCTTAGGAATGTCTTTGAACCTGAGTAACTACTTTGAAGTAGTGTTTCTAAAGAAACAATGAAAAGTTTGTAAATCCTAGGCAATTTGCAACGTAACTGACAAACTTCAATCACCACAAAGATGGCGGTACTCTACCATTGATATGAGTCTGCTATTTTATCTATGGCATTAACCGAGCAAGAGCGCAAAATTTTAACATATTCGAATATTTAAAAGAATGCGATTTTGAAAGTGGATCAAAGGACTAGGGTCATCTTAGAAGCAGGTATTTTATACCAAGATTACCAGGTATCACTAAACGATTTATAACACAATAATTCACATTCACATTATATATCCGGTCATTTCTTACACTCTGAATCTGAATATGAATTCAAAATGACTCTAGCAGATAAAAATTTCCTGAAATTTTATTCTAAATTTTGAAAAATTTATAATATAGTAAAATTGTTCCCACATTGGGGAACGGCATTAAAAAGTGCTTATCGCTTCTTTAAAAATCGATGTTGTATAATCTCGATAAGTTTTATCTTACCCAGCAATGCTATGTTATCATAGAAGACCTTAAATGTGCTTATCCCTTTTTGGTAAAATCCGCAAGCAGTTAATTTGTGTAAATTATCTTATTGCCGGTAAATTACTTCTGAATTATTATTATATTTTATAATTATTGTTTTAAATTTGCTTTAGACGGGATGATTTTCTTGAGTTGTAAAGAAAAAACTTTTGTCTGCAATAGTAGTTTTTCTGAATAGCACTAACGATGACGTCTCAATACATAACCTCGGCAAACTATCAGACAATCAAAATCGTAAAAAAATATTTTTACATATGAATAGTTCTTGAGTAACAAAAAAAAAAATCCAATTTTTATTATTTTTGGGGTGCATTTATTTATAAAAATACATTCATATCTGTATATGGGGGTGAATTTTTAACATAAATACGTAGCAGCTGAACATATACAAGTTATAAACAATAATCAACACAGAATCTTTAACACATGATTTAAGGGTTGTTTGTTGCAAATATTATGTATAGAAAGGTACGTGTATGAATTTAGGGATGATTCTTTCCTAATAATTATATTTACCGTGCGTAAAATGTCATTTCAGGTTTTTTTACGATTATCTATGACTTTTTTGCAATATTTAATGATCGAAATATGGGGATCAAATTTAATGATGTGATGTCCACGCGCTTATTATTTTTTTGCTATTGTTGTTATCAATTCATGAATTCCGTATTGCTAAGATTCAATGACTAGGAAATTTATTGTTGTATTACTGTTTTATTTATAATTTTTAAGAACATGCTAGCTTGGAAAGGCAACGCTATATTTTACTTCACAATAAAATTACTGTATTAGAGGAAGCGCATTTATTTCTATCGAACTTCGTCACTTAGAGTTTTAGTGTGTACGACGGCCTTTCTTCGTTTTCTATTTCTTTGTGTAGCGTTCTCTTACACAGGTTTTTAGGACTGCCATACTTTCATTTGCCTCTTGGATTTCAATTTAAAGTTTCTTTGGGAACGCTGTCATCTCTTCACGGAGTATGTCCTATCCAGCAACTATATATGTTTCTTTCTTAATGTTCTTGTAAATTCAGATTTTTTTATAACAATTAAATGACTCTTGAGTAGCGATTTCAATCCTTAATTCAACAAAATTAGTATTTTGTTGCCGAAAAATTAAAGTACAGCAATGAAATAAAAAAATTTACTTCTTCTATGTTTTTAAAAATATTTTCTTACAACTAGTATCTTTATCAGGCAATTTCTAGGATACATGAGCCAATTTTTTTTTAAACAGTAAGCTAAACTATAGTATTATTTTGGTCATTTCCTTTCCTAGGAACTCAGAAACCTCAGACAAGTTTGTTTAGCTAGATCACACTTTTACCACAGGCAATACTAAAACAGAGTATTAAGAAAATTTTGTTATGAAATCGAAATGTATTGTTTCATTAAAAAAAAAATCATGAAAATCAGTAATTTCAACTAAAAATAGTATTAAAACTTAATCAGCTGCAAAGTTCGCGATTTCCAAGGTCAAAGCATGTAAAACTATGCGTAATTTTAAGATATGTTATGAAAAAATTCTCTCAGGTAGAATTGAAGAAAAATTGGCAACACAGGAGCTGCGTTAGCTAAGGGAATTCCCTCAGAGATTGGAAAAAGTACACATTTTTTGACGTCTTTAAAGTAGGTTTAAGCTGTCGATTTCTGAAACTTTGAGGCTAAATAGTAAGAAAAAAATTCGTAAATTTCAGTCGAAAAGTGAGTTTTACCATAGTTTTAGCATAGGAACTGTAAATACCATGGTGGAAATACCTTAAGCTAAAAATTGTTTGTATCAAAATGATAATTGGACGGAGTATTACCGCTTTGGAAGCAGGGTCTAAAATTATGCGTGTAGTGGAACTAATGGGAAGAGTTAACTATATTCCAATTTTGATCGAAATATGGTAACTTGTTTAATATAGGACGATGGTGGAATAGTGAATATTAAGAACCGACCTAGGTAACTCTCCATTACTCCCACAATCTTTGTTCAAAATATAAATAAACAAAAAAATAAAGAAACAACAACATTTTCAAATTTATTATAATATTCATACAGATTAATCAATGTTTCGTTCAGAGTCATAAACTCACTACATCACTATTTTAATTACAATATTTATTAATATTAAATAATCACAAATAATTATTTATAATAATTTAAGTGAAAATATCTTTACTACACTAATAAGAGTTTATGTTGTTTTGTGAGTTGTTAGTTGAGTTTTAGTTTTGGTGATTATAATTATTTGATGGTTGAAATAACATGGATAAAATCATCATCAAACATCATCTTATATCAAAGAAAACTGTTCATCGTAGTAATATCATTAAAGAACTTAAAGCTGCTGAATATCTAGAATATCGTGTAGTGTTGTACTTACTTACTTACTTATACTTGTTAGATATTACTGTTTTCTTAATGCATTACTAAAATGTGATAAAAGGTATTCATCTTAGTTACTTAAGCTAGTTAGTCTTCATTTTATTACATTTACAGGATGCAACTGGTTAGAAGTGAGAGTGAATTATTTTGTAAAATTAATTTTTTTATTTTTCCGTCAGACATATACCTAAAGTGTAAACATTGATATTATATTTAGTCACCTGTAGGATAACTATAAATGTAAAATAGTAACCAAAAAGGTTACCAAATTTAAAGCTTCTTGAAGGCTGCATTTTATTTAAATCGTTTACTTGTATCAAGGTACCCATTTAACAAATAAAAAAATCTACTTAAAAAAAAAAAAAACCATTCTTATATGCACTAAAAAGTAAAAAAATAACGTTAATATAATGTAGTTACAATTACTGTTATTTTGGATGTCCACAATGAAATGGCATAATGCGGCCGGACACAAGCATCAATAAAATATATCCGAGAGTTCCATTTGCAAACTGCAAGTTATTCCTCAAAGAGGATATCTTAAAAAGGGCCAATCTTCGATGGAGGGAGGAACGTACTTGTGGTACTACAAGACAGATATGGTCTGAGTACAATCGTAGGCGTTCCGAAGATCTTATATCACTTCCAAGGGCCACTGTTCGCAAAGTTGTCTGGACACTGGTTAGGTGGCAGGCATGCTGAACGCCTGGGCCGGGCAGTGTATCACGACTACTGCAGGAGCTGTCACAGTGGTGATGAGGAAGAGACAATGTCTCATCTTCTCTGTCAATGCTCAGCTCTTGTCATGAGGCGATGGACTTACTTGAGCCAGCCTCTCTTTGACGACCTCTCCGACCTGGAGTCCGTCGACGTCAAAGCTTTTCTGCTGTTCTAAAACAGCTCCAAATGGTTCATGGAGTAGTGGCCGGGATGGGCCAACCCTTTTTCGGTATCACAACGGACCCTATGGTCTAAGTGTGTCCCACCCCAGGACAGCCACTCTAACTTAACCTAACCTACTGTTATTTTTGGAGTCGGTGTCAGTCAAGGATTTTGTTTTTTTTTTTTTTGTTCGTTTGCTTGAATGATTAATTTGATCAAGAGTACCTATGCTTAGTTATGTTTCAAGTTTGAGTTTAGGGTTCCGTTCCCGAAACAATTGCAAAACAGGCGATGAGCTTCAAATGGCTGAGCAGATTTTCTTGAAACATAGCCAAGAACATAGCAAAGTCAATAACTTTTATACAATTTAAATTAAATTTATTTTATTTTTTGTTACAGGTAAACAACTTTTCAAATTCAGACATTTTCTCAAGAAAATAACGTAAGTTATAAAGTAAGAGCTAACGAATCATATATATAATATTATATTTTATAATGAACGATTAATCTTTTTTTAAAGTATTTTATAAAATTCTTTGTTTATTAACACAATTAATAAAAACTTTCTTATTCGAATTTACCTGTCCATATTTTTACGTAGCACCCAATAAAATAGTAAAGATAGTTCAGAAATGTACTTTATTGCTAGTAAAACATTGCTTGCTGTATTCTCAGTGTGATGTTGTATATAATTAATTGGCATCATTCCAATATCATTCAATTATCAAATAGATATGTTTATATACATAATATTTAATGTATGGATCTTTTATTTTTTGTTCTTTATTATTTGTTTTGCTTTTATTTTGGATTGTAATATTATGTTATAGGTATAGTGTACACACACGTATATTATATTGGATTGTTGAAAAGAAAATATGAAAATTTTAAAATAAATAATACGTATTATGTGTATGAAAAATTGTAAACAAAACTTTTTTTATAATGCCATATTTATACTGTATTAGTACTATGATCCAAAACAACTCAGACGAAATCAAAGCCAGAATTATCAATGAGTGGAAAAAGTTTTGGTTTTAAAAACATATATTCGAAGGTTCCATCCCAACAAGCTTAAAGAGAAACGTGATGGATGTCTGTGTCTTACCAGTCCCAATGTACGCCTCCCAGGTTTCGGCACTAACAAAAAAAGATTACATAAAACTCCGCTCATGTCAACGTGCACTAGAACGAAGTATGCTTACTTAACATCAAAAGATCTCAAAAAATTCCATCTCGAGATATAAGATACAAAACAAAAATTAAAGACGTGACTTTAAAAATTAAAAAGTTGAAGTAGCAAGTGGCTGGGCATGTGTCACGAATGGGAGGAGAGCGTTGGACTTTCAAGACCACTGTATGGACGCTGTATCATTATAGAAGGAGAGGGCGTCAGGTTAAACGATGGAGGGACGAGATAGTGGAATTTGCATTTGATCAATGGATGCGCGAAGCCAAAGACAGAAATAATTGGCAACTATTAGGGGAGGCCATTGCTCAACCAGTAGGCTCATTATGGCTCTTATTATTATTAAAGCACTATATAATATATGCCATGTTTGTGAAGTTACCGTTTACGCGAAGATAAAAGTGATTTTTGAGCGGAAATATCTTTTTTCTAATGTGTACGTACATAAAAAAGAAAATCGTTAGTTTTTGGAGAAAAAGTGACTTAAAAATACATTATTATTGCATTTAATCGAAAAAAATACACTGGCTTTATAGATATTTTTTAGAAGAAATTATCAAGGATAATAAAGATTATTCGTCTGTATTAGTAACTTTTAAGCCTAAATAATTTTTCACTTCATTTGAAAATCAAGATTAAATGACCTTCAAACTTTAATTTCAGGTCAAAGTCATGGGCACAGGAGAATTTCTTCTATCGCCCTTCTGCAGCTAACGTGTTTTCTTTCGGTTAAATTCAATAATGACATATGTTTAAGTCACTTTCCCTCCGAAAGCTAACGATTTTTCACGAAACGTTTCATTCGTCACATTTCCTTTCCAAACATGTTTTAAGTAAAAAATCTTATTCTTTTTTAGGATAATCAACTTTCTAATTTAAAGTGTTATTCTATTTCTTACTTTTTGGGATCTAAGTTGACTATTAAAGCAACCCGAAGAACTAGCTCCAATTTGATGTCAGAAAATGATGCTCCCCATCAAACTTTGCAACTTTTGTACATATGATTTTTCGGTCCTTCTGTGAATTGTTAAAAAACATGTCAGATTAAGTATGATTATTTTGATTAAGTATGATGATTTTGACAAAAAGTAAAGATACTTAATTCATCTTAATTTGAAAATATTCAATAATTTAAATTTAATCTTCAAACTTAAATAAATAACAATGTGTGAAACTGGCATTATTAAGGAAGTGTTAAATATTTATTTATATATAAATATTATTATTAATACAAAACTATTTTCGAAAATTTCGAACAAGTGTTCATTATTTTATATAAATTTATATGCTATGTTCTATGAACAAATAAATAAATATTTTAAAATAATATATAAATGTTATTTTTACTTCACGTATTTTTACTTCCGTTCAAATACATATGTTATTGTTTTTAGTAATAGGTAACTTTCTTTTGAATTTTTTAATTTATATTTAAGGATGTATGAGCGTGTATGATTAAGTATTTTCAGATAAACAAATAAATAAAAAATTATATTTTTAATTTTGATGGTGAATTATGAAAATAGAGAAAATATTGAAAGTTCAAAATATTATATAATTATTCAGCTTTCTATATTTCGAAAACAAAATAAAATCTATCAAATTTTATTCTTATTTTTCGTGGACTTTCATGAAATTCAGGGTCGTAACGATGGTACATGGTGGTAGGTATTTAGGTTGCGCCTTATATATATCCATATCGGCTCTAATATTTTTGACGAAAATTCGTTTACTGATAGTATACTATTGCCAATTTTGATAAACCAAGTATGTAATTCAACTAAATTTGGGTCATACTTTTCAAAATTAACCTAGCTATAATAGATTTCCAAAATATGGGGTCCTGGTCCCCGAATTAAGCACTATAGCTAGCGAAAAATTGACATCACAACTGAAAATAATGGCCCAAAATTAGTGGGTTTCAGAAAAAAGTCCAATAAGATCGGACCAAATTTGAATGTATTATCAAAAAATTCGAATTTTTAACTTAATGGCGTCATCAGAATCCAAAAAATTTAATTTGGCTCTATCACATCCAAATTTTATCCAATTATGATAAACCAAGTATGTAATCCTAGTAATTTTGGGTCATACTTTTCAAATTTGTTATCAAAATTAACCTACCTCTAATTGGTTTCGAGAATGTGAATATCTAGTCCCTGAACTAAGCAAATTAGTGATAGTTAGCGACAAATTGACATCACAGCTGAAAAGAATGGCCCACAATTTGAAAATTCCAATAAGATCAGATCAAATTTGCCTGTGTTATCAAAAAAATCGAAATTTTTCACTTTATGACTTGATGTAAATTAATGAGCGCCTTTTACATGAGTCTTTACTAACTTTTTGTTTTGCGTAAATTATCAAAATTAAATGCAAACTAATTTGAAATTGTATGAAAAATAAAATGATCTAAAATGATTTAAAAATGACATTGAAAGACTTTATACACAATAAATTACATAGTTGATTAAATGACGGACATTATTATTATATATTGGTATAGTTCGTTGTATACTATTTATTATAAACATGAAAAATACTTTAAATAGGATTTATGATGAGGTCATTGTACTAAAAACACATCTTTGCAATACAATATCACTACTTATTTTAATTAAGGCAACATAATATAAATGCACAGCGGAGTTTAGATGCTTATATTATTGATGGGAGTAAATATACTTTTAAATAATATGATGTTTACTTTGGTCAACAAGTTTATAGCAAAATTTTAAAATATATTTAAATTATATTTTTTTGGCAATCTATTAACAATAATTAAGATTGAAAATTATCTTATATACTCAGTTTTATTGAAATTGGAGATAAGCAAAATTTCTCGATATTTTTCAATTTTTTTAACGGGCCTTATTATCGATTTTGGTCCGTGTCTTAAAAACTATTCGACCAGTAATTAAATGCACGCAATTTTTGTACTTTTTGGGTCAAAATTACCTTATAAACTGAGTTTTAACGAAATTGGAGATATATAAAATTTCTCGATTTTTTGAAATTTTTTTAAGGGTACCCCTTTGAAAAAATCGAGAAAAACGCAAAATAAATTGGTTTGGAATTTGATGAAACTCAGTGGATGGGGTAATTTTGATCCAAAAAGTATAAGAACCATGTTAATTTAATGATTGGATGCAGAGTTTCTCAGATATCGCAATATTTGGATCGATTTGAGTCCGTATCTCATAAACTATTCGACCAATCATGAAATAAACCTGATTTTTGTACTTTTTGGGTCAAAATTACCCTATAAACTGAGTTTTAACGAAATTGGAGATATATAAAATTTCTCGATTTTTTGAAATTTTATTAAGTACCCCTTTGAAAAAGTCGAGGAAAACGCATAAAAGAAAATTGGTTTGGAATTTGATGAAACTCAGTGGATGGGGTAATTTTGATCCAAAAAGTATAAAAACCAGGTTAATTTAATGGTTGGATGCAGAGTTTCTCAGATATCGCAATATTTGGATCGATTTGAGTCCGTATCTCATAAACTATTCGACCAATCATGAAATAAACCTGATTTTTGTACTTTTTGGGTCTAAATTACCTTATAAACTAAATAGAGATCCCTGGGTAAAAATTTGCTTGTATATATATAAATAAATATCTCTTATGTTGGATAGAGCTTTTATTTGTTTCGCTACAAATTTTCTCAATAATCTTCAATTCAGAAAAAGAATCCTTGTTAAGAATCGATTTAAGAAGAAAGTATTAAAGTATGCAGAATCTTTACCGATTTTTATCTCGTTCATTTTTAAAAGTGATAAATAAAGTTGTAAGCACGAGTTCTTGTCTTCTTTTGTAGGTAGTTTACATTAAAAACTTACATACTCAAAACAAATTATTTCAAACGTGCTCACCTATTTTGACAGTAAAGCGATTTTTGAGTCATAAAATTTTCATGACAGGTTTATTAAACAATATTATTCTAATTTTAATTTTAATACCGCGAGGTAGGTTTTAATACAACTTCAGAAAGTTGTTGGCTCTTAAAGTATCTGCGTAAAAACGTAAAATTTATTTACACCAATCATGTCAAAATAATTTTTTAAATAAACGAAAATATTAAATAATTAATTTATTTTGATACTAAAATTCTATAGCCGGAAAATTATTTATAAATTTTTATTATAATAATTTGATGTTTTAATTTTTTTTTTCACATTTTTAGTAGACTTCTTTTTTTCGTTTTAGAAAATAGAATGAATTAAAATGTCACAAAAAATAAAAAATGTAATTTTTGATGCTCACTAATGAGATATGTTTTCTTTTAGACAATGTTAAATTAAATAAATATTATATGACAATCTAAAATGATAAATTTTTAATGTCTTCATTTTATTTTCTAATTTTATTCATTATACAGGGCGCATAAAAACTATTTCAACCGCTTAGTTATAAAAACTTTCCTATCGCATTATGAGCTCAAATGTTGGTGAGGTTATATTGGCTGTTCACGAATGACACACTTAGGCTATAGATTCCATTGTGATACCATATATGTGTTTTACCACCTTTCCGCTGATAATTTCATTTATCAGCTCCTCAATTTCAGAGGCTTAGTGCACCTCCTTCATGCATATACCATGCACTACACCAGCCCAACACAACTATTAATTAAATTAATTTTGTTGCGCAGCGGCGGGAATCCAACTCGCTACCCTAAGCATACCGCGGACGGAATTGGTTACGCTGTAATTCGATGTCACTGTTGTCGAATTTCGTTGCCAATAGTAGGTGTATGGTTTAACTAAATCGAACGAAGCGTTACTCTTTTATGAAGTTTTCAATAAATCACACGTCTTATTTAAAATAGGACTGTTTTTGCATTAGAAATTGTGAAAATAAGAGACGAAATTGCATAAATAATTTTTTTAAATGTCAATTAACATAATAATTTGTTAGAAAATAGAATTAAGTTTTCAATGTAAGCCATCTACTGTGCCCAAAAAGTAAAGCGACATTGTATTTATTTTGAAAATTCTTTATTTATTCTTCCAAATCAATTTCATCCCCTTCAAAGTAATCCCCTCTCGATGCAATGCACTTATGCCAACGGATTTTCCAATCTTCGAAACATTGGTTGTAGTCACTTTCCGGGATTCCTTTAGTTCCGTCTTCACTGCGGTTTGAATATCCTCAGGTGAATACGGTGATTGCGGAACGATATGGGTTGAGTTTTTGACAAATGATCACGAATTATGAGTGCAGTATGGGATGGTGCATTATCGTGGTGTAAAAACCATGAATTGTCTTTCCACAGTTCCGGCTTTTATAGGCGAATAGCGTTACGCAAATGACGCATTCGCAAATAATATTCCTTGTTGGCTGTTTAACCGGGCAGAAGGAATTTATAATTCACAACAAACGCGCGCAGTTTAAATTCAAATGTCACTTTATTTTTTGGACACAGATGTACATTCATTCATTACCATGAAAACTATTAAAATATAAATCATGCACGGTGCGAACAGTCTCGGGCAAACATACTATCACAAAAAATAAATAAAAATTTTAAATTATATCGGTTTGTGAAATAGACGTAATGGTAAGTAATTTTGTTGTTGGGTACTTCGTTGTAAAATTAATATAGGTATACCCAAACATTAATACCAACACAGGTTTAAATAATCACCTGCTTGACCCTCTATTTGTTAACCCAAAGTAGCTATACCTTCATTGAAAATAACACACTAAATATTAAAATTTATTTGATTTAAATAACCGTAATAAGGCAAAATGGACATTGGTCAAAATTTATTGCTATGTATCAATTATATTATTATTAAATAAGAAAACCATATTAATTTTCTTATGAAAATTATTGTGAAGAAAATGATTCTGAATATATAACATAAGACGAAGTATAGAAGTTTCATTTTGGTGACATATGGTAAGCATTTCACAACTCACACAGGATAACCAAAATAATTCAGGACTATTTAATAACAATATAATATTAATTTTCACCGTGATTTGTCGAAATATTTGAAACGTGTTAAAATAATAATGCAAACTTGTGTGTGTGTGTGTAACAGATGTGACCGACCAACCGATCATATAATGTCCGTTTATCATGAACGTCCACAAACAAACAAAACTTAACACCTTCTTATTCAAATAAAATAGTGGTCTTGAATTTGAAAATTCCACAAAATAAAATAAGATTTGGAATTGAAAAATTAAAAAAAGATACAAGGTAATACTTCGAATTGAAAAATACGTGTTTTGGAACGTTTTAGTGTCTAAAAGAAAATTGAAAACAGTTTTCACTGTCGAATTTTTGGGTATGTGTTTTTGGGTAAGTAAAAAAATTGTTACAAAAAAATGTGTAAGAGTCCCAAAAAAACGTAGCACAGTAACTTAAGTGACTAAAACTTATCCAATCCTAAAAACGACAGCTTTGTAATTATAATTACATAGCCAACGGCACAAGTAAAATTTACAAAATTTAAATACCCTCGACAAATTTTTCGGGTACGCAATCCTAAACTTGCACTTGAAACATATCTAAGAACAGTCTCCATTAAATTACCTTTTAAATATGCACGGTGCGAATAGAAATTTTACATTGTGCCATTAAATTTTTGAAATAAATATGTGAAATATCGAAAATTTTATGGGAAAATAAATATAACTTTAAAGTAAGTATGTATCTGATGCTTAAGTATGCTTTTTCGCGACACTTCAAAAAGCTTTAATACATTACTAGAAAATAATACTAGTGTATAAACTCATTACTTTCAAATTTTGTACAACATTAGCTGTTGAAAGCAAATCATCTATGAACTGACATTTAATTAACAAACAGAAATCACCGTGACATAGAGAAGAAAAAAAAAAGACTAAACATCAAAACATCTCCAAAGGGATTTTCTATTGAACGAATGAGAAACATTTATATTACTTTTTACATTAATTTAATATTTCAAGTTTTATAGACACTTAGAAAGATGAAACAACTCATCCAATTTTACTGTCGTTGTTTACTTCTTCAGAAAGTGGTTGGTGGTTATTGGTTGCGTTTGCTTACTAGTCAGTCAAAGAACACAGTTCAGTTCAGTTGTAAATATTATATTTTTAACTTGTTGATAGACAGTCATTGCACTCGATTCGGAAATCGAAAAAATCCCGAGTTAAATTTAGACCGTGCATTCTCAGATTATTTAAATCTTCATACACAGAAAAAAAGGTAGTTAGAATCTGAATTTAATGAAAAACAAGTGTAAACATCAATTGACTGAGTTAATTGTTGAAATACCATGTATATACAGTGTTGATTACGCAATAGTTTTTTTTACGTCATGTAAGTAAACAAAGATGGCTCTTAGATAGCCACATACTTACATGTCATATACACACATAACTGATATTCTCATATAAAACATACTATCTAATTGTCAACTTATTTCCGCCCTCACGGATAAACAGTGATATTTACACAAAATATTTCCAACAAAAGTTGCTTACTTTCCCTTAAGAATATTTTTTACATTTAAACTTTTGTTCTATCTCTAACGGTCTATAAGATGGATCCTACGGACTCAAGTCCCAATTAGCCCAGGTTGCTCATTTACGAAATTAGCTTCTTTTTTTACGTCCTGAACTATAAAAATTTTAGCTTGATATCTCTTTTCGTTTTTGGTTTATCGTGTCCACAGACGGATAGACGCAAGGACAAACAGAAATGGATTTTATGAACATCTGTACATAAATTTTTTCATAACATTATATTTTTAAGCGTTACAAACTTGGAACTTAGTATACTTTGATATATTTCATATATACTATAATAACTGAAATCTTAGACACAAGATTTACAGAATATCCCTTTGTCAGTCATTTTGATTAGAGTATTTCAACATGGAGAGCCTTGAAAAGCACACATATTGTAAACTAGAAGCCTTACGTTGATTTCCACATGATTTCCTCTTGTCACTGAATTTTGTGACTTTTGTTTGTATTTGAAAACAAAACCACATAGCCTAACAGTCTTCAGCCTACTTTCATTCCGATAAAATACTCTCATTGCAATACAAATGTTGTCCCGTAAATATAAATTTCTTTCGAGAAACTATAGAATGATTCAAGGTACATTGTGTCACAGATACTACATCTTACCTTATTTAACATTTTCAATATTTCGATATGAAAATATTAGTTTATTCAAAAACAAAACCACGTGAACTAACAGTCTTCAGCCTACTTGCATTCTGATAAAATACTCTCATTACAATGCAAATGTTGTCCCGTAAATATAAACGTCTTTCAAGTAACTATAGAATGATTCAAGGTATATTTGATCATAGATACTAGATCTTACCTTATTTAATATTTGCAATATTTCATTCCAGAAGAAAGTTATTGAGCTCGATCACTACAAGTAATATTCCCAACAAGTTTTTTACTATGTATGTAGTATACTTTACTTTTATACAATCATGTTAAAATATTATAGCTGTTTTTATTGCTATAACATACAAGTTGTAAGCGGCTTGAAAAGATTTGTAAAGAATGAGATAATATGTGTAAGTGTGTAACATGTATGTATATGTTTTCTGTGTATATTCAAAATGAATTTTTATTAGTTTTTATATATATTTATATGAATGGTATACATGTTTAACATAATATACAATATTATATTATTACCATTTTTTTTTTTTTGTTTAGTTCCTAGTTAGGATATTGTAACAATACACTTTTAGCTACGCAATATTTACAAAAATTATGCTTATTTTACTTGTATTGCTGATATCACTAATACTACCATTAAATTAGATGAATTTATATTACTGGAGTAAATCTAAGCAAAAAAAAGGCTGTTTTCGCAAAAGGGGACATCGGTGGATATCCAAATTTGGTAGGTTTGTAGTCAATGTTAAAAACTACTCCTCATATTTTTGGGGGGGGGGTTCATCCCTTCTCCTCCCAGTTATATATATATGTATACATACATATGGTAAAACAGTTCATTTGACTGTAACTGGAAAAATATTTGATTGATTTTAATGAAACTAATATCAATAGTAGGTTTTATTACTTACAACTTTCGGTTAAAATTTTAGCGAAATCCGTTACATAGTTCGGCCAAAATTTCCAATTTAGTAAATTGTTTAAAATGGCTGCCATTTTATGCCATTTTGTCCTACGAGGTTAAATTTTTTTTAAATTGTAGCATTTTTTATTATCTTTCGATTTTATAATAAGTGGCTTACCCGTAAAATGACTCCTTGATCCATATTTTTGCGAAAAACGGAAAATTTAACACTTTCTGGAAATAATTGTTTGGGGGGTGTATGGACTGGCTTTGTGGGGTGTTTTTTGCTTTGGCTTCAGAAAACTATTTTTAAAAGAGGTCTATATGGTTTAAAGCAAAATTTTTAAGTTTTAACCCCCGCGCTGTTAGGGGGAAGGGGTGTATGTAATAAATGTATCTTAAAAAATTTTAAAAAGAGGTCAAAATAGTTTAAAATGCTAAAGTAACCCAAAACTTTAAATGTTTTTATTAATATAGCCCTTTTTACAACATCCACCCCTCCCCGTCCCGCTTTCATATTTTTGCAAATTCAAAATTTTTATGACGTATAAAGGGGTTTTTGGGGTCGTAGTTCTTAACATTGACTACAAACCTACCAAATTTGGATATTAACCGATGTCCCCTTTTGCGAATATAAAATAAAAATAATAAAATTTCTGAAAAAATTTCATTTTTGACGCCATTTTGTTTTTTAAACATGTTGCACCACTCCGGGAAAGTAAAAAATTTCAAAAAATACTTATTTTGATGTGAAAAGAAAAACCCCAAAGTTTCGATGCTCGAACTTTTAATCCATACACAAGGCGTAATTTCACTCTACTATATATGATTTACGAAAGTTTTGGAGGCAGCAATACCACCTGGACTAAGTTACAAAAATATCGATTTTTTCAAAAAAAGTGAAAGATTGAGAGCAACACATCCCTAGCAAATATTATTCTTAACAAATTTTATTCCCTAGAAGTGTTTTCCCTAAAAGGCACATCTTGAAAGATAAACTTTAAAAAAAAAAAAAATACGGAAAATGGTTCATTGATATAGATTTTTCAGAACATACGAAAGATAATAAGGTTTATATATACAAATCGATCAAACTTTACGCTCGATAACTTTGGAAAATCCATGATTTTTGAGGAGGATTTTGGAGGCATTGATACCTCCAAAACTTCAGCATATTTCACCTCATTTGATGGGAATAAAACTAATGAGACAAAACAACTGCTGACACCTAGCATTCTGTTATTGAGCAAGCAGATGATAATGGTGCTAAATAATATGTAATTGCTCAGTTGTAGTCAGATTTATAACCAATTTTTAAGAAAACACTAAAGTCACTTTTGGTATCGCAAGTTCTTCTTAGTTAATAACTTATCATAGAAAGGACTAAAATTAATAGATGGACTTTATGACTTTATATAAATTACTGAAATTATATGTCCCTATCCCTATATATTATAAATGTGACAGTAAGGATCTTTGTTTGTTTGTTTGTTACGCATTCACGCAAAAAGTAATGAACTTAACAATAATATAGCTCATACATCAGAAAAACCCATTTGTTATAATTTAAAAAGTTAAATTTGACTGCTCCATTTATGATCATCAATTTGAACCCTAAATTACAGATTTCTGTAAAAATTTAAAATAGGAAACGTACAAAAATTCATGGCCATCTTTTTTGATATACTCAATGAATTATGACTATTTTACACTTTAAAAAAATTGAAAACCGTGCATATATTTTAGCTGTGTAAAACAGTCCCTTCGAAAGTTATGGAAGGGGGATAAGTGAGATCAAAAGAGGTGGAGGCTATAAAGCGGTAGTTTTTACTTTTAAGCCCAGTGAAACGGGCGGGTATCAAGCTAGTACATAATATAGTCGTTTTCACAACATAATTTTTCAAAAAGGAAAGGTGATAAAGTCGATTTATCTTCAATATTTGGGTGTAAAATTAGAAACGGAAATATGATCTCAAGTTAAATCCATAACCATTGGCAGAACTAGCGCCTCTCGAATCTTTCCCATACTTCATTTTAGAATCTTGATTATTTAATATTTGTTCATACTTAATCGAATGTTTTCCTTTTGACTTTCATTCTAACCCCCACATACACGCATGCTTAGATACATGGGCAATACTATAGAGTCATAAAAATAATTTTTTGTTTTCTACTATTTTATATTTTCTATCTTTTTTTTTATAAATATATAAATAAAAACAAAACACTATCAAGACGAAAAATGTGTAAACAAACATAAAAATTCAATGTATTTTACCTTTAAAAAATTACAAATGTTTATGTACCGTAAATTTTAGAATATACAACTATTATTATAGACAATATTTTTTATTTATTTTTTGGTTATTACTTTTTTGGCAACACTTTAAGTTCGGAGGGGGGGGGGAGGTTTTATTATATAATGTAGCTTACTCTCAAGGTGTTGTTCTACTTCCAAATATGTGTTGAATAAGTTTATTTTGCAGAACACGAATGCTAAAAATATGAGAAAATAAATTTTTCTTTGATGCAATGTCTTACCATACTATGCAAAAATTACGTTCTTTATTTTCTTTTATATAAGATCCATGGGCTCTTGACTATTGATTTGCTTTGTTGCAGGAAGTACATGTTTTCAGCTCGTAAATTGACATTAACACATCCTTATGTTTTGAGGTTTATTATAGAAACTATTAGCAGGGACTTTACTTCAAAGTCATAGCCTTTCTTAGCCAAATGAGAATATCTTAAAAGCACATACACGTTATCTGTGCCGCCGACATGAAAAGTATTTTAAGATTTTACTAATATTATAAATGTGAAAGTTTGAATGTTTGAATGTTTGCATATTTGTATGCTCGGATCCTGTGGGATTTTCATAAAACGAACTACAGAACATATCCACTTAAAATTTAGTTTTAATGTGTCATATAGGGAACATTATTGCGGAATAATCCTTAATAATATTATAAATGCAAAAAGAACTGTGTGTTTCTCTCTGTCTGTCTGTTACGCAATCACGCCTAAACTACTGAACCGTTTGAAATGAAATGTGTAACAGAGATAGTCTAGGGCACGAAAAAAATTTTTCTAGAGGTTAAAATAGGTGTGTTTCTAAAATGTAAGAAGTTCGGCATCGATTAAGCTTAAATTTTGACACAATATGTAACCAGCTTCAGCGATTGTTTTGATCTATTTTTAACCTCCTGGAAGTGGAAAGGTGGGGCGTGAAAGTTGGAACAGTCGAATATTTTTAAATATACCCAAGTGGGGTATCAAATATAAGAGCATGACGTGTACATTATAAAACGATTGCCCCCAAAAAGGGGATATGGGTGGAGAGTAAAAGTGGGGATGAACTATCGAATATTTTCAAATCGATTTTCATTTTCTATAACAGCATCATCCAAGTATTCAGTCAATATGCCATTACAACATTTTGTCGTAACAAAATTAAATAAATTCACATAAAAAAGTAATATACTGAAATTAACTTAAACACAAAGTGATTACTCAAACAATATAATATGTAAGTTGAAAACAATGAAGATATCCTGTTTTCTTTTTTTTTTTTAAAAAAAAAAGGACTTTATAAGGATAATAAAAAAAAAAACTCTTAATATAATAAGATAATAATAGTCACAGTAGTATAAGGTTATACTTTGTTCAAAATAAAATGCACAATAATACCTTTCTTTGGTTTTATTGGGTGTGTTGCACCCATTTTTCTTTTGGGTTAGGAAGCATGGACGCAGATATATCGAGAAATTCAACATAATTTAGTTTTTGAAGGAATAGGGAATATTCATATTTTTTTCCGTAACTTTATAGGCTTGACATTTGAACTCAACTATTATTTTAGTAATTAATATCTTTTTAATTACTTAAAATTAATTAATAAATGTACAAAGGCAGAGAGAGTTATTTAAATTTCTAAAACGGACGTGACGTCGTAGTATGTGGCTTACCTGACTTGTTGACATATAATAATAATAATAATAATTAGCCACTGGACCCACTAAGTGGGTATGGGTCTCTCCTCCATTTTTAAGGAAAAGTAATTTTAAATTTTTTATGTTTTTAGATTGCTGGTAAGATTTTTATGGCATTTTTCCACGCATGTCTGTCCCTTGCAAATCTGGTCCACTCGTTACCAGCATAGCGTTTAAATTCGTCCATCCATCTTATATTCTGCCTTCCTTGATTTCTTTTGCAGTAATTAGGTGTCCAATATATTAGTTTTTTAGTCCATCGGTCATCTTGCGTTCTTAGAATGTGACCGGCCCAAGACCACTTGAGTTTTTTTGCCATGAAGACCGCATCTTTAAGATCTGTTTTACGACGGATACTGTTGTTTGTTTTTTTTTTTTATCGCGTAGTCGTATATTTAGTATTGCTCTTTCCATTTTTCTTTGACACACTCCTATTGCTGTGTTTGTTGTGTCTTTCCTAGACCAAGTTTGACATCCGTAGAGCATTACCGGTAAGATGCATGTATCCATGACTTTCTGCTTAATTGTCCAATGAAAGTTTCCTTTTAAAACTTGTTGACATACTGTATGTTATTAATTACTTGTATGTTGTATGGTATTACCATGGATATGTACTGTAACTACTACATCCGTGGGTATTACACCTATAGTGAACAGTACATTGAACTGTCACTAGCCGACAGCTCACATATAGGAATCGGCGAAATACGAAAATGAAGGTGAGAATACAAATTTTCGATTTAGGGATCTTTGTTTCGGAAATTCTATAAAGTTTTTAAGAATTTATAGGAATTTTTTTTAAAATGATGGCCATTTTTAAATCAAAACTTCCAGTGCCTGGACCATCTGGTGTAGTGAAGATGATGAAACCACCATCGTAACTATCTACGTTTTAACAGCATATGAATGTTGTGTACATATACGTTATGGTGGAAGAGTGGGGAAGTATGTATTTTAATGGTAATTGGAGGTATTTGTGATTCTACCTTTTTTTTTTCTTATTCTTTTTAGTCTTAAGCTTTTTCACAATCTGTGAGTATGTCTATTATATTATTTTCTTCTATCATCATTCGGTCTCGTGAAATAAAGCCTTTATTCTGATGAAAATGTAAATCTCAAGTGTAATAGCAACTGTGTATACAGTTATTTCTGAGTGAAAATCCTTACTTTTTCTTCTTTTTTTTGTGTGTGTTTCGATTCATGAAAAGCAGTCGAACGTCTTTAGAAGTTTTAATAGATTTTCAATTTTTTTATAAGGAATAATAATTATAATTTTCATGGTTCTATTTCTTGTCCTTTTTCGAAACAATTTATATTCAAATAACTTAGGTTTCTTTGAACAACTTACCAATACCGTAGAGTCCCGACAATCCGAACTCAATATGCTTTGATATGTTCGGAATTTTTCGAGACGCAAGATCAGACGAAAAGGATTCAAATTACTAAACGTTTGGGACTATAGAGTGTTTAGAATACGAATACATTGCTGTATTTAAGTTTTAAATTTGCGATTGGATATGTCTGGATAGATCTGTTAAAATTACGTCGTATTAAATAGTTTTATAACCAATTGTCAACGGTTTGAAAATTTCTTTATTAGACGAAACATGCCATGTTTAAATTAATAAAATACTAAAACAAAAAAAGGGGGGCCAAGAAAAGAAAATTGGAAGTTTTTTCTTCAAAATCTTGATTTATAACCGTTCGTTAATCGTATTTTTACTAAAATTAATATGTGACAAGATTTTTCATATAAAGCTTTCTGAAAATTATTAAATAGTAGGTGTAGATATTAAACCAAAAAACTAGTTATAGAGCTTACTGTATAACGAAGTATAACAGACAATGATATCTGAATTTATAAATCTCAAAACAGAAATATTTTTACACAAAAGATGTTGTACAGAGAAGTTTCACTGTATGCAAGATAAGGTATATGTACTCCTCATTCCATTCACTACAATTTTCTCTTAAATAGGTTTATATTTTCTTCATATTCATTATTATAATGATACCTTTCCTTCAACCGTAATTTTAAATTATCACAATGCTTTTCGGATAGGTTCAATCAGAACTAAACTAATTGTATTTTTATATTTTTTAAAATGAACCTGTTAAAAGCAAACAGTATAAAAACCATGCCTTGAACTAGTAAGTGAACGAAAATGACTAATTTTCCAAATTTACCTTCCAATTAATATAAAATCTGGCATTACATCATAGCTCGAAAATTTATAGCTTAAATATATGTTTACCAATCAATTGAAATTAAATCTCTATATATTATAAATGCCAAAGTAAGCATGTTTGCTTGTTTGTTTGTTTGTTTGTTACGTTTGTTACGCTAAAACTAGAGAATTGTTTTTTAATGAAACTTTACAGCAATATAGCTCATACTTCAGAATAACACATGAGATATAATTTATAAAGATATATTAATAAAAAAAATAAAAAAAAATTAGAAATTAATTTAGTTTGACATTTGACATTACCATAAATTACAGATTTCTGTAAAAATAGTCAATATAAAATATTTCACAGAAAAAAATAGAAAACCATACATATATTTTACCTGTGTAAAATAATCCTTACCATTATTTCGAGAGTTATAGAAAGGGGATAAGCGAGGGCAATCTTTAACAATCTTTACTTTTAAACCCAGCGAAGCTTGTGGGTATCACTCTAGTATATAATAAATGTGTAAGTAAGGATGTTTGTTTGTTTGTTACGCTTTCACGCCAAAACTAATGAATGGATTGGAATGAAATTGAACAATAATATAGCTCATATATCAGAATAGCACATGAGCTTTAATTTATAAAAATATATTTTTTTTTTAAATAAAAAAATTTAATTTAATCTGAAATTTTACTGCTCTATCTATGGTCATCAGTTTGAGCCATAAATTAAAGATTTCTGTAAAAATTTAAGATAGTAAATGTCAAACAATTCATAGCCAACTCTTCTGATATTCTCGATGAATTGAATCTTCAATGACTATTTTACAATTTAAAAAATTAAAAACTGCATATATTTTAGCTATGTAAAACAATCCCTTCGAGTTTTATGGAAAGGGGATTAACTTTTAAGCTCAGTGAAGCGGGCGGGTATCAAGGTAGTTGAAAATAAAACACAGTTGTAAAAGTAAAATTATTGGAATGTTTCTTTTTTCCACTTAAAAGAAAACCTCTTAAACCTATTAATTTAAAATAATTTAACAGACAATAAATTTTCTATATTGATATTAATTTAATGAGATTGGTTGGACTAAAACTATGTAATGAACTAATAAAAAAAAGTATGTTTTGTATATTTAATGTGGAATGCTTTTATTTAAAATATGATTATTAAGTTACCTTAACAAATGCCAAAAAAATAATTAGGTCAGACGCGAAAAAAAATATCAAAACAATATAAATATGTTCGAAAATTTTGTTTATATAATATCAATTTATTTAAGGCTATCCATACATACACACGCTTATTTCAAAATACCTGTTATTTTTTAAAATGCGAAAGCATCTTGTGGTTTCTTGATAAAAAACCTCATTTCTTGAAAGTGTTTGTTTTCGTTTTAGACTTTACAACTTTGTATGTTAGAGTGATGAAGAGTTCAAAATAGACTAAAAACATGTATTAATATCAATAAAGGAAGCTCCTTAAGGTGCTTGTTTCCTTACAGTATTGTACAAAAGTTTTGGTTTATTGTAGTCAAATAATGTGTTATTTTTAGCTTTAAAATATCACGCAACTACAAAAATATATAATATATTGTGTGGAAGTGCTGCTTATAAATTTGATAATATAGATATCTCTCTTCAATCATTAATACTCACCGATACTCGTCTCTGTTCATCGAATGATGGATTTTTTTTGCTTTAATCATCATCGACAACCTTATATTATAAACTATAAGATTGTCTAAATATTTTGATAGTTTTTTATCACACTCTCTAGATTTTGTAATATAGAAATATCCAATTGAAAAGGATAACCTATATGATTCATCGTTTTTTCAGCCAACATTGAACGATAAAATAATAATAAAAAGCCCGATGATCTAGGAAGTTTTGGCGATTTTTGGAAACTTTGTTTATCAAATAATGTATTTATAAAGTTTTATTGAAACTTTACCCTCAACCCTTGCAAATATTAATTTCAAAATAAAATTAAAATATCCGAATAATTACTTTATTTTTTGAACATTGGTTACAAATATTCAAGAAAAATATTTTCATCCGAGTTCAGATATGACCTTTTCAAAGTAAAAGACGTAGAGAAACTCAGATTTCTATGGTGCTTCAGGAAGAGACTCAAATATTTACAATATTTCGTTATGCCGTGCAGGTGTTTTTAGCGTTGTCAAATTTTACTAAAACTTCTTTTAATAAAACTAAATTTTTTTTTCTTGACTTGAAAAAATGTTAACGGTAAGCTAATAAAATATCAAATTTTTGTGTGTTGGTAATGCATTTAAATATCTTTATATTCAAGTATTTCTGGATATGGTAAACAATTTAAAGAGTAAATCTAGGAATGTTGAAAAGGGAATTACGTGGGATCTATAATAGCTTATTTTGTACTTATATACTACCATATACCTTTGTATATTGTATTCTAGAATATATAACGAAAACTCATTGTACTATCTATCCTAAAAACGATAGAATAGAAGGTGTGTATAAAAAGCTTTCAACATTATAAGCATCGTCTTTAAAAATTGGCTTACTAACACCATTTATTTTATTGTATTATGCGTTTAACATACAGAAGTGAAATAAAAATTCTATTTAAAAAAACAGTCTGATATCATTATTGAATTAAATTTTTCTCCGATTTAAATCTCCCTGATTCAATCACCTACCTGAAATAGTACCTACGCTGCTCATAAAGCGACTGAACTTTTTATGAAATAATCTAAAACATAATTGCTGTATTGTAGTGGCAGCTCAAAGACATTTTCAGTTAAGAAAAAATAAGGCGTCGATAATAATAAAGTAAAAAATTATATCACTAGTTATTTTTTGTTTAACTTTTGCATAATTTAGTTAATGATTATAACAATTTAAATTTTTTTTAAATTGGAAATAATAAAACAGATAAATTAAATATTTAATGAAACCCTCGACAATAAACTCTAAACTCGAATTTGAAAGATACTTAAAAAACTCTCGATAAAATTACTTTTCAAACAAAAAAACAAAATTCGGTTGATCAATGTAAGAGCAAGGATGATACAAAATCAGGTTTGATCGAGTTGTTTGTGGCACCACAGATTTTGATTTTTGTTTTAGAAAGGTTATTCGATCGACAGCGTTCTTAGCTACGTTTCAAGAAACACGTTTAAGAACAATTTCTCAAAATTATAAGCTATCATCATCCTCCTTTCTTAATCCCAAAATATCCTACTATTATGTTTATTATCGTCTAATGACGTCATACATTTCATCATTACTTTTCTTTAAGAAAATAAGTTAATCCCTTACAGACACTAACAGTAAATAAGGTATTGATAGATAAAATAAATGATTAACGCACATAATGTGATGGTTACCTTACAAAGCTCGTTACTGACATTAAGTTTAGGGTAAATATGGGTACACGTACATCATACGAGAGCTGGCAACGTTTTCGCAGATTATTTTTAAGACGGTTGATTTTAAAATATTTCTTTGCTCATTGAACATGTTACTGGTGGGGTATGTCATGCAACTGAGAGTGAGTTGCGTTCACTAACTCAGGATATGCGATAATAAAGATAACAACATTAAAATTGCCGTCACAATAAAATTATTTCAAAATTTACATTTTTTAGAATAATAACTGGCGCGGTGTTAGACAAGGCAAAGCTGTTTGGAAACTATAATTAATATGGTAGTAAAACACATGATAAACCGGATCCTATAATATCCCACATTAAATAATATTCCACATTTAATAGTATTCAATGACTAATTCATTTTATATTTCGTGAACATGCGTAAAAACTACCACAGACAAAAAGGCAACCCTACCTATACACATTTTAAGTTTGGGGTTTTAGTTTTACTGACAAAGCAAGTTGAGTGCGTGTTTTATAACTTCAAATGTGAAATATAAAGAAAAATAGTTAAAATTATTTTGTTATAAGCAGTACAATTTCTTATCAAAACCTTTGGACATGGAAAGAAAACCAACTTTCTATTGTTTATTTGCTTAGAGCTTTTGTACCAGGAATTTCTTACAAAGGAGTTAGGTTTAAGGGTCAATTGAGTTTAATTTTTACCGGTTTACGGGCCCGCGCCTTTCTAAGTTTATAAATATTGTATTTTATTGTCTTCCAAGCAATCAAACATGGTCCGCAGAATTGTATGACTGAAATTAAATAAATGAAGATCCTAATCATGTGTGGTATCTTTGATTGAAGAACAAAATTTATTCTTTGTAGCAATTTTAAGTTTTGATAAAGATGGCCTATAGCCACTTTTTTTTTGTTATTTAAGTTCGCTTTGACAATTCAGTTTTTAACGAAAATATTATTACTGTATCATTTACAAATTAAACTTTACACACAGAAATTAAACACTATCACACATAATTTTGTAAGCCATTTTTTATTTTCAATGCTTAAATTCTTAATGAAAATGTAATGTAGACATATGTATTAATAAAAATAACGCAATGGAATGATAATTTTACACAGTTTTTTAACTTCCCGCCAAGAAAATAGGGAAGTTATTGTTTTCACCCCGTTTTGCCAAAATCGAGTTTTCATCAGATCTCGACGTTTTAAGGTGTCAGGAAGCTTCCCTGACTACTTCCGCGAGGGTGTCTGTATGGCTGTATGTATGTATGAGTGTGTGTGTGTGTGTGTGTGTGTGTGTGTGTGTGTGTGTGTGTGTGTGTGTGTGTGTGTGTGTGTGGATGTATGTAAACCTCTCATAACTTTTGAACAGCTTGTCCGATTTGATCGCGGTTGGTGCCATTCGAAAGGGCTTGACCGATAAGATTTCAAACCGATAGATTTCAAGAAATCTCAAAAAAACTGCAAAAAAAAAATTTTTTTAAGTTGTTTTTTTTTAATAACTTTTAAACGGCTGTATCGATCAATTCCAAAAACTAATCAGCTCTCAACATCAAAAAACCACGTCGATCACCACCAGTCCGGTCAAAATCGGTTGATTCGTTCGTGAGTTATCGTTGACGAAAGAAAACCCAAAAAAGCGTTTTTTCGGAATAACCTCAAAATTTTTTGTTCTATCAATTGAAACTTAAAGATTCTTCATGAAGCTTCAAAAACTGCGTCGAATGTTACCAACCGCGTGAAAATCGGTTTATTCATTCTAAAGTTATCGCGATTTGAAAATTTAAAAAATAATTTTTACACGTTATGAGTCAATACTTAGCGGGAAGTTACAGGGATGACCTGCAGGGTCAACCGTTTTCCCAATTTTTTTCTACAGATAACCTGCCTCCTTGAGCAACTAAATTTCTAAGATAGTCGATGAATCAGCTATCTTTATCAATTTAGTGCTTTTTTCAGTTCAAGAACCACTTAGGTGCATATGACGTATGCATTTAGCTGTCTTGAAACTAACTTTTTCTTACCGTTGTTAGCTCTTAAACCAATATATAAATTTTAATCGTATTATAATATGGATAAACTCTATACTCCGATATCTCTACCATTATATAAGGCAGTATAAGATTGACTTCTATTATTATCAACCAAAAGCTTGTTATTTGCATGATGAGGGTGGAGTTTGATAATGATAATAGTATATATATATATATATATATATATATACGTATGTGTACCTAGTAGATTTTAGATTGATGTTTAGATGACATTGATTTATTATTATGATAATTAAAACCGTAACGTGCAAATTACATGATAGCTCAACGTATGTATGTATATGTAGAGATACAATGTAAATGTATATGAGCACAATGCCTAACGCGAATATTCGAAGGAGCTTTAAGCGTATAATGCATGTATAATATTTGAAGTAATTACAGTGTGGCTCACGACAGGGAGTAATTATTTAATATTTTAATGAATTTAAGTTGAATGGTATCAATCTTAATTATGTTAAGAGATAAGGGAAAATTTTTGCACAATTTTTAACCCTCAGTTCATATGAAGATGTTAAAAAGAAGGAAAATGTAATCAACAGATTCTCAGCTTTGTTTCAAGTGCCGGTTTCGGATTCCACACCCGAGCAGAAAAGAGGATATTATCTTCAAATGGCTAAATATAATTTTTTGAATCATAGCTCGGGTCATTGCCTTACAAACAAACAAAGATCCAAGTCGGTTCATCCGTTTAGAAACTACGATACCACAAACAAATCGATCATACCCTAAGACCATTAAGTTATATAGACTGAGCGTCGAACGATATTAAGCGTGCCATCATCTGAGGTAATTGCTTAGGGCAAGTGCATCATGGCGGCGGTATAGAAATGTCAAAACAAAGTGTTGTTATCATTGTACAAGAGACGGTATAAGGTCGAACTTCACGCATCTGATAATCATAATAGATGAGACATGATTTTTATGAAATGTTATTGATTTTTAAACATAGAATATCATTGTTTTTCTTCTATCGAAAAATGTTTACTTAAATATATTAATTTTAATCAATTTTTTTTTTATGAACGACTTTTTTTCTAGCAACGACTTTTTTATACCATTATTTTCGTAACTAAATTATCTTTCTTTTGATACCAATATATGGTATGTACGGATCTACACCGATCTGTTAACCAATCGAAATTTATATCAGAAGAAATATAATATAATTACGAAAACAATGGTATAGAATTGCCTGAAAAAAGCCGTTGATGGAAAAACTTGAGTGAAATTAATTTAATTAAACATAATCTTGAAAACTTTTCGATAGAAAAACTATGATAGAAGTGTTTAAAAGTCAATAAAATTGCATAAAAAGTATGTCTCATCTGGTTATTAGATGGATGAAGGTCGACCTTATACCGGCTCTTGTACTATTGTCGTGACACCTTAAAACGTGAAAGGCCATTGAATTCTCATTTAGTATATAATTTTTGAGAGGAAACTATATTGACATGCATAAAGAGTTACATAATTTGTATTTGCTTATCGATTGTATTGTAGTTTATTATAGATATTTTCTGAAATACATGGTTTTATGAAATCAAAGGTGCACGTTTTTCGAACCATTCAGCTCCAAATATGTACATGTTACACGTGATTATGGGTGTATGAAGCTCTTAATAACAAACCCGCGTTGTTCCATGTCTCTGTCTGTACGTATTATAGAGGTGAGGTGTATTCTCAAAGATATCTATACTCTATCAGAATAGTGATAAATTAACTTCATACCTACCTATCTACGTATATATACACCTATTAACGAGTGTCGAGTATTATTATTTTCCCCTTTATAATTGCGTTGTGTATGGAAAAACCGCACACACAAGCACAACAGGCATACACAGAAATATATAAAATCTGCTGCTACGTGTATTAAAATAATATAATATGTTTTGTGTATTTTATTAAAAACATGTTCACTTAACGTAAATATGATTAGGTTAATATTTGTTGTATATATTTATTTGACTCCTTTTCTTCTTCGTGGCTTCTTAACAAATTTTATAATCTATACAATATTGGAAACTATAATTTATCTTATATATTTAAACGAGCAATTCTTGTATATATATATATCTTATATATTTAAACGAGCAATTCTTGTATATATATATATATATATATCAACGATCTTGGAAATGGCTCCAACGAATTTTATGAAAATGAGTATGCAGGGGTTTTTTGAGGCGAAAAGTCGATCTAGCAAGGTTTCATTTTTGAAAAACGTCGTTTTATTCGTCTTTTCATGAAAAACTGAAACCGGCAATGCAAATTATAACTCCTCCTGACATCTTTTGGTGTATATCGTAGTTAATGAAATAAAATACATTACCGGGACATTCAAATTGGTATTTGTGTGGAGACATTTAAAACGGTCTTCTATTAGTGATAAAATTTGTGTCTTTTTAAGAATACCGAGCAAAGCTCGGTCATCCAGTTATTATATATATATATATATATATATATATATATATATATATATATATATATATATATATATATATATATATATATATATCAACGATCTTGGAAATGGCTCCAACGATTTTCATGAAAATGAGTATGTAGGGGTTTTTTGGGGCGATA
Organism: Chrysoperla carnea; assembly: GCF_905475395.1. Taxonomy (NCBI): domain Eukaryota; kingdom Metazoa; phylum Arthropoda; class Insecta; order Neuroptera; family Chrysopidae; genus Chrysoperla; species Chrysoperla carnea. The sequence continues at coordinate 125,924,589 of NC_058337.1, read as the reverse complement.
AGTCGATCTAGCTAGGTTTCATTTATCAGAAATGTCCTTTTATCCGTCTTTTCATGAAAAATTCATCAGACATCTATTGGTGTATAACGTAGTTAATGAAATACAATGCAAATTATAACATAACAAAAAGGAGGCGTTTGAGTAGTCTAAAGTGAAAAATATGACTCTTCTGACATCTATTGGCGAATAACCGAGTAAAGCTCGGTCATCCAGATATTTTATTTTTAAAAAGAACAAGTGAAAACAAACAATTGACTGAGTTAATTGTTGAAATACCATGTATAGACAGTGTTAATTACTCTCATTACACACATTACACACACATACATGTTGATGCGCACTCGTTTGTTTTTTTGACGTCACGTAAATAACAAAAGATATTCACTTTTAAATACACACACACACACGCAACTGATATTCCTATATTAATTACATACTATAAAATTTGCACCTAATTAACGCCCTCGTGGGTAAACAGTGTTGTTTACGGAAAAATGTTTCAAACAAAAGTTGTTAAATTTTTGATAAGAAACATTTTTTACATTTAAACTTTTGTTCTATCTCTAACGGTTTAAAAGATGGGTCCTACGGACCCAAGACCCAATTGACCCATGATGCTCATTTACGAACTTGACCTCACTTTTTACGTCCTAGGTACGCTGTAAAAATTTCAGCTCGATATCTTTTTTCGTTTTTGAGTTATCGTGTCCACAGACGGACGGACGGACGGACGGATAACCGGAAATGGACTAATTAGGTGATTTTATGAACACCTATGACAAAATTTTTTTCCTCATCAATATTTTTAAGCGTTACAAACTTTGGACTAAACTTAATATACTATGTATATTTCATATATACATGGTATAATATATTTCATATATACATGGTATAAAAATAAAATCTGTTTTCAGTATGTATTCTGTTAACTACCATCTGAACAGCAAGTGTAAATTCCGTTTGAAAATGTTAACTAGAATGGGTAAAATATAAATTACTAAGAAAATATTTAATTCAAGACTTTTACTTACCACTTTTGTGCCTTTTCTAATTTTCAGTTCGATCATAGAATTCATTCAGTAAACATTGTACAGTCACCAATTTGTGTCTTCAATTTGTTGAGAGCAGAATTGTTAAAATAAGGTGCAATGACTTGTTTTCATCTGTTAATCTGATAAGCCATATTTTTTTGATTAATCTTGTTGATTTCTATTAACTGAATATTGCGATCTTAAATCAGCAAGCATGTCTCAGAGCCTAGAATTAGTATTAAGACGGTATAAATCATTCAAATGTAATTAAAAATATCGTCCTAAAAGAGAATAAGGGTACGTGAAAAATCCCTCTTTTATATGGTTTCTAGAAAAGAGGCAAAAACAAGTGAAAATAAACAATTGACAGACATAATTTGTGGAAATATGACGTATAGACAGTGTTAATTATGCAATCGTTTGTTTTTTTTAACGTCATGTAAGTAAAAAACGATAGACACTCTTGGATAGTCACAGACGTCTATACAATGATATTTCTGAAGAAGTATTTCAAACGAAAATTGTTTACTTTTTATAAGGAACAGTTTTTTTACATTTAAACTTTTGTTCTATCTCAGTTTACAAGATGATTTCTGCGGACTAAAAACTTAATTAGTCTATGTTGCTCATTCACGAACTCAACCTCTCTTTAAAGCCTTAAGCACGCTATAAAAATTCCAGTTTGTATCTCTTTTTATTTTTTAGTTATCGTGATCACAGGCGAACAGACGGAGAGATGGACAACCGGAAATGGACTTCTTAAGTGTTTTAATGAACACCTATAAGAAAATATTGTTCGTGGCATTAATGTTCTTAAGCGATACAAACTTGGGACTAAACTTAGTATACCTTGATATTATATACATGGTATAAAATGAAAATAAAGCCATTTGCCTCAATTATATTTACCCTATGTCTAAACGAATTATAGAGGGTTTTTCTTCAAGGACCTTTCTTCCTTAAGCTTAACAAAAAAAAATGAATAGTTTTTCATAGTCAGAGCATGAGAATTAGTTGTGATTGGGGATCCATATGTCAATGTTACCGAGTTTTTATACCATGTATATATGAAATATACATAATATATAAAGTTTAGTCCCAAGTTTGTAACGCTTAAAAATAATGATGCTAGGAAAAAAAATTTGTCATAGGTGTTCATAAAATCACCTAATTAGTCCATTTCCGGTTGTTCGTCCGTCCGTCCGTCTGTGGACACGATAACTCAAAAACGAAAAAAGATATCGAGCTGAAATTTTTACAACGTACTCAGGACGTAAAAAGTGAGGTCAAGTTCGTAAATGAGCATCATAGGTCAATTGGGTCTTGGGTCGTAGGACCCATCTTGTAAACCATTAGAGATAGAACAAAATTTTAAAGGTAAAAAATGTTCCTTATCAAAAATTAAACAACTTTTGTTTGAAACATTTTTACGTAAACATCACTGTTTACCCGTAAGGGCGCCAATTAGGCGGAAATTTTATAATATGTACTATACTTGTTTGTTTTCACTTGTTTAAAACTAAATTAGACTGTACCCATTTTCAAAACGCAAATCATAAAAGTTTCTAAATAGAGATTTTTAGATTTCATTAGGATAGGTATTTTTTCTTGAAAATTTTTCTTAATCGATTCCCAATACTGTATAATTTTTAACGTATTCATATGATATACTTTGTAACCAGTAGTATGTTGTATACGTATACATGTATTACGTACTTGTTAATATTATAAAATGTATTCGTATGGTTTAGTATGGTATAACCTATCCACATTACGACTTTTACGTTTAGTAATTGTTTCATACGTTCAATTAAAGGTATTTATTATAATTAAGCTGATGTTATGTATGCTATCGTACAAATATATATACTACATGCTACATATTATTACTATTATTATTATTATTATCATTATTATCATGAATTCATTTAACATATACACATATACAGTGCTTACCCCTTTCTTATTATATAGCAATATGATATAAGATATTTATATAAATGATATATATCATATATGATTATATTCTGTTAATATATATTATTAATTATTTTCTATAATTAGAATTCGGTATATTATTATATGTATAAATATATATGCTACATTAAACGGAATTTGTTCTGAATCGGTGGTACTATAGATATATTTTTGAGAGATTTGGCTTTTGAGAAAAAAATGGGTTGGGATTTCAACCTAATTGCTACGCGTGTCAAGCAAAAATTCTAGCCAATTTGGATGATTTTTTTTCCAGTTTATTTTGAAATGTCAAACAGCCAGTGACTATCGAATAACGAATCTGAACAAATCTTCAAAAAGATCAGGAATCTAGTATTGGACAATCCTACTAAGGAAGGCTCTATCTACCGATTATAATTAGAACCTTCTTATAAGTCACTTTGTAGACAGAAAATATTATACATATTATTACCTCCGATTACATAATTTAGGCTGGCTATATTTGAATATATTAATTTTTGCAAAATCTTAAAATCGGGTTTATTTAATGATTGTATTGAAATATAATCAAAAATTGGACACAAAGAGCAATTTTCTCAAAATCTATGCATTGAATCGGTACATTAACCCGATTTTTGTATTTTTTGGGTCAAAATTACCTTATATACAAAGTTTTATCGAAATCGGAAACAATAATTTTTTCCCGATTTTTTCGATTTTTTCTAAGGGGCTTTTCAAAAAATCTAAAAATTTTTTTTGCCTTCGATATCGATAAAACTCATTATATAATATAATTTCGCCTAAAAAATTCAAAAATCGGGTTTATTTGATGATTGGATGCGTGGCTTTCGAAAAATAAGCAAAAACAGGACACGTAGAGCAATTTTCTCAAAAACTATGCATTGAATCGGTACATAAACCCGTTTTTCGTATTTTTTGGGTCAAAATTACCTTATATACAGAGTTTTATGGAAATCGGAAACAAAAATTTTTTCCCGAATTTTTCGATTTTTTCTAATTGATTTAACGATTGTTTAAGCCCAGTGGGTGGTTCTATTGTAAGCTATCGCTTGTCGCAAATAACTTTTCCTATAGATCTAACTATTTTCATTTTAAAATTAAACATTGATGTCGTTTCAAACATATAAGCTTTAAAAGTTTAACCAGCACTGTAATATTAAACATACCTAATACGTCTACCTATATTCAAAATATATTTATAAGAGAGCATCAATTAAAACTTTCTTTATGTTTTCTTTAAATTTTAACGAGTAAATATCTTTCAACATAAATTTATTAAAATACTATTATTTTAACTGTTATGATTATTATTATGATTATACATAGATAAACATTTCTTCTCGCATATCTACATATAAGATAGATAGGAGGTATGTAAGTGTAAAATTTTTAAAAATTATTATCAGTAAATCACTACATATTATAAAACAAAGTCGCTTTTTCTGTCCCTATGTCCCTATGTCTCTATGTACGCTTAAATCTTTGAAACTACGCAACGGATTTTGATGCGGTTTTTTTTAATAGATAGAGTGATTCAAGAGGAAGGTTTTTATGTATAATACATCCATATTATAGTAGAGTAAGGGGTTGAAAGGGATATGCCTCAAAAACTAAAAAAGTTGTGCATCGATTAAGCTCAAATATTGACACGATATACAACCAGCTTCAAAGATCTATTGTTTTTATCTACTTTTAACCTTCGAAGGGTAGAAAGGTGAAGCGAGAAAGAGGGAAGGAATTATCGAATATTTACAAATATACCTGAGTGGGGTATCAAATAAAAGAGCATGACGTGTACATTACAAAACTGTTATCCCACGCAAGGAAATGTGGAGGGAGGGGTGCAAGTGGGGATGTTGCCCAGCAAAGCAGGTAGTTCACACTAGTTGTTTTATAATATTTTATTTAGTATATTTGTTACTTAATCAATGTGGGGTTGAAGATTTGTGTAGACATGATTATAGTCAATATCATATCAATTAAAAGTGTAAAGAATCTTCCGATATAAAATCAGGTCTGATCGATTCGTTTATGGCATGATAGCTCCTAAACAAATGAACCGATTTTGATATTTTGTTTGTATGATAAGCTAATTGATTCAGAGTGTTTATAGCTATGTTTCAAGAATCCGTTCATCAGTTTATAAATGAGAGCGCTAGAGCATAAACCTCCTTGCATCGATATAAAGAATGCAATTGGTTATTTTTGTGAGAATTTTCTATGGTTTCCTTTAAGGAATGTCAAGAGAGCGTGGGCATGATTTCAATCAAAAAGCTGGCTGCAATTACTCAACTTCAAATCCTAGGAACACTATATCCTTGTTCATAAATCCAAACTAAAGATGGCATAAGATGAACGGATGAGTTTCATGTCTAATTATAAATTCCATGATAAAATCCACCAAAAAATAGTTATAATTAAATAGGTCATACCCTTTTTAAAATATCCGAAAAACTTAAGTAAGATAATTTAGCCCTTTTATAATTGAATCGTTTAATAAAAGAATAATGTAATTTATGAACCATCAGCAGCTCCCCTCTATCGGATTATATTCTAATAATTAGCAAAAAAAATTCCTAAATTTAATTAAAAATAATATTTTTAAACTATTCAAACCAGTGAGTGGTACATTTTAGGTACAATCATGTTCTAAGAAATGAAACGGAACTGGGCTAGTAATATCGCTATCTCTATTTCTGTTAAACTCATAAAAAAAAGAAAGGATAATTTGGAAACACCAAATTTTCTATCCTTATTTATAATACTTTAAAATATTGAAATTACAATCCACTAAACTTTTCAAATTTTTATTTGTCACCAAATTGCTGGAAAATGAAGTTTTGTTGCTTTCGAATTTCTAAACAGTTGTAATTAGCCATCTTGATTCACCTTAAAAAAGTGCTACCGAATAAACAAACCAGTGTTCAAAATTTTTTTAATGCAAGGAAATCTAATTTAATGCAAGCAATAAAATTTGTCTGAAAGCTGCCAGGCCATAGACGGATTCAAAATGTTGTATAATCTTTTAAGCGCGGGCGTATATAGGCCAACGGGCAATGGCCCAAGGGTAAAATGCGTATTAAAACTTTCAATAACTTTAATATTAATGATTATTGAAACGTATAGCTGTTCCCTCATAACTTCTAAACTACTCATAATAATTTGACAAATGAGGTATCGTTGAAAGCGATTTGATTGTCCACTGGTTATAGGCAATGTGACGTCACATTAACTAAAGAGGATATAAACAAGAAAATATTTTCATCTGAAATAGTTATGATAAGTACAATCGTCATTACATTCGGAGGACTCTTTTCCGTCCCGTGAAAAACTTTTTAAACTTAGAAGTCTCCCGATCGATGAGGATTTTACTTATAATAATTACAATTTCAGACGAAAACATTTTCTTGTATTCATATTTCAGAAAGTGATTTTTGTCTCGGACTTTTTTTTATATATAAGAACGGTGAAAGTAGATGTTAAGATGTAAAAAACCATCTCCGTTTAATTGCACATGACTGTACATTAAAACAGAGTGTGTATATATTAAATGAAAAAATTAGTAATACCTCTAATGTACAAAAAAAAAAGTGTAAGTAAAAATGAACAAGGGAAAAAATACAAACTAAGCTCATACATCATTTCACACTTTATAATAATTAAAAAGTTTTTCATTTAAAAACGAATTATTTAGGGGACAACCTCATCAACTACACCTATACAGTATATACACACTCACTCACTTACATAGTGGAGGGTGATGATGATAATGTTGTCTCCTCCACGTCTCCAACGGTTTTCATTACACCTTCAAACAATATTGATGTAATAACTATACCTACGTACTGCTGACGATGATGGATTTTGAACAAGTCGTGTATACGATTTATTGGGAATAGATTATTAACTTTCTGGAAAATTTTTTATACGAACTAAGAAAAAATAAAAACTTCTTGTAAACACGATAAATAAACTTCGGAAGAAAAATAGTAGACAGAAAACGTTGGTCGATAATAAATTCGAGGTCGAGTAAATATTAGTTGATCCAAATTGACATTATTTACTTTAATTTTTTAAAACACACTAAATGTGATAATATTTAAATTATACAGTAGAAGCTCGTTAGTTCGAACATCGAACTCGAAGTCATAGTCTTCAGTAAGTCGAAAAAAATGCTATTTCCTTCTGTGCAACCTCTACATGCACAGTATATTGGCCTTCAGACTTTGTAACTAGAAAAAAATTTCATTTCCCTAGGAGGTATTGATAGTACCTACATATTTATAGTTTGTAACTTGAATTTTGAAAAGCAGACTCCTTAAGTCGTAGTTCTTAAAATAAAATGACGTTGTAGTTCGTTAACAATAATCGTGCCTTTCTTAGTCAAAATTTTAGCAACTTAATCCGTTGTATCTCTACTTCTTAAGTCGAAAACTCATTTACTCGAAATTTTTTGCATTTCCCTTGAGGTTCGAGCTATTGAGGCTCCACTGTATTTGTAATAACTGAATATCAAGTATACTCTATTTAATATGAAAAATGATGACAGCCAAATGTCCGCCTTCGGAACTTATGTAGCGGTTTATTTATTCAAGGTAATGTTCTAAGCAAGTTTCGGGGATTTATTTCGGATATAACTTGCCAGATGTTAGAATTTATGTGCTCCAACCTTGCAGATTTGTTGATAAACACTCGACTCTTAAGAAAACCTCACAAAAGTAAATCCAATAGCGTATTCTTGGCTAAAAGCTTCTCTCCAATGCTTACATTTTCTTTGAGGGCTATTTAATTGGCCATAATCTTCCCGTTAATATATACACATTTCTTGCAGAATTCTTATTTCTTGAAAACAAGAGAAAAATTGATCATTGAACTCAAAGCGTTAGTTAAACGATTCATACCGATAAATGGAATCGTATTCACAGCATTCAAATTTTCAGAATTACAAATATAGGAAACTGAAATAGGATCATCCTTTATGTATATACTGAATGCATGTTTGTTTTCCCTCGAGCTTTAAACATTCGACAAAAGCATTTCTATTGTAACAAATTCAAGCGCACGCACTTAGCACACATCGAAATCTATCTCCAATAATGTCAGTTTCCTTGAACTTAATTAAGCACAAAGGTTGTAACTTTAAATAGGACGTCACAGTTTTCGCGTAAAAGTCTATACACAATTCTTACATGATTGTTTCTGTAGAACAAGTGAACTATTTGAGCGTTGTTACAAAGTTGTAAACACAAGAATTAAGATTTCCCTGAATAATGACTTTCGAAGCGACTACAATAACTTTCTACTCGAAACTTATTAACGAAGTATAAAAAAAATGTGTGAAGTGTTAAAGAAATTAAAATACATAAAGAAGTGGAGAGAATAACGGTGAAAAATGTGTGTGTGGTGAAATTAGCTGTCGAGGGAGGAAGGAAAAGGAAAATATAACATCCTTCACTTACTCTATAATATCATCGTGCCACACTGCACCACACTCTCTCATTTTTGTGTGGGAATTTAACGTGCGTGAATGTTTGAAAGGTAATTCCCTACTAATTAAAGTATTAGCGTTGTTGAGAATAATGAAGAAAGAATGGAATGGATGATGATGTTGATGAAACTTGAGTATTAGTTAAGAGTTAGTTGTTCATTGTAGGTGTGCATCATACCCAATTTTTGTCGTTAACATAATTATAATGATACATAAAGTGTACCCTTTAAAAATATTTAGAGCAAGGAATAGAATTCAGTGATTCAGCCTTCCATTTAGACTATGAATATACACAGGCTTGACATACATACAGGTGAACATGTTCACAATACTTTATACCCCTTGGTTTTAGAAAATAGTGACCTTGAATTTTACCTCAACCTTGGCCGTGAAGGTCATCATTCAGCAATTTTACAATAATATCAACTTTTAAAGTGAATTCGAATTTAATTCTTGAATCTTTTGAGTCTTTTTTAAAAAATCTTTGCCTTGAGCTTGAAGTGGCCTTTCATGATCAAGGTAAAAATTACATTATAGATCGTCCATAGACTATACGAGCGAAGTTCTACAACTTTTGTCTTGGTCATTTTTTTGAGTCATTATTTTCTAAAATTCAAGGGGACTCGAACATTTTTATTACTAGCTAGCCGCTACCAACTCTAGGTACTCTCTGGGAACTTTTACCTCCGGTAACAGAGAATACCTTTAGTAACTTGCCATATGAAGTCTTCTTGGGTGATATTCTTTTGAAACCCACATCTTCGAAACCAAATTCAGCATGAAAGATAATACGGTAGTTTCCTGATGTAGAATTTGCCATTTTACGCATAAAAATGGAAAATTAGATTTAATACCATGTCAAAATTTGAAAGTAAAATTAAAATTGATTAAAAAACGAAGAAGTTTTAAGCATTCAAAGATTGTTAACCATCTTCTTTTAGCAAAACAAATATCCATATGAATTTTTTATGTATCTCAATGGTGATATCGGACAATGACGTAACTAACCAATAGAGTCCTCTTTGCTTAATTAGGAATTTTAAACGTTCATATTTTGCGTACTTCTATACAGATTTGCAAAAATCAACTTCACTTTTCTGCCCATGCAGTGAGAATTCTTCACCTAAAGTGATAAAAAAAATTATTCACCATGTCTGTTAATGAGAACTACAGGTATTTTAAATAAGGCCAAATGCCTCAATAATTTGTTACCAATGATATCATTTTATTAAAGAGAGACTTTGAACAAAGAGTAGTGACAAATAAAATTTAACTACACGTTCGTAATAACGCAACAATAACTATTTCAGATTAACATAGTAACTTCTTCTTCGAAGCAAATCGATTCTTGATTTATGTATTTAAAACTTTGGTTTAGTCTTTCTTTAAAGTTCATAGATGTTGAAATAAAAGTACAAGTTGCAAAGCTATTGTTTCATATAAAAATTAAAATAGCATTTTTATTTGGTACACACAATGCATTTCGTTTGCAATTACATTAAAAAATTATACGAATCTAAAATGCGTGTGTTTTAAATTAGGTATTATAAATCGGTATACTACAAGTAAGATGTACTAAACAAAGATGAATACAGTTTTTTTTTTATGAACAAAGATATAAAACGCAAGATTATAATTATTATCTTATCTCGTGTAGAATAATGTCAGAGAATATATAAAACTGTTTTGTAGGATGGTGATCACAAAACAAAGCTAATATTTGTATTAATTTAATTGGATAAAGATAAGGAAATTTTTAACAAAAATTGAGATGAATACATCATTCACAAAAAGTTTAATTTTTTAATGGAGAAGGTAATAGACAAAGTATATAATTTAAAGTTATTTTTTTGATTGTATCCTAATAATAAACTGATAAAGGCAATGTTGGAAAAAATTTATTTTAAGTCATTTATTTCTTATAATTTCCGTTTACATTAATTAAAAATTCGTCGAGTATGAGTTAAACTGTTGCATTCAAGGTTCTACATTATTTTTAATGTTTATAACTATGTTGCAACTTAGTTATAAAATATGTAGTATTCTTAAGTATACGCATAATTTAAAATCTTACAATTTTTGGAATCAAAATTTTCCCTAGTTTTCAATCGATAATACTAATCAAAACAAAAATCTGAAAACAAAATATTTCTGCACTAAAATTCAAGAATATACAATTTTATTTTCTTTATTCTTCTCATTGGTCCTGTCCTGCTCCCAAAGCACCGGAATGTTTAACTTGCGTAACTTCTGTTGCTGAAACTCTCCCTTGAAAGCGTACAAATTCATAATTTCTATAACTTCTGGATCATTTTGACTACAGTCTAATTCAACCGACAATAATCAGATGAACAAAATATGTTTCGTTTGTATTTCAGATTTTTCCCGGGGATAACAAATTTCTATTTGGGGTTGGAAAGGAACCCTAAAAAGAAGGTTATGTCTCCATATATCATAACCGGTATGGCGGTATTGCCTAAGTTTTTCACTGGAAATATTGGTGTGATGGAATATTTTTTTGTGGTTAATGTTGTAAGATTACCAAAGTCCTTCATTGTGTTAACGAACCTTGGCATTGACTTGTATTTAATTAATTGTTTTTAGGTAGTACCAGCGCCAAGGCAAGTTTAGACTTGTGGTTGAAATTATTGAATCTCATTTTTACTTTTATGGTGAATTTTGTTATAACTACATGAATGTAGACGAAAAATAAGAATACAATTTGTCGACATCTGCCTTGGTTTTTGAAATATCGAAAGCTAAATAATTTAACAAAATTTTAAATTTTCGATTTTTTGAACATTACTCTAGATATCAAAAAATTTTATTCTTACTTTTCGGTTTATATTGTCAAGTTATAACATAATTCACAATGAAAATTGAAAATATGTACTATTTTTAAATTTGTGTCCCCACTACCGTTCTCATACATTAATCATTAGCCGGACACAACAGCACAACGCTTTCATGGTTTTCAATAATTTTTTACCGCTTTATCTTTCATTGAAAAAATATATATTTTTTTTAATTTTCACCGAATAGTTTAGGAGAAATATATGAAAACATATCATCCATAAAACTTTATAAGTCTTTAATTTATTTAAATAATCGAGCAACCCATAACCCTAAAATTTTCCGAATTGATTTAGAGTTATTCCAAATCTCGATAAAAAAAATCAAGCTTTTTATTTAAAATTTCCTTGGTGCTCATACAGTGACGGATTTAGGCCTGCTGCCGCCCTAGGCCCCGTTCGATGCGCCGCCCTTTTTGATAGAATGAATTTCATTAATTTTGATCCAGTTTTTTATTTTAAAGTAACTTAATTTATTGAAATATAATTTTTTCAATATAACTGATAAACAAGACAAATAAATAAATGTATAAACTTAAGACAGATAAATAATTTATATTTCTTTTAATATTAATCAATTTGAAAATTTCTTTTTCCTGACTTTGGTCCGTGCAAATTGTCAATTAGTCGTAATTAATTTCTTGGACTAGTTGGGCTTCAATAGACAGTACTGCAAGTGCATAAAGTCTATCTTGGCCCATGCTTGCGCGTAAATAAGTTTTTACCCTTTTAAGAGTAGAAAAAGACCTTGCTCCTGAACAATTTGTAGCCGGTAAACTCAAAAAAAATACGGAGAGCAATGTCCACATTCGGATAAACATCTCGAAGATTCCGTGAATGCAATACATTGCATATTTTTTGTGCAGAGCGTACATCTTTCATATTTGCCAAGGAATCTTTGAGTTGACAATGTAAATGAATGCATTCATTGCCTAACGTCTCTTCCAAATCATCAGGATACTTACTGATTAGTTTATTGGCAAGATTTTTTAATTCATTCGTGTCTATTTCAGATAAATTATCAAAAAAAATTGTTGATAAATTTTCTAAAACATTATTTAAAAAATTATTAATAAAATAAAATATTGAGACAAAGAAAAAAGTATTAGATTGACTAGAAAACCAATACTTTTCAATACTTTTTTCTTTGTCTCCATACTTTTTTTTTAATCAGGGACATACAAATCCTAGGTATTTTTATTTCACACTAAAAACAAATTGAGAAGTCATTTTTATTAAATAATTTCAAAATGCTTCATACACGTGAGATTGATCTCACTAAAGGAACAGAAAGTAAAGAACATTACTCGATAAAGAATATCATTGATCGATTAAAAAATTAACATCTTACCCACACAGATTGAGAAGTAGATTAATGAATTGGATTATAATATTTTCTATCAAAAATTTTTTATAAAAACTATTCTGAACCAATTTTTATAATTGATTGTCTTTACTTTTTTGTGACTCTAAAATTTTGGCATTTCATAAATTTTGCCGCCCTTCAAATTCTGCCGCCCTAGGCCCGGGCCTCACGGGCCTAGGCCTAAATCCATCACTGTGCTCATACATCATTAACAGAAATTTCTTGAGCTAAAATTAATTTTAAAATGTTATGATCAAAAATATTTTTTTAATAATTTTCTCTGTGAAACAATGCAATCTAATGTGCAAATCTCATTGGTATTTCGGATGATTCATCTTGAAAAATTGTCCGATGTTCTACATTTTTACATAGAAAAATCTATGACAGTGACACAGTATGTATAATTTTTGTCACAATGTTAAATAATTTCAAAGCATTTAAGAGACAACACCGTATGTTATTTTAAAAATATATTATTATTAAGGTCATCATATACTAAATTAATAATAGCTTTTTTTACCTAATAAAAATTTATGATAAACATATGTGTAAAATTATATGTGAACTAATCTCATGAGGACAGATATATTACTTGTGTAGATATTTACAGTAATTTAATATTAGAAATTATAATTAACGCCCTATTTATTTATTTTGTTTAAACAAAATTATTACCTTTGTAAACTGAAACAAACGCCCCTAATTTTAATCTCTGAACAATAAATCCTTGGTAACAGGCTAATATACCTACGTTAGTCAATCTTCAGGATTGGAGTAAGAGCCAGGCCAAAAAAAATTCTTTGAATTTACTGAAGCTGATCATTTGCGGATTGGTTATAGTAGTTGTGTACACAAACATACTGCGATCAGTCAGGTGAACGATAGAAGATGGATCACATATATACTATCGAAACGGTTATGATTGCCGTGATATTTAAATGAATTTACTAAAGATGAAAATTGTTATACAGATTATCAGCTTTAGTAAATTCATTTAAATAATTCCTAATTAGGAAACGAGTTATCCAAACGTTTCAACTTGATCAAATACGTTTTTTGTTATTAAAGTACGATAAAAAACGAAAAAAATAAGGAATGTTATTATTAACTTTCTTATTCGTTCATTTTTTTTAATTTCTGTTTTTGATTCTTGAGGCATTCAAGTTCTTAAGGGCATTCTCAAAAAGTCACCTTTTCTTTGGGTCATCCTTAAATCGTGTATATGCATTCTGATTAATGCCTTTTATAAGCAGGTTTTAATACCCCTTACGGTGTTATATTTATAGACTTGAGCTAAGGAAGTTTGCGTTCTCTCTAAAATTAAATTAGTGTAATTTCACTAATTCACAGTGAAATTTCACTAATTTTTTTAGTTGAAATCCAGCAACTTAGAATTAGTGAAAATTCACTGAATGATTCAGTGAAAAAAGAAATCACTAATTCATCAGTGAAAATAAGATTCACTAATTGATAAATGGAAATATATTTCACTAATTTATAAGTGAAAATTTAAATCACTAATTTGTGAGTGAAAATAACTAATTTAATGGTGACAGTACTTTTCACTAATCCATTAGTTACATCAAACGGTCTATTAGTGAAAATCGCCAATTAAATTAACAGAATTTACTAATTTATCAGTTACTGTTCTTCTTTTCTTCAATTTCTTCAATTCTTTTACTGTTGTGAATTAGCAAAATTCACTAATTTATCAGTTAAAAATACTATTCTATTCAATTGGGTACTTGTAAGTAAAATAATTTTTTATTAGGAAAAGGAAAAAATATGTTCATTTAATAAAAATTTTATTGGCTTTGTTCATCATATATTATAAATTTTCTAGTTGAAGCACTTGAAAGAAAGTTATCGGTTACTGCAAAAGTACATTTTTCATTGTTAGAACTTATGTTAAAACTATTATGAATTTCATTATTGATTTTAATGAATTACATAGTTATATGAATAGCTGATACAATATTTTTTGGTTTTACTTTACCATTTTAAAAATAAAATAATCGATTAAATTATAAAAACTCATCAATTCTTTTGGATACTCCAAATTTAATACATAATAACATCTGTATAGTCAATCAAATGCAAATATTGGTTCCAGTTTTTTGCCTACTTCCATCGCCTTGAATAAATGAACTGTTTCCAGATTGTCCCGGATTGTCCCAGATTGTTCTATTATTATGTAGGGTTGAATGCTTTCTTTGGAGTTCGCAGCTACTTCTTCGGAAAATTTTTTCAAATTCCTCTCTTCCTAGAAACATATAAAATAACTATTGGATTAAAAACTTTCTGTGCCGGCGCTATGATTAAAACATTGCAATGTAACTGATTACAAGGAAAAAACTTCACTTACTCTGGATCAAAATTTTTAAATCAAAATTTTAGTCTTCTTTGGACGAAAGATCATTTGAAACTGTTGAAGTAATGAAAGAATCATAGGTCATAAAACTAAAATATTATTTTATTATACTATTATGTCTTGGTTCATACAAGTATGTTATATGTCTCCGTTCGTACAAGTAAATAAAGAGCATACTTTAAATAAAAAGGGGAAACGATCACTGATAAATTAGTGAAAATCAAAGCCATCAATGCAATTAGTCATAAAATCACTGATAACCAAGTAAAAATAACTGCATAATTAGTGAATTCTAAACTGACTAATACAATTAGTGACAAAGCAACTGCTAATTGATGAAAACTACTATTGAATTATTGAAAATTGAAATCACTAATTGAGATAGTGAATGTTTCACTGATTAATCTAGTAAAATCACTAATTTTACAGTGAAAAAAATTTCACTAGCAGCTAGCTGAATTAGTGAAAATTTCACTAATTTAATTTTAGAGGGTTTTTAACAAAAAATCTTATATTGAAGCGTTGTTAAATTTATACTTCATTATGTAACAAGGTTAAATTTCTTACGAATGATTTGGAAAACTTATATTCATAAGGTAAAACGCACTACTAACATTTTCTTAAAAATTATAACAAGCATCACACGTTTTGCCATAAAATACATTTAAAGTGATGAAACGAAAAGCATTTATTTAAAAAATATTTCTTCTATATATGATTTTTCTAAATCTTTAGGTATCTATATTTCAAAAACTATGGTATATGTCGAAAAATTTTATTCTTAGTTTTTGTCTAAAATTGTAAGAAAATCAACCTTCAAAATTTGAAAAGCCTCAAATATGTTCATTCACTCAATTTTTTGGGAACTTCCTCAAAGAGAGATTCATAGGTATTTGCAAAAGATTAGATAGATATTTGCTGTTGAAGGTATTTGCAAAAAAACCTAATTTCCTTGAATAATATTGAGCATTATCATTTTTTTCGACTTAAATAGATTTTTCCGAAAAATAATACACTAAATAACGAACATTGACATTACAAAAGACTTTTATAATTAATAAAATTACATAATGAATTTAATTCCTAATATTTAAATTTGGATAAACTAATACAAATGTTTTTTATTTGTTTCAGGTAACAATTTATTATAAAATATTATGTGACATGACCCGTCAGTCATAATAAATTATAATATTTTACGATCCAGGATCATATTTAAATTTGTGCGTAAGTTATGTTAATAAAATATATATTTTATAACCCAATAATAATTACAATTACAAATAATATTCACGCATTTTATGATAGTCAATACTTCAAGGTCATATATATCACATACATTTGTATACGTTTTAGTTAGACTATAATTAAAACGAGTAAATGTTTTTCTAGAATGTTCTTTGTCCGATATCCATGTGATACGCGAAGAACTTAAGAGTATACGTATAAAGATATAAATTTTACAAAAAACCAAGATTTTCTCCAATATCGACTTTGTCCGTTTTAAAACACATAAAAATTACACATTATGTACATTTAAAATTGAAAGAAACCCCCGACACAAAATTGTGGTGTCGTAGCTCCTAAACAAGTGAGCCAATTTTGATTTTTTTTAATGGTAATTCGATTTTTTCGATAAAATAAACTGAGCCATTTAAAAATCATCGCCTCTTTTCTATTTGTTTCGGGTACAGAACCCTATACTCGCAGTTGAAGCATAGCTAAAATCATTCTCAATCAAAATGCCTTTCAAACAAACAAAATTTAGTAATAACGATACCACAGACAGACTGACAGATACACTGGCATGTTAAACTTGTTACACTTATCTTTTTAGTTGAATTTAAAAAAATTCAACTTAATAAATTCCGTTCTGTTTAGTAGTTGATAAACTCAGCTTTGAAACTTTGTGAAGTTTATCGCGTAAGGTGGTGATGTTGTCACTACACAAATTCAATATTTGCCTCTTTATTCACGATTAAAAATGATAATTTGATTGTAATTTATGAATGTTTATAAAATTTTGTTCAGTTAGTTTTATGTTAGGTACATAACTAATTTTTTTTTAAATCTGATAGTTTTTGTTTGTTTGCATCTCTGATAATTATGCTTATCACTTGGCAGTAGTATAAATCAACTGAGGCACAGTGCAACCTCGTTATAATAAGAGATTTTTAAAACGAACAGTTACAATTTAAGAGCAATAATATATGTGCTTGCAATTCGGAATTCTTATACAGTGCAACCTTAATATAACGAACCTCAATATAACGAATTCCTCGATTTAACAAATTTTTCGCAATCCCCTTGAATTGTCCATAAGAGTCAATATAAAATATACCTCTACATTACGAATATTTTTTGCGAACAGCCTCTTTATAACGAATTTTCAACTACATAAAAAATTTAAATACCTCTAAATAACGAAATTCGTCAATTCAAAACCTTTATATAACGTATAAAGTCCCACCAATATATGACAGTTAGTATACTCCATAGTATGTAATTCATGTCGCGAGAGGTTCCGACACTTTTTACCTCTTTATAACGAATTTTAGACCAACTTAACCTCAATATAACAAACCTCAGTTTAACGAATTACTTGATATAACGAATATTTACTGGTTCCCTTCAGATTCGTTATATCGAGGTTGCACTGTAATTATGGAAATTGGACTGTTTATTTTAGTGGAAGCGTCAGGAAAGGTCAATAAAAAATAATATTTTTTCTTGACTGGACTGTTTATGACTTTATATAAAGGCTGGTGATATTCAGGCTATAACAAATACATGCTATATATTTCAAGCTCCATCCAATTGTCATGTTTCCATAAACTTTATTCTACTCCGGATAAGAAATTAACTTGTTCTTTTAAAAGTGAAACTTATGTTATCAATAATTTTGTTTATTAATAATTTATCAATCATGTTTTAACGGGTTTTTTCCACTCAGTTTTATGCTATTGATATAATAAATAAAATCATAAAACTAATAATCTTTATTTAGAAGGTTTTATAATTATATATGTATATATTATTAATGGTATTATCGTGAACAAACAAACAAAATTATCAAAATAAGATCATAAATTGGTTTAATTGCACAAATTTCATTAACTTTCCTTCGCTAATGAACTAAGAGAAAAATATTTGATGAAATTTTCAATGAGATTTTTTCTTAATTATAAACTAAGTAGGTATTATATTGTTTGTTTGTTTTCTTCGATTTCTGTAGGTAATTTATTGATTTTAGTCAACTAGATGCTTGAGAAAAATGGTATTTTTACCCAGATTTTACACAGCAAATTGAATTAACAATGAAAGAAAAGTATTTCTGAACGACATTCATTCAAATTGAGTTTCCTAACTAAGTTTAGTCCCCAGTTTTTAACGCTTAAAAATATTGATGTTACCAACAAAATTTTGGTATCGCTGTTCATAAAATCACGTAATTAGTCCACTTTCCGAGTGTTTAACAACAGGATAACTCTGAAATTATCACAACGTACTCAGGACGGGAAAAATGAAGTCGAGTTCGTTAATAAGCATCATAGGCCAATTCTGTCTTGGGTCTGCAAGACCTATCTTGTAAACCGTTAGAGATAGAACAAAAGTGTATGTAAAAAATGTTCGTTATAACAAAATAAATAACTTTTGTTTAAAACATTTTTTCGTAAACATCACTGTTTACCCGTGAGGGCGCAAATTATATAGTATGTATTATATGGGAATATCATGTATGTATGCCTGGCTATCTAAGAGTGGATTTCTTTCTTTACCTACATCACGTGGAAAAAAGCAAGCATAGATAGGATAAAAAGTGGCTCAAAAGCAAAAGTAATTAAAAAAATTGAGAAAGAAAATGAAATAGTTTGATTTGAAGACAAATATGACTTTTTTTTAATACTTGCCAAATAAAAGGTACTTTTGCATCCAAAATGTCTTTTTTTATCAATTTTTAGCATAATAATCCCTTCATTATAATTTGACCAGAAATTTGATAAAATTACTTCATTGTGTAAGAGCCGTAATATGTTATATGTACATTTTTAGAATAAATTGGAATTATGACCATATATATGTACACATATTGTTCGGTATTTTTGAGTAATTTCAATGATAATTGATCGCTTTAGCCGATGTATGAGTTCAGAAAGTATAAAATAAAGTTAATTAGACTCAAAATATAGTTTATGAGGATCAAAATAGTATTCTGTTTTGTCTAACTGAAAATTATGAACATCAATTTCTTCATTATAGTCGGTTTGAACCTTTGAAAATTCACTACTGGAATTGTCAACAGAGTGAGAACCAAGTCTCAAAGTAGATTGACAAGGATAATAAATGCCGAGGCCTGGTTATAATACGCATGTCTTAATATACAAAATAATATCCTGGCGCGTATTTAAAATAAGATTATACATACCACTTTTAAATAAAGTTAAAACAGTATATTTTGAACAAATTACCATTTTACCATTAAAAAAAATTTTTTTCATAGAATTTAAACAAAATTATTTAACAATATTACTCGTTTGAACGTTAAAACAAAATAAATTTTATTTATTTACTTTAAGCACATGTGAATGTGAAATATAAGCACATCATTGAAGCAGCTGATTCCGGTTATACGATCATGCGCATTGAATACCAGGCCTCCCAAATGGTGTTTTCTCTGTCAGCTATTTGAATATTGTATTTTCATCTTTGTTAATCTACTCTGTGACGCCAAAATATACATACTTGGTATACACTGGGCTTATCTATTTAAAATATATGATCTAAGGTTTGAACTGTGATTTTAATTTTACAACACCTTGTATTTTTAATAAAATAATCAAAATAACGCAATAAATTCAATTTCTTAATTGCATTAATTTCATTAATAAAATTCGTTGAACGATGTGTTGTAGAAACATATTTGATGAAATTTTGAATGAGACTTAAAAAACTATCTGCGTTTAAAGACATTTTATATAGTATTTTCTGTGTATAAGTACCTTGTTGATATGTAATCATGTATTTATCTGTGTTGTGAAATAATTATTTTGGCACGTCAATACTACGTGTTCTGTATAAAATACTGTATGGGTTTTCCAACATACACACAAAACAATTATCGGAAGTGACTCTACAACTGCTAGCCTAGCTAGCTACGTAGATGACGTTTTTGATGAGATGAAAAAATGTAATTATTTTTGGCAGTATTTAATGTTTGTGTCAGAATGAAAATCATCTGGCATAGATTTTTTTTTCATTTGAATGTAGAACAACATACTATTTCATTCGAATATTCTTATCCTTATGATTTCCTTTATGAATTAACAAAAACTTACAAGAAAATATACTGTTTTAGAAGGAACAAGCTTTTGTTGTACTTAAAAGTAGAAAATAATTTTTCTTTTGTATCCCTCATATACATTTGACTATATTTAAAAGCTGGGCGCGTTGAATTTAAAATATCAAAAATTATTCGTAGCGCATCAAGCTATTACAACCAATTCCGGCCCAATAGTCTTTGAAACAAGATTTTTGTATTTTTTTGGGGTCAAAATTAGAGTAAAAACTAATTTTTATCTAAATTTCGCTCTCTTTTGTAAAAATTGAGAAAATGTTTCATTCGGAATATGTTAAAACTTCTTACATAGGGTTATTTTGGCCCAACGACAACGAAAATCGGATTATCGGAATTATCGGATAAGATCCAGTACGAAAAGCTTTATTTTCGAAAGCATGCTGAAAATATCTTAAGAAATACTCACATAATCCTCAGTGAAGTGTATTTTTACAGTTACATAAAATTATTAGTAATTCTGAGATAAAACGGAAAGATTCTAAGATATCGACTGAAGAAATTGTCCCCGTTATACATTTTAAGAAAAAATATTAATCTTGTAGCATTTTCCAACACCCTACAGTGTTGGAAAACATCCCATGTACCTCAAGTTCAGTCACCAAACGAACTAGTGGTCAAGATTAAAAACTGTATTTGACTATTTTTGTTTAACGAATCTAGTGTAATGGGTTAAGCATCTTTATCTTACTTATTGGTCTTCGTCTTGCAAACTTTGTTTCTCTTGCATATGTGAGAGCAACAACAAAGCCTAATTTAAAGCCTAAGTGTGCAAGATAAAGACACTGAAGTTAGTCCTGTGTTGGTCTTCATGCTCATCACTAATACGAACATAAGGAAATAATTTTTATCCATTATGAAGACAAATAAATTGTTCAATTACTTCCCAGTATTTTTGAGGGGCTTGGACTTTGAAAAAAATCGAAAAAATTTTCTAAACAACGAATTACTCAACTGTCTTACACACAATGACTAAGACCCGTCTCTGTATCGACGTTTTGCATACCTGCAGCAGTTTTCTAATGAATTCAATTAATTTTGACAAAAAAAATTTTAATAAAAAGAAATAATGTTACAACTGTGATGACCTTGAAGAAAATTATATACCTACATAGAATTCAAAATGTCATTGTACATTTTGTTCAATGAAAAAGATACCTTTTGGAAACAGAGCAACACTGTATTACAAAGATGCGCAACTATAAGTAGTAAGTTCATATGAAAGCAATAATGAAAAATATTTTAATTCAATATTAGAACAAGAAGACACAACACCGTACTCGAGGCCACCATCTGGTGTCTCTACTAAATTTACTACTAAATTGTTTTTCATTTTAAATTTCAATCGTATATAATAAACCGTTTTACTTTTTTTTTGTATCTTGTTCTTTTATTATTATTTTCAATATTATCTTCTATACATACGAAGAGCAATGCATTTTTATATATTTTTTTATCTTTTTCTTGTATCATTACCATTGTACCATACGTAATTGTATATATTGCACAAAAATTGGAAATTGTTTTTACCAGGTAAGCAATGTGGTCGTAATTTATATGAACAGATTTCGAGAACATCTTTTGCTGCACTTTACATAAATTGTGGGTTGAGGTTTGCCTTCAAAGTTAATTAACTTCTACCTTGAACATATTTTTCAGTCATCATTTTTTTCAAGTCAGATATAGCTCATATTTTCCATTCCTAGGTACCTGAAACGTTTAACGGTATCTTATGAAAAAATCAAGCAGATGATACAGCTTTGCTTTGCTGTAGATGTAGGTTTCTTGGAGATTTTTATGTTGAAGTATTCCAACTTCTTGTATACTTCTTGTATACGTACTTCCGGTTGGAGGAGTCGTCAAAGAAAGGCTGGTTCAAAAGACTCCATCTTTTCATGGCTACTCATTGGCAGCGATAGAGAAGGTGAGACATCGTCTCATCCTCTTCTCATTGGCAGGCCCAATCGTTTAGCACGGCTTCTTGCATGTTTATAGCATCAAATTAGTTACTGAGTAAGGTTTATTGTTATTTCATGTTCGTTTCGAAGCTCGTTCGTGAAGTATTTAGTCTTGACAGAGACAATAAACCCTCATAGATCAAAGAAGCCATTTCAAACAAGCGTAAGTACCTAATTGCTTTTTAATATGCTTTACTTAGATTGATCTGTATGTATTTATGCATGAATGTAACAGAATCTTTAAACGAAATTTCCCCCAATTTGTCGACGTTCAATTTAGTTGAAAATTGGCACTCTTATCAACGACCGATGACAATACAATCATTTAACTTTATCCTAGTATCCCGACTAGGATCACCAGGATAAACAATTAATCTTTTAAGGATATTAAAATAAATACCAATTAAGGTTATTAAAATAAATACCACAATACTCGAAATAAATAGAATATAAATATATTTGTGATATTTTTTGTATTATATATATATTAAGTGTTACGGTAATTTGTTGGTAATATTTTACATATTTACTGATAACTTTGTAAGAAATGTTTGTAATGTATTATATGAATAAGTTTAGCAACTGACGATGGTTGCGCTGCAATCAAAATATCGATATTTAGTGAAATGTAAGTTTTGTATGTTTTTTAATTATATTTCTAAAATATGATTTCTTAATAAAAAAAATTTTTTTTTCGAGTATCGTGGCATTTATTTTAATAACTCAACTCGAAGTCAACGAAAATTCATCCATTGCCTTTGGTACTTAAATAACATAATCTTAAATATCAAGAATCGCCCTCATAGTAATTACGAAACGCACTGTATTCAATATTTAAGAAAAAACAAACAAATTTAATCAAAACATTTGATTGTTTACAAAGAAAAAGAAATATTTGAATAAAGGTATGAATTTCATTTTTTTTTTTTTAATATAATAAATTTATTTATTCAATCATAACATAAAATCTTGCCTCCTTTGCCAATGTTGATGGTATAATTTTTATACATTTTTTTTTTTTTTGTATTCAATCGTCTTCCGTGTCATATTCTCAAGAACATCATCTTTATAAAAGGAATCTTTTACGTTTACCAGCAACGTTATAATATGATGATGATTGTCTGTTGTCGTACATAGTATACGTAGGTAAACGTGTCTCGTGGAATAAGAACTACCAAGGTATATTTCTAACCATATATATATGTACACTTTTAATCAAATTATTGGACACTAATGTTTCTGAGAAAAACACTGACTTTGATCGATACACAGAGAATCGATATGATTTATTTCACAAAGACATGTAAAAGTATGATTAATTGATAAATACGATTACAAACTTTTGGTATCATTTTCATTTTTGCGGTGAAAATGATAACAAAAAATTAAAATTTTATTTATCAATTAATCACCCAAGCATAAATAGGTCTTTTGGAGAAAATGCATACTGATTCTCTCGGTTTATGAGTAATGTACCCTTTTTGGGAAAAAACACTGACTCTGCAAGTTAATTTCTCATATACCGTAAAGAGAATCGATATGAATTTTTCACAAAAGACGTGTAAAAGGATGATTATTTGGTAAATGACATTTCAAATTTTTGTATCAATTTCATTACAAATTTTTGTATCAATTTCTTAAAATTATTTGTCCTTTATAGTTTACGCCATTCATCATAATAAACATTAACAATTATCGAAAGACTTGAACCTTTAAATTTGTATAAAATATTAGGTAAACAAACATAAATAAAAAAATAAAAAAATTCATTGAGTTGAAAAAATTGTATTCGTGTCTAGAACTCGAATAGCCTAATTGGTAGGGCGCTTGACATGAATCCAAGAAGTCCGGGTTCGAGTCCAGGTTCGAGTGTATTTTTTTCAATTCTCTTTAATTAAGATTACTAGACAAGATATTTGTCAATATTTAGTTTACGAATGTGTAACATATTATATATCAAAATTAGTCGAATAACCATGATGTAAATATCGTGTGCATGATTAAATGTAAACAACAACAATAAGTAATAATAATAAATAAGTGGATAAACAAATTTAAAAAAATTCATTGAGTTGAAAAAATTGCATTCGTGTCTAGAACTCGAATAGCCTAATTGGTAGAGCGTTTGACATGAATCCAAGAAGTCCGGGTTCGAGTCCTGGTTCGAGTGTATTTTTTTCAATTCTCTTTAATTTAAACATAAATAATATACAAGACAGACATGATTAGAAAACTTATGTGTGCTAGTTCAATATCTTTTAAGTCTGAGTGTATTATACGTATAACATTATTAATAATATTTATCAAACTTGCGCCTGGTTTGCGTTGGTGCTCCTTACACTACACATCACTGTTCTTTCTGTACAATAACCAAACGTAATACATACAAGATGCCTGCATATAACACCAGGAAATTAGATTTCACTTAAAAAAATGAAAAGAAAAAAAATTAAATAATAAGATATTTACACCGACTGTATGTGTGTAGGTACGGTATTGTAGACGAGTTTATGAAAACGTAGTCGAATGCTACGGGGCTTTTTACATATAGGTAGGTAGATACACAGATACACGTAGCCTAGTTGCTTGTAGAAAATAAGTATTTTGCTATAGATATAGTAGGTACAAGGTATGTTCTTCAAACATTTATGAAAAGGTGTCTAGTTCTCAATTTAATAAGACATCTGTACCGTTACAAAGTGTACCAAATTAGGTCGGAATATTGATGGTTGAAATTTGAACTGGGTAACCTGAGATTAGGTTAGGTGAGGTTGCAGTGGTACCCACTTATACTTTTCTTCTCTTTTTACCAATTCCAACATCTAAGAGCACTCTCCATTAAATTGTCTTTTTCTTTAAGGCCTTTTTAAAAATGAACCGATTTTGAAGAAAATTTTTTATTTATTCCAGGTACGGAACCCTGAAATCACGCTTAAACATAGCTAAGAAATAATTACCTTTCAAATAAAACAAAAAAATTAAAATCGGTTCATCCGTTTAGACGATAGGATGCCACAGACAGGCAGACTCACACACACATAGCTTTCAAACTTATAACACCCCTTTTTTTGATTAGGGAGTTATAAAAAGCAAAAGGGACTTATTTTCATTCAAGAAAAACAAATGAGAAATAATGCGCTAAAGATTTGATTTCAATTCATATTTATAGCTGAAAAGTTATAGAGCAGTTCGTGGACGTTCCTTCGTTTTCCTAATGATAACTTCTCGGGAGTGGAGTCAACCAATTTTTTTCCAAGTTTGCTTTCCAACCAATGTCTAGTAAAAGTTGCTCTCACATTTCATACAAAGAGATTTTGAAGGTTGGCAATAATTTCTGTCAACTTAATATGAAGCTTCTTCGATCTGTTTTATTCACAAGTTTACACTTCGAAATGAGCTTGATTTCATTGTTGACACAATTTTATAAAAAATTCGTTGACTTTTCAGAATCCCTTTTATATTTTGTTGACTTTAGTCTGACAATGACACAGATTAATGATTTCATCACCACTTGGCTATCAGAAACGGTATCAATACGGCTGCAAATCTTATCCATTCATTAGGTATACCTCGAATTATGGACTGCTTTTACGCTTTACAATGAATCTTCCTTAGGAATGAGAGTCTAGAATCACTTTAAGGTCTGACTAAGTAATAAAAGACTTGCTATAAAAGTAAAGTTCCCGTTTTAAACTTGTTGTAAAAGTAGAGGAAAAATAAAACTAAAATAATGGATTTGGAAGTGTGTATTTTCATAAGATTTGAGCATGGCTATAAAAAGTCCCTGTCCAAGATACGAATACGATATTTGTCAGTTAATTTTATTCGGTACACTCTTTATAATTGTTTTTTCTTCGTATCTCTGTTTATTTCTTATTAAAACCAATATTGTTCTCTCAATTTAAGATACTATCTATTATTATTATTGCTATTTTACTTTACTAGTTGTTTGTACACACAAATACCATTTTCTTTACTATATAAAATGCGCCTTGTTTGCCAGACTGAAGGTAATTTCACAAACAACATTTCAACACAAAATTTAAATACAGTATGTTTTGATAAAATATATTAATTTCAATGCAAATTTTATTCAGAAAACATTTTTTTTTTAAATTACTCTTTCACTATGTTCTAAAATAGTGGTATTGAGACCTTAATTGTAGACAGAATTTTAGTAGGAAGGATTGAAACATGACTGAGAAGTCGTGGATATTTTTTTATGAATACAGTTAGAATATGAGTAAAAACTAGAATTTTCCGTGATTCCAATACTTCTTTAATTTAGAACAAAGAAGAGGCCTCCTTGTAATATTTATCCAAATCATTAAAATCATTCTGTATATTAAAAAGAATAAAAAGATATTTCCATCGCTCTTGTTTTCGTCAAGTACAATATTAATAATTTTCTTTTTTGCTTCTTCTTTAAATTAACAGGTGTAGACATGGAAATGACAGAATTTAAATATGTAATTATTATTTTTTTAAATAAATAAATAAATATTACCTACTCTAACGTTATGAATGACATTCGATTTCATGTTTACATGAATAATTATAATGAAATTTAATTAAAAAGTGAAAAAAAAATATATATATATATATATATTCAATCACATCTTAATGAAATTGAAAAGAAACCTCTCTTTGATATAAAAAAAAAAACTATTTTTATATCCAAGAAATTTGATTGAAATGTTTTCACGTGCACTTTGACAAAATTCAACTTGCATGCTTAAATTTTTTTTGGGAATCTTTCTTTAAACTGATGAATATTCCTTTTTTTGCCATTTTAATAAGAAGATAAAACAATGACATTGAAGAGACAAAATAATTTTTGTTTAATTGATTTTTCTTCTTATTAGAATGATCCGGTTCGGATTTTTTGTTTTTGTTTGAAATGATCGAAAGTTTTCTCTGCTATGTTTCAAGAAAATCGATCCTCTTTAAGTTCATCGACTTTTTTCTAATTGTTTCGGGTACGGAACCCTTTACTCGCACTTGAAACATGGCTACGAACATTCAAACAAACAAACCGTCAAAATCCGTCCGTGCGTTTAAGAGCCACGGTACCACAGACGAACAGATATATACACAGACCAGTTAAATCTATTAGACCCCTCTTTTGAGCCGGGAGAAAAAAGAAGATGTTCTATTTAAATCTCTGGGCGCAATTAAAAACTTCCAGAATAGAAAGGCAACTAATATTTCTGTACAAGAGTATCTATTAAATGTTAACTACATTAAGGGACGTTGGCAAATTAATAGGATATGATATCATTACTTCATGGGACCGAAAATGGTATATGCTTCGATTAAGTATAGTGCATAACTAGGTTCTAAAAAGTTTCTGCTTCTAAAAAAATCCTTGGTAATAAGAGTTTAGTTATAACGGATCGGTCTGTCACGGGTTGCTTTCCTTAAAAGATCGAATTATCAATGTGAAAATCACTATTTTCTCGGTTCATTTTCGCAAATATTTCTTGCTGATGCCCTTATAGTTTTATGGTTTCATTTAATAACTTTAAATGCTCGTGTTTTTCTATAAAATATACGCAAGAATATTCTCACAAATGAAAAATTATCCGGTTAATTTTCTATTCATTAATACGATATTATATTAATCCGGGTTTTGGAAACTTGTTTAATATTAAACAGGAATTGGATGAGATTGTACACACAAATATAAAAGTTTTGTTTCTGGTTTTTAATTAAAATTAAATGTTTTTTTAATCATTATCCTATTATTATCTCCAGATTGTTGTGTTTATTGCTTTTAACTGTGACAAAAAAAAAATAACAGCTAAGTATTTATTAGGAAAAATAGAACGACAATATATATACAATAAGGTATGTTTATTTTATCCTCTATACACAGAATTTTATCATTATCCTCTGCTGTGAGTTTAAGTACAAAATGATGTTAAAGTATATAAATACGGTATCATATATATATTGTATATATATAAAAAAAATAAACTTATCCTAAACCAATCCTTTTTCCAACGAAAAACATTCAGGATAAATAAAATGGATACAAATCTTTCTATGCTAGGTAGAATTTCTAACTCGATACACTTTATTTTTAAATTCTGTTTGATAAAATTGAATAATACAATTCTTTTTATAACGTTAAGTAGGTTCTTTATCAGTAATCAAATTAATTTACATCTGATTTGATTAAGATTTGCATTTTATTTCAAATGAGCTTTCTATTGGAATTTGAAAAAAATAAATAAAATAATATTAGTGATTCGTTCTTATTTAGGTATCATAAGGATTTAACGTATTGATTTTAAAGATTTCCAATCGTATTTAAACTAATTCGCAATAGGTAATTAAAATTCATGCTTTTTATCCAATTTATGCTGTATATCACTAAACAAATGAAGTTATTGGATTCGTTGTATATAATTTCATGATTTCGTTAAAATATGGTATTTAAAAAAATTAAATAAAGTACATATTTCTGAGATATCGCAATAAATTGGGTTAGATTTTAGTCCATATCTCAAAAACTATTCGATCATTCAACAAATGAACCCGATTTTTGCACTTTTTGGGTCAAAATTACCTTATATACCGAGTTTTATCGAAATTGCAGGCGAAAAAAATTTTTCGATTTTCGAAAAAGTTTTTTAAGGGGTACCCCTTTGAAAAAATCGAGAAAAACGGAAAAAAAATATTGTTTTGGAATTTGATAAAACTCGTTGGATAGGGTAATTTTGACTCAAAAAGTATAAAAATCAGATTAATTTAATGATTGGATGCAGAGTTTCTGAGATATCGCAATATTTTCATCGATTTTAGTCCGTATCTCATAAACTATTCGACCAGTCATCAAATGCACTCGATTTTTGTACTTTTTGGGTCAAAATTACCTTTTATATTGAGTTTTATCGAAATTGGAGATAAAAAAAAAGTTTTTCGATATTTTGCAATTTTTTTAAAAGGTACCCCTTTGAAAAAGTCGAGAAAAAGGCAAAATATAATTTGCTTTGGAATTTGATGCAACTCCGTGAATGGGGTAATTTTGATCCAAAAGGTATAAAAATCAGGTTAAATTAATGCTTGGACCTATAGAAAGTTACAATGTCAGCGAGCATCATGCTAAAGCGGGCGGGTATCTGCTAGTTAATAATATAAAATTTATAATTCGGCCATAATAAGTATATTTATTGTGAACTTAAGTTAAATAATAAATGACCAAATATAATTCCTACATTTTATTTTATCCAAACACATGAGTATTGTAGAGGGAGTTTTTATTAGATATCTGTTGTCTGTTTCATTAACATCTGCCCCCTTAGGTATGCTGCATGATAATTTTATTTCAAGTACCTTTTGATATTTTAATGTTGTTTGTAATGTATGTACCTCTTGTACCTACACACACACCGCACACGTGGTTTAATGAATCAACTTCATTGGTTAATTAAATACATACACACATACTTTACATGTATGTATAGGTACACCTCTTCATTATTAATTAATTGAAGGACAACATTCCGTACATACCTTTATAAATTAGTTTAATCATATAATTTACTGGACATATTAGTTCTTAGGTATAGCTATCTCTTTTTTTCGGTCGCAGTATATAGGATGTACCTTAGTACAGAGTGGGTGGTTAAAAATTAAGATTTAAATTCTTAATAACTATATTAAACAAGTGAAAACAAACAATTGACTGAGTTAATTGTTGAAATACCATGTATAGACAGTGTTGATGAAGCAATCGTTTGTTTTTTGACGTCACGTTAATAAAAAAAGATATCCACTATAAAATTTGCACCTAATAAGCGCCCTCGTGGGTAAACAGTGAAGTTTACAAAAAAAATTTTCAAACAAAAGTTGTTTATTTTTTTATAAAGAACATTTTTTACATTTAAACTTTTGTTCTATCTCTAACGGTTTACAAGATGGGTCCTACGGACCCAAGACCCAATTGACCCATATTGCTCATTTACGAACTTGACCTCAGTTTTTAGGTCCTGAGTACGCTATAAAAATTTCATCTTGATATCTCTTTTTGTTTTTGAGTTATCGTGTCCACAGACGGACGGACGGACG
This sequence comes from Chrysoperla carnea, assembly GCF_905475395.1. Lineage (NCBI taxonomy): Eukaryota > Metazoa > Arthropoda > Insecta > Neuroptera > Chrysopidae > Chrysoperla > Chrysoperla carnea. The sequence goes on along the minus strand of NC_058337.1, from coordinate 125,894,117 downwards.
GACGGACGGACGGACAGTCGGACGGACGGATGGACGGACGGACAACCGGAAATGGACTAATAAGGTGATTCTATGAACACTTATACCAAAATTTTTTTCGTAGCATGAATATTTTTAGGCGTTACAAACTTTGGACTAAACTTAATATACTATGTATATTTCATATATATACTCACTGTCAGAAAAAATGCCACAGTTAAAACATTCTAAGCGTACTCATCATATGTTATGTTATAATAGTAACATTTAGAATGTTTTAAAACGAGCATTTTTTCTGACATTGAGTATACATGGTATAAAAATAAATATTTTTTTCAGTCAAAACTTCTTTACCCGAGTTGAGCGTTTTTTTATAATAAAGTTTTAGGAGTATGTTAAAATTTTGGTTTGGTGGTCACTATGGTTTGGTCATCACTTCGGAAGCAACACGCATATCACGTGACCATACCACGTTGAAAACATCGGTTCTAGTTTTGAAAGAGACCAAGACCAAGATCAATACCAAGATTATATTTGACTCTTTTTTTTAACGAGTTTAGCATCCTTGGCTTACGCATTTGTCTTGGTCTTACAAGTCTTGTTTGGGCTTGCATACAAATATTATAAAGTGGCCAAGACCAATGTGTAAGACAAAGAGCAAAGATCTATCCTAAGTATGCAAGATAAAGACAGTCATGTCCAAGTTAGTCATGCTTTGGCCTTGGTACTCATCACTAATCGCTTCAGGACCGACCACTGAAGACAAGCAACATTGGACACAGTCAGTACTTGGATGAGAGATCACTTGAGAACATTATGTACTGTTACCTTTTTATACCATGTATATGAAATATACATAATATATTAAGTTTAGTCCCAAGTTTGTAACGCTTAAAAATAATGATGCTAGGAAAAAAATTTTGTCATAGGTGTTCATAAAATCATTTAATTAGTCCATTTCCGGTTGTCCGCCCGTCCGTCCGTCCGTCCGTCTGTGGACACGATAACTCAAAAACGAAAAAAGATATCGAGCTGAATTTTTACAGCGTTCTCAGGACGTAAAAAGAGAGGTCAAGTTCGTAAATGAGCATCATAGGTCAATTGGGTCTTGGGTCCGTAGGACCCATCTTGTAAACCGTTAGAGATAGAACAAAAGTTAAAATGTAAAAAATGTTCCTTGTCAAAAATTAAACAGCTTTTGTTGGAAACATTTTTTCGTAAACATCACTGTTTACCCGTGAGGGCGCCAATTAGGCGGAAATTTTATAATATGTACTATACTTGATTATCAGTTATGTATTTGTTACATATTTGTCTGTGTATTGTGATAAAGAAATCAACACTGACTATGCATGGTATTTCAACAATTAACTCAGTCAATTGTTTGTTTTCACTTGTTTATTATTATTTTACTTTTTCTTTAATTTTGTGAGGAAGATCGAGAAATCGAATTTCAAATTATTTTAAAGTTGCAAAATTATCATAATTATTTTTACTAATAACCGATGAAAACCTTAAAAACATGCATACATAAATACAGGTCGACATCATTGAATTAGTTATGTTGTATACAGAACACAAGTCTATGATCATGTCCTAGTCAATTTATTGTAACTAATAATGAATGACTACCTTTGTATGTAATAAATATTAATCAACTACAAGCACTTATACTCTCTTTATAGATACCAATTACTTGTAGGATGAATATTATTTTTTATTAAAAATAAACTTGATCAATGGCGTCACCATTGAAACTTTTTCCTCATCAAGTTCTTGACCTAAAATATTAATTTTGTGATAGTTAGCATTTCCACAAGATCCATCTCATAATTTTTTCAATCTTATTCCAAAATTAATAATAAAATGTAACACGAAAAACTAGTAGATAAAATATTCCTCATAAAACTGGTAATAATTTTTGATCAAAATATTTTAATTTCGAAAATCAAATGGATTCCGTAACAAGAAAGATTTATCTCCAAAAAAATATTCTATTTTCGAAGAAAAATAGAAATTGATCATATTCTTACATCAGCTTTAAACATAATCCTTTACATTTTGAAAAAATGTTTCATTTATTCGAGGTTGTATTTATTACCTCCTATTATAATTAGTGGAGAAGCCATATACGTGTTACGCCACTGGAATTTTATTGCATCATATTATGTTACCACAGAAATAATGTATGTTTTTATAATTTCACAATCAGCCATATTTTCTTGTAGTCCATTAAAATGTTACAATTTTAGGGCCAAACTGAACATTTTTGGGGAGGACGCGATTTTATTTGTGGAACATGTAGGGGGGGTCAATACAACCTTAACCCCAAGTTTGTGGGGTTGGCGCCCTTGTCCCCCGCCCGCCATCTTGAAAAAGAGGTGGAAACATATTTTTAGCTGTATCTTGTAAACTATTGATTTCTTAAAAAATTTGTTAAGGCATAATATGTAGTAAATCTTCGTGGCTACAATTTTGTTTATGTGACTTTTTGCGATAAACTTAAAATTTAAAAAGTTATGAGCAAAGAAGTGACAAAATTTTGTCAAAAATTTTTTTTTATGCTTATTAACTTTTTTTCCTGTCATTTTATCATAAAATTAGGTCAGAACAATATTATAGAGAATACGTTTATGAACATTTCCCCGAATTTTATTAATTTTTGTTAATTTTTAACATAGTTACAGCGCTCCAATATCTTCTACTTAAACATATTATTAATAAGATTTTAAAATAGAATAGCTAGTATCCCATTCTACTCTTCTTCGATGGTCCAGGTTGTCGTTCAGATTCTCGAAGTTGTGGCTTAGATTCTCCAGGCTGTGGCTCAGATTGTAATTCAACATCGAATGTGAATGTTTGAGGAATGACAGGATTTAAAGTTGGAGTCATCGTTGGTAATTCTTCTTCAAATTCATTTTCTTCCATTAATTTTGTTAATTCCATAATATTAGTACACGTTTCTCCAGAGATGAGATTACTGGAACCATATTTTTTATATAAAAAAGATCCAATTCCAAGTAGTAGCGGTGAAATGAATGAAGCAGGTCGAGTTGCTGCAATGATAGAATGAGCAATGGATGTACATTTCCTCTGTGCTGTAGCCAATGACTTACGTTTTGATTGACAGATAATTCCCGAAAGTAGAACTGATAAAGATTCAGGAATTAAAGAATTAACTTCTTTTAAGAAATCGTCTGAAGGTGGATAATTATTCGTTTCATAGCGCCGTGAACGTATGTCTTCCAAAATAATTGCAGCTGCATCTCTGACTTTTTGCAATCTCTCTTCTTGCGGATCATTTTTTTAGAAGATGATTTTTTCGACATTGCTTTAAATATCACACTTTTGAAACAAACAATGCTATCTTGCCTACTTTCGGTAAAGATAACAATGCCATCCTTATACTTTGCTTTCAATCGTTCAACGATCGTACGCTTCTCTGGAACGTAGTCTCCCTTAATTGATTTCATCAAATCTGTAATTCGAAATTGGCACTCTTCACTATTTTCATGCAAATAAGCAAAAATATCCTCCATGGCATTGTCAATGGTATTCTTGCGATCATGATGTCTATGTTCTTTAATATGTTATTAAAAAACGAGAGTGAGGTAAACATGTTGTTTAAGCTGAGTTATCATATGCATCGATAAACCCGGTCAACTTTGGAGCGCTGTAACTACGTTAAAAATTAACAAAAATTAATAAAATTTGCGGGGAAATGTTCATTAACGTATTCTCTATAATAGTGCTCTGACCTAATTTTATGATAAAATGACAAGAAAAAAAGTTATTAAACAAAAAAATTTTTGACAAAATTTTGTCACTTTTTTGCTCATAACTTTTTAAATTTTAAGTTTATTGCAAAAAATTACATAGACAAAATTGTAGCCACGACAATTTGCTACAAATTATGCCTTAACAAATTTTTTAAGAAATCAATAGTTTACAAGATACAGCTAAAAATATGTTTCCACCCCTTTTTCAAGATGGCGGGCGGGGGACAAGGGCGCCAACCCCACAAACTTGGGGTTAAGGTTGTATTGATTCCCCCTACTGTTCCACAAATAAAATCGCGTCCTCCCAAAAATGTTCAGTCAATGTAACATTTCAATGGACTATTGTTTTGGTTTGTTTTTTTCGTTCTTGTAACATATAAGGTTGATTAATAAGATTGTTATCTGCTTTTTGTGAACAGAACTGCTATATTTATAAGGAAAATATTAATGTGTGTAAAATCCTTCCTTTGCATATTTATATTAATTTGCCATATTAATTTTTGAATTCTACACTCTTTGATAGTTTAAGTATAGCAAGTAAAACAATTTTGTGATTAGAGTATTTATTAAGATTATGTTATAATTTTACGCTTAACATTTTAACAAAATTGATTCAATTTTAAATCGAAACAACGCTCGCAAAAGGAATGAATTGTCGAATAAGAGATTGAGTTTTCAACAGATTCAATAGTTTTATGGTTCCTTGAAAAAAATGCCATTTTCTGAGTGTCCTTTTTGTCTGAAGTTGTCCCTTTTTTAGCATTTTTATCAGATGCCCATATTGCCAGTCTTTTTCCAATCATGCGAAAGACAACGACCCGCAATTACAAATACTTAATTTTATAAAAAATGTTCTTAGGCTATACATATATATGCAAGTGAAGAAACACTAGAGAACGTTGCATTCTGTGTTCCGGTTATTGCATGATTCAGATACCTATACATTATTTTATTATGGAAGCCATAAGACAATTAAAATGAAATAAAAAATTTTATATTGTATATGTTTTAAATAAATAATATTATTACAACTGTTTGGCGCCACTTTACTACTGAATATAATAATGCAATACATTTTCATTTCTTGAAAGTTGTTTATTTTAAAACATAAACTACTAAAAATATTCTGTTGAAATTGTACTGAAAGAGGTGAATACTTACAATTCTTGTAGGTAAAATACGAAATACATAAAATATATTGCAATGCAGCAACTTTTGACTTTTGAGTAGAAATAGGTTTTGTTTCATTCCGAAAATATCGATCAAAAACATTATAACATCACGATATTATTTTAAGGTGTTTAAAAATTGTTTTTAGACCCATTGAAAAATCAATTTAAAGTAGTACTACCGGTAATAGACTTTGTATTCAGAATTTAATGAAACTTGACATAGTTGTCCATTATTATATTATAATTAACCCGTTAAACTTTTAGGGACCTTCAGAGAACTGAAAAAAAAGATATTTTTACATTGATCCTTATGAGAAATCACAGATTTTATTTTATTTCACAAAACTGGATGCTCAGATTTTCAGTTCTCTTAAGGCCCCTTAAAATTTAAATGGTTAATTATGATATAATAATGGACAACTATGCCAAGTTTCATTAAATTCTGAATGAAAAGTCTATTACCGATAGTACTACTTTAAGTAGGATAAAAAGGAATATAAATTGTATTAATCTGTGATGAAACCGTTATTCTTCATGGATAATGCTCTTTAACAGGGTTGCCAGAAAGTTGCTCCATCTATACATATAAGTAGCGAAATATTCTGAAATTTCGCGACATTCAGCCGTCAGTTTTTTAAGGTAGGTACTTCGATACCGAAAAATGAAAATGATCCAAAAAATTTTTAACATTTAGTTATCAAATAATCATCGTTTTCTACGTCTTTTGTGAATAATTCGATTCTCTGAACGGTTTATGAGAAATTTACTATCAAAGTCAGTGTTTTACCAAAATATGGCACATTTATCATAAACCGATTTTTCACAAAAGACCTTTAAAAGGATGATTAATGGGTATATAAAATTTTAAATTTTTAGTGTCATTTTCATTCCAACTCTTTAAGGTATTTCGATTCCGTAAATTGAAAATCATACCAAAGACTTGTAATTCTGTTAAAATTCTGTTAAGTCGTCTGTTAAAAATATATATCGATTCTCTGTACGGTTTAGAAGAAATTAACTATTATATTAGCTTTTCAATAAGAAAGTTATTGGCTTGTACATTACAAGTCATGCTCATCAAAAATATTTTATAACATATAAAAAAATTATTTTTAAGTATCTGATTTTTAATCTAAATAAAAATCATTTCTATTTACTCACATCTCGCGATTTTATGTTTACTCAACTGTCAACAAATTAGTCTTGATCTAATTTTTCCAGATTATTAGAGGTATAATTTTGTGACAATAAAAAATTTAAGATGTACAAATTAGTTACACATCTTAAATTTAATTTAAATGAATTGAATTCACCTACACTGCAGTGGAAAAGGATGTATTTAACAGTAAATTGGACACGTAAGAGGAATGTTTTAACTTAGAAAGTTAATAAGAAGAAATAAAAAATTGAAAGTCTCGAGATCAACCGAGAAACTATATATCTAAATAATCTTAGCTTATTGTTAAAGTTATCTTCTCAACTAATTTATTGCAGATCGTCACTAATACAAGCTGTTAAAGCTTCTTCGAAAAAGCTTACTGTGATCTAATGAAATCAGTTAATTTTCCTGATAGATAATATAAGATGAAAATTTGGAATACATTTTTCGATATTGCTTTCATTTCTTCGGACACTTTTGGACTTAAGGTAGTACGACTGCCAAGGCAAGTTTAGACTTGTGATTGAAATTATTTGTACCTTATTTTCAACTTGCATGATTGAATTTCATGAATGTAGACGAAAAAAAAGAATAAAATTTTTATACCTTGGTTTTTGAAATACCGCAAGCTGAATGTGTGAATATAAGTTAAAACAGACTTCATAACATAAAATATTTAATAAATAAAACACAACATCTAGAAACTCTTCTCTACTTCTACTAACAATATACACTCAATTGAGAGATAGAAGTTCGGAGTTAGTGGTCGCAACGAACTCTTGTACAACAACCAACACATCAATGACCTTATAGAACATATAAGTGAATCTGACAAATACAATATATTCACTGATGAGAGGTAAAATCAATTGATGATTGTTAAATAAAATTGAAGTACCTTTAGTTTATTATTGTATAGTTTAATAAATAAGGTATCACATACATGAAATCATATACTCACTGTAATAGAGGTTTACTAATAAAACTTTTGTGGAAGCTCCACACGACATCAATATTCAAATTACGTCGGCAACATCGAAAATGGTGCAAGATATTGGCTACACATTGGATGGTCACAATATAATTTGTAAAGTGGAAAGGAAACATACCAGATAATATTAAATCATAGTATGGCAATTTCTTTAGGATAAGTAATGATTGAAATAACGTTTTTAATGACAAATGAAGCTGAAAGAAACTAACAATTTTAATGACGAATGAAATTAAATAACAATCGAGTTTTACCTGTGGCAAAAATTGTTAACAGATAAATTTTAAAATTGTACGATCATCGTAATTGCGTATAAGATATTGGAGCATTTAGGAGTTCCGCTTTGTACCTCTTGGAGGGTTGAAATCCAATTCATTGTTATCAAAAACAGGGAATGATAATAATAAAGTGGAAAATGGTCTTCGATTCATCGTTTTGGCAATTCGATGAGACGAGATGAAACATATTTTGAAATTTTATTGATTTTTTGTTTTTAGACACTCCTGATAGTTTTTCTATCGAAAAGTGCTCATGGATATTTTTAATTATATTAATTTTAATGAATTTTATCCGTGAACGTTTCAGGCAAGCCTATACCATTATTTTCGTAGTTAAATTATCTTCTTCTGATACCAATTTTGATTGGTTAACAAAATGATGTAGATCTGTTCATACCATATGAACACGTTAGTCAATATAAATGTAGTAATTATATCATGCATATATGAAATATACATAGTATATTAAGTTTAGTCCCAAGTTTGTAACGCTTAAAAATAATGATGCTAGGAAAAAAATTTTGTCATAGGTGTTCATAGAATCACCTAATTAGTCCATTTCCGGTTGTCCGTCCGTCCGTCCGTCCGTCCGTCTGTGGACACGATAACTCAAAAACGAAAAAAGATATCGAGCTGAAATTTTTACAGCGTACTCAGGACGTAAAAAGTGAGGTCAAGTTTGTAAATGAGCATCATAGGTCAATTGGGTCTTGGGTCCGTAGGACCCATATTATAAACCGTTAGAGATAGAACAAAAGTTTAAATGTAAAAAATGTTCCTTATCAAAAATTAAACAACTTTTGTTTGAAACATTTTTTCGTAAACATCACTGCTTACCCGTGAGGGCGCCAATTAGGCGAAAATTTTATAATATGTGTACAAACTATACACTAAATGTCGGTCGGTAATGCAGAAGCCTATAAAGTCATTTACATATGTACTATACTTTATTAGCTATGTATATGTCACATGTTTGTATGTGTAATGTGATAAAGAAATCAACACTAACTATGCATGGTATTTCAACAATTAACTAATTGTTTGTTTTCACTTGTTTATAACTAAAAATAGCCATGAACACAATTCGATAGAAAAACTATGATATTAGTGTTTAAAAATCAATAAAATTACATAAAAAATATTTCTCATCAAAAATATTTCTGGCTATCAGATGGGTAAAGATCGACCTTATATCGTCTTTTGTACTATGCAAGAATATTTAGAACTTTGCTGATTTTCTAAGTGATCGAATGCGTATTTCATAAATACATTCAAACTTAAGAACTGGACATAAGATAATGTCATTTTACCAATTCTTCCTGGTGGGAATCTAAACGTAAAAAAGCTAAAACCAAGGCATATATCGAAAAATTTTGTTCTTATTTTTCGTCTACATTCATAAAGTTATAACTAAATTAATCATCAAAGTTGAAAAGCTAAAATCGCATTGATACTCGAACTATTTTAAAACAAATCCGAATCGGGGTAGCTTTGAATCTGAAGTTGTTACAATTTTGCATGGTCACCAATCTTGATTGCATTATACAGATTTTACACATAGAGGTAGAATAAAGACTTCTACCTAAGCTATAACTTCCAACTCACTACATTAATAATAATGGTATTAGTTAAGTTAATAAAAGTCTATTTAATTGAATAAAATAATAACGTACAATATGAGAGATTGTTAGGTGTATTCAGACAACCAAGCTATACCATATTATATGACCACCATACCTTCTCACGGTAACTAACATTAATTTAAACTACTTTATTTAGAGAGACACAGACACAAATTATTTTTTGTTACGATTTTTTTTTGTACATATTTAATTTTACTTCAAGATAAAATTTATTTAATGAATGTGGTTGTTGTGGCAAACATATCAAGGTCAAGTTGAATATTTTAATTGAATTTATAAGGAATTAACATAGCTAATTATTTAAAATCCTGTGTATATTGAACATGACGAAAAACAGACAATATGGTAGTTACCTGATGTCAAATTTGCCATATTAAGCTTAAGGATGTATGAGCATGACAACAATGTTTGATTTAAAGGCTCAAAATTTGTTTGTAGGTAGTCTTTTACTCAAAGAATATGTGGTTAAAATTTCAGCTTAGGTATCCGTGCAAATTTTTAAGAAAAAAGTCATTAAAAATCGATATAAAATACATTGGATCTTATGGAGGAATCTCAAAAAACGACATATTTTGGAAGTTTTTGATAATTTTCATTTGGAATGAATGAAAACAAATTTAAAAAAAACTTTTTACTAGAAATTAAACATATTAGCAATGAATTAGAAAAGAAAAAAACTAAGTGTCACCGTCCATATAAGGGATGTAAGAGCAGGGTAGATTAAGGGTTGAAATTATTTTTATCTTATTTTCAACTTTGATAATGAATTTTGTCATAACTTCATGAATGTAGACGAAAAATAAAAATAAAATTTTTCGATATGTGTCTTGGTTTTCGAAATATCGAAAGCTAAATAATTAAACAAAATTTTCAATTTTCGATATTTTGAAAATTAAGCCAGATATCGAAAAATTTTATTCTTACTTTTCGTCTTATATCGTCAAGTAATAATATAAATTTATCATCAAAATTGAAAATATCTATTTTTAAATTTGTGCCCCCCCTACCATGCTCATACATCCTTAAAAGTATCAAACTAGACTTGATACCATGAAGTGAAATTAAAATTGATTAAAATCGAAGAAGCTATAAGCATTCAAAGATTGATAGCCTGTCTCAGCAAAGCAAAACAATGTATTATATGTATTTTATATGTATCTATGGATATTGAACAATGACGACACTTACTTATATCAGCCTCTTTGTTTAATTAGACATTTTAATCGTTCATATTTTACGTACTTCCAAAGATATTCAAAAACCAACTTCAGTTTTTTGCCCGTGCAGTGAGTTCAAAAAATTTAGTCAAGAAGCCTGTTTGTTGTTTGCTGTCAGATCGATTCTTTTGTGGCATCGATGAACGGTAAACTAAACTCGCAATTTAAACATAACGAAGAACAATTTCCATAAAATTACCTTTCAAACAAACAAACAAAATATCAAAATCGGTTTTCCGGTCTAGGAGCTACGATGCCATAGACAGGCACATAGATATACAGGGAGCTTATACTTATGGCACCCCAGATATTTCCATAGACTAGAAAGTTTTTAAGCTGTACATATAATTAAGGTTTTTCTTTCCCAGGACAGCAATCACAAATGCATGGTCTTATGATCCATGATATACGTGTGTACACAACCTTAAGTTACAATAAAGCACTTTATTAGTACTATTACAACTACTAATGAATACAATACAAGAAAGAAATACACTTACACACTAGGATGAATGCACACCTACACCCATCCATTAAATCCATTAAAAATCTGTTATCTTTTCCATTATCTTTTAATGATTCGAAAAGTAAAATTTTCAAAATTTTTTTTTCTCCAAAGTTTTATAATTGTCAAAACAGTAACTCTCCTTCACTGGGAAAAATTTCCATTTTCAGCTTCTCCTATGCTACCTGTGTTAAAAATGTCATTTTAAAATTTCCATTATGTTAGGCATGGTAAAATTTGTCTTTAAATGTAAACAGTAATTGGTCTTTTAATTACTTGTATTAAAAGCTTTGAAGAATTAATATTATGCTTTCGTGACTCTACAAACCCCAATTTTACCAATATATTTATACAAGACAATGTATGCTGATGAACATTTGGATTAATTATTAACCTTAGTTTCACCAAATCAGCTTATTATTGAGGTGAACCTACGAGGGACCGCTATTGTACACTCCGTCCCTGGCAGCGAATGAATAACGATAAGCAGATGAAAGCATATTTCTGTATACACTTGAAAGATATGTTTAATTTAAATTGTAAAGTTTCAGGTCGCACAAATCATAAATGATTTGATTTATAATTAAACTTGACTAAACTATAAATTATTTTATTTGTGTATTCGAAAATAAAATACGGAAATTATTAATATGATAAATTAACACCTTTGTAAACTACACACAATACAAATTATCCATTCTTTTGTTTTTTTTATTCAAAAGAAATCAACACAAATATTTGTCTCTGGAAATACTATTTGTTTTTTCTGTTTTGATGTTACGATTTTATCAAAAGAATTCAACAAACAAAAACAAAAAGACAAAAAGATTTTCTGAAAATGATAGAATGCAAATCATTATTATTTATTTATTCATAAATGAAACAGAAAGTAAGTTTTAGTCCATGAGCTCATAATAAAGTGAAATCTCTATTATTACTTTTGTCTATCATTTAGAGGATTGATAATGGATAAGTTTGTTTAATCTTGGTTCAAGTTTTGAATTTATGGAATTTATTCAAGTCTTCTCAGGTCGATTTTCGCGTTTTCCGATTTTTTTTCTGTCGTATAGTGGGAAAATCATTTTACCATGCAAAAACCGACGGCTTAAATTATAATTATGATAACAGGATTAAACTGAGTTTTATCAGGCGTTGAATAAGTACAAATACATAAACAATAGCAATTTACAACAATAATGTTCAAATGCACGAATGAACTGTCTAGAAAGAAATAGCCAAATCTTGTAATCCTTATACTTATATTATAAATGCGAGAGTAACTCTGTCCGTCTGTTACGCAATCAAAATCATATCTAAACTATTGAACCGATTTGAATGAAATTTGGTATAGAGATAGTCTAGAGCCTGAGGAAGGACAAAGGCTTAACGAGAAAAAATGGCTCTAAGGTGTTGAAATAGGAGTTGAGCGGGGTGTGCTTCAAAAAGTTCTGCATTGCTGAAGCTCAAATTTTGACACGATATAGAACCAGCTTCAAGGATCGTGTTTATTTATTTTTATCCTTCGAGGAATGGGAAGGTGAGCGTGAAAGTGGGGATGAACAATCGAATATTTAAGTCTAATAACAAATAAAAAAATGTCCTGAAAAACTTATTTCACATATAAAAAGCTTCATTAGCAGCGATTAACATGAGCTGTTTTCAAAAAAATTAGGGTTTCGCATCAAAATAATAAAATCGACGAAACTGTGAACAAAAGAGGCTTTCACGAGATACGAATTGAAGGCTATGTCTATTGTCTAGTTATCAACTCTTTCTTCAGTTGCATACTTCTTGGTATTTATTTCACGTTTTGTTAACAAATTTCTTCTAATATATGGCTTCAATATGAGCTCACGGTCTATTTTATAAATATTTGACAATAGAAATAAAATTACCTAATGAAATAATTATGAGTGTTCTTTCATATTGATGCCAAAATCATTATGAACTGTTATATCTAATTAATATTTTATTAATTATCCGAATATTAAAATAATTCAAGGTGTTATTGTTCATTGCATGCATATGGTGCTCTATCACAAATTATGATTTGGTGTTTCGTATTGTTTTAGAAGAATTATAAAGTCTGTTTCACATTTATTATTCAAAAGTAGTAAAGAGGAAATAAATGAAAATTAATGAGAATTTGACTCTGTTATAATAATTTTTCTGGAAACCCATTAGAGCTAGGTTAATTTTGATTACATACTTTATCAAAATTGGATAAAATTTGGATGCCATAGAGTAAAATTAAATTTTTTGTATTCTGATGACGTCATAAAGTTCAAAAATTTGATTTTTTGATAAAACAGGCATTTTTGATCCTAACTTATTGAAATTTTTTTAAAGCTGACCAATTTTGGATCATTATTTTCAGTTGTGATGTCAGTTTTTCACTAGCTATCACTTATGTGCTTCATTCCGGAATCGGGACTCCAAATTCTTGAAAGCTATTAGAGCTAGGTTAATTTTGATCACAAATTTGAAAAATATGACCCAAATTTAGTAGGATTACATACTTGGTTTATCAAAATTGGATAAAATTTGGATGTTATAGAGCAAAATTAAATTTTTTGGATTTTGATGACGTCATAGAGTTCAAAAATTTGATTTTTTTGATAACACAGGCAAATTTGATCCTATCTTAGTGGAATTTTTTTTGAAACCCACTAATTTTGGGTCATTCTGTTCGGTTGTGATGTTAGTTTTTCACTAGCTATCACTAATGTGCTTATTTCGAGATCAGTACTCCAAATTCTTGAAACTTATTAGAGCTAGGTTGATTTTGATAACAAATTTGAAAAATATGACCCAAATTTAGTAGGATTACATACTTGGTTTAACAAAATTGGATAAAATTTGGATGTGATAATGATTTATCAAAAAACCTATTTTAATGAACAGCGAATATCTTATTAATAACTTTCGTCCTTGGAAATACCTCAGTATCATTTAGGAGAGTAATGAGTTCCTTAAATATATGTTTTACTCGGAAACTTTGAGAGAAATCAATACGTTAATTTGATACTCCTCCATTTTGAATTAGCTCATGTTAAATACTATCGGTATACGAATTTTCTAATACTTTACTAATATTTCATTAGATATAGAAAAAAGTTGTGTAAAAATATAAACAAATAAATATAATAAGTAATATTTAGTAATACTTTGATAATTAATATTAATTTAAGAATTTATACTTCAGTTAATTTCTTCACAAAAGACAATTTACTTTCTGTGTTATTTTTCTTTCTCCTGCTTTGCTTGTTGTATATATATTTTATTTATTTAATCTTTTATTATACCATGTAAATATGAAATATTCACAGTATATTAAGCTTAGTCCCAGTTTTTAACGTTTAAAAATATTGATGCTACAGAAAAAATTTTGGTATAGGTGTTCATAAAATCATCTAATTATTCCATTTTCGGTTGTCCGTCTGTCCGTCTGTGAAAACGATAACTCAAAAACGAAAAAAGATATCAAGCTGAAACTTTTACAGCACACTCAGGACGTAAAAAGTGAAGTCGTGTTCGTAAATGAAACATATGTCAATTGGGTCTTGGGTCCGTAGGAACCATCTTGTAAACCGTTATAGATAGAACAAAAAATGTTACTTATCAAAAAATAATCAACTTTTGTTTGAAACATTTTTTCATAAAATTCATTGTTTATACCCATGAGGGCCGCAAATTAGGCGTAAATTGTATAGTATGTATTATATGAGAATATCAGTTATGCATGTGACATGTATGTATGCGTAATGTGATAAAGTAATTAACACTGTCTATACATGATATTTCAACAATTAACTCAGTCAATTGTTTGTTTTCACTTGTTTTATATTATTATTATTATAATAGTGAGACTAGCATGGACATAGCCAGTCGTACAAGTATTATAGTCACTATTATAATGAATGCTGGCTCGGCATGTTCTGTGTATACCTCAAATAATCTGATGTGGTTCTTTCTTTTTGTTGTTGATTTTTTTTGCGTTCTTTTGTCTGTTTGTCGTATAACAACAACAACAACGAAACGACGAAATGTATGTGACGTTATTGCTTTCGACAGGTATTTCGATGTAAAGGTGATAACACACTTACTTCGTGTTTATATTAAAAGATTAAACACATGTATGGATGTGTCCAGATTTTCAATTACAGGAACTTTAGCGTGGACTATACTTAAGTTATCTTATTTGAAATAGTTGTCAAGGATACCGGCAACTATATAAACCTAATAATGCCAAGACCTTTCAGCAAGGAGCTATTTCAAAGAAACACTTCGATAGCGATTTTAAAAGAAAGAGACTATCAGTAAAAATATCACGAAATATCACGAACTGTGTGACCATTACATATTTCGTACCTACTGTAAAAAAGTCGAAAAGTCATCGAGTAAGAGTCGATTCAAATCGGTTCAAGACAGGCTCAACTGGATCCTAAATAGTCGAATATTTGAATCAAAACATCAATTTTCTAGACTAAGGCTAGAGTCAACTTTTCCATCCCTAGAATCCAGCAGAAGTATTGTGATATCGCTAATCAGTATAGACCTAACGCCCACGCTGCTCGTACACCATAACAATTGCTAATGTTACTACTTTCTTAATGGTCAAATCAGTATGCCGTTTAAACCGATACTGACAGGATATCCACAATCGGATCACTACAATCATCCGATCCACTTGAACAGACACAAAAAATTTCGTCTAAATCGGTTGGTCCGTTTATGGGAAGTACAGCCACTAACATCTATACACTCGAAATATATATAATAGATGATAATGTTTGAAATTTATGAAATTGAAACTTTAAAAAACTCTAAACGTTGGCTTTACAAGCACTTTCTTCTCAGATTGTCCAGCAACAGCATCAAATGATTATTATTTTTAAAGACTCGCGATGATGAATCTATAAAAATCAAGACTGCCAGCTTCTAAAAAGAGGTAATAACATGTTACTTTTCTTGGAAAAAAATTTCATATTTAGTTACTTCCAATCCAAAACGACATGGACAACCAGTATTCAGCCTGATAAAGTACTTTCATTTCAATGATATCCAGTAATTAACAATATACACAGAGAGAATGCTTCAAACTATATTGTCTTCTAGGTACAACGAGAATTTCTTACCTTTTACGATTTTGACGACTATTTTGCAAGAAACTTCTGATTCAAATTAGATTCTTTATAATGAAATGTGCGATCATCTTTTCTTCTATATGTGATATAAAACATTCAGAAATATATTAACAAAAACATATACACTCAGAGAAAAAAAAAGAAAATATCACATACATACCTATACACAAGTAAGTCCCACAAGTTTAATAGTTTAGTCAGTCCGTCACATTCAGTCAGTCAGTCAGTTTTGTGTCTCATATATGTGCTGTGTCACACATATACACACAAACATACTGAAAACAAAACAATGTTATTTTCCTTTAATTAGTTCAGTAATGACAGTAACATATTGTACTGTTAGTGAAACTGTCGTTTTTGTGTGTTGGTCGACTCGACATATACAACAACGTACAACGTAACGTAACGTAACGGTGTGTATTCACTAACATATAACGATAGTGTATATCTCACGTCATTTACTGTATGGTTCATTTAAATATCGTTTATATTTTTGTTTTGTTTCTTTGCCATGAATTCATGTCTCAGCATTGTCTGCTGGTATAAACAAAACAAAAAATTAAATCATTCGAAACTGCCGACGTTATAAAGTCATTATAATTAATGCATGTGTAAATATATAGACAATGTCATAATTAATTTAATTATAGTATGAATTTCATAATAGAAATACTCAAAGTTCATGAGACATCAAAAAATGGCAAATTGTTCGATATAATCTTTAAAATCAGCGGCAGAATTAATTGATCTCTAGTAAGGTATTTTCAGCATGAAAGCACTTGTCGACAAGATTTGGAATATTTTTTCACAGTCTCAGAATAATGTCTGTGAGATCCTGAAGTTGCAGAGTTTCTAGATAGTTTAGATCGCGAGATAGTCAGCTGCAAAGTTTGCTATTTTGAGGCTCCAAGCATGTTAAATTCACAGTTTTTTCTTCAATTTTTTACAAGTTCCTACAGAAAAAAAGGATAGTTGATAGGAATGTTTTTAGAATAAAAGCATCGCGTCGTTATGTTTTCGAGATATTAATTTTGACGTAAATTGGGTGAAATTGAGAACTTAGGTATTAAATATCTCGTCTTTTAAACGATAGAAAATTTCTGAAACTTTGGGGGTTATTAGTATGTCCTATTCTTAGTCTGTGAAAAAAATTCGTTAAATTCTGTCGAAAAGTGGGTTTTACCATAGTTTTAGTATAGGAACTGCAAATACGATGCTGGTAATACCTTAAAATGTGAATGATGAATTTTATTAATACATATGCAACAAGTTTAATTCCAAGTAATTTTACTCTTATTAATTAATCCGTTCTATTTGTTAATTATACACTGTGTTAAAAATGGTCTAAAAATTTCCGAAATTTTACTTTTTTGTCACGTGCTCACATTATTAACGATTTATATAATTGTCCCAATACAAATTTTTTTAAGTAACTTCACTTTCAACTTTGCTTTAAATCTTGAACTATCTGGACACAATAAACTGATTGTCATTTGTAGCTGTATTGTTTCATAAAACCTTCCGGTGATCTGAAAAATTGTTGAAGACAAGGCTGTTTATAAAGCGAAATAATCAGAACCAAATTTTACTCAATAAATTCATTAAAGGAATTTCTCTTTCAGACAAAGAGAACAACAAAAATCTACAGTTAATCTATATGAATGTAAGCAAAATACCATTCACTGACCTTTCACGAGATCTCTAAAACTATACAGCAAATTCATTTTAAATCGAGCATTATTACTCATTTCGCGATGTAGACAATTGCTGAAAACGGATTTTTAAAAATTAAACTCTTAAGGTATTGAAAAGAGGATGGAAGTTTATATTTTATATTTTAAATTGAACGCGTCCAGATTTTACAAATAATCATGATAATAAGTGGATCATAAGAAAAATCATGATGATACTTTTTTTTTGTATAATAAAAGCTTGTCTCAAAATGTATTCTTTATTAAGCCAGTGTTTTATCAGCCACACTGTATTTAATACAATACATACACATTGCAATGAACGACTCACGCCAATATATTACCTGACTTTGATGAAATGTATATCTAAACCACAAATACAAATGTGAAATAAAGAAAAAAAAAAGATTCTACATACATATATAAACGAGAAAAATAATAAAACTAATGTCTATTTTCGATTGAATACGTACATGTACCTACCTACTACCTACCTACCATGAAAAGGTTGTTGTGAATGATATGCTGAAGGGAAAATATATCACAAATGTTTTTGGTATTTTTATATCTATTAGAAAGAGTTAGTCCCCAGTACCTTATGTAATTTTTTTCAATAATTACCACTCGTTTTTAAATGCGTGAGTGGCTTCGTTTTGACGAGTCTACCATACTTTACCATTGTGTCGATTCTCAGAAATGTTATGTTTTCGAGCTTGACGCCTCTAAACATATCCATTCAACCATGAATTGATTGTTTACGCCCACATACTCCTAACTTATTAAAAATAAAGATTATGTGGTCTTATTAAAAAAATTAATTTTTGTTCGGCAAATTCAATGCAACGTTGACTGAGTCCGCCCCCGTGAAACGTCAATTTAACAGAGTATTGATTACTGATAATGACATCCAGACTGATTTTTGCGGAATCGTTTAATAAATAATATAGGCATAATTTGTCGATTGTGTTGTCCGACACATATTTTGTTTTAACGTGGCTTTGTTTACTGACTACCACACGTCGGACAAAAATACCATTAAAGGTAAATATAACTCCGTTAAAACAACATGTTTTGACCATAAGCAACGAAAAATTTACCGAATAACACGACCGACAATCTAAAATGTTTCACTTACAATCAGCAAAAATTATGGGGTCGTAAATTATCCACGGTTTAATTGACGTGTTTAGAGACGTCAATCTCGAAAACGCAATATTTCTGGGAATTGTCACAGTAGTACACTAGTAAAAAAAGTCATTTAGAAAGTTTGGAATTTGTGATAGTTACTGAAAAAATAACGTGTATGTACTGAGGACTATAAGAGTAGTGTAGTTGCTGTTTATTTTATTAAAAAGTAAATTCTTTTTATTATACCTACATTTTATATACCAAGAAAAATATTTTTATTGTGTTGGTATTACGTAGTGGTCCGGGAAATGTACGAGAAAAATTCATAACGAGGTGACTTCGTAAGGATTTTAATACCAGTCAAAAAAAGTCGTCCTATATTTTCAATTTTAAACCTAGATTCAATCTTGTAACACCAAGATTGAAATAATTCCTATAGAAGGTTTTTTTCGACATGCCTGCATTGCAAACCAAATACACACGACCAACTTTGGCACCGAAATAGGCCAACCGTTTTTCATATGTATATATGTATACGAACCCAAAGGTTTTACAAAAATTGTAAATTTCATGAACATAGGTCTGTCTATCTATGATTCGCGGTGTAACCATTTCGAAAAAATCTCCCTGGAATTATTTCAATTTTAAGGAATTGTTTCTATATACCCCTACCACCGATAAGAATTATGAGACCGATTCTTGATGGAAAACAACTGATCAGACCATATCTTTGGCTGGAGTTTTAAATTTTCATACAGTAATCTTCACGAAATTTCTCGTGCGTCGCTCGGACGGTAATATATATTATATAAACAGATAGTTGGTACCTTTATATTGTTTTAATTTATTATTTTAACAATTTCATATAAATCACTTACATCATTAATTAATGTAACGTAATTAAATTACAGCTTAGGTCGAATTTAAATTTTATTTTACGGTCCGAGATTTGTACGATTTTTATTGATTACAATAATTTACCATGAGAATGAAAACTTTGAATCGCTTGAATGAGTACTACCTGATCAAATTATTCAAAATAAGAAAAAGTGAAATTCTTTTGGAATCACTTTGCATATTTTTGACTTTCGTTCCTTTATTATTAAGCCAAATAGTTATTACCCGTTATTTAGTCACTGAATCAATAATAGTATAAAACAAAATCGCTTCCAGCTGTCTGTCCCTATGCTTAGATCTTTTAAACTACGCAACGGAATTTTATTCTAATACATAGAGTGATTCAAGAGGAAGGTTTTAACGTATAATACATGCATAATTTAGTAGAGAAACACTGATAATGTTAGAGGTTGAACGAAATTGTGGCCAAAAGAAGTAAGTGACGGTATATAAAATCTCAGTTCTCTAAAATCTCTTATTATGCGGTTAATGTTGACGATATTTGGGTTATAAAGTTTTGCAATTACAAAAATACCAGTTCTTTGGATTGATATATATGATTCGGTACGGTTCATAAGATAAGCATGTTAAGTAAGAATATACAAAAATCTGCGTTTAAATCCGAAGAATGCATACTTTTCTCCGGTCAACACTTCTCTCAAAAACCACAGACTCCGGTCTAAACTCATGGAATTGATAACCATTCAGTTAAACCTTTCAAAATAATTGCATTGACCTATTAAAAATACACGAACATATAGGTATAAAATATATTTTAATAAATCAATCAATCAGACAGATTTTCACTTAAATATGATAAATTATGTGTGTTCAATTATTTGAAAATATATATATATATATATATATTGTTAGTATTAAATGCCATACGACTCCAGCTTCAATTCCCTATATTTTTTTAATACCCTATTGTATAGTCATATGTGCTGCACATATTTCCCCTATATTGAATAATGTTATTAGATTTAAATCCATTAAATATGACACCTGAGGAGTAAGTCAGATGTACTTACTACGACTCTCGCTACTACAATTTCATTCATTTATTAGGAGTGTACGTACACGTATGGGGATATATAACCTGAATTTATTTATTTATAAATATCAAATGAATTTCAATAGTTTGTAATTTATAACGAATATGTCGAAAAGTCATCAACATCTGTCATAATTTTAGACAATATATTTTATTTACTATTATTTAAATGTAGTTCGTTTTATTTAATGGCACGTATACCGAGTGTCTCAAAAATTGAGATGCATCAAAACAAAATTCATTCGGAAAAGTTGTTTAAATTGAGTACCTAGATAATACAATTGATTATACTATATTTATGGATATTCGTTTTACCTCTGAAAGGTCAAAGCTGTCTTTACAAATAGATTCATTGTCCAATGAAATTGTGACAATCTTGGGATTGTTATTTCTCACTGTTGTTGTTTGCGATTGATTAGATCCATGGTAATATCAGAACATCACTCTCAGATTGTGGATGGAAAAGTTCATCATATTTTCATCAGTCGTCTTAAACTATTAGTAGAAAAAAATATTACATAAATGAGATAATTTTCGCCGTGTTCTCCACACAGGGTTGTTAAATTTGCTACATTGGCACAAGTTCTTTTACCAACCAATCTACTTTTGGAATTTTTTCACAGAATGAGCAAAGATTGGGCATAAAAATTCATCAATTTTTCTATGTAAGTACAAGTTAGTAAAAATTCTTTGAGCAAACGATGAATATGAAAATACACATGAAGCCATTTAATTATGAAAACATTATTCCCCCAAATACAGATATCATTTTTGAGGGCGGCATAAATGAAATTTGTTAAGGGCTTGCGAATAATAGGCGATAATCCAGATGTCAAATTGGTCATATTACTGATAAAAATGTAAAACTAGAAATTGATTAAAAAACGAAGAAGTTATTAGCAAAAAACGAAGAAGTTATAAGCAATCAAAGGTTGCCCATCTCCTTTTAACAAAACAAAATTTATTTGTAATCTCTATGGCAATATCCACGTATGACGTCACTGGGTCAATGGGTATCTTCCTCTTTTTTATTTAGGAATTTTAAACGTTGATATTTTGCATATCAGTAAAGATTTTTTAAAACCAACTTCACTTTTCTATTCATGAAGTGAAAATTCTTCATCTGAAGTGATAAAATTTAGTCCGATACTCTAATATGATCCGAGAGTTAAGAATTTGTATATTTTACGAATAATGTTCATAGATTACCTTGCATGAGTCAGTTATGATTCACTTTACTCACAGGTGGTCATTGAATTCAAGTTTCCAATTTATATACCTACTAATTTGATAAGATGCATTTTCCAGATTTTTACTTTAACATACAATTTAAGACAATAGAAAAATTCTTGGCTAACTGAATCAATTTTTTCGAAGCTGCTTCTTAAGTCGAATTGTCTGCAAGGTCCAAGGTTCAGAAGTTTGTAAATTGTGAGTACCTATGGAAGTTATTTCAATTTTTCAAATATGCGTTTTAAAGTAATATAAAATATAGGTATTTATAATAAACGCTAAATCATGTACCAGTTAAGGCCTAAAAGAATGTACATTGATTATCAAAATTATCTACCATGTCGACTGTCCAAGTAAATAATTACAAACAACGCTTGATATTAAAATAATTGGTAGAAAATCAATTACTAAATTCAATTTTGACGATACTTTATCCGATAATTACATAAATATCGATAATTTTAATTTTTAATTTTGCTCAAAATAATAGAAAATCATCATTTCCGCTAGCTTATAAGGACCTTATAATTATCATGCCATACAAAATATACAAAGAAAAATTATTTTTTAAGTAGTTAAGGTATTACCAGCATGGTATTTGCAGTTTCTATGTTAAAGCAATGGTACAATTTTTTTTTCGACAGAATTTAACGAAAAATTAAATTTAAGAATTTAATAATGCTTACTATTAATTCCCAAAGTTTCAGAAATTTTGACCGTTTAAAATGGGAAATAATTATGCCAACGTCCCAATTTCGATCAATTTACGTCAAAATTAATATCTCGAAAGTGAAAATTAATTTCTAAATTTTTTTTTTAGAATTTTATTGTATAAACATTTTTTTCTACTTTTTCTTCAATATATAATAATATCATAAAAAATAGTTGGAGAGACCGGACATTTTACATGCTTTAAATGGGACATGACCCTCAAAATCGCGAACTTTGTCTTTAAATATCTCGCGATCTAAACGGTCAAAAATTATGAAATTTTAGGAATTCATAAATAAAGCTATTATAAACCCGAGAAAAAAAATTCGGCCAAATCTGTCGAAAAGTGATTTCATGCTGGTACTACCTTAACTCGAACATACTACAATATTTATAAATATATTCATATAGTACATTAAACAATTAAAGGGATGTATGCAAAGATGATTATTTAAGGGGGTACACATACGTATGGGAGTACGTTTTGTTAGTTATTTAAAATATATATATATATATATATCTACTAGAGTGGTACCCACCCGCTTCGCTGGGTTTAAAAGTAAAGATTGATAGAAATTGCTCTCGCTTATCCCCTTTCTATTACACTTAATGTATGGTTTTCTATTTTTTATACCATATGAAATATACATAGTATAATAAGTTTAGTCCCAAGTTTGTAACGCTTAAAAATAATGATGCTAGGAAAAAAAATTTTTTTTTTTTTATTTATTTAAAGTCGTTTTTTAACGGCGAGGTCATTAACGACTACTATTTACAAATCATAAATTACAAAACATTTTCTAAATTTTATCTAATAAATTCTCTTTTTTCAGTAATGAGATGGCTCGAAGACATTGTTCTTGATTGTTGAATGTTACTTTGAGATTGTTTGACAAACCAATGACTCTCCGTTGTTGTTGGAGGCTCTCACACTCCACAATTATATGTGGAACGGTCAGTATGGCTCCACAATTTTGGCATACCTCTGGATTTGTCTTCGTTATTAGGTACGAGTGGGTGAGTTTTGTGTGCCCAATTCTCATTCTGGTGATCAGCACTTGATTTCGCCTGTTAAAGTTGGGAACCAAATCGAAAACACTCTCACGTATCTCGTGAAGCTTAGTTCCGCCTAAGTTGCGCCACTGTTGGTCCCAATGTGATTTCATTTTGCATCTGATGAGCTTCTTAGCATCTTTGTGGGTGATTGCTATATTTGTATCGAGCTCTACAAGAATTGCATCCTTTGCCGCTTTGTCAGCTAATTCGTTTCCTTCTATACCTTGGTGAGCCGGAACCCATACAAACGCAACTGATTTGTGGAGGGTTGCTATTTCATCCAGTAGTACATGGATCAATTGGATTAGGGGATGCATGTTGTGTTGGTTTTTTATTGCTAAAAGAGCTGACATAGAATCTGAGTAGATCACATTGTGACTTGCATCCGCATCCTTGATTGTTTTCAATGCACAGATAATTGCCATTAATTCGCACGTCCAAATGGAGCAGAAATCATAGATACGAGAAGAGCGGAGAGTGCCAGTATCGTTAACCACACCAAATCCCGCATGATTTTCGGATACAGAACCATCGGTAAAATATTCAATACAATTCTGATATTTCCGCTGGGTTGTATGGAAAAGTGATCTATACATTGATGCTGTAGTTGTGATTCTGCTATGTTCCTTAATGCCTAAGTCCATGTTAATATTGAGCTGTTGCCAAGGAGGAAAGTGGCCAAGACTTCTTGTTACGATGTTAGGGAGATTTATATTCAGTTCTTGCTTGTATAGTTGAATTCGTATTCGGAGGGGCTTTGGCAATCGTTTTATGTTGAAAACTTCCGTCAAAAAATCTTTAAATATTTGTCGGTGGGCTGGATTATTTGGGGTTGAAGCAATCGTGGCAGCGTATTCCAAGCACAGTTCTTTTCTTCGTAGATTTAATGGTGGGATATCTGCTTCCGCTTGTAGGCTTGAAATCGGGCTAGTACGGAATGCTCCCAGAGCTAAACGTATCGCCGTGTTTTGAACTGAGTCCAAGGCTTTTAATGAGTTATTACTTGCGGAATCATAAACTATGGCTGCATAGTCTAACTTTGTTCTAATTAATGCTTTGTAAATGGATAACAATATATTAGCGTCAGCACCATAGTCCTTCGAAGACAGAACCTTTAGAATTCGAAGTCTAGATTGGCAATCACTTTTCAGATTCCTAATATGTGGGATCCATGTCAGTTTGTTGTCAAAGATCAAACCAAGAATCTTTATTTGTTGCACCTTTTTGATTGGTTCGTTATAAATGGTAAGGGTGTTATGTTGGACATCATGGCCACGTTTAAATATCATGAATTCTGATTTAGTCTTCGAGAACTTGAATCCGCTTGTTCTGGACCAATCAAGAAGTTTGTTGATAGCATTTTGCATCATTTTGATGGTAACATTAATATTGGTTCCTCGTATGGAAAGTGAAAAATCGTCTACAAATAATTTTCCTTTTAAAAAGGTTTGTTCGTTAGTTATTTGAAGAGCTTCATTGATGGCTATTAGGAACAATACAACGCTGAGAACCGAACCTTGTGGTAATCCATTTTGTAATTCAATTTTTTTGGATAATGTATTTCGTAATTTGACTCTTATTGTACGGTGGTACATAAAATTGGAAATGTATGCAATTAAATTACCATTGAAGCCCAATTTAATTAAATTAGATATCACTCTTCTAACCCACACCATCTCATAGGCCTTTTCTACATCCAGAGATAATAGGAGAAGATGCTCATTCATAGCTAGCGCATCACAGATATCCGATTCAAGGTTGACTAGGAAATCAGTGGTCGATCTCGAAAAAAATTTTGTCATAGGTGTTCATAAAATCACCTAATTAGTCCATTCGTCCGTCCGTCCGTCCGTCTGTGGACACGATAACTCAAAAACGAAAAAAGATATCGAGCTGAAATTTTTACAGCGTACTCAGGACGTAAAAAGTTCGTAAATGAGCATCATAGGGCAAGTGGGTCTTGGGTCCGTAGGACCCATCTTGTAAACCGTTAGTCATAGAACAAAAGTTTAAATGTAAAAAATGTTCCTTATCAAAAATTAAACAACTTTTGTTTGAAACATTTTTTCGTAAACATCACTGTTTACCCGTGAGGGCGCCGATTAGGCGGAAATTTTATAATATGTACTATACTTGATTATCAGTTATGTTTGTGTCACATGTTTGTATGTGTAATGTTATAAAGAAATCAACACTGACTATGCATGGTATTTCAACAATTAACTCAGTCAATTGTTTGTTTTCACTTGTTTTAAATGTATATAATAGTCGTAGTCGTAATTTATGGTAATGTCAAATAACTACTTCTACAGGAATCTGTGATGAATTATATATCATGTGCTATTCTGAAGTATGAGCTATATTGCTGTAAAGTTTCATTAAAAACCATTCGCTAGTTTTAGCGTGAAAGCGTAACAAACAAACAAACATCCTTACTTGCACATTTATAATATATAGGGATATCTATTATATTCAACCCTCTAATAACAAGATATTGGTATAGTGTATATTATATTTACCTATACAATGTAATAGAAACTAAACAGTTCAAGTGTTTACGCACGAGTTACACAAAATTGCATGTATATTATTACAAATTTAATTCATTTTCTCTTTTGAATTTTCATATGTGAAAAGTGTGTGGGGCTTAGAACAATTGAATATGTATGCTTCGAAGAATTATAAATGGTATCGAAAAATTGTACAGTTATTTGTTACGAAATTGGTATTGGTAAAATTACTAATGATGCCAAGCAAAAATGGCAATAATAAGCAGATAGTAGACTATTTTTTATGAGACGATTCATTCATACCTACATTTGAACAGTCTTGTTGTAAGTTACTATGGTCTCTTAATATATATTTCTTTATACAGCATCTACTAAAATCCAATCGGTAAAAAAACCATTGGTAAAATTTATCAAAATAAAAAATTCGTAGCACAGAAGCTGCGTTTGCCAAGCGAATTCCCTCTGAAATTGAAAAAATAAATGATTTTTCTTAAAATCGAATATTGCTTAATAAATAGGATAGTTATTATTAAGGTTTTATGATTATTTATCATTCTTTATTTCCTCCATAAGTTTTCCCGGGATTATTGAAACGCTATTCTGATAGCCAGATGAGACATATTTTTATGAAATTTTATTGATTTTTAAACACTCCTATCATAGTTTGTCTATCGACAAGTTTCATCCAATTTCATTAAAATAATTTTTATTTCAAGCCTATAAGAATATTTTCGTAATTAAATTATCTTTCTTCTAATACCAATTTCGATTGGTTTCCAGATCGTTGTAGATTTGGTCATATCAAATGAACAGGTAAGTCAATATAGGTAACTACACCGATCTGGTAACCAATCGAAATTGGTATCAGAAGAAAGATAATTTAATTACGAAAATATTCTTATAGGCTTGAAATAAAAATTATTTTTATGAAATTGGATGAAACTATTATTTATTTAATTACGGAAATAATGGTATAGGTTTGCCTGAAAAAAACCATTCATGGAAAAATTTGATTAAAATTAATTTAATTAAAAATAGCCTTGAATACTTTTCGATAGAAATACTATGATAGGAGTGTTTTAAAATCAATAAAATTTCATAAAAATTATGTCTCATCTGGTTATCAGATGGGTGAAGATTGACCTTATACCGTGTCTTCTCTATAAAATTTCTTCAAATTCTTGGCCAATGTCTAATAGTTTTTGACCAAAGTTTAGTGAGATAAAAATCAGTTAAAAAAATTTGAATGTCAACAACCTCTCTTAAAAATATTAATAATTTAATAGAAATGCGTTTCTATAATTAATTTAAATAACATCAGCGTTGATTAAATACATGGGCTCAATCCTGTACGCATAAAACTCAAGAATTAATTTTATATGAGTGTAATGTGTATTACTCTTATTAAAATGTGATTAACTTTTACTCTTTCTAAACCATATAAAAAGTACTTAATACACATTAATATGCCATCATATTTAAATATAAACACTTGAATACTATTTAATTGTAATAAAATTTTTTAATAAAAACAATTTTATTTTGTAGTATTCCGTAGCCAAAAGACGGAAAGGGCGCTTTGTAAAATGGTGAATACATACTTGAAACTTCGTGAGTGCCTTCCTTTTGGCGTGTCAATCAAACGTCTTTCTACGACTTTTTTCGAAAGTGGTGCGTTCTCAAATGAGCACGATAACGTCATATTTAAGCTAAAACCGTGCATTTTTAATGGACAAGTAATTATACTTTAATTAGTATTAACAAAATACCAAAAAGTTTTATTTTGTGTCTGGTTTTTGGATTTTGATACTTGTTAAATTTATGAATTCATAAACATTTATTAATTCTTATTGAAATACTTTTTTATTTATTTTTGTTAATTACATACTGAACTCAATTTGTTTCAATCGCTGTAAGATTATAAACAAATATATTTTATTATTTTATTTCAGCTATCGGTATGAAAAACGCAGTAGGGAATTTGTTGGACACTATGACCACTGAAAACTGAAAACATATACAATTGCTCTTGAAATTTTTTATAAAAAATATAAATTTTTCTTTAGGTTCTTTTTTACCGCGATATATTTTAGTTGTAAGTTGATCAAAATATGAAAGTTATTAATTTAATTTTCTTTTCTATTTAAGATAAAAATGATTTTTTCGTAAAGTACGATGGTAAGAAGAATTTATATTTATTAATAACGTTTAGATTTAAATAGCATAAAATTTATTAATAATAGTTCACGATGCTCACAACTTTTACAGAGCTATTCGTATCCCCCTCACAATGTTAGCGACCGACTGCCGCGGCCGACCTTAGCCAGTAAAACGTCTTTAAACAAAATGTTTATACAAATGTTTTAGCGATACAACTATGAAGCAAAAAGTTCTCCGCAGCCATTTTTACGTTGGTATGCCAGGATTCTCAAGGTATTTCTATCTGAATGAGAACGACCACGATATCTTAGAAAGAGAGAAATATGGTTCTTTAAATAGAAGTTGTATTAGTGCACTTAATCTGTCAGCGTTGAATAACTGACATAAATTTCATCTGCGCACATAGTATACCAAGCAACACATGGTCACAACACAGAAGTAAATTGTACAACGTTGCCACTTGCTTAAAACACTTGATTAGATTTAATATTCGTCGAAAAGTAATATTTGTTTATTGTTTTTCGATTACGAAACGGTCTATCATATTTTAGGCTCAAAGCATCTAAGCAGCTAAGACAAACGGTCAATACATTCTACAATTTCTTTACGTCTTTGGAATTTTTCGTGTGAATACGGAATTTTTCGGGCATACCGTAGTTTCCCTGCGTAATACTCATAATCACTTATTTCGTGTAACTTCAACACTTGACTAATTTCACTTTAAAGTAATATAAATTTAAAACTCGTTAGATGATAGATGTTGATTAAAATTACCATTGAAATATATATTATAAACAAACTATGATTAAAATGTTTAGTTGAGAGACGAATACATACAGGGGGGATCATAAAGAACGAAACAACACATTATTATTTCATTTTAATAATCATAATTCAAGAAACGTTGTATAATAATTTTTTTTCTACAAGATTCTCTCTCCTAAAAGTAAAATCAACTTAACTCCATCACACAACTCAAATAAATACATGCATGAATTAATTGTTGTTGAAAATGTATTATAATATTTTGTTAAAACACTTAATATTAGATTAAATGTAAATATAACAAGTGAAAACAAACAATTGACTAAATTAATTGCTGAAATACCATGTATAGATAGTGTTGATTACGGAATTGTTTGTTTTTTCACGTCATGTGAATAAAGAGAGATAGCCAGCCATACATACATGCCTCACACACATGACTGATACTCACTCACGGGTAAACAGTGATGTTTTCGAAACTGTTTCAAACAAAAGTTGTTTATTCTTTTACAGTTCTTACATTTAAACTTTTGTTCTATCTCTAACGGTTTACAAGATGGGTCCAACGGACTCAAGACTCAATTGACTTATGTTGCTTATTTACGCTGTAAAAATTTCAACTTGATATTTTTTTTCGTTTTTGAGTTATCGACCTGACAGGCGGACAGACAGACAGACAAACAGACGGACAAACGGAAATGGACTAATTAGGTGATTTTATGAACACCTATACCAAAATTTTATTCATAGCATCAATACTTTTAACTGTTACAAACTTGGGACTAAACTTAGTATACCTTGATATATTTCATATACATGGTATAATATTGTTGAAGATAATTTTAAGGCGTACAAAATGACTACCACTTAAAACATTGACATATGATTAATGGTTTTTTGATAAATTGTTAGAATGATTTAAATATTATAAGTATTTATTATAAAATATTATATTTTAAACTAAGATCATTTGCCTCTTACATAACATCGACAGCGTGGACCGACTTGAGAAACTGAAATCTATAAGCATTTATTCGTCGGTCTGGTTAATAAAATCTGAAATAAAGAGTCAAATTAATCTATTAAATTTAATGAAATCGCTGATATAAAATCTGATGTGATCGATTATGGTGAAATACAACTGTTTCCTCGCAAGATTGGCACTACTAGGAGAATTATACCAACGTATTACAGTAATACCTGATCTAGAAGAATATTTTATGTTTTGGTTTCATTTGTCTGATTTGAAGTGCCAAAGTAAATAAAACCTTTAAAACATTTTAGTTTTTTTAAAATTTTGATATATATCGGATATATATCAAAAATATCCGATATTTTGATATTTATAATAAATATCGGATATTTTCGAACCCTGGTATTACTATCATTGATCGATTAAAATGAAATAAAGAGGAAAGAAAGCAATTCAATTTTAAAAGAATTTACGTCAAACTAAACAGTAAAATCGGATATATTTAACGTCAAATAAAATCAACTTATGGCCTACTGTATTTATACTACATAAGGTACCTATAACGCAACTCTCTTACTAAACACAGAAGAATATTGATAACAGACACAAAAAGGTAGAAAAAAAACAGATAAATTTTCGGATGAAAGCATGGAAAGGAAAAAAAACAAGCCTCTTCTCCACCATGTAGGTATGTTTGTTATTTTTTCTAAAGGTATTTAAAGTCTCTAGTGTACAGTGTGTTCTAAAAGTTCGACACCTCCTTGAATTTTAGAAAATAGTGACTGAAAACTAAGAAAATGACCAAGTAAAAAGTTGTTAGATTTCGAAAATGAACGTCATTTCAAGGGCAAGTCGATTTTTTTAAGTGGGATTCCTCAATGATTTTATGATGAAATGAATTATTTATAAAACTATTTGAATTAAAATGTTGAACGATAAAAAAATAGCACGAAGTGACAAATTTTCGATGCAAATAGTGACGTGAAAACCAAAGTTATCAAAACAATTCAGTAATTTTATGCTAATACTTTTATAGTTAATTAATTTAATCGTTAAATCACTTGACAAGCTCTTTTTTTGTAAATTGACTTGACCTTGAAGGCACCTTCAGGGTCAAGATATAGGTCAAATCCATGGTCATTATTAGAATGTACGACCGAAAACTAACAACTTATATTTTGGTAATTCTTTTTAGTTTTTGTTTTCTAAAATTCGGGGGTGGCCTGGAACTTTTCGTACACCTCGTATGTATTGATAAATATATTTTTTATACTCACATATACTCACACAGGAGCCTAAACAGGCTTAGATTGTATACGAAAGAATGATTGAGCTTCGAAAGTCGAAAAGCTGGCGGAAAGTGATAGTAAAAATATACTAAATTGTAACAAATGAGTATAGGTAGATACCATGTTACAATATACTTTACCTTCCTACCTCTGGTGGTAGGGTTGTGTAGTAGTTATCAGTGGGTTGAAAAAAAATCTTAGGTAAAGTTGAAACCTCTGACATGACCTTCATATGTTTACTTTGAGGTGATTTTCTCAAATATACAAAAATACTTTTAATTTATTTTTCATCAATATGTATCTGATAGCACTTACAGAGCATGTTAGCCCTAACAAGTGTTTAATGTTAATTGTTTTAGGATTTTTTCAAAAAAAAAAATTACAATTAAAATTACTTGATGTAAACCCACCAAAACAATGTTTGGACAAATAATGTAGTTCAAGGGATAGCGAAAAAAATATTGTCATTTTCAAGCAAATAAAATTTCGAAATATTCTTTATTTACTGCGCAATTACAACGTATAAATTCTCAAATTATATATCAGTTCTCTGTCGCAATTGTGAATACTTAAATTATGTATACACGCTGTTCCAAAATTCTGACTAAAAAATTACAAGTTTTAAACGGTAGTTACTTGTTAAACTTAAATAGAACACCCTGTATTTTATGTCAATATCAAACGTAAAATATAGTTCTTTATCTAATACCATCAACTTTTCTATAGCGAAATGTTTAAGTTTTCATGAAAAACGTACAATTTCAGAATGCGATTTTTTTTAAAGAAATAGTTCATAATTTTTTTGTCAGTTTAGGTACGCAAATTTTATATTGTCGATTAGCTTTTATGAGTCTTAATAGTGCTCGGGAATAAGCCATATCAGAGACCTGAACGGTTAAAGGGCACAATATGCTTATTTATCGTAAAATCAATGTTTCAACTTTTCAACAATTCTATTCGGTTACTTCATATATTTTACTTTTGTATATGATAGTAGAAAAATAAAGAATGTGGAATCTATACTTTAGTGCTTTGTATAAAAGCTGATATGTGTACCGGAAACATATCGAACTCGATACACACTCACGCACTTTTAGTAGTTAAACGAACCAACGTAGAAACTAAGTTTATCATCAAATATATAGGTGGTATATGTTTGAGCTAGCTAAAGAGAGCTATATACAAACTAAATACTAGTTTTTTTTTTTACTTCACTTCGTTTAAGTTGTTTTTTATTGTTGAACAATCGAGCACAATAAAGAAAATATATGTAACGTCCTAAGATCAAGGTTTATTTAGGCGACGTTTTATAAAACAATAAGAGAAAAACAGTCAGATAAACAAAAATTGTTGACATTTTTCTCAAAAACCATATTTAAAATCAGTCTTCAGCCTACCCGTATTCTGGAAAAATTCAATCATTTCAATACAAATGGTGTTGTTTAAATATCAGAAGGAAAGACAAAATGAGCTAAGGTGCATTTCTCTCTAGGTGCTACATCTTACTCTATTCTTTGATTACCCGAATACGGCAGAAAGCAGGCTATGTTGTTCGAGAGGTTGCACATGTATTTATTTGGCACGCTCTGTCACCTGAACGGCTTGATGCATTTTAGTTTGAGAGGCGTCGATTCGTCTTAATTACTCTTGGCGAAGCCCATAGAAAAATAAGTGATTGGCAAAAAAATTTTAATATATATTTCATTCTTCAATCGCTATACAATATTTTGGGTTAACACATGTGTGTATATGTATTTTATCAAATGGTATCTCTACGTTAGAGGTAGGTAGGTACAATATACACTCTGACTGATATATCGGATATCTTTTTCGTAACAGCAGAAGAAGTGAAGTTAAACAAAGGTCAAATTTCTGTTGGTACACTAAATATAATACATATATATATATAGTATAGATGATACCTTTTAGGTAAGTCATTTCGGGGTCGTAGTAATATCTATCTATTCGATGTATGTTAGAAGGTAAACGTGATGGAATAAAGCACTCAGGCGTAACTTGCGCGCGTGGTTAGATAAGGTATCGTTCTCTTAATTACACATATACAAAGATGATATTATATTATATATGGAAGACTGTATGGTTCGCATCAAATTTTTTTCTTGCAGAATTTTTTTGTCACACTGAAACTTGAAGAAAGATTAAGATTTTAACAAGTTTTTACTCCCCGCAATGAATAAAGATGTTATTAGAAAATGACTTAAGATATGGAAGGATTGAATAATACTAGGGATTGCAATAAAACTTTATAAATACATTTTTTTTATTAACAAAATTTCCAAAAATCACAAAAAATTCTTAGGTCATCAGGCTTTTTATTATTATTTTATCGTTCAAAGTTGGCTGAAAAAATGATGAATCATATAGGTTATCCTTTTCAATTGGATATATCAAAAAATCTAGAGAGTGTGATAAAAAATTATCTAAAATATTTAGACAATCTTTTAGTTTATAACAATACTATAAAAATATAAGGTTGTCGATGATTAACAACACAAAATTAATTTAATTATGAGTTCATCGAAGATCCATCATTTGATGAATAGAGACGACTATAGTTAGAGTATCAATGATTGAAGAGGGATATCTATATTATCAAATTTATAAGCAGCACTTGCGCATAATATATGATATATTTTTGTAGTTGCGTGATATTGTAAAGCTAAAAATAACACATTAATTGACTACAAGGCATGTATTTGGTTTATATGTATGTACCGCGTAACGTTTATTATAACCACACTGTAATTCTTTTGGTGTGTATGAGGACATATACACATAACTGATATGAAAGTTACTTTAGTTAGGTATAAAATAATAGAGGTACGAAATCGTCTTTTCTCATCGGGTACCAATGAAATATGGGTCTTATATCTTATATATACCGTATATACATATAATATAGCTTTTCTTGTCGGAAAATTGTAATCTTTATACACATTTTTACTATATGGTTTTTATTTTATTTTTTTTTACGGGGTTGGTTTTTATACCTTCCTTTTTCGTTGTAATTTACGTGTTCATAACTATAGAGCTGTAAGGATTAATTTTTGTTTTTTAAGACGTTTTTATTTTATATTTGGTATTATTTGATTAAATTTAATATTGAAGTAAATTACTAAAATAATATGGCGAGTTAGAAAAGTTATTATCATCTTTTTTCTGGGTAATTTATGGTCTAACACATAATTATATAATATTGTAAAATAAATTAATTAATTATCTCTAAATTGATAATCAATCAGTCTTTTGTATCTTAAAACTTACATGAATATACTCTATAGGGAAGCTACAAGGTTCCTACTAAATTATTATCTGGTAGGTCCCTTAGAGTAAAAGTGAAAGTGTTTAAAATACAAATCAAGAACTTTTCAAAACGGAATAGAAAGTATAAAATTTAAATTATTATAATTGTTATGTTAAATTTTATCTTTACAAGCGTGGGGTGCTCTTCTTGCATTCTTATTCCAATATTTGATATCCTACAATTTTTATACCATGTATACATGAAATATATCAAGCTATAATAAGTTAAGTTCCGCAAGTTTGTACCACTTAAAATATTGATCATACAAACAAAATTTTGCTATAGGTGTTCATAAAATCACTTAATAAGTCCATTTCCGATTGTCTGCTTAACTGTATGGCCGTCTGTTTGTCTGTAAACATGGTGACTCACAAACGAAAGAAGATATCAAGCTAAATATAATAGCGTGCTTAGGACGTAAAAATTGAGGTCGAACTTTTGTTCGTGCTGTAAAGAAATATTAGTTATGTGTGTGTGACACGTACGTATGTATGGCTATTTAAGAGTGACCATCTTTTTTTTCTTACATGACGAATAACGATTGCGTAATCAACACTGTCTATACATCATTTTTCAACAATTAACTCAGTCAATTGTTTGTTTTCACTTAATATTTCATTTTACATTAGAATTAAAATAATTTAATTATAACTTTTAGTCCGTTTTAGACTTTTTAGTCCATTTTGAAAACGAGATAGATATGTTCAAAACTATTTTTATTTAAATTACAATTATTTTAACCCTACAAATTACCATTTGTTTGGTTTCTTGATAAAAGGTCAAGTATCAAATCAGTTAATGGAAAAACTTCATCATAATGTCATAAAACGACACAAATTTTCTTAAATACTTAATTTATTTTTATAATAGCGTCTCTCATCAGGCAAACAAACAGACAAAAACAGAGAAAAACTAAACGGAAAACATATTTGAAAAAAGGGAAAAAACAGAAAAAGAGTGTAATAAACTCGTAATTTAATAACAATAAAAATGTAATCACACCCCATATAAATTAAATATATGGCTACAACCAAAACAAACACTACATATACCTTTTTACCATCAACCAAAATAAAAAAAAATTGATGTAAGCTCCATATGACTTCCTTGTACACTTATATATTAGGAGCTTCAATCTTCATAACATTCAACAGCAAATTAGCAGCGATTAAAGTACACTATTTTAAAGAATAATTACGATTAGCTAGTTTATACTGCTGATGCGACCACATGGTAAATCGAAGTTAGGACTTATATAATATAAAAATTGATATAGGAAATTGTGGAAAAAATCGAAATATGTTAAAGGCAAATTTTAATGAATTGGTTTGAATCAAGTATTTTTATTTTTTGAAAAAATATTGGACCGTGAGAAAAAAAGGATGCGTTATAAAATTATTAATAGATACTTAAAACTTCGTGAGTGGCTTTCTTTTGGCAAGAATACCAAACATTTCTCTACGACTTCTTTCGACAGTGCTATGATTTCAAATGAGAATGATAACGTCATATTTATGTATTCAAAACCAAAATAATTAGGTACGGCATGTTCGAGGTGGTAGAAAAGTTTATTGGTACAGTTTTTTTGCCGGACAAAATATTTTATTGTTTAATAATTTATAATGTTGTTAAGTGGTCATAGTGTCAGACAAATTCCCTGTTGCCTTTTTTCAAAACGATAGCTTAATATGAAATTATCATGCTCATTGCAAAAAAAGGCGTAGAGAGAAGTTTGATTGACTCGCCAAAAGGAAGTCACAAACGAAGTTTCAAGTATGTGTTAATCTGATGTGGTTTTCAGAAACCAGCCCAATATTGTTTTGATACAAAACCTTCTTTACTTAGGACAAGGAAGTAAAAAGAAAAGCTATCAAACTTTTACGTAAGTAATATATATAGTAAATTAATAATCT
Organism: Chrysoperla carnea; assembly: GCF_905475395.1. Taxonomy (NCBI): domain Eukaryota; kingdom Metazoa; phylum Arthropoda; class Insecta; order Neuroptera; family Chrysopidae; genus Chrysoperla; species Chrysoperla carnea. Next base: position 125,857,542 of record NC_058337.1, on the reverse strand, counting down.
GTTTTAACAAACCAACACAAAATAATCAATTTTCCATCTGTAAAAATGTACAGTGATTGGGAAAATAATTGGATCACGTTCATTAATTATTAAGCTAATTATTAAGAAACGAAAAGAAGAAATCTCCTTAAACGGACTGATGGTTGAAAATAACAGTGGAGAAAACTGTCACATGACTTTATAATAATTTGGATGCAAAACTCATAAAAATGAAGCTCATTTCATAATTAGAAGAATATTTTTCGAAAGATATCCAAAATCGCTTAAAAATAAATTCTTTCAAGTTTTCTTTTAAGCGGTACTTCAAGAATTACACACTCAATTTCACAAATATCTCGAATTTGTATCTTTCGGGAAAAGATTACCCTCTATTTATTGAATTTCGTAAATTCTCGAAGCATAGAAATCAAATTTCATCAACTCTTGTTCCAATTCTATTCACAATTAACTTATGTTCATTTTTACCATTGTTTCTCCATTATCATTTTGATTGGGACAGAGACTTTTTATAGATACTTCATTCAGTTCTACCTGTTGAAAAATAGTAATGTTCCATTTTTTGGGGTTTTCAGTGTTTATTTGTGTGAATATATATCTCATTTAATGACATATCAGTTAGTTATAACGTAATAAAATTTATCACAAATTTAATAATCATAATAATAATAACATATTTATTGTACTGTTGGTTGCCTATAATTCTATATAACTTATAGCATTACTGACTCCATCTATATTTATAACTACATAACTACTTCATTCAATCAGCTTGAACTGTAGACATGAATTAGTTATACTTTAATATTAGGTGATTTAATTAGAAAATATATATTTATATAAATATCCTTTCGTTTAAATACTTTCTTTTTTTCGTAATTTGCTAGTGCATTAAAATATAAATTTAAATAAAATTATGTAGAGGTTATGATTTACAAATTTAAAGAACATTTAACACACGAAAAATTTGACGCATGTGCAGAACCCGTTAGCAAATCTCTCATCACGCGACTAAAGATGACCGAACAATTGACGCGAGTACTAGATACTAGATGGTTAAAATGCACATAAATATAAGTTTTGATCCTTGGTATTACACATTTTTCCTTACTGTTAATTACTTGACAGCCTAAAAAATATATTGGTATCCAACTAACATCAACATTAACCCAGCAAAGGCGGTAATTGCTTCTTAGATAGCACGCTTAAGCGGAAGGGTAGCAGCTACTATCCAATAAAGTATTACAAAAGACAAAAACCAGTTTTTATTCAGCCATCATTAAGTGAAACAACAGTTCAACTTTAAATATACCTACAAAGATACAATATCCGTAGTAATAACATATGTTATATAGATGTGATGTTAGAACAATAAGATGACGACAGTCCATTTGTAGTCCACCTCTAAGCGGATGTAGCTGATAGGTATACGCACAGAGGGCGGTAACTATATGCCGGAAATAGTAATCGAGTATATTATTTATATACGTATACATTTGAAAGCATTGTGTCTCTATTGAAATTTGTTTGTATTACTAAAACTATTAAAAAATTCTTATTCTTATATTCTTGAGAGGAAAATTGTCTAGGAACTCGTAATTTTATATGTGTATGAGAAAAAATTATTTCAGGAAAAATATAAACGATTTTCAATCCAAAAAAAAAAAAGAATTAAAACCATCTTTATTCCTCTAAATGATTAATAATTTTGGATAATGGAGAACCTTGTAAGAGCTGAACGCGCTCAATTTAAAATGTCATGGTTCATTCGGTGCGCCTCAAGATTTTACAACTAGTCATGTCTGAGTGGCTCATAAAAAAATTTTTCTGCTTTTTAGTACAATAAAAGCTTGTCCCTAAAAAAAGTATTTTTTATTAAAATTTTTTATTGAAAAGCAATAAGTATGGTGGAAACGATGGGAAAGGCAGGACATACATAAAAATCTTGAACATGCATGGTCATTTGATTAACATATGCATGCAAAATTTCATTCCAATCAGAAACTTGAAAGTGGATCAAATTTAACTAGTATAATTTGATTAAAAACAATGGACAGGTGAAACTACATTAAAGCTTGTAAACAAACTTGTATTCGCTTGCAAATTTTAATCATTCCACATATAAATGCTGAAATTACCTTTTAAAATAACTTTTACGTTTTTAGATTACATTGTTTAAAAAATTGACACCTGCTTAGGGAGGTAACCTCTAGAGTAAAAAAAAATCGCTACTTAGACCCAAAATGTTTCTCACAAAACTATGATCGGTTATTTTTTTCTGTCAGGGACTAAATTTTGTTCGGTTAAAAAAATAAATACTCACTGAACTAATGACATGATTTATAGTAGGAAACCTTCATCAAACAAGTTCAATTCACACTTAAACTCTTTTCATACTGATATGTAAAAGAGTAGGAACAAGTTCTGAAAACTACTTTACAAAATTTACACCGAGGTTTGAAGGTAAATATTTGAAGGAAAAGTTCAGGTTCTTAAAATATGAACTCCAATATTTATATGCAACTTTCCCTACCGACTGCGCCAATTTCTTGATCTACCTGTACACCTTATGTGCACCACCTTACTAATTAAATATTGCGCAATAAAATAATTAAAAATAAACAAAAATTATTTATCTCCAATTCAGTAAATTCCAAATCATCAAATTCTAATCTCTTACGCATATAATAAAAGCAATAATAAATATTATTTATGGAGGTAAAACTTTTCATGTTTTTAATCATAATTTTTTTTTTATTAAAAATAACTCTTTAACACTAGAATAAATTGTTCTTATCAACATCTCTATAAAGTCGTTTTGTTTTACCAATAATAATGGGTTTAATGTATAGTCTTGCACCTTGACCTGTCTATTACATTTCATTTTGATATACATTAATGATAAACTTGTGTGTTTTATAATTATTATTATAAAATTTTAATTTTAATTTAGAACCGTGTGTGGTGTCGCATCTAGATGTACCTTATTAGTTTAAGATGAAATCTTTTTTTATCCGATTTCATTAACGGTTTGTTTAACTAATTCATTGTGGAATTGAACTTTATATGTTTGTTTTTGGTTGAGTTTTTGTTTTTGTTTGCTTAGTGATTTGTTTAAAAATGTCGTGGCGTAGAAAAACTCGAATTATCCGGCATTACCAAGGTGAAAAAATTAATTTTTTATATATCATTTTTATTGTGACAGATACACTATTATACCTCATGCAGGTAATTTCACAGGTAGAACTGCATATATATGTTAAATTGTGTCTGCTTAAGTCCAATCTTAGTGAACGCAATTTTTACGGCCATAGAAAAAAAATTAATCAATTTTGTATCATTTATTTTTTATTATGACAGGTAAAAAAATACTGAAGAATCGGAGCCAAAGTCTTGATAAATTTAAACACGTATATTGTTATGATTCCTGCGTCTGCGCTTCAAAAAATAATGATCTTATTTAAGATCAAAAATGATCTTATTTTAGATCCACGCTGCAGCTGCGCAAGCTCAGTGAGTTCTTTCTGAAGAGTATTTAAAAATAAAATCATATGTTTATAGATAAATTTAAATATAATTTAAAAAAGTAGTGACCTGGAGTTGAAATTTAATTATTTTCTTTGTAAGCTTGCTGTTATAACCGAGATTGTGTTTCAAAAACATGATTTCGGAAGTAAAAAGGAGCTTTTAGGTATAATTCCATAAAAAATTTAGTTTAGTTTCATTAGACAAAAAATCAAAACAAAAAAAATTTCCTGACTAAAAGTATTCAAATTATAATACCAAAATTTTTAATTTTATTAAAGATGGGAAATTTTGCACAATATTAGTAACAACATGAAACAATTTTTACAAGTTCAAAAGTTCGTCGAATGAATAATAGCAAAACAATTTTTAAAATTACTAATTTGTGGAAATATTTTTCTTAATGTTTTTTTACTCTTTGAACAAAAATTAAAATATTAAAACGCAATAGCCTAACTTGTTTATAGTTTACGTTCACCCTATGATCAAGGGGGGATATCGAACTTCTAAGCTTGTTCAACTATGTGGGGAATAGCTACGTCTAGTATTCATTCGGAACATTTAAAATAATGTGAAAAAGTGTGGTTCTTGGCTAATCTAAAAAGCCTCAATGGTATCAGATTTTTGGCAGCTCATTTAGGTCATGCATATTTTCTTACAAATTTGGGGGGCGAGAAAGTGTCTAAAGATCCCCAGTACTACTCGGGGAATTGAATATCGTATGGAAAATTGAGGTTCTTGTCTGTTGTACAACATATGTCATTATCGGGAATTTTTTCAAGCCAGAGGCCATTCAGGTATTACTAGTAAGCGGGACAAAAGCAAAATAATTCTACCTGATTGAAGACAAATTATATGGTCCTAACTGAATATGCGTTCTGCAATCCAAATCGGGTTATTTAACCATGGGTATTCTCTGTCAAACAAAAAGCTTGTATAATGATTTGTCAAACGAAAATTTTCCGTAAAAACATACGGAAATCACGTTAATTTAATTTCAAATGTACTTTCAACAAAATTAATGATAACGCAACTGCATTTAACCAGTTTTCATAAAAAATAAAAATATCTGAACTAAAAAAAATTAAAATACATAAATTCAAAGATTCACTTTTATAAATTTGAGTTTGACTGTACTTATTATATTTCTTTCCGTAATTAAATTTTATAAAATATCATTAAAGAATGAAATAAGAGAAAAGGATTATACTTATTTATATATTAGAACAAGAGTCATGAAATAAAGATGATAACCCTATTCAGATAAATTGTTTGACCTTATTTTATAGTGTTTTTTTGTATTATTTTATTTTTTTTATAATTTACAAAGTAACAATTATTGAATGAAGTTAAAAAAAATACATTATTTTAAATATTCATTTTATAAATATTAATTAACAAGAAAACACAATACGAATGAAAAACATAATTCCATATGTGTTAAACCTTTCTAATTTGACGTCACGAATGGTACGGTTATAAATTCATTTTTTGAATTATTGGCCGATCCGACTCCAAAACTTTGTTTCTAGTATCAATATTTGTAGCGTAACCAATCCGTCCGCGGTATGCTTAGGGTAGCGGATTCGATTCCCGCCGTCGCAACAAAATTAATTTAATTAATAGTTGTGATGAGCTGTTGTAGTGCATGGTATATGCATGAAGGAGGTACACTCAGCCTCTGAAATTGAGTAGCTCATAAATGAAATTATCAGCGGAAATGTGGTAAAACACATATATGGTATCACAATGGGCTTTATAGTCTAACCTAACCTATCAATATTTGTACAGGTAGTTTTAAATGGCAGGATTTTACCATACCGATGGTAAATTTTTTATTTCATATGAAAAGAATACTGAACATAGGTAAAAAGCGAACATCTGAATACAATATCAATCTATTGTTTAGACTTTATCTAAAATATTAAAACTTGTCATTCTTATACACTTCCACTTTTCAAGGCTAACTTTTAAAATGTATTTTGACATATGATATTCTTTTGTTTTTCATAATTTAAAATTTAAATTCTAATTTTGGACTTTTATGGATACTTTAAAAATTTAAAAATACTAGGTATGTCAATAAAACTTTATAAATACATTTTTTTTATTAACAAAGTTTCCAAAAATCACAAAAAATTCCTAGGTTACCGGGCTTTTTATTATTATTTTATCGTTCAAAGTTAGCTGAAAAAATGATGAATCATATAGGTTATCCTTTTCAATCGATAAAAAACTAGAGAATGTGATAAAAAACTATCTAAAATATTTAGACAATCTTATAGTTTATAGTAATACCATCATAAAAATATAAGGTTGCCGATGATATAACAACAAAACTTTAATTTAATAACGAGTTAATCGGAGATCCATCGTTTAATGAACAGAGACGACTATAGTTAAAGTTTTGATGATTGAAAAGCGATATCTATATTATCAAATTTATAAACATCACTTGCACACAATATATTATATATTTTTGTAGTCGCGTGGTATTGTAAAGCCAAAAATAACTCATTATTTGCCTAAAAAGCATGTATATGGTTTAGATGTATGTACCGTACAATAAACCAAAACTTTTTTTACAATAATGTAAGTTTACTATCACCTTAAAAACATCTAATTAGAAACTAACTTATTAGAAACCCATTATTAATTTTTTTAAAGATTTTTTTTATTAATTTAAAAATAATTTAAGCACAATTTTTGACCCAGTTCATCACTCAAATCTGTTTTTTGTGGAATAGTTAGCAGGAATACCTTATTGGTCTTTTAAAAGAAGATATTTAGCACTATAATTATAATATAAAAAGTAAACTATGATTGTAATTAATAACACTGACAAAAGTTTTAAATATTTTTATAAATAATAAATGTTAATTGGTTTATGTCAAATAAAATATTTAAAAATCATTTATATTCGTCAAATATAATTAATAATTAATGATGTTTAATATGACACTTGATTTATTTTTATTTATTCATATTATTATTATATTATTTATACTTATTTTTACCCATTTATTACATTTGATGACATACGTGTGTATCTACAAATAGGATATACAGACAAAAAAATTATTTTTAAAACTAAATTATTTTTCTGTCGTACAAGAAAATTGTTTATGTCACGTGATGTTCGGAAGGTATTCCCAAAATAATTAAATTAAAAAATATTTTTATCTTGACATGTAATTTCAGTGTAAAAAATTGGACTTTGAAGTTGATGTAGGTATATCATCTTTGACAATTTTTTGAAATATTTTTGTTTAAGGTAGTACAAGTGCCAAGGCAGGTTTAGACTTGTGAATGAAATTATTTGTACCTTATATTCAACTTTAATCATGAATTATGTTATGTCAATTTATTACTTGATGAATGAGGACGAAAAATAAGAATAAAATTTTCCGATATCTGCCTTGGTTTTGGAAATAACGAAAGCGAAAAAATTAAACAAAATTTTCAATTTTCGATATTTTGAATATTATTTCAGTTATCGAAAAATTTTATTATAAATTTTCGTCTTATATTGTCAAGTTATAACATAATTCACCATCGAAATTGACAAATATATTTTTTTAAATTTGTGTCTCCACTACCGTCATACTTCCTTAATTAATCGGGCACATATAGTTTTTCTTGTTTTCAAAGGTTTTAACTTTTATTAACATAGTTTTTATTTTAAGTTCTATTGAAACATATAATCCATCTACCGTTTTCCCATAAGACCGATGTTAAATATGCCTACTTTTGTAGCCCCCCTCCCCCCATAAAACTTTCATAATTGATTAAGACTTAGTCCAACATTAAATAAAAAAAATCAAGCCTTTTATTCCAAATTTCCCTGGCGCTCGTACATGCTATTGTATTGTCTGAACTTGAAGAGATCCTTTAATTTTCTTCAAATCAATTATAATAGATAATTACTTTTTTTCAATAATTACCGGTTATTTAATTTAATTTCTCATATCAGGATTCTAATAATCGCCCCATCCTTACTTGAATTATTCTTGTAACAAATTGCTTAAAATTTTTTTTACTAACAAACATGAATGAAATTGTTAAAATTCTTCATTATTAGTGGTCGAAATATTATGTGATAAAATTATGACTCACAGAATAACCTTCAACTTAAACAGGAAGCTTAATAAAAATACCACAATTAAAGTATATTTTTTGGTTTCGATTATAATATTATAATGATAAAATACTTTTTTCTTCTTTTTTACTAATTAATTTCACTGACATTTTTAATTGAGTAATAAGTACTATAAGGTACTTGAACTTTTTAAAATATAAAATATTTACTATCTCTATTTCTCTAATAGAATTCACTTGCAATAGATATATTAGAACCTTAAGTAAACGAATTAGGTATACATTTTATTTAAATTTAGTCTAGACTTTGTTGGTATGTATGAAAGACAATACCTAATTTACATTTGAATTTAATTTTAATAATCTTTTACTTTTTAGATAAAAATCAAATTTATATCAAACAAGCAACCGTTTACATTAAGAATATTTTATCCATTTTATTTTAGTTTCAATAGCAAAATTATGTAAATAATATATAACTTTTTTGACGGCCTATTCCATTTTCTGGAAAGGGGTGAAAATCGAATGTAACTAATCTTAGGCTTTCATGATTTTCTTAAAAACGGCTTTAGCAATTTTTACCGATTTAAAAAAAGCATATAGAAAGTTTTTTATTCGATGGTGTCTTTTTGAGATTCACATTTTCTGAGGCGTATAAAGTAATTTTTATAAAGCAGTCCTGGATAGTTTCTACAATATTAGAATATAATAAAAAATAAAAATTGGAGCTGTTAAAATTACGTTTTTATATCATTTATATATATGAAATATATACTGAGTTTAGTCTCAAGTTTTTAACGCTAAAGAATATTGATGCTACGAACAAATTTTGGTGTAAGTGTTATAAAAACACCTAATTAGTCCATTTTCGGTTGTCTGTCCGTCTGTTTATCCGTCTGTCTTTCGATCTGCCTGTCAAGTCGATAACTCAAAGACGAATAAAGATATCAAGCTCAGAATGCCGTGCTCAGGTTGTAAAAAGTGGGGGCGAGTTCGTAAATGAGTCAAGTTGTTCTTGTAAACCGGTAGAGATAGACTTAAAAGTTGTAAAAAATACTCCTTTCTTATTTATTAAATATTTTCTTATGAGCGGTTTGATAACATTCAAACCACACATCCATATCGACAAATAAATAAAATTGGCACTTTTGAATTCAGGATATCTTACAGCAAATAGATCCATTGAAAACTTGAATTGACTGAAAATTATTTATATAGTTTTTGCTTTTATGATTACCTATACCATTAACCTATAAAGGTGAAAGCATTACAAGTGAAATTTACAAAATTTGAAAAACTCCGGGTAAATTTTTCGGGTACAGAAACCTAAACTCGCACTTGAAACATATCTAAGAGTACTATCCATTAAATTACTTTTTTCCTTAAAGCCTTTTCCAAAGTGAGCCGACTTTGAAGATTATCGCCAAGTTTTTAGTTCTTTCGGGTACAGAATCCTAAATCGCATATGAAACATAGCTAAGAACACTCTCTTTTAAATTACCTTTCAAACGAAACAAAAAAATCCAAATCGGTTCATCCGTTTAGGCGCTACGATGATACAGACAGACAGACACACATAGCGGTCAAACTAATAACATCCCTTTTTTTTAGTTCGGGGTTTAATAAATACAAATGGGTTTTTCGAATGTGCTACATATGGATGTTATGTGAATATTTAACACCACATTTTTTTTTTCATAAATGACAGTATATTATGTAGGTATTAATTTGTATTATGTTCTATACACATCCAACACAAATAACACTATACAACACTAAACATTTGTGTAATACAAAGGTTAATTAGACCGTATGTGTATAAATAAATTGGCTAAATTAGTGCATCCGTTTCTAAGTATATTACAGTTTACTAAGGTAGACAGGTGATTCACATCCTGTGCTCTCTCAGTGTTGTATACAACAACACTCATATTATTTATACAGAACAACATTTTTTATTTAATGTTAAATTCCTGTTACATCCCACTAATATATACACTTTTCAAGTCACTTAGATTATTGTATACAATGTAATCATTATTTTAAAAACATTCAATTTTTTAAATGCTCTGGTACAATGAAGTTCTTAAATTCAAGTATTGTATAATCCAGCATAGATACCTAAAGAAAGTTCTAGCAACAAAATGGAATTCATACCTGACATATCCAACAACCAATTTTCAAACTAAGCGTTGTTAAACCGGTGGCATTCATTAACCTACCAGCACTCGCAGAAACCGTTCGGTTATCTTTAGTCACGTGATGGCAGATCTGCTCACGGGCTCTGCAAATGCGTCAAATATTCTCTTCATAATTTCATATAAATTTATTTTTTAATGCATTAGCTAATTAAAGTATTAGTTATGCATTAGTTTGATTACATGATTATTGAATGATGTTTCAGAGTGAAAATATTAGAGTAAAGAAATAATCTAAATAATTAAAGTCATTTTAACTAATTTCACCATGTTTCTTTCTAACGAAAGAACAGGAATAGGCCCAAATATTTCCAAAGTACTCTCAATTTCTGAAGGAATTTAAAGAAATATCACTGAGTGTTGACCGATTAACTTGATATCAAAATAGAATATTTAGTATTTCATTCCTTCTCAAAATAAAGAAAAGTGGAAAATATATAATTTTGGTAGTATTTTTCACATTTTCACTGGTATGGTAAAAAAAAATCCTTAAATTGGTTGAAAAACTTCCATCTTCGAATAGAATGAAATGGACGATTTATAATTTTTCCAATGACACATATGTTTTGTATATTTTTGCTCATATAATATAAAAATCCTCAATGATCCAGCTGCAGCAAAAATTATCGATAGTTTTTAATTTGCTACGGCTCCTCCTAAAAGACTTTTTTTATTACTAAAACTATCAAAATAATATATTTTATTCTGTTAAAATATAATAGTTTATGAACAGAAAAAAAATATGAAATCGCGGGTTATAAACGTTTTTCTTGGAACGTATAATATCATAATAATAAAACGGTTTAATGTATTTTCCTTCATACTAAAAGAATGTTAAAATTAACTTCACAGTTTCTAGTAACTATATTTTTATCAAGTAGTAGCCATATTGCGCGATTTTTGCTGGTCATAAAATTAAGTATGAATCAGGTATCAACAGAATTGGTTGTTCATGAAATTCTGAAAATGATGATGTTTATGAAAATTTAAGGAAACTAGTCGGTGGAAAATACAAAAACAAACTATTAAAATTGAAGTTTCAACCTAAATAAATTATTGAGAAAAAAAAATCCGTCGTGACCGACTAATAAAGGATGTATGAGTACTGTGGTGTGGACAGAATCTTATAAAAATTATATTTTCAATTTTGATATAAGATGAAAAGTAAGAATAACATTTTTCGATATCTGGAGTAATTTGAAAAATATCAAAAATTGGAAATTTTGTTAAATTATTTAGCTTTCGATATTTTGAAAACCAAGGTACATATCGAAACATTTTATCCGTATTTTTCGTTCACATTCATGAAGTTATTATTAAATTCATCATCAAAGTGGAAAATAAGATACAAATAATTTTAAACTTCAAATCTAAAATTGCCTTGGTACTCGTACTACCTTAACATGTGCAATGCACAATTTCACCTGTACTCTCTTAAATTTGAAATAGTGAAAATAGTGATTTTTCACTTTTTGCTAGTGAGAAATATACCATTATTTAAAAAGAGTGGTATACTTATCACTGACAAATAGTTAATAGCCACTTCAAACAAGTGAAAACAAACTGAGTTAATTGTTGAAATACCATGCATAGTCAGTGTTGATTTCTTTATCACATAACACATACAAAATGTATAGACAGTGTTGATGCGCAATCGTTTGTTTTTTTGACGTCACGTAAATAACAAAAGATATTCACTTTTAAATAGACACACACACAACTGATATTCCTATATTAATACATACTATAAAATTTGCACCTAATTAACGCCCTCGTGGGTAAACAGTGATGTTTACAAAAAAATGTTTCAAACAAAAGTTTTTTCTTTTTTTATAAGGAACATTTTTTACATTTAAACTTTTGTTCTATCTCTAACGGTATACAAGATGGGTCTTACGGACCCAAGACCCTATTGACCTATGATGTTCATTTACGAACTTCACCTCACTTTTTACGTCTTGAGTACGCTGTAAAAATTTCAGCTCGATATCTTTTTTCGTTTTTGAGTTATCGTGTCCACAGACGAGCGGACGGACGGACGGACAACCGGAAATGGACTAATTAGGTGATTTTATGAACACCTATGACAAAATTTTTTTCCTAGCATCATTATTTTTAAGCGTTACAAACTTGGGACTAAACTTAATATACTATGTATATTTCATATATGCATGGTATAAAAAGTGATTTTTTATGCTTGCCACTATTTCGCTTTTAGAGAGTACATAAATTTTAAGCCAGTTTAAAATCCACGTAATTTGCCTACTGCCATCATATTCAAGAGTAATTTTAAAAAATATTATTAACTGGTATGTTAAATAAAATAAGTAAGTACATATTCATTAAATTACAGTACATAAACTACACTGTACACTGTACACTGTACATACAGTGTCTCACTCACATCATGGAATATAAAATAAAATGTTCATGAAAGCAGGTGTACTCAATTACATCCATTAAAACTAATCAAACTTTAACTAAATGTGACGTCACCATAATATTATTTTTTATTATTATTTTATTTAATATATGAATTATTTTTATTTATTCATCAACATTACACATATCATGAATACCAAATGATTTCACAACAGTTTTCCATTGTAGTTATGCTTCTTTTTTTTTAAATATCAGAGACCCAGTACCTTAGTGGCAGAACACTGGATTCCGATACCGGAGACCAGTATTCGAAATCAACTTCTTTATATTAAAAAATTTTTTTCACCTTTACCAGTTCTATTTAGACGTAGGTTGGGAGTTCGAATCCAGATAGCGACAGTTCGATCAATTACAATTAATGGACCGGTAAATTGATCAAACTGTCGCTTGGATAAGAATGAAGTAACCAGCTCCACCCACATCATAAATTAATTGTATTTATATCTGAATGTATAAGTAAACAAAGATTAAAAATAATGATGTGGGTGAACGGGGGTAAAACCCCATTGTTATTATTATTATTAGTACTATTATATTTTATCCAGAAAAGATTTAGATCTAAAATACTAAAATTTTGTGAAAAACAATTTCCCTTGTTTTTTTAACCAATTCTCGCTATTTAATTTCGCTATTGTATCATAAAAAGTATGAATAATAATCCAAAGACCTTGACGTTTAAATTTGTATACAAGAATTAGTAAACAAGCAATAATAAATTTTATTTTATGTAAAATTTCGTTACGAAAGTTGATGATTACAAAAATCATATGAACAAAAGGTTTTTTTTTTTAGAATTTTTTGTTTGTTGACAAACTAAAACCCTTTTTTCACCTCTTTAATATTATCGAACTGACCTGATATGAGATAAGAAATCGACATCACCGACTTGAAAGTACGTAATTATATGCAACCTTTACTATTGGACAGTTTGAGTTCTCAGATCTTCTGTTCAAAGCTAAAGGTTACAAATAATTATTCACCTTTAAGTCGGTGATGTATTGATCCTTATGTCATATAAGGTCAATTCTATAATGCTTAAATGGTGAATAAAGGGTTTTTGTATATTTGTATAATATATTTATTATTTAGTATATTTAGTATTCTGAATATATTGAAAATCAATATTTTTCCTTTATCCATTTTCCATTGCATTACTTATTGCTACGCCCAACGAAACGGAAAACATCGCATTTTGAGGCGTCTCAATTACAATAGTTCTATCATTTTTAGGAAAAATGAGAAGAGAAAACTAAAATTATAATGAATGTTTTCAACAAATTTCAATGCCAAATGTTTTTACTAAATATTAAATTTTTTTATTTTTTGACACATTTATGAAAATATATGTTTATTTGTTGCATTCATTTGGAAACGGTAATTATGTAGTGCACTTACAATCCCAGGTGCGTTTTAAATTTTATATCTTAGAAATTGTTAAAAAAACTGGAGAAATTTTAAATTTGAATGTTAATTCAGCAGGTGTGTCACAATTATTTACAGATTTAATTAATGTAATTTTTATCTAAATAATTTTTTATCTAAATCAATGCCAAAGGTGGAGAAATTTTTATTTGTTTGTAAATATACAGGGTGATCCATTACAGACTAAGTATTATTCATTTAGTATAAAAACTGATGTCAGCTAAATGGCCTCAGCACCATCTGCAACAGTTTATTCGTTCAAAGTAATTTTCCACAAAAAAAAAATCTATAGGATTATTTTTGCCTAAGCGCAGTTAGAAACGTAAGAAACTACAGAATTTGGATCATCCTGTATTTACATTACGACCACACAGTATATTCTTCAAAACTTTTTGATAAGAAAATTCCGATAAAAAATTCAAAAGAATGTGGGAAACACTAATGGGATTTTAAAAAAATCGAGAAAATTTTTTTGAAGCTAATTTTGGTGAAACTCAGTTTATAGGGTAATTTTGACTCAAAAAACACAAAAATCATGTTTATTTAATGATTAGATGCGTAAATTCGGAGAAAATCGCCTTTCGTATGCGATTTTAGTTTATATTTCAGAATCTACACATCTAATCATAAAACTGGGGCGATTTTTGAACTTTTTGGGTCAAAATTACCTTATATATTGAGTTTTATCAAAATCGAAGACAACAAAAATTTTTCGATTTTTTGTAATTTTTTTAAGGGGTACACCCCTTTAAAAAAAATCGAAAAAATTGAAAAAAAATTTTTGAAGTTAATTTTGGTGAAACTCAGGTTATAGGGTAATTTTGACTCAAAAAACACAAAAATCGTATTTATTTAATGATTAGATGCGTAAATTCTGAGAAAATCGCCTTTCGTATGCGATTTTGGTTTTTATTTCAGAATCTACCCATCTAATCATAAAACTGACGCGATTTTTGAACTTTTTGGGTCAAAATTACCTTATACATATATTGAGTTTTATCAAAATCGGAAACTACAAAAATTTTCCGATTTTTTGCAAATTTTTTAAGGCCATTTTTTAACTTTTTGGGTCAAAATTACCTTATGTACTGACTTTTATCAAAATTGGAGACAGCAAAAGGAGGGTACTCCTTTAAAAAAAATCCAAAAAATCGATAAAAAATTTTTGTAGCAAATTTTGGTGAAACCCATTTTGATCAGTTTACCTTAGAATTTTTTGACTGTAGATACTTCATTCAATATCTTAAGAACATCGAATAAAAATATTATTAACATAATAATAATAATAATAATATTTGGTATATGTAAGTATAAAAGTATATATTATTGAAAAAAATAAAAATAAAAATCAGAATTTATGTTTTGTTTTTAGTATTTGTTTGTCAAATATCTCTATTTTACCTTTTCCATACAGATATACTTCATAAAATAATATTTTCTATATTATTATTACTATTATTATTTATAACTAACGATATTTGGGGTTTGTTGTTGTTCATTGCTTTGAGTATATTTTTAAACTATACACAACATTTGTTTGTCTTATATCGTACAGTAAAACTATTTCCTTGGTTTTTTTAAAGTTCTAGTGAACAAAATTTAGTATTGAAAATGTAGGATTTTATAACAATAATTTACTCTTAGTAACCCACCTATTCATACTCGTGCAGAGTCTAGGTACTCTTCGAAGTTAGCCAAAATGGCGCCGTTCCCCGTCCAACTGGGTGTTACTTCCCGAGAGAGTAGAGGAGAATTATATATATCGTGATATTTTCCCCTAAACAGAACATTTTTAAGAGGGAACGAAAATTCAATGTTTGGTTTTTGTTTTTCCTTTCAAACAAGGGTCCTTGAAATCAAAATTACCTTTTCTTTGCCATTTTCGATTTTATATTGGCTATAATTTAATGGGTAAAGGGTAAAGGAAAAAATGTTGTCTATAATTGAAACTGTTGCAAATAATAACTGTTTTCTAGATACCTAGAAGGAAATTTTGCTCCTTTAAAATTGTTATTTATCGCTTTTTTAACGATTAAGTTTGAAAGGAAGCTATTTAAGTCTAATGAATAAAAAATTTATTTTAAATTAATACAAATTTAAGATGAAGTTTTACTGTATCAGCACAAACAAAAAAAAAAAACAAAAATTTTTATACTATATAAGCAAAAATTATTGAAAAATTGGGTCATGCTTACTGAGGTAAACAAATTTTTGATTTGTTTACCAATAAAATCGAACATAAATTCGTGTACCTTCCTTAGTAAGTAAATTTAAACATGAGAATATCGACGATATATAAAAAAGCTTTTTTATCAACTAAATTATATATAGTTTTTCTGTTATTTGAAAAAATAAATTTCAATCTAAAAACCACGGAAAAAATTATGTCATTCCACAGACAGTGAAATAATTTCGATTTTTATTAAATTTTTTGAAATCTTAAGAAAAGCCATTGCTCGAGTGAACTATCTTAACAAACTAATTTCATGGCCATTTTTATTTATTTTCATCGTTTCAACCAAATTTTATTTTTGGTTCTAATTTCGTTGTGTTTTTTCGAATTCTAAAATAGTCCAAAAGAAGTAGGTTTTTGATTCTTCAATTGAAATGCAAACACTTTTAAACCTTTTAAACAAAGTTTTTAACCGATACGTTAATAAGAAATGAATAAATTGAAATTTGGTCTATCAGAAAATTTCCTTTCTTTATTCAAATAGTATCATAATCTGACAATATTCTAAATACTACACACAAAACTGGGGATAATTGGGATTGAAATTCATAAATTCCTATGAAGATATTAAATAATGCGTGTATCTATGTGATTATTCGACATACCAAGATAAAACATTTTCAGATCAAAGATATTAATATCATTTAATAGAAAATACTTTGATTTATCTTTTATATCATAAAAAAAAACAAAATAATTGGTATTTAAATGTAGGGGAAGGTATAATATCTAAAATTAAAATTAACGTAGTTGTGTTTTTTAAAGACATGCATTAAAATGACACACTGGAATAAGATGATAGCACTGTTATGGGTTTTCCTTGGTACAATATCATAATGTACCATGGAACACATCCTAATGTACATACTTATCAGGCTATTCCCCAACAATAGAAACTCTGCATCTTTCTTTTACACTCATCCACTATGCTTAATGAATTAGGCTTCTTTTTATCACTCATACAGGCAAGAAACTACAAAAGCTTGATAATAAATATCTGACGATAAACTACAGAATGATTCAAGTTGTGCACTCTAGGTACTTCATGTTACCCTATACATAACATCAGAACAAGAAGCAAAAACTACAAAATCAAAAATAAAATAATAGGTTTTGTAAATAAGTTAATTTAAGTATAGTTTGCGTTCGTAATACTGATACGGACTACACCAAAACATTTTACAAAATATATAAAAAAAAAAAACAAACTTATTATAAAGGAGATTAAATAAGCATTATTTATTTAAAAACACGTTGCCGTATACAAGACAAACTAGGAATACTTTCTTAGTTCTTGAATTATATACTCTGTGAATATTATTTGTTTAAGATGTAGAGGCATCTATGTTCGTGGAATTGTATTATTACAACTGTTAGAATCATCTAACTGCTTATTATAATGAATAAAGATAAGTCGTCTATCTTGTCTTTTAACTTATTTCTTGTATACAATACAAAGTGTATCGAGTAGAAAGTTGTTGTGTAAGTTTTTTCAGTACAATCGCATTAACTTTAAGTAAAACGAATTTTTAAATTTAAATAAAACAGGTGAGGTTTTTGTATACGGCTGGGGTATGTAGCTTCTCGTGTACAGCTGTGGCCTTTATCCATATCGAAAATAATTTATCGTTTGATGAAAGCCTTTGCGTATTAATATGCTCGAAAAAATGTGCTCAATAGTATTGAACATGCAGTTTAAAAAGTTCGAGACTTTATAATTTTAAAAATAATTACTGACTTGACTTTAACCTTGCCTATGAAGATCACTTCAAAGTCAAATCGATTTATAGAATGTGTCATCGATGAGTGGCATGAATGAGAGAAGTCAAGTATGAAACTGATCGAAGAAGCCTAGTAGAACACTATCCTACCAGGAAACATAAATCCAATGCCTTTTTGCTGTTCCAGGCTTCGATAAAAAAAGAAAATGTTCACTATGGGATCAAACATCGGCAGCTTTTCCAATATTTTTATGAAAAGAAAGTGAGGCAACACAGTCTTTTCTTCGCTTTCACCATATTTTATCCAGATGAAAACAATTGTTTCAGAATATATCCCATGAAAAACCAATTCTTATTTTAAAGCTTACGTTACACGATCATATTTGGTACACTTTTTTTATAAAATTTTCCCGTTGTTTGAATAGATGTTTAAAAGAATCTTAAGAGAGAATACAAGGATGTCGGCAATTTTTTCTTATTTAAAAAATGAGTTCTTTTCGTATAAACAGAATACGTACCAGCGTATTGTTGGGTACGTATACAATGAATATATACATACAGGGTGGTGCAAACAAGTTTGCGATTTTAAAAATGCTGAAAATCGCTCCAAATTATCTTTTTACCACTTTGAACTAGAGACAAGCTTTTAGTGTAATAAAAAGTAGAAGTTAATTGAAATATTTGAATATGTATCACTATTAAAGTATCAATTTGTACAGGTTTTACATTCCAAAGCATATTAGTTATATAATTAAAAAATATAGTTTTATAACTAGTGCGCTATGGAATGAAAAAACTGGACAAATTGAAAATTTAAAAGTGTTTTTTATTCAAATATTTCATTAAACTTGTAATAATTGTGAGTGTGGACCAAAATAATGAAAAAATTAAAAATGCGAATTTTGTCACGAAAATCGGTATTTGTATAATAAACATATTCTAAGCAATTTTTTCTAATATGTAGTTTCTGACGCTAGGCAAAAAATTAAAAATCAGCCCTATTTGTCAATTTGTAGTAGGCTGACTTAAAATTCTGACTTCGTCTAAGTATCTTATGTGACCCATCATCCTGTTTGACTGTGCAAAATTTCAAATCGATGTTATCGATAACTAACGGAAATATGAGAGTGTCTTCATCTTAAATGGGACACAAGTCCATAAAATTTGAAACAAATGTAAAAATTAGTAATAATAAAAATTAATACTTCAAGGTGGTAAAATGATAGTTTTGAAAAATTCATGGAATTTATTTTTACGCGAGTTCAAAATCGCACACTTCTCCGCTTCACTCTGTAGTCTGTATATAACATTCAACACATTCGGTCTTTTGATCTTTGAAATACAATTCAAATAATAAATAGAATAATAAAAACTCTATTCTTACTACTTTCGTTACAAAATGAATGGAGTTTTGTACTTACTTTTTAGTTCGAATAAGCAAGCAAACATACATACGTACGAACTCTATCTTCTATGATAAAAAAATATGTATTACACAAAAATAATTTGAAATAGAAATTGTTATATTGAATTATATTGAATTCTTTAAACTATTTTCGATGCTATATAATTTATTATATTTTTCTATGCTAAAAGTATTATTCTTATTCTTAGTAACATTGCATCGATTTTTTCGAGATATTTTCCAGTGCTTTTAGGGGATCGGACTAAATTTTTTTATCACTTCAGATGAAGAATTCCCATTTCACGAACAGAAAAGTGAAGTTTAAAAATATTTATAAAGTATGCAAGATATGAACTATTAAAATTCCCAATTAAACAAAGAGAAAGGTACCCGCTAGTGACGTCGAGGATACCGCCACAAAGATTATATATAAAAC
Organism: Chrysoperla carnea; assembly: GCF_905475395.1. NCBI lineage: Eukaryota > Metazoa > Arthropoda > Insecta > Neuroptera > Chrysopidae > Chrysoperla > Chrysoperla carnea. The sequence goes on along the minus strand of NC_058337.1, from coordinate 125,838,065 downwards.
TTTGTTTTGCTAAAAAGAGATGGGAAACTTTTGAATGCAATCTTTCATTGCTTATAACTTCTTCGTTTTTTAATCGATTTTAATTTCACCTTCAAATTTGTCATGGTATCAATTCTAGTTTTTCATTTTTATGGGTGGGTAGCATGGCCAATTCGACACCACGATTTTCCCCTATTGATCTTGTAAACTTATCTATTCATTCACTGAATAATAATAAACTATAATAGTCTATTGTAAAAAAAAACCATGCAATTAATCCATTTAAATATGGTATCATTTATGTATGTATAGATCAGTAGAAACCGAAATTGTTTACAGGACGACCTGTTGTATGCCGTGCCGATTTTTTTTCTATTTAATAGGTATTGATTTGGGTATATAACAAGTAACAGAATGAAAATAAGTAATTAACAGAGTGAATTGATGAAATAATCTGTATAGACAATGTTGAATATCAGTGTTTGTATTATTTTTTATAAATTAAGAAAGTTTATAGAACCAACACAGTTATATGTTTTAGTTTAAGAAAATTTCGAAAATTTTTCGAAATATTTTCTAGATAAGTTTTTCGTTTTTCAAAAAGCTTTTACAAGAGTCATTAGTTGAAGCTACCTACAAATTTCCAACTCTCTATCTTTAAAATGGACAAACAAAAGTTGTTAATTTTTTTATAAGGAACATTTTTTTATAATTAATATTTTGTTCTCTTACGGTTTGCAAAATCCTACGGATCTAAATGACCTTTGTTGCCATTTACGAACTCTAACTTTTTACGCCCTTAGCACGTTATAAAAATGTCGTATCTCTTTTCGTTTTTGAGTTATAGTGATGACAGATGGGCGGACAGGCGTATAAACAAAAAATGGACTAATTAGATGATTTCATATGGACACCTAAGTATGCCTAAATTATCTTCGTATCATCAATGTTCCTAAGCATTACAATCTTGGGACTAAACTTAGCAATTCAGCATTTGTCCACAATATGTCTGTTATGTAACATTTAAATTCCCAGAAGATTACGACAAAAATACGACAACTAAAATTTATTATAACTACTATTCCTTTGACCATCTATGAAATAATATATTAATATCTATGTTTTCTTTTTCAGTTGCGGTAGATCTCGAATGCATAAACAATGGTTTCGACGATATACCAACAATATCCCTTGAAGATAGCGAACCTCCAGCAAAACTAGCAAAATCATCTTCACCAATCACCTTAAATAATACAATCAAATGTGATAACATTATAAAAATGTCACCAAAAGACTGTTTAAAATTTCCTTCTTCAACCAATAATCTTAATCATAATAATAATAACAATCAAAATGGCCACATACAATCCATAAAATCATCTTCATTATCACCAACATCAACGACGTCTTCAACAATCATCACGACCAACAATAACAACAATTGTGTGAAAAAGACAAATGGCTACCATTATGATAAATATGATAGTGTTATAGTAAACAATCAAAATTCATTAACAAATAAAATTAATGAGCTACTAAATAGTGATAATATTGATAATTATACGACATCGACATCTGGTGAATTAGTTAATAATAATAATAATAAAATAAATAATAGTGTTATTGTTAATAATCCTACTACAATAATTAATAACAAATCAGAAACAGTGATTATAAAAAATGATGAAATTGATGAGGATTTTGATGATGATGATGATGAAAATTGTAGTGTGCCTGAAAATAATAATGTGCCTGAAGATGGGAATATTGAAGAGTTGTTACAGAGATCAGATACTGCTGTTGTTTTTCCTGAAAATGTTATATCGTCCAAAAATAACAATAATGGTGAGTTTAATTTTTGATTTAATTACTAACTTTTCATCGCGTTAATGTAGATTTTGTCAAGCGCGCAGTGAAGTATTTATACCAAATTTCCGGACAAAAGTTAGAAAACTAATCTCTTTTGTTTTGCATTGAAAGTTGTTTTTTGGTGTAGTAAGGTAATAACTCCACAACAGTTCCTTTGGGTTACCTTAATTGAGATGCATGTTATTATTGTTATTGTTCAATTTACCCTGTCATTCAATTTACGTTTACTGTGATTGTTAGAACAATTAAGTAAAAATTTTTTTATATTGAAGACGAAGGCTTGTGCTTCATTTATTAGTATTTAATGGTAATGTTTCTATTCGTATAATTAAATTTTTATGATTTATATTTGCTGTTTGAAAAGTATCTTTTTTTCACTAAACTTATCAGCTTTTTGTTTCTTTGCCCCTGTTCTCCGGTAAAATTTTTTGTAACAGTGCAAAGTTTAAGAATTCTATAACATGATTATGAAAATAAATTTAGCGTGAATTTTCACCTTTTCTTTTAAGGCTGAGATAAAGGTAGATATTAAGATAGCTTTAGTCAAAAGTAAAAAAACAGCAAGCATTTTCCGGTGAAATTTGTAACTTCTGTAAAAAAGAATAAGAAAATGGAATTATTTGGTTTGAAGACAAATATGACCAAACAAATTTTTTGCATCTAAATAGTCTTTTGAATCAATTTCCATCAAGCATAAAAATCCCTTCATTATATTTTGTCCGGAAATTTGATATAAATACTTACGAAAATACACGAACAGGCTCGAAAATTTCTGAAGTTTATATTTTTTTGCTTACATCTTTATTCTCATGATGAGAGAAATTCTTACAATTGCCGGGATTGGAAAAAATATAAGTTTAAAACTATAGATAGTTTCAAAAAATCTGAAAAATTCATATTTTGATATTAGATAAAATTATATGAAGATAGAAAAAGTTTCAAACACATTTAAAAAATGAAAGTTATTTATGTTTTAAATCGAGCTTGAGCAAATTGCTCATAGCGCGAGTGTTGACAGGTTAAAAACTATTTACTTTTTTACATTAATGAATCCCGTGGCAACCGATAACCTGAACCAATTTACAGTGGAAGTTATTCAACATTTACGTAAAAAGTTCGTAAATTGCTTTTCTATGCGCAACTTATAAAGCTTATGAGTTTCGTAGTAAAATGCATATCTCCAAGATGAATTGAAATGATTGCTCATCTATGAATACAAATTACAATTTTTTAATAAATCCAAAAACCTCACACTGCTATATTACATAATATGAGAATAAAATTAATTCAAACTAAACGATATCAAACATAAAATTACTTAAAAACAATTCAATTTTCTTTACTTCAATAGATTTCTAAGTTCCAAATTATATATTATCAATACAAACTAATAAATATTCTAAGCGATTTCTATTCTTATTGGTTCAGCTAAGCTATTCTTCTACTTTAGCTAGAAGAACACTTTTCTAAATCACAAATTTGTGTTCACATCTCTTGAATATTGAATGACGCATAATTAATTACGATAAAGATCTCTCTTGTAAGTTTATCTTCATAAAAACTAAATTCAATTTCGAAATAGACAAATTACATAAAACTAGTAACCCAAAAAACAAACAAATTAAACCGTAATAGATACGACCCGCCGATCCTTGACCAATAATTTTTTAGTATTTATTAATAAATTTTAATAAAACTTATTTTCTATTACACTTTTCACTAGATAATTTATTCACAATCAATTTAAAATGTCTGAAGCTGCTTGGGCTTATAAAAAATAAGAGCAAAACCACTTTTTATGAGGTCTTGTTTCACTACAATAATCAGATGTCTCATACAATTTTAAATTTCAAATTAATCAATCACTGTTTTTGCGAATATCATAAGCGAAAATTTGCATTTATAATTGTAAATTAATGTTGGGAATTAGTGTGGAAATTTGGATTAAAACAAGTATTAATTTTACCTTAAAGGACTAATTTTTATACCATGTAATTCTTAAAAATATTGATGCTACGAAAAAAAATTTGGTAGAGGTGTTTGGTAGAATCACCTAATTAGTCTATTTCCGGTTGTCTGCCCGCCTGCCCGTCTGTCTGTCTGTAAGCACGATAACTCAAAAACGAAAGCAGATATCAAGCTGAAAAGAACGTAAATGAGCAACATAGGTCAATTGGGTTCTGGGTCTGTAGAGATATTATCTTGTAAACCGTGAAAGATAGAACAAGAGTTTAAATGTAAAAAATGTTCCTTATAAAAAAATAAACAACTTTTGTTTGAAACATTTTTTGGTTAACATCACTTTACCCACGAGGGCGTTAATTAGGTGCAAATTTTATATTATGTATTAATATAGGAATATCAGTTATGTGTGTTAATATTTAAGAGTGTCTATACACGGTATTTTACAATTAACTCTGTCAGTTGTTTGTTTTGACTTGTATCTTCTTAATTTTAAATATTGATACATTCTTCTTCATTTTTGAATAATATTCAACAATTTATTTCCACTTTCGAGATCAATACAATAATTTTTTCTCTAAAATTAAAAATCAAATTCGTGAAAGAAAGTTGTCGTCAAGTATTCACTCCCCCTCCTACTGTCATCGTTTCGATAATAATAAAAAAAAAGATTAAATTAATAAAACTAATTTAATTTAATATAATAATGGTAGATGCGACCATCTTATCACATATATGCCAACTAATGAATTGTGTATAAGGGCTTTTTTTCTGTTTTTTTTTTTTTTATTTTAACATACATATAAAACAAACTATTATCCGGACTATCGCACGTCGATAAAAATAGCAATGAAATAGAAAACAATGCCTTGTTTCATGTGTGCTGTCATCTTATGAATACCAAAAATATCAAGAAAAAAATTATCATTATTATCAAACAAAGAAAATATATACGCAAAAGTAAAAGATAGGAATAATATTATAAGATTTTTACTTGTCGAAATTTGACTAAAAACCACGTGGTTGGGTTTGTTGGTGGAATATAGTGGTAGTATTATATGTGAGGATTGTTGTCGTGACTTGGCAAACGTTATAGGGCTCGTCAAACACTCACATTTTGTATAACCAATAAATATAATATGTATACACATACACTACTTGACTTTAATATTATCTTCAGTATGGTGTATAAAAATAATCCGCCGAGTAAACTCGTCAAAGTTAGTCGAAGTGAAGCACTCGTCAAAGTTAGTCAAAGTGAAGCATTCATTTACTATAATGTCGTCTTACTTCGCAAGTATATCACTGCTATTGCTGACATCGAAGTGGCTCTCTATGCGTATGGTTAGTCCGAAACATACTAACTTTGGGTAGTACTTTCTATTTTTCATGTTAGTAAGTCACTTATATCAATCCTTGGGTCAAATGTGAAAAACAATAATAGTTAAATTTTGAAAAATATTACAGGTCCGTTTAATTTGACCACAAGTTTGAAAAGTATGGCCCAAAAATAGTAGGATTACATACTTGGTTTATTAAATTTGGATAAAATTTGAGTGTGATAGAGCAAAATTAAAATTATTGGATTTTAATGACGTCATAGAGTATAAAAAATCAATTTTTTGGATATCTTGGCCAAATTTTGTTCGATTTAAATGAAAGTATTTTGAATCATACTAACTTTGGGTCTTACTTTCTATTTTTTGTGTTAGTATGTCGCTTATACGACTCCTTGGACCAAATGTGGAAACAATAATAGTCAAATTTTGAAAAATATCGCAGTTATGTTATATTTGACCAGAAATTTGAAAAGTATAGCCCGAAATTAGTAGGATTACATACTTTGTTTATTAAAAAAGAATAAAATTTAGGTTTGTTAGAGCAAAATCAAATTTTTTTTACTTTAATGACGTCATAGAGTATAAAAAATCAATTTTTTGGATGTATTGGCCAAATTTTGTTCGATTTGAATGAAATTTTTTTTGAAACATACTACCTTTAGGTTGTATTTTCCATTTTTTATGGTAGTAAGTCGTTTTTACCACTCCTAGGACCAAATGTGGAAACAATGATAGTTAAATTTTGAAAAATATTGCAGTTACGTTATATTTGACCAGAAATTTGAAAAGAATGGCCCAAAATTTCTGGAATTACATACTTGGTTTATTAAAATTTGGTTGTAATAGAGCAGAATCAAATTTTTTGGATTTTAATGAAGTCATAGAGTATAGAAATCAATTTTTTGGATATCTTTTGAAAGTGGACCTCGCAAATATAGCCTCGTGTGGTTGTAAAAGCTAGAACGTCTGTAATGTGGATACGTACCTTTTGCTGTTTTTACAAAAAATACTTTCCAAGTAGATCGAGAATTTTTTAGAACTAATAACTCAAATTTTCTATGAACAAAGTGAAGTGTTTACGAAAAAGCTAGCCACAAAATGCTTTTGTTTTATCGTTCCAAATAATTCGAGCCATACAGTAAAAATACGTTTACCACTGCAACATGAAACAGCATTGTATATATAACGCGTAGTATACAGAACGAAACGAAACTTCACAAGAAGGAGGTTATAATACAAAAGTAAGCGACGTCCGGGCGCCGAAAATCTATGTATATGAATAGTATGTATATATTGGCGCCACGGTATACATATACCCAATAGTAGAAGTAGTATAGAAGTAGTGCTTTCTAGTAATTCCTTGTACCGTAAGCATAAAACTGAAAGTCCTTACAATATAATTCAACATATATATTATATACATGTATAGTTGTATATTTTATACGTGCTATATGTTATGTAACAAATTGTATGTATTTTATACACATAGAAAGTGGACTTGTAGAGTAAAAATACCTCATTCGATTCATAGAAACTATACTTAAAACTATAATAATATGTATAGTGTTACAAAGTGTATCAAATTTTTAAATGTTATGTATACAATTTGTTTTTTTTGTATTTATAGGATGAAGAATCTTTTAGTACTTTAAATTGTATATTAAAAGCAAATGCAACATATTTTTCCCAATGATTAGTAGTTAAGTTTCAAGAGTTAATCTTCTAATTGATGAATTAAACAGTTCATTCCAATAATTTCCTCGGTTGGATATGCAGTAGCGCATTCTAGTAACCCAATTTTCAAAACAAAATTTAATGCAATGAACAGCCTCTGTTTAATGCTGGACATAGTCATTGTAATTGCGTTCTTCAAAGCCCTTTTGCCAATAAACCAAATTATGCAGTAAATAAAAAAAACAAATCTCTTCTTTTGAACGAAACGGTTTTTCAAATGCTTTTGATGACGCAATAATTGTTTGAATACCATTTTTAACCTTAGAACCAAAAAAAGAGATGTTATAAGTTTAATCGATATGTGTGTCTGTCTGTGGCATCGTAGCGCCTAAACGGATAAACCGATTGGGATTTTTTTGCTTCGTTTGACAGGTGGTAGGCGATGATTTACGATCATAAAACCTACAATTATCTAGTAAAAACAAAAAATTATTTCAAAAATTTTGGAACATCTTTAAGAGTTAAATAAACTCTGAAATCTTTTAAACTTTAAATAAACCCAGATTAATAATTTTAAAATCCAAATTGCACATTTTATGGTTATTTTAAAATTCTGCATAAGTTAAAAGTAGATCGACGTAACTACTATTATCGTAAAAATAATTTTATTGACATATTTGCAAATTTTTAATGAGGCTTTATTTAAATTTTTGAGAAAATTTAAAAAATTGGAAACTGTAAAATAGATATCTGTTTGTTTTCCTGTTACGTAACTCATTTACTTTTGATACACTTTATTAAAGGAATACTTGAAATTAGTACAAACTATAAAGCAAAGAAGCGTATAACATACACATACATAAACACAAATACAGGATGACAAAGCGTATATAATATACAGTCATGCATTTAATATCCAATACAAATATAAATAAATTTATTTTCACCCACATTTGTCGGAAATCCGAAAAAATATTGAGTTTTTTTTTCTGTATATACAATTTTCATTTTCGAAAAACCAAAACAATAAAATTTTTGAAACTCATAAAAACCATAAAATTTAATATAAATACTGGCAAAAAAAAAATCAAAATCACTGAGGAAGTAATATTTGCAAATAGTTATCCTTTTCGATAAAATTTGTAAAATATTTTTGTATCACAAAGGACTTTTTATTTCATTACGAATAATTTAGACCTAAAAGAAATAAAGTAATTTCTTTGATTGGAAATTATAGAAAATGCTTTTGCGTTGAGTTTACCAATCATTCCAAAATTAGTTTCGATATGATAAACAGAAAGAATGGAATCGCAGAAATCAGAAGCCTAAGTCTGACAGTCATTGATAGATCAATATGTTTTGAAGGACAATTTCTGAAGAGAAATCGTTTTTTGGAGCTTTTGTGCCTGTTACTCAGTCAAATAGAAGCAAGTCTTAATATGTAATCTAGAATGAAATGTTTCACGTTCTAGTTATTTCTACGTTCGATCTCTTCCCAATTATGTAAAAAAAAACTGAAAAGGTCATTTTTCAAAGAAAATCGGTTTTTCATAAACTTTAAACTTGTAAGACTCGGTAAATAATTGAGTAAATTCGAAGTATCGACTTGTCTTTCTATCTACTCGATCTACGGGCGTTCAAAGCTACGTATATATTATAGTTATAGTATATGACTGCCGTGTGTGATATGTTGTCTTGTTAGCTGCTGTATTGTACGATGTATCATTATCTAAACGGTAGTCATATACTATAACTATAATCTTTATGTAGCTTTGTTCGCCCGTAGCTCAAAAACTACCCGTAAAATTTTGTGGTTTTGAGAGTTTTAGATCAGAAAAACACTATAAAGGCGACTGGAAAAAGTTACTTCATCTCGCACCCAACACACCGTACTCAGGATAAGCTGTTATATGGCTAAGCAAGGCATTTTTAAGGGTTTGAGTCAAAAATCAGCTTTCGGTGCGAAAACTTTGATCAGAAATGTTATTATATTTGTACTTGGCTATGAAATTTAATACGGAATACTAATTTTGCAAGTACCCTGTAATTCGAAGTCTAAACTTTCGAATCGCTTATATATTTTACCTAAACACAATTACAACATGACGCGAACTTTTATGTATTTATATATATATATATATATATATATAGTCACAACGAAGTAGAATATAAAAAAAAATTATCATAATATATTCGGCTAAAAAGGACAAAAGAAGAAATTGCTTGCGCCATACATACCAATTTGACTTTTATCACCATCAAGAGTAGTAGAAATAGTAAATAGAAAAAAATAGAATCAAGAAATAGAACAAATAATAAAAAGTTAGTATATATTCATACGTGTATATATTCATTTGGTTTAGATGGTTGGTATCACTGTGAGTGTGTTTTTTTTTCAGTGTGGTAACTAAAATGAAACAAGTACTTCATTTAAAACAAAACACGCAAGGATTTTATATGTTATGTTTATTTTTTTATCTCTTTTAAATAAATTAATTGTGTTATGTTTCAATGTTGCCAGTACTGTGGTATATGTATAATTCAGTCAATGTCTTATTATTTTGGTATGCCGGATAATCATTTTCACATTACAACTTATTTGAAACTTAAAGATTTCAGATATTTTTGATGTCTACTAAGTAATAACGCATAAATTAATAATTTACAGAAACCCCTTGAACAAAATTAGGTCTTGGATTAAGTCTTTGAATTTACTAAAGCTGATCATTTGATGATTGGCTATAGAGGAATTGTACGCACACACATACAGCGGTCAGTCAGGCGAACGATAGAACAGGGGTCACATATATGCTTTCGAAATGGTTATAATTGCCTAGAATTTAAATGTATTGACTAAAGCTGAATATTGTTATACCAATTGTATCTTGCATATAAATAACAGTTATGATAATCAGTCAGTTAAATGTTAGAACAAAGCTGGTCAGTCAGCCCTAATGTATGTACAATAAATAAATAAGATTCAGTTATGATGGTCGTGGTATTTAAATGAATTTACTTAAGCTGAATATTGTTATACAGATTGTATATTGCATATAAATAACAGTTATGACAGTCAGTCAGTTAAATGCTAAAACAGAGCTGGTCACTCAGCCCAAATGTATGTAGGGGAGCGGAGGGTAATGCCGTACACCTAACTTTAAACGTGTATTTCTTCGAACCTATTTAATAGAATACAATGCTTTATGTATCAAGCCATCATAAATTTAGTCTAGTTTTATATAAATATTCCATAATTGACAGTGTCTAATATGACAGTGTCAAAATCAAATTATTCTATAAAGTTATTTGTACGGAATTACCCTAGACTTGCGTCTAATTCCGTACATAATTTTAAGAACCTAAAAAGCCTGAAAAAGTATTTTTTAATTAACTGTGGGTAATCTTTTGCTTATTCACAAAATACACAGATATAATCGTCCGCAGAATTTGCGCCACTACACAAAGCATGTGCCCATTTGTCACATGACACACATCTGTACCATAATTCTACATCCTTACCAAATTCATTACATATTACACACAATTCATGAACTCCTGATATTTCTGATTCTAAATTTACTGCTTCTACTGGTGAAATGAGTTCATGTGATATCTCTGATTCTGCATTTACTGCTGCTTCTGGAGAAATAATTTCATGTAATGCTTCATTGCGGGTAATACCGTACAGTGTACGGAAATTCCCGATACCGAATTCAAATTTCAAGAATGAGTATTTACCTAAGAAAAATTCAATAAAGGGATTCTTTGATCAAAATCTTATTATAAAGATATTTATAGTCCGAAATATAATAATTTCATTATAAAATTTAATAAAAATAAGTACTTACACCTTATTTTTGATGTTTAAAAGTTGTAAAAACGAGCGCTAAATCACATAACATCTATTTATACCAAAATTATTACCCTTAATAACACAGTAACTTAAGTGGCTACACTAACACTACTGCGCTAATGATTGACACCAAGAAAACGCACGCAGCTCAATTCCTTCAGGATAAACAGTGATGTACGGAATTAGCCGCTGTACGGTATTAGCCTCCGCTCCCCTACAATAAATAAATAAGATTTTGATATGATTTCGTGGTACTTAAATGAATTAACTAAAGCTGAAAATTGTTATACAGGTTGTATATTGCATATTAATAACAGTTATGGCAGTCAGTCAGTTAAATGTTAGAACAGAGCTGGTCAGTCAGCCCTAATGTATGTACAATAAGTAAGATGATCATGTCGAATTAAAACCTTTTTGGAATTCTTTAGGGCGTTGCACAAGTGTAAGATGAGGCTATGTCGATAAAGTTTTTGTTACTCCTACAAAAAAAATGCCGGGTCAAGCGGAAATCGTGACATATAGGGTCTAATCATTGATTTTTATTTGGAGAGAAAGCGATTTTAATAACGAAAAACACATTTGAGATAAATTTCTTAGTACCAACTCAAACAGGAGAAGACTTTTCGTATCCCCAGATAGAAAACTCATTATTTGTTTTTTTTTTTCCAAAAACTTACCTACTTCCTTGTGCTTGGCGACCTTGAATGCCCCCATTTCGGCAAATTTCTTTTTATTGTAACAAATTTTAAACTACATGTGGAAAAGCCATGGAAAATTATAATTTAGTGGTTAAACTTGAATTGATCGCGATCCATCTAAGTTGATATGCCAGTTTTACTTTGTCGTTAAATGATTAAAATCTTACTATTTTTTAACAGAACTATTTTCATTTTTATTATTTTATATGTTTTTTTTTTCTTGGTCGTGAACTGCGTTGTCCCTAGTTTATTAAGATAATAAAATTTGATTGTGAATTGTTTTTATAATTTTTTGTTTGTTATTTTTTCTTTGTTATGAAAATTACAATTTGAGATAGAAAAAAAATTTCTTAAGATAAGTTGTACGTCCCTAATTGGGTTGAAAATAACTATTTTTGTAAATAAAAAATAAAAAAAAAACTACAAAAATGTTTATGTAATTAGGTTGACTTTCTTGTTTGCTGAATTAATAAGCCTGACTCTTGTGATCTTTTTCAGTATTCAAGAAAAAATAAGGCAAATAATAAAACAATTACTACACAAAATAACATCTTTCTTTTAAAAAATTTTACCTTGTTTAGTTTAATAGCAAAAAATCATCCATTGGGACCTATAGGGCCCAAAACATTGACTTCTCGTACCAACAAAAAAAAGTTATAAATGTATTTTTTCGCTGATTTTGCTTTCTATTCCAATCAATTCTTTAATATTACACAAATTCATAAAATCAATTACCGTAAAATTTTTTGCAAATATTAGTTTTACAAAAAACTGATCGTTAAATTGATTATCTACCAAGGACATCGCACAATTTGATAGGAAAATGGCTTTCTGTGAAACTCTTTCAAACCGCCCAAGAATATTCTTCGGATCGTTCTGATCAAAACCTCTTACGGCCACAAAATTTTTTAATGAGTGTGTAGCTTTGATCGATCATTGCTAGAAAATTACTCGTTAAAAAAAATTTTGTGGCCGTGAGAGCTTTAAATCAGAACGATCTGAAGAACATTTTGGGGGTGGTTTGAAAAGTTTCACAGAAAGTCATTTTCCTAGTACATTCTAAAAACTATAATGTATGCATAGGATTGATCGCCCGTAGATCGAAAAGTATTTGCTAAAAAAGATTTTGTGGTCATAGGAGTTTTTGATCGGATCGACCCGTAGGACATTTTGGAGGTGGTTTGAAAAATTTTTAAAGAGAGCCATTTTCTTAGCTAGTCTTGCGGGGTTCTACCAATGACCAATTTATTAGGTTAGGTTAGGTTATAGTGGCTGTCCTGGGATGGAACACACTTAGACCATAGGGTCCAATGTGACATCGAAAAAGGATCATTTACTCATTTCTTGATATTAACAAAAATATTCAATTTTTATTATTTTTTTAGTGTTTTTCAAGTGAAAATTTTTCTAAAATCAAAGATAGTAAATGTCTAATGTCTATTCAATGTATAATTTTCAATTTCATCACCCAATAGAGTAAATAAAAAAATACCTGACATTCCAATATCACAGCGAACAAGTGAAAAATGTTGTAGGTACATTGAAATACGAAGTTTTCAACGAAAAACTAGAAAAAAAAGACACCATCATCACGGCGGCAGGAACAGCATAATACTACTAGGGTGGTGGTAATGAAAAATGATAAATGCACATCACACTAAAGAATGGTGTTTTTTTAAACAGAAAAAAGGAGCTGTATGTGTTACTACTATATGTAGGACGGTACTATGAGAGCTGGTGTAGTTAGTTGCTAACTCAGGTTACTAACAACATATCACCATTTTTTTTCAATTTAGTTAGACAGGTGAACACACACCAACAAACTCGCTTTTCTAAACACACATGACGTTTTAAATGCATTCCAAACTGACGTTCAAATAACCCAACCATACCATAATATACCATGTAAAATAGGTTTAGGGTCGCGCGTAGTATTTGAAAATAATTTCAGAAGAGCTGTTTGTGATTTTTAATTGCCTGGCAAGCTTAAAATTGTAAGGTACAGGAATAAGGAACATACGCCTTTTATTGCTAATTTTTTTCAATAGATTTTTCAGGTAGTACGACCACCAAGGCAAATTTAGATTTAGAGTTGAAATTATTTGTAACTTATTTTCAACTTTGATGTTGAATTTTGTTATTGTAGCTTCATGAATGTAGACAAAAATAAGAATACAATTTTTTGATATCTGCTTTGGTTTCGAAATATCGAAAGCTTAATAATTAAATATAATTTTCAATTTTCCATATTTTGAAAATGACTCCAGATATCGAAAAATTTTATTTTTACTTTTAACATAACATAATTCGCCATCAGAATTGAAACAAAAAATTTTTAATATCTGTGTCCCCACAACACGCTTTACCTCCTTAATTAGTCACAACGGGAAGACAAATTTTAAAACCGAGGTGAAATAACTGTCCAATTCTTTGCATGGATCTAGCCCCAATAGTATGTACCCTCAATATATTATGGAACAAACAAGCTCAATGTTGTGTATGAGCTTACAAAGTTTACGAGAAAATACGTCGACCTAACAACAATCCATCGTTTTCACCTATTCGTTACCTATTTATATGTATATAAATCATAGACATATACAAAAAAAATAGATGTGTCTTTTTTCATTTACTTCAATAGTTTTGAAAAGCTTATGAGCCTTTCTTACTGTAAAATTTGAAATCACTTGTAGGTATGGGAAAAAAGTTTTAATCCTATATATTACTTATAGACCAGTGCCGAAGCATTCAAAGACAGTAGAAAATGAAAAAAAAATTACAGTAGGATGAAACCCATTAGAAAAGCAGGGGAATATGATCAAAATGAGAGGAAACATAAATTACGGTCGATCCGAGTTCGGGAAGTGGGAGGGGGTGAGCTTTTAAGGGTAAAAAATGGTTTATCTTGATTTCCGGCAAAACTACAAGTCCTATGGAAAAAAGTTAAATGGCAAAGTTGTAGGCAATAAAAAGATCTACAACTTTTGTATTTGCAATTTTTTCACATAACCTCAAAATTTAGGTGAAAAATTCAAAAAACTAAGTTTTTGGTTTTTTATTTATATCTTTTTCAAAAAAATTTTTTTTTCTACGAAATTTTGTGAAAACTTACCTTATTATGTCCCAAATACACTGTAATTTATTTGATTAAAAATATTTATTTTTTCGCTTCATTTTAACTTAATATCAAAAAAGCACCCTAATTTTCAATCGAAAATTCTGACGTCAAAATATCAGCTTTTTTCAAAAAGTTTGGAGGCTTTTTGTTCCTTGAAATATCTACTTTCTGATGGTGTAAAAAAAAATACATTACTATAGGAAATATTCTTAGAAAATGCAAAAAATTGAAAAAACAAATTCGAAAATTTTTTAAAAATCATTATGTACAATTTTGAGGTATTTATTAAAATTTACACTTTAATTACTCAAAAAACGTAAGATTTCATGTTTTATTGATAAACGAAAAAATTGCAAATTAAAATATACTTCTATAATTAACAAACAGAAAAGTTAATAAAGTTAATATTTAATAAGACATCTACAATATTTTGAAAAAGTTGTAGAATCTTCTTTAAATAATATTTGTAGATGCCTATTTATTGCTGTTTCAAGATAATTGCCGGAAAAGGAAAGAAAAGTATCGTTAATTCTATATTAGACGCGAAAAATTTGTCAAATTTGGCCAATGTTTTTTACAAAAAAGATGAAAGTAAAGAAAATATAAAAAAAATGGATTACAATTAATCAAATCTATTTATAAATGTAAAAAAGAAAAAATAACACTGAATCAATTAAGGTTTCAAAAATATCAATTGGCAAAAATTAAATCATCTTTCATTTTGGCAAACCTTCCACCCACAGAAGGAGCAGCAGAACAACATTGTTACAGAGCATATTATCAGCTTCAAACTTGGTTGGGTAACGAATTGACAGCAACAGATTGGGGCTGGAAGCAACATCAGCGTGGCATTATGCCCAAATTTACAGAAAAGGATTTAATTCCGGAAGTATTGCTCAAAACTATTTGCTGCAGCTGTGAAACTGGATGTAACAGTTTAAAATGTGGCTGCCGAAAACATGGTTTAAAATGCACAAATTTATGCACTAATTGTCATGGTTCTGAAAATTGCTCCAATTTGACATGAATGTCGAGTAAAATAAATAAACTTTTTAACTAAAAAAAATTGCAGCAATCACATTTTTTTGATGAAATTGTACATAGTAATTAAAAAAAGGTTTTTTCAATTTTTGCATTTTCTAAGAATATTTCCTATAGTAATGTATATTTTTTTTTACACCATCAGAAAGTAGATATTTCAACGAACAAAAAGCCCCCAAACTTTTTGAAAAAAGCTGATATTTTGACGTCAGAATTTTCGATTGAAAATTAGGGTGTTTTTTTGATATTAAGTTAAAATGAAGCGAAAAAATAAATATTTTTAATCAAATAAATTACAGTGTATTTGGGACATAATAAGGTAAGTTTTCAGCAAATTTCGTAGAAAAAAAAATTTTTTTGAAAAAGATATAAATAAAAAACCAAAAACTTGGTTTTTTGAATTTTTCACCTAAATTTTGAGGTTATGTGAAAAAATTGCAAATACAAAAGTTGTAGATCTTTTTATTGCCTACAACTTTGCCATTTAACTTTTTTCCATAGGACTTGTAGTTTTGCCGGAAATCAAGATAAACCATTTTTTACCCTTAAAAGCTCACCCCCTCCCACTTCCCGAACTCGGATCGACCGTAATTTATGTTTCCTTTTATTTTGATCATATTCCCCTCCTTTTCTAATGGGTTTCATCCTACTGTAATTTTTTTTGGTTTCAAAAATTATCTACTCTGGTCTATTAATTTCGGAAGACACAAGAAATTTCAGTTTTCACAGTTTTCATAATTCAATTAGCTTTTTACAATCGGCCATACTTATAGAAGTGTTGAAAAATCTTACTTTATCATTTTATAATAACTGTCGAAAGTCTTTAAGCTAGAGTCCAGCTTCAAAATTTGACCGTTTAATGTTAAATTCTGGCTGTAAGCGCAAGCTCAATGCATTTGTCTACAAGCATTGCGGTCGCTCTTTCTCTATTTGTATGCTTGCTACGAGCTTCTTGTTAAAAGAGAAAGAAGTAATCTAAAAGAGAACGCAAGCTTGTGTTTGAAGTGTAACATATAAAAAGGACTACTGATTTGATCGCAGTGCTGCCTGACTTATTAAATTTCCAATAAATCATTTGTTTTATAAAATAAAAGACTATTTTTCAATTGTTTACCTGTAATTTGTATAGTAAATGTCAAATAAAAATAATTAAAAAAAATATTTGAATTTAAGTTGTTGAAAATCGTAAAAATAAAGAAACAGTACAAAAAATAAATTTAGATTTTTGTACCAATTTTTGTATATAAATACGTATTTTGACTACCAAGTAGTCGTCATCAGTATGGATTAGCTAATCGTAATTACTCTTAGTGTGTATGTTACTCGTTATTAATTTGGTGGCGGACTGTACGGTCATTGGAATTATATAAGGATCCGCAAAAGTTTGTTAGCGAATGAATATTTTGTTACTATGGACACGCCTCAATAAAAAATCATGCACATAGCGAATAAATATCATACAATGTTAAAATTTATGTGAAATCTCTTTGCTAATATTTTATTAGTCTATGATTGTGTGGTAAACTTTTGCAAAAGAACTATACAAACTATCATTATGCCATCGATAAATGTCGTTTATGTTTTTATTTCTCTTTCGTCTTTTCAAACTAAAACTTAGTATTTTTATAATATAAAAAGGTGTAGAAAATCGTTTTTCAACAGTTTTCCTTTATCGTTAAATAATAATCAATTCAATAATGATTTAACCATGAAATTTCTGAACACAATTTTCGTAAAACATTGATAATGATCGTGTATCTTTGGGGGCGTCCATAAATTACGTGAGGTGTTTTTTTAAATTTTCTGTCCCTCCCTATCCCCTTGGTGAGATGTCGTGAGGTTTTAGTCAACCCCCTTCCCCGTCCCCCAATCTCACGTGAGATTTTTCAGAATGTGGGTTTATTACGTAAACGCGTTAGATTGTTTATTGTAAAAAGAAAAAAACACTATCGACATTCAGTAGATATTAACGTCGAAGTATGAATGAAATAATTTTTTTCCGAACGAATTATAGTGAATAATCGTAATCATATTACCTTAACGCTTAAGATTAAATTTTAAACATGTACATACAATTTGGATTAAATTCAACAAAATAGTATAATATTTTTTTGTTTCAATCAGAAAAAAAAATTGCGTGATATTTGTCGAGACCCCCCCTCTCCCCAACGTGAGATTAGATGATATTTGACTCGACCCCCTCCCCCCCTTAATCATCTCACGTAATTTATGGACGCCCCCTTTTTTATTTTAGAAAATAATTTTAAGAATCGAATATTGTTTCTTCGAATAGTTAACCTAATTTTAATTGTTTATAAAGGTCATCCAACACTGACCATATTTTAAATGAATTTTAGCTTTATTTATCAGCATTTGAATCAAAATTATGTGTTCAGAAACATGATAGAAATTAAATTAAAAAATTTTTCAATTATAATTTGCTAAAACTTAAGTAGCATCACTAAACTAAAACCCAACTCACCAAATTTAGGCCTTAACATCCAAGCCAAGGCAATATGGTGGCTTTGAAATTTGATTCCCATTACCTCAAGCTCTCATTTATTTTCTTTCTTTTAAAAATCGTTTTACACGCCCATACAGTCATGCCATTTACACAAATTGAAATGTGTTAAAAACTTTCGCGCAGTGTATACAGTTTTAGCCACTTTACCTGAGCTTTTATAACATATAATGTGCAAAACTGTTCGAGTGCCAAGTAGTAGACTTGTTCCCCAGGAGTTCATAAGCATTCGATTATCAAAAATATTTTTTAAGTGGTCAACTTTCAAATTATGGTCAAAAATATCTAAATTTGTGTACCTGATAGTTTGAAACATGTAAAGCCTTCGATCAGAACCGTTTTTAACTTGTTTTCTAAGAAGCCTAAATACACTTGATAGGCAAAAATGTGGTCCATTTAGTTCATCAAGTTGGAAAAAAATTAATTTACACAAGTAAATTGTTGCAAATTGTATGACCGTTACCTTTCAAAATTTTTTTAGTAAAAATATATTCAACAAATGAAAAATCGTAAAGATCTTTGATAAGTAGTTTTTCAATAATGCTTATTTTAACAACCACTTTTCCTAAGATTCCAGATTACAAAATAATTAGTAGTAATTTCGTAATTTGTTTTATTGATTTTTTTATGGTTATCTATATACACTTTTAATATTGTTTTTATATTTTGTGTGTTTATGGCACAGCTTGTATATACGTCAGTGGCTCCTGTTTTTCTTCCTTAATTGAATAATGTAATCTTTGTATAGCGGTTGATACATGAAAAGAATTTTGACATAAATAGCAGTTTAGCGTGTTTTTCTTATCGTTTCTCTTACCTCAGTTATAAAAACGAGTGGATTGTCCTTAGAGATTCAATTCAAAATTTTTAACATTACTTTTTGAAAATCAACGTTTCCTAAGGTAGATAATATTTTGATTCAAGAAACCAGTAAGGAAAAATTTAGTGTTATCTTTTTATTAAGAGCTTGTATAGCGCATTTTTTCTGAGTGGACGACACATGACCGATTCCGCAGTTCAAAAAACAAATTAATTTAGCTAGTTGAAGCCTATATCATAAATACAAAATGGTAAATCAAGAAATCGTAATAAATGTTGGTTTTTTTTAGTCAATAAGTGTTTTTAAAAATACCATTTACATAAAATAACTTTTATCAATATTCCTCCACTTTTAAGCTTTCAATTCACACCAAAATTAAGAATTTTACACAAAAATGAAAAACTTTTTTGGTAAAAACATTGACTCTGATAGTTCTCCTAAACCCTAGTTCTAGTTCGCTTAAACCGTACTCGATATGAATTTTTCACAAAAGGCGTATAAAAAGATAATTAATTGATAAATAAAATTTCAAATTTTGTAGATCATCTTCATTTTTTCGGCATCGAAATACATCAAATAAAGTAATCATTCTTTGATATATCAAAGATTGGCTAAAATGGTAATTGATATTCTTGGATATGTCATTGCATTCGACTTTTTACTTAATCACTTCATATATTTCTTTATAGCTAACGTAATAACCTTAATAATAAACCTAATAAAAACACCACGAACGAACCGAAGAGACTAAAATAAGTGTTAGTGTAAGGTAAATGATAATAAAAGGACTAATGATGTAATAAAGAAATCCTTTTGTGAAGAAGGAAGAACGAATTAACAATATATACACATAATATAGCTTACCTAGATATGAGGATATCCACCAGCCATGGTGACATGGAATGGAGAATCATTACTGAATATGACACCTAAACATTTATTGTAATAGATATACTAACTTGGCAATACGTGTCTATATAGATATATATACTGTCTATGCTGGCTGTTCTATGGTACCTACCGACGAAGGCAATGACGACCAAAAAACGTCATTTTATTATGTTTATTATCTTCTCACTAAATAAAAATTTGTGCATTTAGGGTGTTTTTCAATTAAAAGTTAATTTTTTTTAAATTAAAAGATGGAAGGAAGTTTAAATTAAATGGGTCATTTTGTTAATCCCTACTAAAAGGATGCTGTCCATTACATGAGATCATGGCCACAAATTATCGAATTCGTTTTCAATTTTGAGACCTTTAAGGTGACCATTACTCCTACTAGCTGTTGTACTCCTACTCTTTTTAGAAGTATTATTTTTGAAGTGAAACTTTTGATGGGACACTAGCGTTTTGTCATGAGAGTTAACTCGTAGAGCTAACAAGCTAACAAACTGTTAAACTCCTTGTCTCTTTCTTATTACCATTTACTCCAGCAGAGTGAGAGAGGCCGTGGGACTTGATAACTGTACATATACCATTTATTTATTAAACAAGGATAGTTCAAACCTACTTACATTTAAATCTTATATGTCGATCTTTATTTATTAAATGTTATGAAAGTACATATACCATTATAAAGTACTGTACATATACCATTTATTTATTAAACAAGGATAGTTCAAACCTACTTACATTTAAATCTTATATGTCGATCTTTATTTATTAAATGTTATTAAAGTGAAACTTTTTATGGGACACTAGCGTTTTTATTAAACAAGGATAGTTCAAACCTACTTACATTTAAATCTTATACGTCGATCTTTATTTATTTATTAAATGTTATCTGTATATATTGTTTTCTGTATATTGTTTTTATTCTCTATTATTTGTTGTTATCTGTATATCTATTATTTGTTGTTATCTGTATATTGTTTTTATTCTCAGTTATTGTCAATGAAGATACAAAAAATGTATGCGTCAGTCCAAAACTAACAGCGTCAAAAGTGAAACTTTTTATGTAATTCAAAAACTGTCAATGAGTGTACAAAAAAATACATTGCAGCAAAGAAAAATTGACTGGAAATTATAATAAAAATGATTTATAATAAAAATCAAGAACAATCTACAGACTATCCCGAATTAATTACTACGGAAGTTTCACTTGTACGTATATGTATATAGTTTTATGTATATGTAAATAATAGTACGTACGAGTGAAACTTCCGTAGTAATTAATTCGGGATAGTCTGTAGATTTTTCTTGATTTTTATTATAAATCATTTTTATTATAATTTCCAGTCAATTTTTCTTTGCTGCAATGTATTTTTTTGTACACTCATTGACAGTTTTTGAATTACATAAAAAGTTTCACTTTTGACGCTGTTAGTTTTGGACTGACGCATACATTTTTGATGCGTTTTCTGATTTTTGATTTTTGATTAAGTTGTTTTTTTTTTTCCGTTTAATTTTTATAATTATATTAAGTATCAAATTCAGGTGGTAAAATAATCGAATATTATTAGCCCAAAAGAATCACGTGATTCACTCTCAACCAGTGTGCAGACCATCACGAAATTAGCCACTAGTAACATACACTATGTATAAGAGTAATTACAATAAGTTGATGATGAATTCATACTGATGATGATTATGTGGTACTCGAAATACCTATTTATATAATTAAAATTGGTATAGTAAATTAATATAGTAAATTGATATAGTAAATTCAATCAAGGGTAGAAATCCTTGACAGTACAAATGAAAGGACTTGCTTGCTATGAAGAATTCAAATTTCATAGTTAGAAAAGTAATTTTTAGAGAAATAAAAAATACATGAAGGATTTTATTTTAATACGTAGAAAAAATAAATAAAAAAGTTTCCACTTGGTCTAGTCCACTTAGTTAAGATAAAATTGAACATAAAGTTGGATATTTGCTCCAGAGGGCGTTCAGGCTTTTCAATCTGGCCTACGAAGTTGCGGGAATCAGCTATTTATTACATAAAAATTTAATTTCAATAATAAAATCACCCCATAGAAAACAATTTATAAAGTTTAAAAAAAGAAATATACCACCATTCAACAACACAATATGGTCTTTAAATCTACCTTACAACACTGAAACAAATGTGATTGTATAACTAACTATGTAGAAGTAGGAGTAGTGGTTCTATAGGGGGGTATGTAAAAAAGATGATGCTGATGAGAGCAGGTAGTTAGTTATACGTACGGTACACTACTTCAACTTTTACCATTCCCATTTCGACTGGTGATTACATTTAGAGAAAATAAAATTTAAATATATAAAGTTCACAAATTGCTTGTGCTTCGGTTACTACTTCTATACAGTGTGATCATTTCATTAGTATCCACCCTTAATAACTCTTGTCCTAATATGATTATCGTTTAAGCAGTGATGGATTTAGGCCTAGGCCCGTGAGGTCCGGGCCTAGGGCGGCAGAATTTGAAGGGAGGTAAAATTTATGAAATGCCAAAATTTTAGAGTCACAAACAAGTAAAGACAATCAATCAATTATAAAAATTGGTTCAGATTAGTATTTATAAAAAATTTTCGATAGAAAATATTATAATCCAATTCATTAATCTACTTCTCAATCTTCCAAGAAATTAATTACGACGACATAATTGACGTTTTTGCACGGACCAAAGCCAGAAAAAAGAAATTTTCAAATTGATTAATATTAAAAGAAATATGAATAATTTATCTGTCTAAAGTTTATATATATATTTATCTGTCTTGTTTATCAGTAATATTTAAAAAATTATATTTCAATAAATTAAGTTACTTTAAAATAAAAAACTGGATCAAAATTAATGAAATTCATTCTATCAAAAAGGGCGGCGCATCGAACGGGGCCTGGGGCGGCAGCAAGCCTAAATTCGTCACTGTGTTTAAGCGAAAACACGTCGATTTAGATATCGAGGGAGAAGTTCGAAAACGGTACCTATAGAAATTTAATCCCACCTTGCTATACATCATTTGAAAGGGCATAAAATTCTCTATTAACCAATATAAAAAGAATGAAATCGGTCGATTGGTTCTCAAGATAAACTACAATGAAGATAGAAGGTATCCACCCTCAATAATTCTTGACCTGATGTAATTATTGTTTTGAGTGGAAACACATCGATTTAGGTATCAATAGGAAAGTTCAAAAATGGTACTTAGAAAATTTTAGGATTCATTTGAAAGGGCATTAAATTCTCTGTTAAACCGTGTTAAAAAAAAAAAAATCAATCAATTGGTTCTTAAAATAGACTACCCAAAAAATTGAATTCTTCCTCCATCTTCTGCGTAGATTGTTAAGAACGAATCAATCGATTTTTGTTGTTGTCATGGTTAATAGAGAATTTAATTCCCTTTGGAATGAATGATGGCAAATTAGGGGGTGCCATTTGAAATTTCAAAGTTGGAGTGGCTAGGGGTGAAGGGATGAAACTTAAAATTCTCTATTTTGGAAGTACTTCCTCCACGGTATCTAAATCGACGTGTCAAGAGTTATTAAAGGTGGATACTTTTGAAATGATCACACTGCATATGCTTTGCTTGGGTGATGATGCTTGCTTTTTACCGGGTAATACAGTACACTATTTATATATTTGAAGAAGGTATAGGTAAGGTAGAAAACTGTCGACGGGCTAAATAGTATCCGCCTTCTTTACATCGGTAGAAAATATTCCCGAATAGTTTATATGTATATAATATAAAGCTCTTATTTAAAGGTATATTATTATATATTTCCTCGAAGGTAGATTTAACACATACAGACAGATTTAATGTTACAGAGAAAAGGTGGAACATTTTCTGAGCACACTATCCATCTTTCCCCATAAGTGGAATGGTCACTGTCAAATACATTGCTTTCTATAGATATACATACACAAAACCGTTAAGGTACTTTTTAAGAGGGTAAGTTGGAGGTGGGTTGTTTTAAAAACAAAAAATATAAAAAAAACACCTTACTTGCACACTGAAACAAAATCATACACTTCGTTTCGTTTTGACGTTTGACTTTTTCTTTTTACCGTTTTTTTTTGTGTGTATCTTTGTCACACTGATTGTAGATGGTATGTGATACCTTAAAGATAAAAAGATAATGCACATCCAAGACAAGAGATGTATAGTTAAAATAATAAAAACTAGATATTGTTTTTATTATGGGTGGACACTGTTTATAGATTTAAATGTTTTTTCATCATCGAATTCAATTTTTTTAAGGTTTTTAATTTTAAGCTAATTAAAAGCATTTTTGCAATATTTGGATTATACATCTTACAACGTAATTCATATTTCCAAAATTAAAAGTTCCTCCAAAAAGTAAGGAATTCGACTATTTTAAGCAATTGAAAAATAGCCGCCCATAAAATGTTATAGATTTTCTCAATTTTGCAAAGATCGTGTTACTTAAGAAATTTATTGTAAGTCAAAAAAATTATTGTTGATCCAGCATGGATAAAAACATTTTTTTTTGTAATTTTGACTCAAAACATAGATAATTTGAAGATACGGTTCCTTTGTACGAGGGTTAATATCCCGGAAGAATTTTATTAAAAAAGTCCAATTCCATCAACATAAAAATTCAACTATAACGTTAAGGATGAGTACTCTTCAAATATCTCCAGAATTGCTCGGAATTAAAAGCTTTTTACACATTCGCGATCCTACAATTTTCCACTTTGACCCACAAAGTTCAAAAATATGATCAATTTTATGCTTCGACATCATTGTTCAAAAATGTATGCGAAGGTCATATTTATTACCAATTAATCAAAAATAAAAATAAATAAATTTGCTTAAAATTGGGAATACAATTTTTTTTTTTGTGATTATCACGATTTTTAAAGAAGGATGTCCAATTGTCCACCTTGAGAAATTTAAAGAAAATTAGGAAATTTTTTAATTTCCGATATGCATCAATAACCAACCCTTTTCTAATACAGTAATTTTGGCCAACAAGATTTAAAAATCGAGTCCATTTGACGCTTCGACGTGTAATTTAAGAAATTGTTCAAAATTTTATGCGAAGGTCAATATTTATTACCCATAAATCAAAAATAAAAGTAAACTGTTCTTGCTAAATAATTCAGGCAAGCGTAAAATATTTTGTAATGAGTCCGATATTCGAAATCAAAATTTCCAACGTGTTTTTATGTCTTGGTCAGAATAAGGCATTAAGAGCAATTTGGGTAATTTTTTTTCCCGATTGACAATTCGCGAACAAAAAATGGTATCGATTTCGGTGAGATGAAGATCGAAGCGTATTAACGGTAATATGATCCGAAAAGAATTTTATTTCAGAAACACTCGGTCGAGTTGTTTCTATAACTCTTTATTATATTGGAATGTTATTCGTGTGGACCACAAGGCACAAGGGTCGCACTAGACCCACCCCACGCTTGTTTTGTTATAGAATTATCAAGCGATATGCTTAAAGGTGTTCAATTAACAATGTAAGCAATGAACAGGTACAAAAATATTAATTGTATATGAACTACTTAAACGATAAATGAAATGTCTAAAGTTTCTAAAATAAAAAATACTTTAAAAATAAATAAATAATTTGTTAATACAATTTTAACTGTAATTACAATTAATTGAAATACTTGAAAATGTACGTGCAAACAACCGTATACTGTAATTTAACTGTAATTTTATAAATAAGGGTTATACACACGTTTCACATTCCATTTAGTACGTATACTTTTTTTTTTATTCTCCACAAAACTGCTTAATAAAAACAAATTTTTCCTTAATTGAAATTTGTTCGTAATAATATTTTAAAATAGGCACCAACTGTTTTTAATGTGTAATTTGGGAAGTGATAGTGAAACGAATGGATGATTTTCTGTAACAACATCAGGATAAAACATCAGGATCATTCATCTCATACCCATATACAGTTATCCACCTTTTATACCATTGATAGATACTTCACTGAGTCAGAGGGTGCAAGGAAGGAGATGAGAGTTTGATAATGATTTGAAGTTTTTATACACATAAAATGAATAGTTGTGTCGGTAAAAGGTTGGGAATCGGGGTGTGAGTTTTTAAAAGGATGGAAAGACATTTTAATTCTATCAAATATAACTTTTTAGTTACGTCAGTCAGAGGTGTTGGCGCCACTGTAGAGTTTCATCATACTTACCAAGCAAATAACTACCATTCATTCAAACCATCATTTTAAAATACACGATGTATTTATTTTCTCATACCCATGTATACATCTTTGGGTGAACAACTGATGCTGTCAGGGAAAAAACTCTTCACTGTGTATTTACTTTCTGACGGAAAGTTATTGTTTTCAACGCGAAAATTCAGATGAAACTTCGCATGTTTAAAGGAACACAGACTAGGTCGGGTGTACATTGATACAAAATTTATGTAAAGATTTTATTAGGCACATTTTTTCAACTCGATTGGTCTAAACTTTTATAGCTATCCAATAGAATTTAGCCCAACTTTCGTAACATTTCAAGATGATGTCGTCACGTGTTTTAACTGATTTACTCTCTGAATTTCTTTTTTTAAATTCCACGCATAAAGAAGTTTTACTTCAAAAATGTATTAGTATATGCCCGTTAGTTTGTTCAATTTTTTGCTGTGCGATAATTTCGACAAAAATAATGTAATAATTTGAGATTTTAACTGAAGACGGAGCTTTCTGAAAATCAGATTTTATTAGATTTGTTATTCAATTTCGTCGTGGAAACGACAGATTTTAAGAGAAAGGAAAACACAAAAATTCTCTGTTTACATTAACAAAGTGAAAATATCGATTTCGATTACTTAGATCGTCGCATGGGTCTCAGCTCTAGCACGACTCATCCATGCATCGCCATCCTTTCTGCCATGTTTAGGTATTCACCAAAGATTTTTGAAATTATCCCATCAGCATCTTGATTTTCAGAAATAAATACAATCAATAGGCATGTTGACTGTGTTTTTTTATCACTTCAGGTGAAGAATTATCACTGCACCGACAGAAAAATTTGGATTTTTAAAAATCTTTAGAAGTACGAAAAATTAAATTTTTATTAAACAAAGAGGAATATATAGGTTAGTGACGTCATTGTCCGATATCACCATAGAGACACATATAAAACTTTGTTTTGCTGAAGGAGATAGGAAACAGTCTTTGAATGCTTATAACTTCTTCGTTTTTTTAATCAAGATTAATTTTATTTTCAAATTTTGTCATGGTATCAAGTCTAGTTTTACATTTTTATGCGTAGTATAGCAATTTTGACATCAGGCAACTACGGGATTGTTCCATTATATACTGGAAACATATTAGGAAAAATTATGTCTAAATTGCTTAAGCTTAACCTTCTTCTTTTAATTTTTAAAAAAATTGTAGAGTTTTCGAAATGATCGATTCAGGAGAATGAATAATTTCGTTGGCTTTAGAACGAAATTCTTAATCGAAAACAAAAAGAAGCTTTGGATAAAGTTACTAAAAGTCAAAAACTTGTATCTAAATATTCAAAATTTGGACCAATATTTTTTGTTTATCATTTTATTTAAAATTAATATTCGCTGAAATAATTAGCCACAAATCAAAAAATTGATTATACTGACCACCTCTTTATATAAAATTTGTCTCAAATATATCAATATATAATAATTTACCTAATCAGGAAAGTATTGGCGTGATCCCTAACGTTCATACTCTTCATGATTTGTATGTGTTTGTATTTGAGAGATGAGTTGTATGTTACTACTTTGTTACCCTTTTTCCTGAAGTGTAGTGTTCATCTTCAAGAGCCTTGCTTTATTTTTGCTTTTCTGTTGATATTTTTATTTTCATTTAGTTTTTTTGTTGTTGTGTTGTTTTGTTTTTGAATTTTCCTTTTACCTTCTGTTGTGTAATATTCTAACTACTATACACACTAACGATCATACTTTTACCTCATACTACCTAAATACGTGTTGTTGTAGTGCTTGTATTCGATGAGAGAGTCTTTTCTGTTTCTACAAAACTCTCTTTTCGAATAAAACTCATACAACTTAACGAGATTATCATTTGTGTTGTTTTTTTTTGTATATAATTTATGTTTTCATTGAACTGAATTTATTTACTCATTTTTATTAATTGTTGTATAATTTATTTATCTAATTATGAAACGGTTATTATTTTCTTCCGCCTACATTGGCAAGCTAGGAAAGGTGAGGTAGGAAAGTTTATCAAATTTTTCTCGTAGCATTTTGTATCATTTTACTTCAATCCCTCTTGCAAAGATTTCGAACAGTCTAAAACTCTTTCAGCTTTAATTACACTAAATCATAAAAGCGTTAAATATTCTTTAGTTTTGAAAATCATAACCTCTACATAATTTTATATAGATTTATTCTTTAATACATTGGCTAATTGAAAATAAATTGATTACGTGATAATTGAATGACGTTTGAGAGTGAAAATATTAGAGTACAAAAATAATCTAAATAATTAAATTCATTTGAACTAATTTCACTATATTTCTATCACATTTTTTAATTTCCTGAGTACGACTTACATATATTAAACTAACGAAAATGTACGAACAAGCCCGAAAATCCCGACTTTAATATTTTTTTGCTTACATCTTTACTCTCGTGATGAAAGATATTCTCACAATTTCTGAAGGACTTGGAAAAAAACTGTAGATAGGTTCAAAAATCTGAAAAATGCATAATTTGAAAATAGATAAAATTACAAATCTAACTGATTGACTTAATTATTTAAATTAATTTTGTTATGATGACGGAAATCGAAACCGCAAGTTAAGGTAAACCATGTTTGGAAATTGGTACGATTGGCACAATAAGTTGGCAAGACACACTTTTGAGTGGATATGGCGTTTAAATAAACAATAGTTGGTCGGGTTACATTTTTTGGTATCACGTCAATAACAGATATTGCACCGTACCCTAGGAAATTAAAACTGTTTTCATTCGAAAAAAAGAATTCTCTGTAAGAATAATTAAAGATGTACACTCACTGTCAAAAAAAGTGCCACAGTTAAAACATTCTAAACGTACTCATCATATGTTATGTTATAATAGTAACACTTAGAATGTTTTAAAACGAGCATTTTTTGTGACATTGAGTATACAATTAACCACCGGCTAATTGATTTTGATCTTTGGTAACTTCTGATTACTGTTCATAGATGGCATAATTTTAAGATTTGTTTATATTTTTATTATAATAGTTTTTTATACACACGTTGATATTTCAATTTTCTAATTATGAAATTTTAATTATTCATAC
Source organism: Chrysoperla carnea (assembly GCF_905475395.1). Classification (NCBI taxonomy): domain Eukaryota; kingdom Metazoa; phylum Arthropoda; class Insecta; order Neuroptera; family Chrysopidae; genus Chrysoperla; species Chrysoperla carnea. Next base: position 125,808,980 of record NC_058337.1, on the reverse strand, counting down.
TATAATTAATTAAAAACACAGTTATCCCAAAGTTTTTAGTTTTTGCTTCCGTTGACAGTCCCCCATGACTATCTTTTTTTTAATGTAAGTTTCAAAATTTCAGTTCAATGATTTTTCATTTTTCTTGTTTAATATACAAAAATAGTTTTCTATATATTTCCCTACCTATTACAGCACACAAACACTATATCCTATACCATGGAGATATATAGTTACTCATTAGGCGGACTTTGGTAACATTAATTATAGCTAATTAAAAGAAGTGGCGCTGCTTTGGCAGCTTAAGCAAATGCGAGAATATCTGAATGTTAGAAACAACTATATATATGTTTGGTAGAAGAACCTTGTAACAATCTAACACGGTGTACTCAGATGATGAAAGCACTGTTTGGGTAAAAAAGTAAAGCACACTTTACCCTCTCGTTCTCCTTTTCTACCACTTTTTCACTCATTTATATGTCTGGAGTAGTATTTATACATACTTCTTTTTGTATATTCATCATCTTCGTTTAAATTGATTCATTATGTAATATTTGTTTAATGTAAGATGAAGATGGAAAATTGGAGAGATTTTTCACACTTTTTTTTTATTAGAATTTTTTTTGTTTTTCCTATTTGTTTTGTATTTTTTCAATGTTTAATCACAATTATATCTTTCATATTCGGTATGTGTACTTTTAATTACCTAGAAAAATTGTTATGGTAGAAAAATTATACCGTTATGTTTACTTTATTCATCAAACTTACTCGATGGCTACGGATAATTAAGAATATTCAATCCAGATTTTCATATCTTAAGGTGATTGTAAACCTATAGTATGGTAAAAAAGTTTTGGTATATTGCACGGTACATACATATAAACCAAATACATGTTTTGCAGTCAAGTAATGAGTTTTTTTTGGCTTTAAAATACCACGCAACTACAAAAATATATAATGTCTTGTGTGTAAGTGATGTTTATAAATTTGATAATATAGATATCGCTCTTCAATACTCTAACTATAGTCATTTCTGTTCATCAAATTATGGATCTTCGAATTTTAATAATTAAATTAGAATTTTGTTTTTATATCATCGGCAACTTTATATTTTTATGGTATTATTATTTCCCTGAAACCTCTACAACTTTGTAAACGTGTTTATGAAACATCTTGTATATCTGTCTTATACTTTGTACCATATATGAATGAATTGTCTCAATAAAAAGTTATCAAACAAATAAATTTACCATCACCTTAAAGATAAATGAAAATAAGTTGTATCTATGTGTACACTGTACATACACACTCAACAAAAATAATAAATTATTTCATTTTGTCTATTTACCAAAGATGAGTTTTGATGTTAAATTAGATATTTTCTGACCAATTTAAACAGAATAAAATGGTCCCAAGAGTGTCGTATGTGTGTTAATAGTAAAATCAAGTGATATGCTTTTCATATGTATCAAGTGTATATAAATATATATTTACTATAACCGCTTTGTACGATCATACATACTTACATTATTATACTTGGTGTTTCAGATCACACGTAAATATTTCATTGAATAAAACTTTTATAGGAAAAAATTATTTGAATAAATTTTTAGAGGTGTAACTTCTTTATTCACAAAAGAAATACCGAGAGTCAATCGGGATAAAAACATAACATCATCACCTTATAGTGTTACTGAAACTTGTGCTAAATTCTATTGGATAACTGTAAAATTATAAACCAATCGAATTATTTTGGCTTCATCTTGACGAATGTTTGCTGTTAGGTGCTCCAACGCTGTAGGTTTGTTGATATAGGCACGATTTAAAAAAAAACCCTTGAACAATAAGAATTCCAGTAGCGTACTCTTGGCAGAATGCACTGACAATAATACACACACCTTACTCTATGTTCAATACTTACAGTTTTCTCGAACTTCTGCATAATTATTCGAATTTTACGCTCATTATAAAGATTAAATTGTCCATAATCTTCCAGTAAAAATCTGTAGACAGTTCTTACACAATTGTTATTTTAGCCTGGTTAAATGATAGCAAATTTAAATTTTTACAGTCATTGACATATATTAAATATTAATAAAGGTGTACGTTTGTCCTGGAACACCTGGTACATAGTTGGTTAAATACATATATAGAGATTTAGAATGGACCACTTAAACTTACAATCTTTTCTTAATGTCATCACAAATGGTACTAAAAATGATGTTGATAAATAAGTTTTTTGTTAAACAATAAACATACAATTAATTTATTTAGGTACGATGAATCACGGATTGATTTAACAAATTTTAATTGGATAAAATGATCAAAAACCAGCTTAAGAATTTTCGAGATCATCCGACAACCAGATCTCAAAATCGTTGGTCCAATGTACACAAATATAAAATTATTTAATTCTCGGTTGCTGTTATTAAAATGGAAGCAATTATCATGAGCAAGGTAGCAGAAAGTATGTTTTAATGCAATTTTAATCTGATCTTTGCAATTTTTATATTGAAATTCTAAAAATTTTTCGATTAGTATTAAATAAAAGAAATTTACATTATTTAACTTTTTACCATTTATGTGAATGGATATTAGTACCTATTCGTTGTGTGCGTAGTCATGGTAGGGACAATAAAATCGATGCCAGCGCTTCCAGTGAAAAATTTTGGCGTTAAAGGGGGCTGTTATTACTAATTTGCAGTTCTTTACATGTTAATGTTATAGAAATGTCAAATTAAAATTATTGTAAAACACGAATTAGTTAAACTTAATGCATTAAAAATTGTGAAAATAAGAAATCAAATTGCACAAATATTATTTTTCAAATGTAAATTATCATAATTATTTATTTAAATTTGTGAGACAATTATATTAAATTTTCAATGTAATTCTTAAATGCAATCCATACAATTATATATGCATCCATACAATTCTATAATTAAAGTAGTGTATCGTTACCATGGAAACGAAACTCACGCACGGAGCATTGACAATTGGAAGTAGCAAGCCGCCAACTGGCGATAGTAATTCGCACTATGATAATTGGAGCAGGACATGGGGCCGTTTTCAGTAGTTCCAATTTAGACTACCAAACGGCCATAACTTGTACTTACGATTTTTCAACTGGTTCAACTAATTAACACATGAAGTAGACTGCATTTTCAGCAGTTACAATATTAGATAGTATATTGGATATTAAATAGCACTTATATAATAAATGCGGTAAATTGGCAATTACACACGAGCGCGTAATGAACAAGAAATTAATTTTTGCTCGACGATGTAAAATTTTTCAATATTTTGTTTATCTCAACTTGCAGATAATTGAACAGTCCTGGTTGTTGCTAAAAAAATATTTACGGTATAAAACAATGACGCACAATAGACAAGACAGACCACTCGAATCAAAGACAAGAAAAAAGTAATAATGCTTAAAATTTCTATCTCCAACTCTGAATGAAAAGGTCTCCAGAGGTAAATATCCTACGAACGGATCATAAATGACAAATGTTATATGAAGCCATCATAGCTATCCAAACAACCAACCACATATATACTACAGTAATTCTATTTTATATACAATTTTCTTTCTTCAAAACAACAATAGCTTTATTTTCTCAGGATATCAAAGCTACATACATGTATACACTTACATACATATGAGGTACCTACTCTCAATTTTGAAGAATTTACCGTATCAAATTTGTACAGCATGTTTCAGTATATAAAAGTCATACTTGTTTTTAAATTGTTTATGCAATAGAATCTTCGTACCAAGCCATTTGTTATGTTCACTTTGATGTGAATTTTTCGTAGTTGTCTGTGGAGGCTTACGGTTTATAGCCAAGTATAAAATTATATTAAATTTTGGAAAATAATTCTCAAATTATTTTCTAATAAAACTCGTACATAAAATATAGAAGTTGTATGTTTTTTTATTTTATTTTTATTCGAAAGATTATTAAAAATTACTGGAAAAAGAAAGATTACTAAAAATTTTTGAATTAATTTTTCATTTTATATTACAATTGAAAATGGTCTTTCCAAACTATAAAATCAAACGGCAGGGACGTCAACAACTCGCTTTGCCGCCATCTAACGAAGAAAAGATAAAATACGATGAATAATGATAAATTGTTTGTCTCTCAGCCGACTTTCACCACATTAGAAGGCAAATTTCCATAGAAATTTATTCAAAAATATAACTATTTTTTATTAATAGTTAATAAAAAAACTATTAATTGAAAAAAAAAATTACTTAAATATACATTACATGAACTAATCTTTCATTAATATCTGAATTTGTGATTTGTCTTAAATATCATGATAGAAGAAGAGATTAAGCCCCAAAAAACCGCTCTACCGTAATCCATCGATCAAGAGAGGTTTTTTTTTCCGAAAAATTGTGATAATCTGAAATATTTTTAATATCTTTGGCTAAAAATAAAAAAAGAAGTAGGTTTGATAACCTATTACTCATAACTTAAACCAAATATCAACCTTAGAGTCGAAAAGAACAGGCACCTACGTATCCAAATCGGACTTACGGCGTCAATCGATCGTGGTTTTTTTGCGAATTTTTTGGAACGTAAATATAAAACTCATCGTATCTAGAATTGTTTTCTTCTATAACAACGTATTTTTAGTTCATCCGTTTCTCAGGGTAATTGTATTATTTAAAGTTTTCACTTCTGTTCAGAGTATTCATGACTGTCTCCGATTATTTTTTACCTGATGACCAATTTTATTCCATTTTAATTTTACTCATTTTTTGTCGTATTTTTCAAATTTAAGGTAAATTTTCAAGTATTAAAATTTTACTAAATTAACAAATGTTTCGCTTGTATTCTACGGTAATCTCAAATCGGTATGTGTTGTAAAATACCTTTTAGGCCAACTTTGAATACTTAGCAATACGTTTTAATTAGTGAATAGACTATCATGAAACACAATGTATTACATAAAACATATATAAAACATCGTTCTCTTTCTACCATACAAGACCATTCTTAAAATATCTTAACACTTTTTGGACCATATAATGTGTATATGTATACATGTGAGTGTCGTCATAATATGATTAGTTTTATCCATTTTACTGTAACCAAAAACCATCTTTTCCCATTTCACATATATATGAGAGTTTGATAAGAAAATGACGACATATGTAGTATACACATATAGAACATCTAAACAAAAACATCAGTGCCCCCAAGCGGATTGTGAACAAAGTAAAATAGTACTACGGTATATATATATATAGTTTCTTATCAGTTATATTAAATCAACACCTTTATCTTATACACCGCATTATATACACTAAAGAAGAAGTCCTTTAACTGTCTTTACTTGGTGTGTTATCATATATTATTATATAATATGTAGTACCCCCAACCCTCATCCCATATCCATCTTGTCAATTTTATTCTCTCACCTATAGTATGTTTGTAACAAATACATCCTTTTTTCTTTGATAACTAGTCAACGTCCCCATTTTTTTACGTTATTGTAACTTAAATCTGTGTTTATCACGAAAATATATTGTAAGATTTGGATTATGATGACTATAAAAATTTGATAAATCTTTTTCTTGTTATTTAAACAAAGAATGGAAAGTTTTGTCCGTAAATTGCAATTCTATTATATTTATACAGACTTATATTCACCAATCCAACATTACAAAACCTTGTTCTTAATCTCTTCGCTACTTTGGAAGTAAAAAAATAAGAAATTTTTGTTGGTGTAATCATATCCAAAAAAAAAAAGAACGAGAGATATCGAACACCCGGTACCAACTACGTTATTAATGTAGCGCTTACTTTTTTTATTCACAAGATATTTTTCTGAAAATTTAAGGTATTAATTTTAGAAGTCAAATATTTGTTTGTTTCTTTAAAGAATTTATTTTTATATGGCTACTTTTAGTTTTTACTGTATGAACTAATTCTAGTATTAGTTTAAAAAAGGCATACTTCTTATTTAGTAGTCAACCCAATATGCGCGTACATTACCCATCCAATTGATTAGGATATTTAATATGATATAACATAAAATTTACTTGTACTTACTTTAAATTATCTCTATTTTGTTTAAACATCTGATAACTCACAACTCATTTTTTTGAATGAAAAAACATACATTTTGGCCAAAAAATACAAATTGACGGATTGTAAAATGTTTTTGCATATTCTCAAAATTCATGGCAAGCTGAATCGATTAAAAAAGTTTTAGTTTCCTAGGTAACCTACATGTCCGATATTGGTATCCGATGCACTTTTTGTGGTTTTACCTCCTAACCAGAAAGCAAACCGTAACGTGCGATAAGGAATATAATTCCAAAATGTTACTGATGACAAAACAAAATAAAATGTATTGGTCGTTGGACCTATGACAGAAGTGAAACTCCACTGGCTTTATTTTAACTCAAAATTTATATAAATTAACAAGTGAAAACAAACAATTGACTGAGTTAATTGTTGAAATACCATGCGAAGTCAGTGTTGATTTCTTTATCACATTACACATACAAACATATGACACATACATAACTGATAATCAAGTATAGTACATATTATAAAACTTCCGCCTAATTGGCGCCCTCAAGGTTAAACAGTGATGTTTACGAAAAAATGTTTCAAACAAAAGTTGTTTAATTTTTGATAAGGAACATTTTTTACATTTAAACTTTTGTTCTATCTCTAACGGTTTACAAGATGGATCCTACGGACCCAAGACCCAATTGACCTATGATGCTCATTTACGAACTTGACATCACTTTTTACGTCCTGAGTACGCTGTAAAAATTTCAGCTCGATATCTTTTTTCGTTTTTGAGTTATCGTGTCCACAGACGGACGGACGGACAACCGGAAATGGACTAGTTAGGTGATTTTATGAACACCTAGGACAAAATTTTTTTCCTAGCATCATTATTTTTAAGCATTACAAACTTGGGACTAAACTTAATATACTATGTATATTTCATATATACATGGTATAAAAATATTTATTATTGATTATGTAGATGACAATAATTTGCCATCTGTGAATGGAAAATAGAACTAATGTAAAATTTTAATATACAAGGGCTATCTGAGAATGAGAAATAAAACTATTAATAATTTTATAACACGAGCGCTACCTGTGTAAGGGAAATAACACGAATGATGCTAGATGCTATAAATTTCCAGATAAAACTTTTTCATACTGTAAAATTGCAGTGTAATGTCCGATCAACCTTAAAACTGCCGATAAAAAATAAAAGTTGAATTGTATCTTACTTTTTAACTTACTCTTCTCTCCGTAAATTCCAGAAAATGAATACTGTCTGTGTTTGCAAATAAAGTGAAATATTTATATTCCAAAATTTAATTCAATCATTGTTTTAAATTAACATAATAAATTTGTTACAAATTTAGTTCAAACACATAAAAAAGTAAAAGTTTTTGTTTTGTTTTGTTTTGTTATTATTTAGTGTGTCCTTTATAAAGCACACACAATATTGTTCGGACTAATTCACTGACACACTACAATAAATAATCTAACTCCCATAAATATTTGGATAGTGGAAATAAATCAAAAATAAAAATTTGAAAACAAAACTATTTCATTTTGAGGGTAAAAAGATATACACACAACAAGAAGTTTTTTTTTTTAGGACAAACGAAACTTTTCGTTCAAGTTATTAATCACTTTGAATGAAATGTTGTTAGGTTTATTTTTGTATTTTCTTTATTTTTTTTTTTAATACTGTGTGCTATATGGATAACAGCAACTCTATTTGTGACATATAATAATGGAGGGTATATATGTGGGACAGGTCTACCATTAAAGACGCTTTATTATCATAAGTCTAGAGAGATGGAAATAAGAATCAGTCAAAATTTATCATAATCCATTACCTTTTTACGGAGAGAAATACATTCCCGTTAAAACATGACCCTTAAGGTTGGATTAAACTGTAATTCATAATCCATTCACCATTTTCCATGGTCCGTAATACATATTTTTATACAGTCATGTTGACTGAAAAATAAGCAAACACTTTTAATTTGCTGAGACTTTAAATCTCGGTAAGAAACCGAAAATAGTTATAATTTTGAAATGTGTGCCTCCATGGCTATAAAATAAAAAGGATATTAAGGACTTTATTATCCTGATAATTTATTTATCCATTTCTTTGCTAATGTAAACTCTATCTATATGTATAAAAATGCTATGTTTGTTTGTGTATGCTTCAAAAACTAAAAATTTCTGCATTGATTGAGCTTAAATTTTGACACGATATATTACCCACTTCAAGGATTATTTTAATATATTCTTAACCCCGGGGGTAGAAGTATTGATGAAACAATCAAATATACCTAAGTGGAGTGTCAAAGAAGGGCAAGACGTCTACATTACAAAACTGTAACCCCGACGCAAGGAAATAAAGGGGTTGGAAGTGGGTATGAACAATCGCATATTTCCAAACATATCCAAGTGGGGTTTTAAAGGAGACGACGTGTACGTTATAAACCTATAACCTTTGACGCATGGAGTGGAAGTGAGGATTAACAAACGGTTATTTAAAAAAAAAAAATCAAGTGAGGTATCAAATAGAAGGGCAAGATCTGTACATTAAAAAACTGTCAGTAACATGAAAATCAGTTCAGTTGCTTAAAGTTTTTAACCTCTTTTCTCGGGGTGTATTAAATTTTATAAAATTTATAAGCTGGTAACATTCTCTTCCATTTCCATGCAACCAAAATTACAGCTAGTTATTCATAAAATAAATAATGAAATAAAGAATTTGATTTTTTTTATTAATGAGCTTTAAAGCCAAGAAATATTAAAAATTCTCTACGGTAATTTTTCGTTGGGATATCTTGGGTATTTACCAAAATTAATCCTTATAAAATTATGAAAAGCGAAAAATTTCCCTAACCCATTTCAACTGGAAATTTAAAATTTTTAATTTTATTAAAATTATAATAATAGTCCGTGTTTGACTATTAAGCTGTCAAATACATAAATGCTGGTGAAAATAGTAGTCCTCTGACAAACGTTGGAAAAGCTTTTTATATATGTATCTCATGTGAGGGTATATAAGGTACTATACATACTTATCTGTTACGGTTGTTATTTCAACGGCTACTTTAGGGGGTAAAAGTCAGTTTTTTCCAAGTTAAACGACAAAAATTTATAGGGAAAGGCAATCATTCGAAAACTATTTCTACTATCTCTATATAATTTATGAAAATTGTTTAAAAAATAGTAATTTTCTAAAATTATAAACCAATTTTCATAAGAGTTAGGCTTAAAAATTTTGTTCTATTTTATTAAGCTTTAATCAAGAAAATTTTTATTTTTATTTCACGAATGATTTCAAAATAGGTTTTATTTTGAATTTATTGAATTGTATGAATTTTTATTAAACGCAAGTTTCTTCCAAATTAAAAATTTCTTTATCAAATGAAAACAAGCAATTGATTGAGTTAATTGTTGAAATACCCTGTACAGAAAGTATTGAATGACAGGGTTTGCATTATTTTTAATAAATTAGAAAATATTTTCAAAATCAACACAATTATCGGTCGCCATTTGTTTGGTTTTCGAAAACTTCTTTTAAAATTTTAAAGAAAATGGATACCGAAGTTTTGTCCTAATTCGCTGCCTCACGGGTACATAGTTATGTTTTTGAAAAAATATTTCAAACAAAAGTTGTTTATTTTTTTAAAAGGAAAATTTTTTCATTTAAACTTCTATTCTATCACTAACGGCCTACAAGATGGAAAGACCCAATAGGGCTTTTCATTTTAAAATCACGATTCACTTTTGTTTCGTACTAAATGATTTATAACCAATGTGATAAAATGAATAACAAATATCTTCTATCTTAGTCTTACTTATTGCTGTCAGTACGAAAAAATAAGCCCTGCACTTGCGCTTATAACATGATGAAAAGGCCTATTGGCCTATGTTGCTCATTTACGAACTCAAGGTCACTTTTTACGTCCCGAGCATGCTATACAAATTTCAGCTAGATATCTCTCTTCTTTTTTAAGTTTTTAAGTATTGACAGACAAATGGAAATGTACTAATTAAGTGATTTTATGAGCACCAATATAAAAATTTTGTACGTATTATCAATTTTTTGAAGCGCACACTTAGGACTACAACAAATTAGTATACCTTGATGTATATTTTATATGCAGGGTTTAAAAATTCTGTTGAAGAGAATAAAGGCAGTAATAAAATACGAAAAAAGTTTGCAATGCGTAGAAAGTTGCAGCTAATAATGAATATGAATACAAATTCTATGTAATGGGTATGAATTTCTTCTCTAATTCCACTTCAATCCGAAAATTCAGGTTTAAGTTTGAAAATGAATTTATTAAAAATAATTAAGTATCATTTTTACTTATCAACTACAATTATTACAAAGTAACGAAAAATTCGTTAAAATTAAAATAAAGTTCCCATGCATAACTTTACAACTCTAGAGAAAAAAAAGTTCGAAATATTGAAATGAATGAAAATTAGGATGAGATAGATAGAAAAGAAAAAAACTAAATAGTTTTCACTATGAAACATATACATACATGTTTCTACACCATAGTACGCCTCCGGTGAATACTATTATGTTGTGCGCGCAGATGTTTATATGTCTAAGTTGCCGGAATCAGAAAACATACAAGTCCATCGTGGTGTCACCATATATATACAAATTTAGTTATTGTGCGATGTTTACACGTTGAACACTTTTCGTGGGGGATAACAAGCGATGGTACTTCAAACTATGTTTACAACTAACTTTGATACAACATATTCATATAAACTATGGAACTTGGCGAAAGTTTGGAATGCTTATCAACATTGTGAGTGTTTGGAAACCAATATTTTTTTACTAGTACCGTAGAAGATGTTACCACGAAAGGAAATCGCTCGCATTTTGCTAAAACCTCATGGCATGTATTTCTTAGGTGTCAAATATCATTAGTAACGCATAATTCAGTTGCCCAAATTTGTTAATAAACAATAAATTTTAATTTCAATGAAACGATCAATGTAAAAGTTAGCTTAAAAAAGTAGTAATTAGGCCACTTGTGTGACTTAAATGTTAAGTGTTTGTCAAATAATCGAAATCAATTATACATGTATAACGTATACGTAATTCAAGTTTCTTATTTATTAATTTTGTACGTCAACTTTAACATTAACCGTTCCATTGAATTAACAATTTATTGTTTATTAACAAATATAAACATTTGCGCCACTAACTCATGCGTTACTAATGATATTTGACACCTAAGAAACACATTTCATGAGGTTTCTTTCATTTTTCTTTATTTTTAACATCTTTAACCGTACTATAACCGTGTGTTCCCGTTTTCTATACAAGCATTGAATTCACCAAACAAGTTTTAAAGTTAACACACAAAAGTTTAAGTCCGTTATATACATATCCAGGTGGGATTTAACCAGGTGTATGTGATAGTACACGCCTACAATATATAATACACAACGCCCACGTATTTACCTGTGTACTAACCTGTTTGTAGGTGGAGCATATTATATACGCTTTCCCTACCTGAGTTGATTTTCCCTCGATTATAACTTTTATTCACATTGTGTTTGTATATTGTTACAGTTCCATTAATTCCAACCCCAATTCCATCAACAATAAGTGTACCGGAAAATGGGTCTCAAATACAAGCGAAAAACTTGGAAATTTTTCGTCTGGATAACGGAAAAAGTCATGGATTCGTTGAGAATGGACCATTTGTATGTTCTCAATGTAGTTTATCGTTTAATTCACGCGACGAATATGAAAAACATGAATTACTCCATCCACCCCAATCGCAAGTGGTAAGTTGAATTTATCTTAGGAAATTTTCTTTGAGAAATTCGAAGTTCTAGTTTCACTAAGAGTAATTTTTAATTTTCTTAAAAAACGTCAATCATAATCGAAAGACTTTGATGTTTCAAATTTGTACAAAAAATTTAGTAAACAAGCATAAACAAGAAATAAATAAGTTAATATTGGCAAAAAATAAAATAAAAATTCGTTGAGTAGAAAAAATTACAAATTATGCCTAGAACAAGTATGACCCAGTTGGTTATGGCACTTGACATGCATCCAAAACAACCAGGTTCGAATCTTGGATTGTGTGAATTTTTGTCAATTTTCAATTCTTTTCAAGTTGTGTGACTAAATAAAAAAAACAAAGTTAAGTCCTTTGAAAATAATTCATATAAGAATCAAAACCGCCGTAATATGAATTTTGAGTTCAACGCAAAGTTTATTTAGCATCTTAGTAAGTCACTGCAGACATTTTATGAAATTGGGACTTTTTATAAATCGATTTATAAAATGCCACTAAAAAATTTCTTAAGAATTGACGACGATATATTTTTGCTTAAATTAATTTGGTTTATTTCTTTCTTTACAGAGTTGTAAAATTTGCAACAAAAGTTTTGCAAATGTTTATCGCCTACAACGACACATGATCAGCCATGATGAAAGCACAATGCTTAGGAAATTTAAGTGCGACCAATGTGAAAAAGCTTTCAAGTTTAAACATCATTTAAAGGTACCTTTTCGCTTAAGTTTAATAATTTTTTTCTATAATAAAAGTACATATTTTTGTTATAGGAACATATTCGAATTCATAGTGGAGAAAAGCCATTTGGTTGTCAAAATTGTGGTAAACGTTTTTCACATTCTGGCTCATTTTCCAGTCATCAAAAACTTCTCAAGGCATCAAAAAAATGTTTAAGTGTGAATGTTAAATTGAATGGAAGAAATCGGAATAACTCAACGTCGGTTATTAAACCAGCACCTTCAACCGATGCAGTTCCATCAATTCAGCCTCATAATAATTTTTTACCAATTCTTCCTAAATATCATGAGGCATCCAGTACATACTTATCAACAGTTTTACCAACACAAAGTAGTTTGCCATTAAATTTTATACCGACAACCGAACAATTGCGACAATATTTAACAAGTCAAACGTATTTACCACAAATTTCTTTGGCAGCAATGAAAACAGATTCACATGAAGATTCGTCGAAGAAAAGTTTATCCTCATCCGAAGAGAATTTGGTAATTGTTGAGGATAATTTTCCAAATGGAAATGTAACACCTAAAAAACAATATTATCAAGATTCACCAATGTATGAACTGGAAAAAAATGAGGATTCAGAAAATGAACAGATGAACACGTCTGAAGAAAAAAGTGAAGGTCTTGCTGCTAAACTAGAAGAAACAGTTAAAGTTGAAGATGCCTCCATACATAGTGGAAATTGTAGTATTAATGAAGATGAAATTGACGGTTCCAGCGCTACAGATGATTCTCGAAAAGTTCGAGTACGGTCGTTATTCACCGATGAACAAATGGATTTATTAAAAAGTTTTTATAATATCAATTCACGCCCAAATAAAAAAATGTTAACAGTCATAAGCGATAAAGTTGGTTTACCAGTACGAGTCGTGCGTGTTTGGTTCCAAAATACGCGCGCGCGAGACCGTCGTGAACATCGATATGTTATGACAGCTTCCACTGGATCAGTTTTTAACATGAATTCACCCATGACTGAACTATCTGTGTCGCCATCTTTATCACCATGTTTAGCTACCTCTGAAGAACCATTAGATTTATCGGTTAAAAAAGAAAGTAGACGATATCCATCGATATCTTCGCCATCGGGATCTTTCGATGATTCCTTCAACTTCAAAAAATCTGCATTAAGTCCTGGCTCATACGCTCATTCTTACACAACAAATACTTCTTTACCATTCGATTCACCGAAACAATTTCCTATCGTACAAAATGAAAGTCGACTAGCTCAAATTTTAGCACAACCATCAACAAACAGCCCAAATTCCTCAATACACCAGGGAAATGGTTTGAAATTTTTTAACAATTCGATGTGGCAAATGGTGGAAAAAAGTTTTGAACGAAAATCAAAATCAGAACGTATTTCAGACCGTGTTACTGATACTTCAAATGGTGGCGATATTAATAAGTCTGCTCCTGAGCAATTCATATGCGATCAATGCGATAAAGCGTTTTCAAAACAAAGTTCGTTAGCACGCCATAAATATGAACATTCGGGTAAGTTTTAAAAAATTGAGATTTTTTTTTGAAAATTCCTGGCTACAAACGATTTTCTTAAACCACTTCAACCTTATTCAATTGTAACAAATTACTGGTGAGTTTTTTATGTGAGCTTTAAAAAAGATCAACTTGTATTCAATAAAAAATTTCGAGAAGGGAAGATTAATTTTGAGAAAATTCCAAAAATTTAATCGTATCGTATGAAGACTAAAAGTTAATTTTTGTTTCAGGTCAAAGACCCCATAAATGTGACTTATGCACAAGAGCTTTTAAACATAAGCATCATTTAACCGAACACAAGAGATTACATAGCGGAGAAAAACCATTTCAATGTCGAAAATGTTTGAAGAGGTTTTCACATTCAGGATCATACAGTCAACATATGAATCATCGTTTCTCGTATTGTAAACCGTATAGGGAATAATATTAATTTTGCCAAATTTTTAATAAAAAAAACCTACTTAATTCATAATTGGATCTCCGACGTCCAAGAAAATCTTAAACGTAAATAAATATACCAAATTTAGTTATATATTTTTTACTTTTTTTCATTTCTTTTTTAATAAGTATTGTGCCAAATTGTTACCAAAAAAAAGAGAATATATTAAATAGAATTTTTTAAACAAAAAATTAAATTAAAAAAATATTGCTGCACAAAACATTTGTGGCCTTTTTTTGTATATAGAGGCATTTATTTAATATCTCGTACCTGGTTTAAATACTCATTATACCAATTTTACTTGCCATAATAATGAATGCATAAATAAAATATATATAAAATCTAGTCCAAATAAACATCATGCACTCTATATAAATACAATAAATATACAGTGTGTATACTGTGCATGAAAAGTAATTGAGTTTTTCATATTGAAGGTATGAAGAAACTAGGTATGTTATTTCGCATGTTATATTTGCTTGCGAGATTTTCTAAACAAAAGGTGTAACTTTTAACATATACAAAATACTACTCTTCCCTGATTTCGAAGCCATTCGAATTTACAGAAAACGCCGGATCTCGTCTGATCACCGAAATGGAACACAGTTAGTACTTGGTGAATGCTTGTAAAACCTATGTGTTGTTGCTTTTTTATTATTTATAATAGTTTTTTTTCCCCCAAGTTAGTAATTTGTACTATGTAAACTATAATTAATTAAAAAAATTAGAAAAAAACCACAGTTATTGCAAAACTTTAAGTTTTCCCAATGACTGACTATCGTTTTTGAAAATAAAAAGAC
This sequence comes from Chrysoperla carnea, assembly GCF_905475395.1. Lineage (NCBI taxonomy): Eukaryota > Metazoa > Arthropoda > Insecta > Neuroptera > Chrysopidae > Chrysoperla > Chrysoperla carnea. Next base: position 125,793,655 of record NC_058337.1, on the reverse strand, counting down.
TCACGCAATATCTGAATTTTTTTCTTTTTTCTGAAAGAGGAATCTCACAGTAAATTTGAAATAATATATAAATTAAATTTTTGGTTAAAAGTTTATGATGATATTTTTCGAAAACAAAAAATTTTCGGCTTTATATCAACTTCTTCTTTCCTTTTTTTATGCAAGATATTTCACAATAAATTTTTTGTAATTTTAGTGATATACCCCGAAACTATCAACAATAAAGGTCATTTCGACATTACTCGACTTAAATCGATTCAATTTTTTTAAATTTTCATTATTTTTCGTAGGTGAATATTTTTTACAATCTTTGAGTAATTTTTTAAATAAAAAATTATAATTCTTGAAATAACTTACCTAATTTCTAATACAATTTTGCCTAGATAAAATAATCAAATATAAATATAAAAATATTTTTTGAATAATAACGTTAAAATTTTTTGACAATACAAAATAATGAACAAATTTTTGTGCCTATTTTTAGGAGTTATTTATTTATCAAGGTGTAACGAATTCAACTCGTAATACACCCGTGATATTTTTACAACTTTAAAATAAGCATTAACAAAAATAACCAGTAAAATTCGTACTAAATAATGTAATAAAGCGGAACAATTTTTGTCTCAAATCTGAAGACATTTTAATTTTTTGTGCAATAATCGTCTTGAATGCATTTAAAAATATGTATGGTTGATCATCAATTTAAAAATGATTTTGTCCAAAATTTTTTGGATGTTCGATTAATACGATTTTTTTTCGAACAAATAAGTTGCAATTTACTATAATTTTCGTTCCAAAAACTTATATATTTTTATAAGATAAATAAATTGTACAAGCAGATTGTGAAAATTTATAAACATCCAATTTTTTTTCTGGATAGTGTGCAATTTATATGAAAATAATTTGTTGTCTTTGTTTTTAATAGAAAATGCGTGCTCTCTCTTGTACAGTAACCATTCCAAGTTATGTACCAAAGAATAAAATTTATTAATAATAGATTATTTTTAAAATAACTTTTTTCTAAAATATTAATAATAAAAATATAAAAAAAAAATTCTCTCTTATTAATTAATTATAAATAAATTATATTTTACAAAAATTAAATAAAAAAAAATATGATGAAAGTATATTGAAAAAGAAAAATTATTTCAAGAAGTTTAAGAAAAATTTAAGAAATATTGTAATAAGAATTTCTATATTAATGATATTTTCAAAAAGCTATTATACCTAATTATAAAAAAAAAATTAAAAAAATAATAATAATTCAAATTACTGTTATTAATTGTTTAAATAAATTTTTGCAAAAGAAAATTTTAATTTTGTTTGATTTTATAAAACCTTTTCAGCAATATTTAATGCAAAATTGAATCTGTATAGGATCTTGTTCCTACGGTAATCGGAAAAATAGACCAAGAAAATAGACCAAAAATTTAATAGGCACGCAGTATAGGCGTTTATCCAAAATTTAAAAAATTGGTTAATAGTTTACATTAGTATCTGCTTTACACCAAAATAGTTTTATTTAAAAAAAAATCACTATTTGCGTTATGTATTTTGCATTTTCGAAAACCAATTTCAATTTACTTCGAAAACAATATAGAGTGTGATGGCGTTTTGAATGACATCATGACTTGTCATACAATCATTTTTGTGTATGCAAAGAATAATGGACAGGAATGACAACAACTTGATTAATTTTTTAAGGATGTTCCCTCGCCAGTAATAGAAAAAAATAAATTAGTAGATAAGGATCCGAATTTTTAGTATGTTGTAGTTAACGATACATATTATTAAAGCAAAAAAAATTTGGGTATCTTATCGATCAATTAAGAGAGTTTTTATTAATTAAAAATACACTAAATAACATACCATCCTCATATCATGCTATGTTATTTAGTGTATTTTTAATTAATTAATTACTCTCTTAATTGATCGATAAGATACCCAAATTTTTTTTGGATTTAATAATATGTATCGTTAATTACAACATACTAAAAATTTGGATCATTTTCTACTAATTTATTTTTTTCTATTACTGGTAAGGGAACTTCCTTAAGTCCACTTTCTGCTAGTAATTAGTGGTAAGCGAAACTAAAGTAATTGACCGCGTATAAGATGAACAAGAAATAAGAATCACCAGGTTGTTACAAATCCTAAAGTCAGAAAAAAATTAACCACTTTGATGGAGTAGCTTTGAGATTGAGTGAGATTAACTGATAAGGAATGTTAAAAGTCGTAGGTTAAATTCCCACTCAAGTGTACATTAGTATATTTAATTAAAGAGTCATTAATAATGTGCCAAGAATTTACAATAGATTTGGTCTTATATGATATTTGGCAGATCGCCAGAATAAAGATACAACGTAGGTACTACTCACCGGAAGGGGACGGAAACTACGAGCGAAACTATTTTTCGATATTGACAGTTTTGTATAAAACTAAATAAAAATTGTAAAGTACGCAGTTTCCAAGCAAGAAATTTAACTATTTCTAATGCTATTTCAAACGTTTTATTCACTGTGTCACATTTCATTTCAAAAACCATTCATGTCAAGGGATCTCTTTCGTTTTACAAAAAAAATTGCCAATGAAAAATTTGTTTGAAAAGCACTCACATTAGTAAGACAAAACGATTATATTTTTCCATATTGATAGATTTTACTTTCGAATGGAAAACATAACACAATCAATATTCTACTCGAATAAAGTAAATAATAATTAAATTTTAAAATAACTGTCAAACCTGAACAACTAATTTAAATATATGATAATTTTGTTTAAAAAAAAGTACACTCAATATATTCAGGAATGAGTAACGAACAGGAACATATACGAAAAACAGGACCGGAATAATCAATAAAGGGTACGTAATTGCAAAAAAAAAATTACCTTCTCTTCTATTAAATACACTTTACAAGATTGTTTCAATATGAAATCTTAAAAGAAGACATCGTATCTCAGATATTTTTATCTTCGACTCATATGCCAAACAAAAAACTTGAAAAACGTGCTTTGTTCAATTACATACGTACAGATTGTAAGCCGAAGCTAATTTTGAAAAGTCGTTTCTCTTTTTTTTTTTAAAAAGCCGAGTTTATTGATGACAATTTATCATTTTTTACTGATTAATTTCTGCAGATTTTATAGAAATAATATCTGGTGTTGTAGCGTTATAACAATTCTAATTTCTAATAGACCAGTGTTTTTCTCGAAAATAGGACGGAACACTGACTTGGACTGTGATATCTTTTATCCCCATTATTAATACAAAACTTAAATTATTTGATAGATTGTATATTATAGGTTAGTTATTTCATTTACATTTGAAAGTGAGTCGAAAAAGTTCTGATTTGATACACAAAAACTCTTGCTTGAGAGTATTTCATAGTGTTTTATTCCGATTTTACTCTTTTTATGGATGTTATTGAGAAGCAAACGTGATTGAGATTTACGAAAGTTGGCTATACATGTTTTTTAAAGGGATTCTTATAATTAATGTTAGAATTCCCATAATTTATCACGGCTGCAATCTGGCATCTATATAGAAATCCGATCAATTTGTCGGACTTGGCAATGGTCTATAAACAGTATAAATTGTGCAAGTTTAATTTTCCTAGAAATACATTTAACAGAATAATTTCTCTACTCTATGCGTGGGTAGTACAAAACGGTTTGAATATATAAGTTGATGCACGCGTTTGTCAGAAGCCGGTTCTGAATAGAATACATAGAAAATATATAGGTCGTACATTCGATATTAAGAGGTAAGTAGTATATTTGATCGATGGTAGAAGTTGTTGTTAATTCTATTTTTTTTTATCAAGTGTATGTATATTTAAGGTAGTACCTACACGAAAGTGATATTTCAAGAATTTCTCAAAACTCAGAATATAAAATATTTAATTCATAATACACATGCTGTTAAAATTAGAAGATGATTTACCATGCCATACATGAGATATTAGCAATTAAAAGTGACGCAATTTGTACGTGTACATGGGAGAAGCGTATAAAAATACACAAATTTACAAATATTATATTTATTAATGAATGACGTTCACCATCTCTATGAAAAACTAATATAATGTAGAATACTATATTTAGAAAATATATAAAAAAAAATAAAAATTATTTACCATATAGTTTCGATAAAAAACTTAAATAAATAACTCGTTTTAGCGATGTTTTTTTGTGGAGAGGATATAGAAACTAATGGTAAACGTATATATCATAGTGTGTGTCTGTATACGTATAGGAGATAAATTAGTGTGTAACTACAGTCTTGTGAAAATAATATATGGTATATGTATAATAGTCATAGCACAGTTAATGCACTGAATGATAGTATTAGTCCAAAACTTTTTGACTGGACTGTCGCGGAGGAACTACCTTAATATATAAAAGTAAGTAGTAAGCAGTAAGCAGGGGTAACAACATAAATAAGTAAATATATGTAGTGACATTTAATTATACAGAACGTCGACAAGATTATACTTTACGTGTACATCTATACACACATCTACGTAGCTACCTATTTATACGAAAGAACCATCGATATAGTGTAGTATACGTACGACATTACACCCATGTTACAAGGACATAACACACGGTTAGAAAACTTCGAGTAGATTCTAAATTCGTTTTACTTTAATTGTATAGTCGAAATTATGTGAATGAACTGATGACCACCTAAAGGCATTGCCAAAAGGTGAAACACTGTATTAATTCTTGATCAGGAGGCATCAGAAATCAATCACATCCATAGGCATCAGGAGGCTACCCTTGACCCTCCTGGCAACTATAGAAAAGGAAATAGTCGAAGAAAACAAGTTTTTTTCCTTTGTTGATGCCCTGCGCCCCCCTCGGGATTAAACGTAAGTCATGTATGTCTGGTACGGGGCACAGGAACATTTCTGAAAACTGTGAAGCCGACGATCTTGCTAGCAATGGTACAAGGCTGTCGGATATAAGCATTAATAGACATCCGAGAATTCCGTTTGCGTCCTGCAAGGCTAACTTTAGATGTGACATGATCTGAGTACAATAGTAGGCATTTCGAAGATTTTATATCGCTTTTAATGGGCACTGGCCAGGCGGCAGGTACGCAGAATAACTGCACCTACCAATGCATTACGATTATTGGGGAAGAGGAGGAAACGATGTGTCATATTCTCTGCCACTGCCCAGCTCGTGCCATGATTATAGTCAGCTTTTTTGGATTCTTCGACCTGAGGACCGTTGGCGTCTAAGCACGTCTAAGCAGCATGTCACCATTGAGTATTTATAATAATGATCATGTAAAACTATTTTGATTATAGCATGTATAATCTGCTTAAAGAAAAGACATTTGATGTTATGAACATAAAATAATGATACGATACGAAGTAACCATGCACAGCAATGTAACTGCCACCTAGGTCTAGGTGTATGTATTCGAGGTGTGTGTATATAGAAATTAAATTTTCTTCTAGCAACAACAAGAGCATAGAAATAACTTGACAACGTTTACTTAGCGTTACCACCTTTATAATATTTAACAAGAGGTGAACGAGACAGTTTTTATAATGAGCTCTATTTAACAATATACAAGTGAAAAAAATAAACAATTGACTGAGGTAAATGTTGAAATACCTCTTTTATACAGTGTTAAATATCACTGCTTGTAGTATTTTTATAAATAGGATAAGTTTAAAAAACAAAAACCAAAATATTAAAGTAGGAAAAATTGAGGTCACTATTTCTCCGAGAATATCAAAAATTTTAGCTTTTAATCCAAAATTTACCCCGTTCATCGGATGGGTTTATAAAATTAAAATCAATAAACTTACTATTTGAAGCTATTTAAAATTTTCAACTCTCTATCTTATATAAGTTTTTAGAAAATAGCAACTTTAGTTAAGACTTAATTTGAACCCTCAGACAAAAAAAAACCGTATATTACAAATCTAAGGAGCAAAATTAAAGAATGTCTCTGATCCCTTGCTTATTGCCGAAACATTTTTTTACTTATTCCTATAGTTTGTATACTATTTTTCAGCTTGGCGAAGGAAGAAAGCGACAACATCGTTTAGCGTAGCGAGACGAAAGTTTACGTTTTCCGTTCGGAGGGGAGAGAATAGTATATTACACACTGAACGAGCAAAAGTAAATAATGTTTCAGATCTCATGCTCATTACTTTCTCCCGTAGTGTGTATACTATTTTTCCACCCGATGGGAACGGAAAGCGGCAACTTCGTTTAGCACAGTGGGCAGAAAGTTGACACTTTCAGCCCGGAGGTGAGAATAGATATTTATTTTTGTTCTACCTCTGATGGTTTACAAGAAAATCCACTTGGTCTCTTTTGCTCATTTTCGAACTCAAACTCATTTTCTTACGTCCTGGGTATGTTTTAAAACTTTTAGCGGAATATTTCATTTTATTTCAGAGTTATCGTGCTGAAGAATATACAGACAGACGAAAGTGGATTAAATAGGTGATTTTATGACCACCTACACCAAAATTTTGTTTGTAGCATCAATATTTCTAAGCATTACAAACTTGGTACTAAATTTAATATACCTTGATATATTTCACATATATGTGGTATAATAACGGTATATTATATATTGCTGGTGTTAGCTGTTGTTAACAGCTAAACCTGTCTTACCATGTCAATTTCACTAAACACATATTTTTCAATGCTGATGACACTAACAATGTCAGGAAAAAAGCAGGAGAGAAATTTTTTCCCAACGTTTACGTTTTTTTCTTTCTTTTTCTCTACGTTTAAATTTTAAATTCAATTTGTTTTTTATAATCGAATTGTATCGATTATGTGTATTTTTTAAAGACTGCTATTCAGCCTTGTTTATCATTTTAAAACGTTTAGCGTATGTGGTGGTGGGTATGTTTATGAAAATAAAATATGTGGGTCGTTTTTCTTACTGTTTTTTTTATTTTTATAGAAAAGCTCATTCTGGGTGTAGAATTTATTCTATATTGATAAATGGTTCATTGTTACACGTGGAAGTTATGCTGTCACTGTTATAGGCTCTATTTATCAAAAATGACATCGAATTTTCATCAATATATTTTTATCTAATGATGAAGCGTACATTATTTTAAGTTAGATCTCAAAAACGAATAACCTAATCGAAATAAGAAATTGTTTAGTAGTTTCTAGATCAAAATTACTCTATACACCAAGTTTCATCGAATTTCAAGAAAACAAATTTTTCGCGATTTTCTCTATGATCAATGTTGTTGGTTGGGAAAATCATTTTGTGCTGTAATTTTGACCTATAAAGTATAAGAATTTTCAATAAATTTCGATTTTTGCCCCAATTTCCTAGATCAATTTTTTTATATGATATAAATAGGTATTTCGACTACCAAGTAAGTCATCATCAGGATGAATTAGCTCTTTGATAATATTTGTGTAAGAATTGGGTCTCTTTGAAAGGTGGACGCATAGTTTCAACTGGTTATATTCCAGTGCAATTTCTACAGACGATACGTCAGAAACTTATCGTTTCGAAATTTTCAGTTTAATTTTAGTTTCTTTGTGTAATTTAGAGTAATTTGGACCCCAAAACGTACAAATCCAGCTTATTTCAAAAGTAGATGAGTATTTCTTAAGGATTTCAGAAGTGCTCCAAAATAAAAGCTTTTTGTACAGGGCTTTAGTGATACCTCAAAAATAACCCACTTTATTGTCAAATGAACCAGATTTTTGCAATATTTATTCTCCAAATTAACCTTTTTACAAAATTTTATCAAATTGCAGCACTAAAATTTTTTCTTGGTTTTTTCGACTTTTTCTAAGGAGTGCTCCTTAAGAAAATTGTAAAAATAGGAAATTTTCTTTTTACTCCGATAAAAGTCATTTTCTAGAGTAACCCAAAAAATGCAGGAATCGTGTCCAATTGACAATTAGAAATTTAATTTCTGGGATATCGCTTAGGAATCACTTGCAAAAATAGCTCGAATTCAGTAAATTTTGGATTATTTGTAGTAATTCGATGAGTATTTGATTATTTTTTATCTATTTCCAGACGTGTTCCAAAATATAAGCTTTCCGTACAGAATTTTTGATTATATCTAAAAAAATATTATCTTAATCGTTAAATGAACCAAAGTTTTGTAATTTTCAGGCTAAAATATACTACTATTTTTCATCACATTTGGAAATAAAAATAATTTCGTGATTTTCTCGAAATTAGTTAATTATTAAGTACTCGTAGATAAATTACTACTCAAAAAACTAGTCATAAAAAGTCCTTATTCCACCATTATAATAAGTTTTCAAAATTTGCGATTGCTTACTTTTTTCTCTGAATAAGTCACATGAAATACATCGTTTTGTATTCAAAAATTTTGCTTAATACCAAAAGGGCGTATAAAAATGTCTAAGAAAATATTTATGAAAAATTGGCATAGAAAATTATGAGCCTTTTCCAGCATTTGTAAATCGGAATCGTACACAGAGTGAACTATAATTTAGGGGTGGATTTGAAATAGATTTTTTATCTCTCTGATAGGTATTTTAATTTTGATTTATTGTAAATTCAGATTTAAAAATCGAAAATTGAGCAAATTTATATCAGTTAATTAGAACTATGAATTTGATACCTATACAATTATCTCGTCATGTTTAGTACATAGACATATATCTATTTTGTCCATTTTGAAAAATGAAAATACCTATTATTAAGGGAGAAAACTTGGATAATCTTAATTTAAATCACCCTTATTGTGAATAGAAAAGTAATATTATGCAGATATAAATCTATATATAACGTATATATAAAATAGATATATAAATTAAAGCCAAACTAGTCATTACGCTGTCTAGAAATGAAAAGAATGTATCCTTAGAGAATTGATGCTTTAAATTTCTACCTACAGATTACATAATAAGTAGTAAACATATAATTTTATACATTGATATAGATGATAGATAAGTACCTATTATGTGTCTATATAGATAAAATTTAATTTGGACATTGGTCTAATAATATCTCAATTGTATGCATACAATATTTCTATATAATTATTTTACATAAATCTATTCATTAGTGCCCATATTGTAATTAAATTGTATATAAAATTGTCTTAAGAATCCTGTATCGGGGACAAATTTGATACTGAGAGTATCTCGTTCTTGAAATATTATTCACAAAGGACACTTCATTTGGAATTTTTGACAGATATTGAAGGGTAAATGTTATATTATTGTCTTAGTTATATTTTTATTATAAGGTCTTTGGACTTTCCGTCTTTGGCTTTTAAGTGTTCTTACGTTGCAGATTTGTTGATATAGACGTGAATCTTAAGATAACCATGTAAAATTTCATCCAATGGCTCATTCTTGGCTGAAAGCACGCTGCGATGATACATACGCTTTACACTTTCTCCAACTCTTACAGTTTTCTTGAACTTTTGAACAACCTTGTGAATTGTTCGCTCACTAGGACGATTAAATTTTCCTTAATTTTCCCGCTAAAGTCTGTACCCAGTTCTTTCTAGTCCTGTGATAGTGAATAATTTGAAAGATAAGTCTTTTTTTTTATTTCGTAAAAAAAACTGAGATATGACCGACCACCTTGAGAAGACTTTTTGAAACTGTGTAAAAAATTTCCTTACTTCATGAAAAGGCAGAAGAGCAAGCAGGTATAAATGGACGTATTAAATTTCAATTTGTCGTCACTATTTGAATTTGAAAAATATGCCATATCTGAGATTATACTGATGAAGTTATACAGAGAAACCTTAATGTTACATGATAAGAGTGTTAATTGTTATCGATACAAAATATTCATAAATCTGTACAGTTATAGACTCAAAAATATATCCACAATGAAATTTTTTGTACCTAGTTACTGAAGAAAAAATTAAGGAAAAATATACCTATATTGTACAAAATATAATATTCAGTAATGAGTTATATTCAATAATGAACAATTGAACGGAACTAAGAAATCTTACCATCGGGAAATATGAAAACTTACATTAGTAGTTATAGCCGATTGCCAAGACAAAATAGAGAATATCGATTATTTTTAATTCGCATTTCTTAACAAAATATTAAAATACCGTCAAAGAGTTGACAAAAACTGAAATTAAAATTAAAATTGATCAAGTAAATCGGATCATATAAGCATTTAAAAACACTAATTACTCAGATATTAGACAGAAAGATCGAACAGAGTATTTGACGTCATATTACAAATACATATTACATGCTTTCCATGAAAACTACTTGCTAAATTCTGTTTTGCTAGAAAGAGATACAAACAAAGCTTTGTCAGCTTTTACCTTGGTTGTTTTTTAACCCCCGAACTAAAAAAAGGGGTTTTATAAGTTTGACCGCTATGTATGTGTGTCTGTCGGACTGTCTGTGACATCATAGTGCCTAAACGGATGAACCGATTTTTACTTTTTTGTTTCATCTGAAAGGTAATTTAATGGAGAGTGTTCTTAGCTGTATTTCAAGTACGAGTTTACGGTTCCATACCCGAAAAAACTAAAAATTGGCGATGATCTTCCAAATCGGCTCAGTTTGGAAAAGGTTTTAAGGAAAAAGGAAATTTAATGTAAAGATAACCCCCGAAAAATTTGTCGGGGGGTTTTTTAATTTTGAAAATTTCACTTGTATAGTTATTTGAAAAATTATTTTTTTCTGTTGTTTGTAACATGGATAAGCTTTTAATGAATTAGCAAAAGATAAATATAATCGTCGATATAGTTTATTATCAAACGTGTATCCATTACTGTTAACGTTTTGTATTTAAGAACTTTTATTGTCCCTAACTATACATAACGTGTCTATAAATTATATCATTGATGAATAATTTGTTATTTATATCGATTTTGGTATTAGTATGTTATATTATATCGATATAATAATATAGTGCCTATTAAATTTTGAATGAAATCACACAATTGTATTACGTGTAAGGTATTACGTCATACACATTTATATCATAATATGTGTATTAATAATATTATTATATCACAAATTCTATGTGTGTATTAATAATAACATGTATCGATAAATTATGGCAATAGGTTAATAATTGGTTTATATTATGTAATAATAACATCATTTGGTATTTGATAATTGAATTTAAAACAATTACACTGCAAATTATAGTGTGTTTTAATGATTTGTATGTATGAATAAAAATCTGAATTTTTGATGTTTTAATGATTAAAAATCGAATGCTTTGATGTGAAGAAATTAATAACTTAAGGATGTATGAGCATGACAACAATGCTTGATTTTCAAGATCCAAATTATTTTGTCGATGGACTTTTATTCAAAGAATATGTGATTAAAATTTCAGCTTAGGTATCCATGCAAATTTTGAAAAAAATGATTGAAAATCGATATAAAATACATTGCTCTTATGGATCTTAATCTTACAAAAACGACATATTTTGAAAGTTTTTGATAATTTTCACTTGGAACGAATTAAAACAAACAAAAAAGAAAAACTTTTTACAAGAGATTGCTAATTTGTTTACTAAAAAAGTAAACATATTAGCAATGACGTATATAAAAAAAAGTGTAGCTGTAGAAGTAAAAGCAAGTGCTGGGTAGTATTATGGTTGAAATTATTTTTATTTTATTTTCAAATTTGATGATAAATTTTATTTTTACTTCATGGATATGGACGAAAATAAAGAACAAAGTTTCTCGATATCTGTCTTGGTTTTCGAACTATTGAACAATGATTTCTTTTAGTCTTACATTGTCAAATTTAATGATTGGATGCACAGTTTCTGAGATATCGCAATAATTGGATCGATTTTAGTCCGTATCTCAAAAACTATTCTACCAGTCAGCAAATGCATCTGATTTGTGTACTTTTTGGGTCAAAATTACCTTTTATACTGAGTTTTATCGAAATTGGAGATAAAATAAATTTCTCGATTTTTTGCAATTTTTTTAAGGGGTACCCTTTGAAAAAATCGAGAAAATCTCAAAAAATTTTTGTTTTGGAATTTGATGAAACTCAGTGGATGAATTTTGATCCAAAAACTATAAAAATCAGGTTAATTTAATGGTTGAACGTATAGAAAGTTTCAATGTCAGCGAGTATCATGGGCAAAACTTCATTTTCAAATAATTTCCCCACCAAAAAATTAAAATCCATGAAATTGTGAACAAAAGGGAATAAGTGAGTGATTTAACTTGATAGTCTTGGTTTTTAACGGAGAAATTGGCCAGCTAAGCGAGCGGGTATCTGCTAGTTGACAAATAAAAATCAAAATTTTTGGATAATTTTCAATTTTTTTGGTATCGAAATTCCTTTAAAAGTGAAAATAAACTGGTTTTCCTAAATCCGGGTAATTGCTTGGCTGAGATATTATATAGCCTATAACCTTTTTCGATAAATGGGCTATCCAAAACTATAAATGAAATAATAAACAAATATGTCAGTGCTTTTTGGAAACACATATCTGCTTGCATCACGTAAAAGGAATAGAATATTTAGATAAAAATATGAGTTATTGTCGACTAGAAATAAGTATTCAGATTAATATTTTATAATTTTCTGCCTACATGCCAAATTCAGGTTCTAGACCCACCACTAGTGGATTGTTTGTCTTCAATTAGGATTTAGTAATCTTGAATGAGACCGAATTAATTACAGACCAATTTGAATAAATTGAATAAAGCCTTAGCTAACAAAAAAAAACATACAATCTTTTCATCCATTTTATATAATTTTTACAAATTTCGTTTTAAAGTGAGACATATAATGTGTAATATACCTTTTCATTCTAGTACATTTACATAAAAACAATGCATCATATACCACAAAATTTCTCATACCTATGTAGGTATTATTACTATACAGCGTGTATCAAGAGATGTTTCGGTGCTTTGTATTAGTGCAGTAAAATATGAAATAATTTATCATTTTTTGTTAAAAACTTGTTGGAATGTGATTTTTAGATGTCAAATGTCATTCGAAAATCGTGAGTAGCGCAAATGTTTCTGTTTGTTAATAAACAATTAATGGTTATTTAAATGAAACAATCCATGTAAAAGTTGACTTATAAAATTCATAAATAGGCAACTTGTATAACGTATATGTCATACATGTATAAGATTGTGTTTTTCATGGCTGGGTGTTTGTCCGATGATTGGAAATTCTTTACTCATTCCAAATCCTAAACGAAGGTCAATTTAACACGAATTGTCATATTGTGCTTAGGATTCGGTAAGTTTTTATAAAAATATGGCCGAACATTTTTGCCGCAGTCTGTAAATATAAGGTACTAGCAGCAGTAATGAAAAGGATTAAAAATAAATATGATTATGATTAACAATGTAATATGTAGTGTACCTAATATACCTTTCACGCTAGGGATGTGTAAATCTTTATACCTTCACATAGAGATATTACAAATAATAATGACGTATTTTATTTTTATAGTGGCTATTTCACATTTGTATTCTATACTTGCTAAATAATAGAAGCTAAAAATTATGAGGAAGTACCTAAAATAAGATGCTGAAACTGCTTTTCAGCGTGCGTTTAATAAATATGCATAGATGTATATGAACAAACCATGGGAATTTACAAAAATACTGCTCAAATGTACAAACGAACTATCCAATATAAAAAAATCTCTATTTTAATGGCCTAATCTTTCCGAAAGCCACTGCTAATTCATTTATCATTTTTTCGAACTTGGCAATTTTTCGCAATATTCTGTCGTTTAGAAGGAATTTTTATCTGATTCTTTGAAAATTTGTTTCAGATTTACGAGGAGCTGAGAAGAATCAAAGGTCAAAATTCATGCATATCAGATTATTGATAAACTTTCGAGAAAATGATAAACTTTGAATGGCTATTTCACGGAGACTACTTGGTCTACAGAGACAATTCTAATCTTATATTGTAACAAATTTAGTCTACTTTGGAAACATTCTGAAAAAGTAATGTCAAAATTAGTCTTTTAAGGTTATAATGAGCAAAATTTCGAAGTTATCACGATTTTTAACAAAGTTTCGTTCGGTGCTCGAGACCACAAATTTGGATTATTCATTGGGCCAACATCTTAATCAAATCTGCGAAAAATTAGAACTGGGTTTGGCTCAGACTGCAAGTTATAAAGTTAGTTACAGGAAAATTAATTATCTCATATTTTTTGTCTGAAACTTTGAGATTTAAAAGTCCTATAAGCCTCAGCTTGTGAAAAAACAATTCGTTATTTTCTGTCGAAAAGTGGTTTTTACCATAGTTTTAGCATAGGAACTGCAAATACCATGCTAGAATTACCTTAATTAAAAAAATCCATTACTTCAGATTATACTAAAATCTATTGTAACATGTGAACCAGTCTTATATCGTAAAATAAGAATATTTTCATTGGAATACGTAATGAAATAATTTAGTATTATTATCATTATTATATTTAATATATGAGTTACATGAATTATAAATAGGAATGAGGTAAAAATGGGGTAGTTTAGTGGTGTAATGCGGTGTCATAGACAAAAAGTAAGAGTATGATGAAGAGGATTTAACAATATAGAAAATAGAATAAGAAAATATTTTAGCACATGTATGTATGGTATGATATTATATGTTTATGTATGTGGAGACGTGTAGTAATATAGTAAAGTAAGTTCATGCCATCGAATACTGAATACGGATTTACAAAAACCGAAAGATTACGTATTACGTTCTACTGAATTGAAAGTAGTAAAGTATACATATATAGTTTTACTTTTTCTATTCATACATGAATGTAGGAAAAAAATCTAGCATTAAAGTGTTTTCTTCTCCAAATTGTGTCAAAGATAAAAACCCTGCGAGGATGCCGAGATGGTTAACTAAAGGGTTAGCTAGGATTAACTGATAGAGTCGACCTACTCAAAATTGTTCCAACTAGGTCCTTCCACTCGGTTATGGGGGATACCATACAGCATATGCAAAACAATCAGGAAAGGGAGCCTATAATCAAAAACAATACATTTAACTAAATAATTTCATTATAAAATTTTTTGTTGTTTTGTTGTAATGTCTGCTATTCCCTACAAAACATTGGTTATAGCTTTGCGAAGACTCACTACACTGAAAAAATGAAAATGAACCCAAAAAATGCAAATTTTATTTATCAATTTAATCAGCATTTTATACGTCTTTTGTGAAAAATATAATGTATATATTCATATACATTCTCTTTACAGTTTCTGAGAAAATAACTATCAAAGTCTGCTTTTTTACCAAAAAAAGTTGTACATTTTTATCCACAGTTCTTAATTTTGTAAATGTTGTAAAAGTTTTTATGTAAATGGTGAAACAATTTTTAAAGACACTTATTAACTAAGAAACAGTTATTACGACTTCTTCATATACCATCATTTACAATGGTCTGTATTTAATAATTAATTTATCATAAACCGTACAGAGAAAACGACTTGAAATTTAAACAGAAGGCGTATTAAATACTTAATTTACACACAACATTTCATTTTTATGGTAACACTTTCGTTTTGGGATCGAAATGCCTTAAGTTTTATTTCGTTTGCTTAAGACTAAAGTAACATGTTTGAGTAATAAGCCTCCTCTACATCTTCGGGAAGTAGAATGAAGTAGAGTGAATCCTCGACTCGTTTTGCCCCATTTCAGTAAAAAAGCGGTTTTTTGTATCCCAATCAAAGGCAACACGGGACATCCCACGTGAGTACATATGAATATCATCGCCACATTCTCGTGATTAATTGTGTAGCTCAATTGCTCAAGGAGCTTCTGCAACGGTTATCACTTCAATGTTAGCCATAGAAATGAGATAGACGTAAAGTAGACGAAAGCATGGTTGTGAGTTCTTAACATCGGCTAACTTTGCCGAGTATAACTGGTGTAGATGTTCTGTGAGACTGTGGATAGATGGATTATTTTTGTCAACTGTTTAAAAAATTGATGATAGAAAATTCTTAATTTTTATTCTACTTATCCCTAGATTTTCAACACATGTACTTTAAAAGTCAACTTACTCCTGGTGTTAAGTCAACCAACTGCAGGCAGAGATAGGTTAGCTTATATTTCTTGCTTTATAAAGACAAGCTTGTAAGTTATAAGACAATGAATGCTGCTTGATATCCTAAAAATTATCCTAAGGAGCAATATAAAAACAGAATTAAACAATCATTCGATGAAAGATTAAACGCTATTACGAATTCTATACTGTATGGTTTAATTACACGCTCAACATTTCTATACAATGAATGTATAGAAGTACTCTCAGATTTTTCTCATGGTTTTCATTTTTTCTTTTTGTTATAAATTCATTTCTTTTTTGGGTTTCATTTAAATGTAATGTTTGAAATGAATTGTATATTATGCTTTTTGTTTTAACCTAATTTGGCTTCTTTTTTTTTGTTATTTTTTTATGTGACACACAAATATCACCTAGATATTTCAATAAAAATGTTTTCGTCAAAAATTTTTATGACATTTATTTTTTGATTTATTCGACTTGTCTTTTTACTTTATTAAATAACAGTCGTATGCAGTACTTTTTGCTTATTTAAAGTAGATATAATGTGCTTGTGCTAAATACGAAGGTTTAATTTTATTGTAACTTATTTAGTATCGAAAATGCAAGTATAGATTTCGATAGTGAAAAGTAATTATGAAATTTGATAAAAATTAAAATTTATGTAGAACTATACTTAAATATTCTGATTTTGCGTAATTGAAAAAAGCACATTATTGTTTTATTATATTAAAACTAGCTGTTAAACCCGCTTCGCTGGGTTGTTTTTGCACATTTAAATATCAAAATTGTTATTGAAAGACTTTTTTTAAATTCTCTCTGTGTGTACGGAACAGTAAGATTTTTTTGGCCGATCCCAATATTATGTCTACACTCTCTGTGTGTACGGAAAAGTAAGGGAAAGATCGATAGAAACCCATGGAACATTCCAGAATATTCGAGAAAGTTCTAGAAAATTCGATAGAAATCCATAGAACATTCCAGAATGTTCGAGAAAATTCTAGAAAATTCGATAGAAATCCATAGAACATTCCAGAATGTTCGAGAAAATTCTAGAAAATTCGACAGAAACCCATGGAACATTCCAGATTGTTCGAGAAAGTTTGATAAAATTCAATAAAAATCCATACAACATTCGAGAATATTCGAGAAAGTTCTAGAAAATTCGATAGAAATCCATAGAACATTCCAGAATGTTCGAGAAAATTCTAGAAAATTCGATAGAAATCCATGGAACATTCCAGAATTTTCGAGAAAAATCGATAGACATTTGAGCCAGTAGCGCCATCTAGTGAAAATTGTACTATTGGCAGTGGCGCCATCTATTGAAAATTATTAGAACTAAAAAATCGAAAGACATTTGCGCCAGCAGCGCCATCTAGTGAAAATTGTACTATTGACAGTCGCGCCATCTATTGAAAATTATTAGAACTATTTTTTTAATCTATTTTCTATGAATTCCTAGATCATTTTTAATTCCACCCCCACCAAACTCCCTTATTCACAATGCACCCCCACCGAACTCCCTTATTCACAATGGGAGCCTAAGGGCTACCCAATGACATAATCCCCTACCGAAGGTCAATGGTTAGTTTTAGGGAAAATCGGGGACATACAAACAAACACTCTCTTTTTATATATATAGATTAAAAGTCGTTATTTTAATATCTATATCACGTGACCTAAAACACGAGCCGCCATGATGTGACATCATATAGGCAAAAATAATATGCTTTAATTACTAATTTGTTGATGGCTTTGATAGTCATTGTAGGCTATGTTACCATCAACTTTATTTTTAATAATTACATACACGATTGTTGTTTTTACCAATATTACGTCACCATAATGGCTGACAGCGTTTTTGCGACAAGAAAAAGGGTTTAAGATTTAATTTAATTTTATGGCAAGCAAGCGTGTTTATCTTGCCGAAATATATTTTTTTGTGGCATTTTATTAAGAAAATTAACATCTTGAAGTACTTTTTCAAACAGAATATAATAAATACCCTATTGAAGACCTTTGTTTTCAAAAACCATTCGGTCGAGTAGGTCGAGTTAATTATAGTTATTATTATTATTTTATTAACTCTTTATAATACTGGATTCACCGCAACAGATTCACCCCACGGCTTGTGTTTTATTCATTTTTTGTTTATTCAACCCAATTTTTTAACCGCTCATTTCTGGAACTCAGATAAAATAGTATTCAAATATATCTTAAAATTAAATTCACTTACATCAACAATATCTGTTACATAAACATATTAAATGTTACCATAACTGACTGACTGGTTAAAGTTTGTGTATGTACAAAACTTTCAAATTTAATTTAATTCTTTTGAGAAATAATTATGTTCGTTCTGACAAAGTATGTAATGCACCAATTATTCCAATTACCATTTTCAATTTATTTTACAACAAAACTGACCCAAATATTTTTAGTGTACGTATAATTTTGTATTACAAAATGTTTGTAAATAAGAATAATTTTACATTTATTTGATTTGTTTTTATTAATGAAGGTAAATTTGTTATATTTACCACATTTTGTTACAAGAAAACATGACAGTTTTAATCATTTCTGTATACATTTTGGAATATATCTCTATATATTATAAATGCGAAAGTAAGCATGTTTGTTTGTTTGTTTGTTTGTTACGCTTTCACGCTAAAGCCAGCGAATGGTTTTTAATCAAACTGTACAGCAATATAGCTGATATATCAGAATAACACATGACATATAATTTATAAAGATAAATTAATAAAAAAATTAAAAATTAATTTAATTTGACATTATCATAAATTACAGATTATTGTAAAAGTAGTCATTTGACGTTACCATAAATTACAGATTTCTGAAAAAATAGTCAATATAAAATATTTCACGGCCATCTTCTCTGATATACTCAATGAATAATTACTATTCTACAATTAAAAAAATAGAAAACCATACATATATTTTACCTGTGTAAAACAATCCTTACCATTATTTCGAGTGTTATAGAAAGGGGATAAGCGAGAGCAATCTTTACTTTTAAACCCAGCGAAGCGGGTGGGTATCACTCTAGTATTTTAATAAAACGAATAGGTACATTCATATTATTAATATAGTTGAGCATGATGCAAATAAGTTTTGGCAGATCAACGATTACGTTTTGTGGATGATAAATTTTTATGAAAACTCGAGTTGGACATAAAAGCTCGCAGTTCTTGATACAAGCTTTAATCATTTTTAAAACCAAAAAAGTATAAGGACATCAAAAACCGATCATTTTTATATAAGTTTCCTAGGAAACTAAAACTTTTTCAATCGATTCAGCCATGAATTTTGAGAAAATCAAAAAATATTTTCATAATTTGTCAAAATTTTATGTTTTTATCATTTAAAAAAAATTGAGTTGTGAGAGTTATCAGAAGTTAAAGATAACAGCAATAATTTAAGGTTAGTACAAGGAAATTTTTATTTTATGTCATAATAAATATCCTGATCAAACCAAATGTAATGTACGCACATATTGAGTTGACTACTTAATCAGAAGTAAGTCTCTTTTAAACTAATATTACTTCATACATACAGTAAAAACTAAAAATAGCTATAAAATTCAATTCTTTTGAGAATCAAATAAGTATTTGACTTTTAAAATTAATTTATCTTAAATTTACCTTAAATTTTCAGAAAAATATTATGTAAATAAAAAATGTAAGAAAGTAATATAGTTCCTACCGGATGTCTCACGACACTTCTCCTTCTTTCTTTAATTTCCCTTACTAGTACCGGGAACATCATACAAGTTAAGTTTATAATTTGAATGAAGAAAGTGTAAAATCTTAATAACTTTATTTTCACTAATGCTAGTTTACACTTTTATTATGTTCGAAAAACTGTTTTATGAAAAAGTTCACATAAACTTCTCTGTATGAATGAATGTAGTTTCAACAAACAAGTTGCAAGTTTATTTTGTTTTTTATTTATTTTTTGTTTGAGTTCACCGCGTCGAGTTCATTTCTTGTTTCTTTCACGTTGCGTTGGTATATTTTTCGTCTTGTTTGGTACTCTGTTGTAACCATGCTTTTCTATTTTATTTCGTTAAAATACCATTTTGTTTTACGTTTAGAGGTACATTCTGCCATCATTTTGTACGGTATCGTTGTAATGAAACACATTAATTTCATTGTTCTTTGTTGGTGACATGTTGTATATACTTTTCATTGTCGACTATGCATAATTATAAAATTATTTTTATAAAAAGAAAGTTATTTACTTTTATTCTTCTTCATTTTTGGCTACAAGGATATCAAAAAAATGTTTATTGTTTTGCAAAAATCTCCTCCCACATATTCGGCTTAGCCGTAGGGTGGGGCAAAATGAGACTTGCACAATAAATAATTTATTTTGAGATACAATTAGGTCTGATCTATTCGTTGCTGCTATCGAGTACGGAACCCCAAATTCCCAGTTTTTCAGAGATTAAACTTGCAACGGAGTTTTCTTAAGAAGTTTTAATTTAACGATAAACAATTGAACAACGATTCTTAATAATAGAGAAGTTGCATGTTTTTTAATTTTATTATTATTATTTTTTTCGAAAGTTGTTAAGAAAAATTTAAAAAAATTTTTAAATTGATTTTTCATGTAACTGAAAATGGTTTTCTTTAAACTATAAATTCAAACGTCAGTGACGTCACCACATCGTTGCAACAACGCCACTGCACGGAGAAATGATAAAATAACATCTAGAATTATAAATGGTTTGTCTAATTTAACGTAATTTCCCATAGAAACCAAATGAAAAATGTAAATTAGCGTGATTCCGATTAGCTCACATCCTCCACGGATGTAAATACGTCACTACCTTTTTTTTTAGTCAAATATATAACTTTTTTTTATTAATATTTAATAACAAAATGAAATTATTAATTTTAAAAAAAATTACTTAAAAATACTTAAGATGAATTATTCTTTCAATTATATATGAATTTCTGGTAACTAAAATGACTGCAAGTTCTCTATTAAGCATTATTTCGAAAATTTACGCTTTACTGTTTTGATTCGTTATCTTAATACTTACTAATGCGTGGAAATTTCCTGGAATCTAGCACGGTGAATAGGTCACTGATTGATTATTTCCTTTTTGATATTTGAAATAACAAATATATGAATAATAAGTCATGAATCATCCCACAGCTAAAGCAATTTTGAAATGAAATTACTTAATTCTACCGTCCTACGCAAATAATTTTTCTATGAAAACGTCTATCAGTATGATGGGAAAGTCATAAAGTAATAAATGAATACTGATAAATTTTCTAAAATGCAAAAAAGCAAAACTAGAAATGATTTTACAATAGACTTCACAATACGTACATGATATTCGGATACATTTCACTCATTTTTCAAATATATACATTTTTTTATTTTATAGTTTTGACTTAGAATATCATAATTTTTTTTCTTCACACAACATGCAACATTTTTTGTATTATGGAAAACATATAATAAAATTGAAATTTGAATTTTCCATCCCATTGCATACGATATTTACAATTAGTTTTATGATTTTCTTTTTATAAATGCCAAGCAAATAAAAAAAAAAGCTTAAGAAAATAATATTTATATATAAAATACAATCCATGTAAGAGAATTAATGATATATTTCACACATATTTTCTTCAATATGATTATATATTATTAATTTTCCGAAAGAAATTTATTGGTTC
Organism: Chrysoperla carnea; assembly: GCF_905475395.1. Lineage (NCBI taxonomy): Eukaryota > Metazoa > Arthropoda > Insecta > Neuroptera > Chrysopidae > Chrysoperla > Chrysoperla carnea. Next base: position 125,771,931 of record NC_058337.1, on the reverse strand, counting down.
ATCTCGTCAATCAAAAACCAAACCAAATGTTTTTTCAATTCTCTTTCATTAAAATTACTAGACAAGGTATTTGTCAATTTTTAGTTCACGCTGTATGTATCATATTAAAAATCATTAATTATAATCGAGAGACTATGATGTAAATAAATATCGTATACATGATCAAGATTAACAAAAACAAAAAGTAATAAAAACCATGCCTGTCTTTGTCGTAGAATTTTTGAATCGCTCTCGATAATATGTCATTATCGTTTTGCCTGACGGCGTCTTTTTCTGTTAACCCGTCAGCACTCGAGTCAACCGGTTATATTGATTCCCGTAGTCGTGTGTTGAGAGATTTGCTTACAAGGTCTGCACATGCGTCAAATATTTCGCGCGTTTGTTTTTTTCAAAACTTTGTGAATTATAATATCGACATAATTTCATTTAAATTAATTTTTCAATGCATCAGCAATTTAAAAATAGTTTGATTATTGATGTTTGAGAGGGAAAGTATTAGAGCAGAGAATATTTATTTAACTAATTGCACCGTATTTCTGTCACAAGTTTTTTTAAGTTACTGAGTACGACTTATTTGAAACTAGCGAAAGTACACAAACATACCTGAAAATTTTCGAGGTTAATACACTTTTGTGCTTGCACCTTTAGAATTTCTTTCATACCGAGAAGATAGAAAACTTTTTCGATGAAGATGAAAAAAGTTTCAACCATGTGAAATTCCTTTTGAAAAAAAAAAGTTATTTATGTTTTGAATCGAATGTGAGCAAAATGCTCGTATTCGAGCGCTGACGGGATAAGTGGTACGATGTCTATTTTGTAGGGTGCACTCTCTACCAGTCGTTTTCAAGTCCATTTAATTTCTTAGCCCAATTCTTGCTTAATTGGCAGAAACCATTACATCTTTTTATTTAGTAAGGGGGAATTTGCAGATTCTAAATATTTAAGGACAGGAGTATTATAGTTACGCTAGTTCCTGGAAGACCTATGGATGAACTAGGATGAAGCAATCGTATTCAATAGTCACGTTACTCATATATCCATTTTTACTCTCGCGACAACAGAAAACCTTCACAAGAATAGCCGATTACTCTCTTACTTATCCATGCAACGTCATCTTAGAAAAATTCATATCTATGGATCATATCCACCACGGCTTATTTGTTTGTATATTAAGAACACAAATCGGAAAAATTTATTATCCCTTTTAAGGAAAGAAAAAACTGTATGAAATAATGCGGCATACGATGGACGATCAAAAAATACACACACACACACACACACACACACACACACACACACACACACACACACACACACACACACACACGAAAAACAACTTCAAAAGCCCAGGGAAAAAAAATTGTTACCAAATTGATAAAACTGTTTCCATTCAATTTAATTTTATAGATACGAGAGAGAATTTTTCGCTCGAAAAATAGTAGGAAAAAAAATATTTTTCTAAAAAGAACACAAAAATAAAAACATTCTAATAATTTTTGTTGTTATTTACGCCTTGTAAGTTATGTAGAATAGAGAAATTTATTAATTTGTTTGGATTTGTTTTTAAAAAGTAGTCCGATGTTCTTTTTTTAATTTTTTTTTTAGTCTTCTTGTTTAATTAATTAAAAATAAGTTTTTCGTTAGTTAAAAAAAATGTAATGTCTTGGAAAGAAATTTATTCTGAAAAAAATTCAATTTGTTCGAGGTATTAAAGTCTATAATTAAGAAAAAAATAAGAAAAATCACGATTCTTTATTACAATGTGTACCACTTAAAAATTTTTCTCCTAAGAAGTATAATTTTTCAGAAGAATATAATATTAGACCTCTTATACCTGCAGACACGTTAAGTTTACGAACAGTGAGATTTTTACAGCCAATTTTCTTTTTTTTTTTTTTTTTTTGCTACAAGAGTATTGCAATTAAACTTTTTTTACTGCGCAAAAACTACTGCGTGCGGTTCGTTAAACAAATTTGGTTTTGTCGACTCAAAACAAGGTCAAATTTGTCGAGGATAGAGATAGATCGGTTATCGTTGTTCCAAACTTAGGATGTATGAATGATTCTTCCAAGACTCATGGTGATTTTTCACGAATTCATCACCTTCTAGGGAAAAATGTCATTCAAGTTTATTTTGAAATGTAAATACTTTTCAAATATTTCAAAAAATATATACCCGAAACTGCTAGAACTTTTTGAGCATGTTGTTAGTTTCAAATAAAATAAATTGGAAAGCGGCAAGCATTAATTTTAGTTCCCGTGATAAAATCATCAGTTTTTGTGCTGTATAAAACATAAAAAAAGGTACGATGGATTTTATTTTATTACAACCACATCAATTTTTTTGAAAAAACCGTCCAATTTTTCAGTTATAATTATTTACGTTCCGAATTTCAATTGAAAATAACTCGGAAATTAATCATTTTTCGAAATATATATTTGCATGATTCTTTTTTCTTAGATTTCATCACTCTATTGATTCCCGTTGTCGTTTTCAACATATACTTTCACATCCCTTAGAAGGGCATACCACCCTGCTGTGCTTAAGCACTAGTCCACGCCATGTAACTTTTGATCTCGAGGGTGAAGAAAGCTTAATCTCCAATTTTCATTGAAATCGTTGTTCTAAATCAAAATTTAGAGTTTTTGTTTATTATTTTCTTCGTTTACTTGAGTGTTACGGTCATGATTTATATTTTAATTACGTATTTCGATTGCAACAAAATCTTCCATAATATGAATTAGCTTATCATTAGCGGATAAAAATTATTCTCCGGATTATTCTCATTAGCGAAATTTAATCTCGTCGCCAATTTGATTCACCTTGAACTTATCCAAACATTTTTATTTCAAATTTCTGTGTTTCTCATTGATTATCTTGGATAACAAAACACACACAAAAAACAATTTGGCAAGAAATTGGCGTAACAACGTGACACAATTATAAGGAACACATAGTTTATAATGAACATAACCTTTACGTCTGCCTGACGGTATTTTTAAAGGCATTTATAAATTTTTTTCCCATTATTTTCGTTGTTTCTTAATTACTAAAAGTAAAGCATAGCACTGAAAACAACTGTGGAAAAATATAGTTAAAACCAATAAAAAAATATCTATGCAATAAATTCTATGATTCTTTTCCCCTGCTTCTATTATTTATGTTTTTTTTTTCGTCCGTTCCCTAACTGTAGAAGCAGGAGCTTTTCTCCCATTTGCTCACAAGCCCAGAGAAGGTATATATTTAGGTGAATGTGTTGTATAATGTTTTTAGTAAAAATAAGTTTTTCGTGTAACATAATTGAGTCGATTGTACATACATACATACAAGATGGAGATGGTAGTATATCAGGACTTACTTTTAGAAGGACTCAACATTTAATGGCTATTTAATACCAAAACAAACATTCACTTTAACTTTAAGATACTTGAGGATTATTAATTTTTTTTTCCATATCTTCTTTCTCGTCATCTACTTGTGTTAGAGAGTTGTATTTTGGGTATTATTTTATTTAGTGTGTTTGCTGTACCTTTACAGAGAATAAAGCTTTTTCGTGTTGTCGAATAGGGTGACCTTTAATAATAGAATTAAAAATAACAATAACAATTAATCGTCAAGTAACAACGCTTTTAATAAGAAAAGAATAATATATGAAGTAAGACGTTCTTATGCATAAAATAAAAGAAAACAACACAGCGGTGTTCACATAGCCAGGAAGGTTTCGTGTGTCCATTGACAATGATCATGCTTTATTTAAGGCCCTACTCTCTCCTATGTGGTATGATCGCTGTCAATGGACACACCACTCCTGTCTTGCTATGTGATTGCGATACATCACTGTTGAGTTGTTTTCTTTGTTTTATGCATACGAACGTCTTACTTCATATATTATACTCTTCTTACTGCATTATAAATGGCTAACGAGATGGTTTACAAACTGTAATAAACGGTGTCAGATTTACGCTTCTGTATGTTCCTCTTCTAGTATTTTTGTCCAAGGATCATAAGAGTTCAATTGCATCATGGTATAAAATTACAAAGATATTTAAAAATAACCCGTCAGCACTCGCGTCAACCGTTCGATCATCTTTAGTCGCATGATGAGAGATTTCAATATTCCGCGCGTTAAATATTATTTTACTTTGTACATCATAGCCTCTGATATAATTTAATATAAATTTATTTTTTTATGCACTTTTAATGCTTATTGAAACTAGTCTGATAACATGATTAATAAATAATGTTTGAGAGTGAAAATATTAGAGCAGAGATAAACTAAATTAAATTCATTTTAACTAATTTCAGCATATTTCTATCACAAAGTTTTTTAATTTACTCAGTAGGACTTAACGAATTAAATTAACGAAAGTACACGAACAAATCCGAAAATATTCTAAGTTAATATTTTTTGCTTACACCTAAAGACAACTAAATATTTAATTTTTCCAAAGACGAGATTTTATCGTAGCAAAAAGAAGAACAGGACCAAATTTCAAAAAAAGACAACCAATACAAAGAATTCTTAAGTTACAACCAAATTTCGGATGTAGGCTATCAAGTCTTGACCTCAGTTTAACCTTTCCTAGCAAGTAATTTCAATTAAAGATATGTGAGCAACACTTGGCTATATCAACCGAATAAGATATTAACAAGTGTTTCTCTGGTATTTTGTTAGTATTTTACGAAAACTCAATGAAAAGTTTTCTTATAAATAAACGGTAAAGAAATTCCATAGATATTCAAAGTAATAGGAATAGATTTAATTTATGAAGTTTTAGTTGATAGTTATAGCCAGCAACAGTATACAAGAAGCTTTCATTTAATATTATATGTTTGATATCACGTAATATTCTAAAGTGAGTATATGGTGGGACCAAAGACGTATGTGATTTTGAAAAAGCTGTAAAACAGAAAATCATCAATTCTTTTCAATTCGTTAAAAAAATTTTTCTTATAATTCGTTAAAAAAATTGTTCAAGAAAATAACATTTACTTGTATTTTCAAAAGAATTATAAATTGTATTTTAAATTAAATTAAGTATTCAAGAAAATTGATTTTATGTTTAATTTATTTTATTTAACACATTTTAAAGAAATAACCACCTTTTATCATTTCCGTTCTTTCAATATTTTAACTGTTGGTGTCGGCTATCCAAACAAACAGGTTTCTTAGGATCGTCTTTAAATCGAGTATATACAATCTCATTAAAGCCTTATAAGCAGGTAAGTTTTTTAATATCTCATACGGCGTTAAATTTATAAACTTGACCTGTAAAAGTTTGCAATTTTAACATGTAAATCCTATATTGAAGTGTTTTTAGCGGTATGCTTTATTATGTAGCAAGGCTAATTTTTATTAGTTCAAAGCATGACAAATATTTTCTTCTAAAGAAAATAATAACAAGCTGCACTCGTTTTTAAATAAAATAGATTTAAAGTGATGAAATGAATGACATTTGTGTGTTATTTATTCTATAAGTGATTTTCTTTAAATCTCTAGGCATCAATATCTCAAAAAGTATGGTATAAGTTCAAAAATTTTACTGTTAATTTTCGTTTAATTTTCCTAAGTTTTTGGGAATGTCTTTCAGTAATTTTCTAAAATATATAAACTTCTTAATAAAATTTAGGTGGTTAAAAAATAATTGAGAAAAATTAATAGGTTTTTGTTTTATAACGTATTCAAAATCGCGCACTTCTTTGTCTCGCTAGGTACTTTCTATACTGTTTATATGTATATTTGTGAAATAACTTCATTCAAAATTGTTATTTAAGCTTATAGGCAAGTCAGAGGCACTACCAAGAAGTATTGTGTGTATACATACATGTATAATATACATAAATACAAAACAACTTAAACTCCTTTTACTGCTACTAAAACTTATAGTCAAGAAACAGTTTTAAACCAGGAACATAACAACTATTAACAAACATATTTGAGGAATGGTCAAGCAAATAGCCAAACAAAACACCCTTTCCTTTCATAAAAGTTTATAAATACAGTATGTCACAAGTTTAAAATAAGCAAGGTAATAATTAACTTCGTATATGGTATAAAATCGATCCAGACATTTGGAAGAAACAAAAACATAACTAGATACAGGAGCGGAAGCCTTGGGCTTCTACCGAAAAAAAAATTCTTTTAATAATCATCGAAAAAAAAGCCTCATTTAAATTTTCAAGAAAAAGCCTAAAGCCAGATAAAAAAGGCTGCCTTTAATTCAGTCCATCACAACAAAAATAAATTATCACGTGCTTGATTTTGTTTTATATTTGATTCAGTTTTTTTTCTGCGGGCTCATTCGAATTGATCGTTTCTCAGAGCTGTCGAGTGTTAACAATAGCATTACTGGATAAATTTGGTTAAAATTATTGAAGAGAAAGTACAAATTTTTTAATTTTCTAGGAACTCCATTTTCCTTATTCGATAAAAAGGAGAAAGTAACTTTAAAATTATTTTCTTTCTAAAATAAAGTGTTTTATGATATTTTGCGACAAGGAACAAAATCTGACATAGATTTGAATTGTACGACATTATTTCAGAAAATTAAACTAAAATTTGTTTCGTGAGATATTTCAAGATTTCGAGTAATATATTTATTCTCCAAAGAATATTAAGGAAGCGGAATTTAAAGTTGCGGTCTGCATCAAATGAAAGCTGAAATTTTGAGAAGGATAGGGTGCCATCAAGTATGCGCTGTTAGTAAGAGGACGGGCCCATTCAAGGTCTACCTCTAAGCCACATGCTTTCGTGTTTTGTTTTTAAATCTCGACTAAGAAAGAGGAGTGTTACAAGTTTAAGGTGAATTTGTGTCTGTCTGTGGCATCGTAACTCCTAAACGGAAAAACAATTTTAATTTTTTATGAATTTTTGAAAGGTAATTTGATCATGAGTGTAATAAGCTTTGTTTCCAATTCGATTTGAGGGTTTCGTACCTAATAACACCAAGAAAGAGGGTGATGAACTTCAAAATTTTTTTGCAACATAACTCTCTCTCAATAAAATTGTCATTCAAAGGAAAGAAAGAGAAAAAAATTGGTCTCCGTTTAGAAAGTACGATCCCACAAACGAATCAATCACAGCTGAATATTGCGACGGGAGTTGCTTAAATTTTTAATTTAATAAGTAATAAATGTGTATAAATGTGCCTTCTGAATCATACAGTACAAATACTCACAAATTGTTTAGTTTGAGTGAAAATCATTTAAGGGTTAAGTTAAAATCACTTGAATTATATACATTGATGAAGAAAGTTGTTTAATCTTACGTTATACATATATATAAGAGAGGAAACGGGTACTACTACTAACCATTGTAGAGATATTTTATTCGATTAAAAACCTTTAGAATCTAGAAAGGATATATATATGTAGCTAGAGATGGTGGCCATAACATAGAAACCCTTTTTCTCAAATGTGTATATATATATGTTACTTGTATATGTTATTGTTATCAAAATGTTAATTGTTTAAACATGACCACTAATGAATTTACGTTAAGATAGATGTGTACATTACGATTATTAGTGGATACAACACACTGGACTGGGTCACAAGTCTCATCAATAACAATTTAATTTGTTTATAGTGGATGTAGGGGATAACATCCCTATCTACCTCTAAACAAATCCTTTTTAAAGTTATTCTCTTGATAAAATATAGAGGAGAATATACAATGTATGTTTAATATTATGTAAAACATTGTTTAAATTACTTTTTTTTTTTTGTAAATTTAAGAGCTTTTTACAATATACTGAGAGGTGCATAATTAGATATTCGCAACAAAATAAGGGAATATTAAAATTAGTTTATTACATACATAGAAGCACGGGCAGGGAGGAACATTACTTATCCTGGAAAAGTGTGACATAGGAGACAACTTACTTTTGATTTTTTATAAAAATTAGTTAATTACATATATAGACAGATAACTACATAAAACTTAAGCATGTGGAGAGAGGGATATTAATTAACCTTAGAAAGTGTGATATGGGGGACAACTTTCTTTTAATTTTTGCCTTAACTTATTCGTTTTTGTAAAATTCTGTTTATTTATAGGGGGTGAGGTAGGTACTGACTTTTAGTTGCAGTGGCAAAAAATTCACTTGCTTTAAATTGGGATCTTTATGGGTATAAAGAATAAATTTTTTAGACTTATGTTCAACAAGTTAAAAATTTGAGTCATAGAATAATCAATTAAAGTGTCGAAAGAAGATAATCAATTCTCCGTTATTGTCGACTTTAATCCAATAATTAACAAAGTGGGACTTCCAAAGTTCGACACTTTAAAATTAAAATTTTCTGCTACAGAGACGCAGTTAAATCGATTGATGTCTGACTAAAGTAGACAGAAATGTATAAATTTGAACAACCCATGATTTTGGCGGTCTAATCTTTCTGAACTGTTTAATATTTAGCGTTTCATATTTGAGCAAGCTACATCCGCCATTACAACCATAGTTTATACGAAAATCGCGAGCTGTAGCTGCTTTTAAATACTTTCCAAAACATTCTATAAATAACGCAAAATTAGAAAATTTAAAATGTCCAAAATTAGAAAAAAAAATTATAATTATTTGACATAAAAGAATAAAAGTGTTTTGTTATTTAGATTCTGTGATGTTAAAAATATATTTTGATAAAAGTGTCTGTAATTTGATCTAAAATCAAATTTGATCTTAAATTAAATCAAATATTTGGTAAACAAAAAAACAGCCGTCTTATCGAAATTGATTGCTGTTATTTGTGACATTATGGCGCTGAAATCTTAATTGAAAACAAAAAATATATTTAATATGTCTACGCCCGTGAACAATAAACCCCCCAATTACAAGTTATGCTCAAATATCTCTCGCTAAGATAAATATTAAGTTAGAAATTATTTGAAATACCTAAGTCTGCATCTAAGATGAATATTTGCTTTACATTTACAGGACATTAGGTTAAACAATTGTCACCTAACAAACTATCAATAAGTTAAAAACGGTAAACTTGAATCAAAACCACTAAAACTAAAACATTTATGTTGTTATAAAGATTTGTCAAAATACCAAAGTTTACAAAACAATCACATATAGAGAGGACTTTCTAACTGAAAATAAACGTATATTATTATATTGGTCAATGGTCAGAATTAAAATTAAGTAATACAAACAAATTTTAAGTTAAGACTTTATAAGCATGTTTTAAGTACACATAATCTACTTAAGTTAATATTTGTAAATTGGTTTGTTTTTCAATGTCCTTCTTATATTATTACATAAAATGATACTATGATAGAATCTAGCAACCATCAATAGAGAAGAGAACTTTCAATGTTGGTTTTCTGGGTAAATAGTAATAATACACCATACTATTATATTTACGAACAAAAGTTTTCTGGACTTTATATTTTACAGAATGTTACAGTGGGTGAAAAAATATTTATACCCTATATATGTGAAATACACTGGGTAGGCAATTTTAATCTATACACCTACATATCTCGTTTTGTAGTTAACCAACCCAAAAATAATTTGAATCAAAGTTGCAGAGTTTGATAGGAGATATTATGATCTGACATCAGGTTGGATCTATTTCTTCGGGTTTCCTTAATAGCCAATTTAGATCCTAAACGTTAAGAGTTAGAATAGCATTTTAAATAAGAAAGGTGATCTTCTTAAAAAAAAAAATAACAATTTTTGTATAAAACATTTTTTCAAATGCGACTTAAAAATATGCCATTATTGCATTTAATCGAAAAAATATGTGCTTAAAGTTTACCAATAATTGTAGGTCAAAGTCATAGACACTGGCGAAGGTCCTCTATTGCCCTTGACCACCATTGGCTACAGCATTTTTCCGTAGTGTGTTTTCATTGCCAATGACCACCATTGACTACAGCATTTTTCCGTAGTGTGTTTTCTTTCGATTAAATTGCAATAATGACATATTTTTAAGTGGCATTTCCTCCGAAAGTTTTTCTAAAACATGTTTTAAAGAAAACTGTTTAGTTTTTGTATGCCGATCAACTTTTCAATTTAAAGTGTCTTTCTATCTTTTACCGTTTAGAATCTAAATTAGATATTAAAGAAACCCGTAGAGCAAGGCAGAATCTGATGTCAGAACCCCCATCAAATGTTTGTACCCCATCAACCTCAACTTTTGTTTAAGTTAGTTTTTGATTGGTTAACTGCAAAAGGAGATATTTAGGTGTAGATTAAAATGGCCCATCCTGTATATGAAGGTGTAATAATTTTAGTAACAGGTTTGTAACGCTTCGAAATATTGATGACGCGAACAAAATTTTTGTATAGGTGTTCACAAAATCACCTAATTAGTCCATTTTCGTCTGCCTGTCTGTCCATCCGTCGACACAGTACCTCAAAAACGAAAAGCTATGTCAAGCTGAAGTTTTAATAGCGTGCTCAGGGTGTAAAAAGTGAGTTTGAGCTCGCAAATGAGCAATATACAACAATTTGGTCTTGTAAACCAAAGAAAACTACACGGAAAAAAAAGTGACTTAAAAATCTCATCAGGTGATACAAAAATTTTATCACCTGTGAAGTCCACAGAGGTGATACAAAATTTGCATCACCCGGTGATACAATTTTTGTATCTAATGTATTTTAAACGGGGACTAACTTGACATGGCTAAACTATAGATGCTTTAGTTTACTCAGTGGCTGTCACAAGTCAGTAGTATCAGATGTCAATGTATAACCTAAAATTAGCATGAATATATATTTTTTAATTAATTACTTAATTCATTAAAGCAATGGGAAAAATAAAAGTAATTATTGAAAAAAAAGACACTAAAAAATTATTTATGCAAAATATTATCTTTATTATTTAACTGTTACTCTTAGAATAGGTTATTTACTACAACTTTAGTTAAAAATATAATAATTTACTTACTTCACAGTGAAGTAAAATCCACATCACGCTGATACAATATTTGTATCACCTCAATCTGAAACTAACATCACTTGTATAATCAGATTTTTACATCATTTGTGGGGCAAATTTTAAATCATCTTTTTTTTTCGTGTAAAACCTAACGTTAAAATAATGGCGTATTAGTGTATAGGTAGGGTTTCCTTTTTGTTACTGATAGTTTTTACGCATGTCCACGAAATATGAAGTGAATTAGTCATTGAATACTTAAATTCTTTCAATTTGGGCTTTCATAGGAATTCAGGCCATCACTGGTTCCACTACCCTTATAAAATAAACAAAAACAAGTAAAACTGGTCGCCACACATCATTCTGGATTATACAAAATTAGCCTGGTTACATTAGGTTCCAAATTGCTGATTCTAATGATTAACACCGATCAAAGATACAATAATGGTACTGGTACACCCTGTAAAAACAAACCATTGTATAGTTTGTTTAATGTAATAATGGTCAAGTAATTTTAGTATGTGATTCTTAAGATGTAATGTAAAGACCACAAATAAAATATATTAGTGTATAACTAATAAATTTCAACGTAAGCAATCTTAGATTAATCCAAATATGTTGTTTGGGCGCTAATGTTTGTTAATAAATTATTATTTGGATAAGTGTACGTTCAGGATAATTTATGTATGTGTAAATATTATTACAATGTAACAACTATTTGTAAGTATATATAGTTTACAAAGAATTATCTTAAAATTGGATGATAAAATAAATAATAATATAGTTAATTATAATTTTATATTGTTTAGAATATTGTGGTGATAATTAATTTTAATTAATGGTTTTGTTAAGGAATTTTTGTAATTATGAAATATTTATTACAATTAGGCAAATAAAACAAAAAAAAAGGGAAAACAAACATTTGACTGAGATTATTGATGAAACACTCTGTATAGAAAGTGTATTTCAATTAAAATTACCTCTGGGGATGGTTTTGGGGCATCCTTATATATTTTGGACACCAAGATATGCAACCAAAAGACATTCATGAAAAGTATTTAACTGACACTCGACCAACACCATGTGCCTCTATTCCTTTTCAATTTTTATAATTTCTTCTTTCTTTTCCTCTATTTCCCTATCAGATCTATTTTTGTAGTATTTCTTTGACATTCAAATAATATAATTGAATTTAATAAAAATATTTAATTATTTTTAAGTAGATATAATACAAAATGACAATTTCACTAAAATCGAATTGAGTAAAAAGCTTTCAATATGATTACCCAGATTAATTTTGAACGGTAGATTAAATTAATATATAAATTGAATCATATTTTTCGTACACAACAAATGATATTTTATAATAAAAATCAGTCAAATGTTATTCACTCAAATGATCTGTTTCCAATTCAATTGTTAAGAATTGTTACTTATATCTATGAAGGGCTTATCTAGATTAAAATGTATACCGTATGTTTAATAAACATTCCACTTATCCTTATTTTTTATATAGATATATTTTAACAAATATTATCATAAAAATAAAATTGACCCTTTTCACTGAATGCTATGAATATCATTTTAAAGTATAAGTTAAAGATTTCTGTAAAAAGAATGAATGAGATATAAGATTAAATTTTACCTTTGCAAAAGATCCTTATCCCTATTTAAGAGTATTATGGAAGGAGGATAGTGAGAAGAAAGAATGTGAAGGCTATACCGTGGCGGTTTTTAAGCCCAGGGAAGCATGCGGGTATCATTCTGGTGACTTTTCCCGTTATTACCAAAATTTTCATCTGCCAATTGTATTTTTTTAAGGTTTATAGTCGTCATGAAGCACGAACCCTATTCTAACTTCGTCAATAATTTGGAGGTAAGAATACTCTTTCCAGAAAAAATCTAATCTAAGGCTATCATTTCGACTGCCTGATGACTTCCGTTTTTTATCAAGTAGAGAATGTGCTTAACACTTTAACTTTCGGTGACGGCACAATCATGACTATAAAATCTTTGGTTCTGCCTAAATCTTTGCCGCTTTATGTAAAGTTGTTATAGGAACGGAGTCTTAGAAACATTCTAGATGATTGTAGAGCTGGCGAGTACTCCAAGAATTGTAAAGAGTTGATGCAGATAAGTGTCACTAAGCATTCAGGAGGGTTTTTTGGACTGCAAGGCACTACTTAGTAGAATCATCTTTAAAAGGTCAACATTATATGAAGGAACATGACTTAGTGTAAATATATTTGCAAGTCACATTCTAAGTGTAACCATCACATGTAATGTTATAGACTTAGCACTTAGAACGATTTAATTTGTGAGTTTTAATGTAGATATTGCAAGAAAAAGATAGTGATAATGCAGCTACAACAAGGCACTTTCTAGGTGAGATATATACTGAAAACTTTCCAGTGTAGAAGAGACGATGGCTCAACTTTTGTCATGTCACCACCTGGCTGTTCTTTAGATTGACTCACTTCGATTTTCTGAAAATCCCTCCAATTTGAAGTTCGATGAAGTAAAAACAAATAGTCCTTCCCATTTTTAAGTGACACGACGGATCTTATAATTTAAGTGGATGTCACTCTGTGACCACCAATATAAACTAACGTTATCTATTCTGCACTGAAAATGTTTGAGCATAACCAATATTGAATGTAATCCTCATGAAGCACACTGTACAAAATCTAAACATATAAATTTATACTTTTTTTTCAAACAATAATAACAAAATATTTTTAATATCTTTTAATAAAACCTATAAACATTAAGTGCTTACTACACTTCCAGAGATCAATAAATTTTAATACAATAGATGCAAGGGGGATCCAACGCATACTACCTACTGCAATTGTCTCTCTTTAAGTGACTACACACACACAGAATGAACTTATATGTATAATATTGCAATGCCGTAGAAGATTAATCTGACATGATGTCCGGTTCGATCTGCTGTCATACACGTGTATATGAACAGCAAGCAGCAACAGTAACTAACTATATGTGCATCGTTATACATACTACATGGAGTATAACATCCACACATGCTGTCATATCCTGGTTGCAACTACATCTCTCACAATATTGAATCAAACAACAACAGCAAATACTAACTCATTCAGAATTTCCCCTTTATGTATGTATGTGTGTGTATGTGTACACAATCTTATGGGATAATGTAATTCTGTTACAATTGTAAGTAGCAACTCTACTCTCAATACTCTTAATCTACAGTAAAACCTATTAATTCGCTTCATCCATAATGAAATAGTGTATTATGACCCTTGTTCAGAAAGTTGGACTTCCTCCGCATTGGTCTTTATAAAGAAAGCAGACCACTGTTTAAAATTAATAAAGATCTTAATCACCAGAAACTATACTGTTAAATGAAAGTGTTGCATTTGCTTGAACTTTGGGCGAAATATCAAAAAAACTTTCAACAAAAGGAGTAAAAAAATGAAATTACGGATTGTGATAACTTGACAATGAACTCCAAATTTAGGATTTGAAGAAAAATCCTGAAATTTTCTTTGCTTAGCCCACTTGTATTTTATTTTAATAATTTTAAACATGACATGTTTCGTCTAATATAGGAATTTTCAAACTGTAAGAAAATGAGACAGTTTGAAAATGTAATGTCATGTTTAAAATTATAAAAATAAAATACAAGTGGACTTAGCAAAAAATTGGAAGTTTTTTCTTCAAATTTCACTTGTTTAATTTATTTTTGATAAAGTTTTTGAAAAGATTGAACTGTAGATTAGATGCATTTGTACATATATATTATATAGGATAGAGTACTTTACTCATATCACAGGAATAGTTTTGAGTGTATCCAAACGTATGTAGCACGTAAGCGCTTCAATAACAAGAGCACAAGTATATAATATGTATTACATAGAAATACTAATGTGGAATGGAGTGGATAAATTTGTATTATGAGTGAAAGCGCTTTGCATTTTGGTTGGCTACCACATGTACAAATTATTGTTTGTGCATTGTACCATAACATATTTACTGTCATTGTAAATATTATAATGAAATATACCATACATACAAACTATGTTCACGTACATACAGTCTAAAATACTATCAGTCAATAAATTTTAGGTATATGTACCTTCACCCTCAATCCAAAATTATGTTTCAAAAATTGTATCATTTGTGTTATTTATAAGATTATGAGGAAACAAATCCAATAAATCGCTGAAAACATCTATATATTTAACCAACCACGATTTCTGTTGTTTTAATCAAAGTGTAGATGAAGTTTCTCAAATAAAACTCAAAAGAACTTCTATGCAATTCCCACAATCAAACATTCCCAACAGAATAATGTAATATTTTTTCAAACATAATTTCTTTATAAATTTTTTTTATATAAAGTAATTTTTAAAAAAAAATTTTTCTCGCTTCGTTTGCTATCTTGACTTTTCGGGCAGCCAGGGCTCCACATCACAGATAAAGCAGCTTATTAAGTAGAAAAACGCAAAAAAAAAAAAAAAACAAACAAATTAATGTATTTAATATAAGAGAAAAAAGTTTTCTGCCAATTTTACTGTATAACGCGTCGATTTGAAATCCCAGCGAGTTAGCGCGAATAGAATTGTAAAGGGTAGTTTACGGGGATTTATGATTTATTACCATTTTCGGGAAGTTATGATATAGATATTAAATGTAAAGTGGATTATAGTCTATATCCTATTGTGTATGTGTTGCAGACACTATTTCACCTCCTTCCAGTTATTTTCGCGACAAAAAGTATTCTATCTATAAACTGTCAAGGTCCCATTTATCTATAAACTGAAAATCATCAAAATTGGTTCAGTAGTTTAAGCGTGAAAGCGTAACAGACAGATAGCGTTACTTTCATATTTAGAATATTAGTTTGGATGAATATTTGAATTTTGAAATGGGTATTAAATGTTGTGGATCTCTGGAAAAGATTTATACCAGAAAACACTTTCACTTTGGAGGACAACCTTTGATTTTTATGAGTGTTAGCCTTTGAAGCAGGTAACAAATTTATTTTTATTTTTTTTTTGAAGTTTATTACAACACTGCTTGTGTTTAAAAAAAATATTTTATATTTTGACTCATTCTGCTTCCTTGCGCTTCCACCATTATTTATTATATTTTAATACTAACACTCTGCAAATTGCTGCTGACATGGGCGAAAACAAGATCGAACGAATATTATTGTTTCTTGAGTTTTTTAAAAATGATCACTTACATTGATTGAAATGAGTAAATTGTGGTAATCATTAGCGTTTGTTGGTAGTTAAGAATTTTACGCACTTGGTGCTCAGTCTCTTTAACTTCTGGATTATTCTCCTTCTTGTATAAAAATAGATTAGGCCAACGTTGTGCATTGATTTATTGGATAATAATTAAACAAATTTTACTTCTTCCTTTTTGGATTTGCAGTACAAATAGCAAAGTAAATGAGATAAAAAGAAAAAGTTTTTGTCTATAATATAATTTATGACAAATTTATAAATTTTTCGATGAAATTTTGTAACAGTAGTGTATTATTAATAAATTTCATACTAATTATGTGAAAAGCACCCAAACACAATACACAAAATTGTAGTTAAATGCATTTGCCAGAGTGTTTGTGAGTGAGTGTTACACACGCGTCTCAAATATCAAATCTGTTTTGTTAAATAAATTAACAATTATACTACTACTAAACATTCTATATTACTAACTGACTGCCATACTACTTATGACAGTTTTAACTATAACTGTGTTTTTAATTATTAAATTAAATAATTATATTATAAACGCATCATAACAACAAAAAATTACAAAAAAACCAAAACAACACAAACAACAAAAGTTTAATGAATGGATAGATATAGATAAATATGAATGAGATAGATACCAGTGTTAAATACATTTTTAAAAACCGGACATAGTTTTATGCTTTTTGTTGTGTTTTTTTGTAGTTTTAATTTACGTCATTTGAATATTTTTAAATAGTTTTGTTGTTTTTTTGTAATTTTATCTGGAATGAACTTATGTAAACCCTTATTTATTCCTTTTATTTTTACAGATTACAAATATGTCTAACAAAGAAATTGTAAACAACGTACACACCGGGTGTATAAGTATACAACCATAATTTTTTCATTCGAGAGAAGAAAAATTGAATTATTTACGGGAAAAAATTTCGGTTAGCTTAGGTAAACTTTCTTGTTGCCGATTGTAAATGTGCGTGAAGTCTTCGCTGATGCAAATGTTTAACTTTTCACTAAAATTGTGAATTTATTAGCTTGATCAGTCTATACGTGTGCATGTTATGAAGTTTCTGATTTCCGTTTTCACCCACTTCGTATGTCAAATAATCTGAATATTTGCGGACGTCAATGTAAACAAATGTCAATGTAATATCAAAAAAAAGAGGCGAGAAGAAATATGTTTAGTTATAACTAAAAAGTATACATTCTAATGACTTCAAAATTATAAAAAAAAAAGTGAAAACAAACAATTGACTGAGTTAATTGTTGAAATACCATGTATAGACAGTGTTGATGCGCAATCGTTTGTTTTTTTGACGTCACGTAAATAACAAAACATATTCACTTTTAAATACACACACACACAACTGATATTCCTATATTAATACATACTATAAAATTTGCACCTAATTAACGCCCTCGTGGGTAAACAGTGATGTTTACAAAAAAATGTTTCAAACAAAAGTTTTTTATTTTTTTATAAGGAACATTTTTTACATTTAAACTTTTGTTCTATCTCTAACGGTTTACAAGATGGGTCCTACGGACCCAAGACCCAACTGACCTATGATGCTCATTTACGATCTTGACCTCACTTTTTACGTCCTGAGTACGCTGTAAAAATCTTTCAGCTCGATATCTTTTTTCGTTTTTGAGTTATCGTGTCCACAGACGGACGGACGGACGGACAACCGGAAATGGATTAATTAGGTGATTCTAAGAACACCTATACCAAAATTTTTTTCGTAGCATCAATATTTTTAAGCGTTACAAACTTGGAACGAAACTATATACATGGTATAATAAAAGTTTGACCAGTTAATACTTGAAGAAACTCAAGACAAACAAAATAAAATCAACTAGAACAAAATTGATAAACTTTGCAATCATTTATCAGGATAATAATAATAATAATTAGCCACTGGACCCACTAAGTGGGTATGGGCCTCTCCTCCATTTTTAAGGAAAAGTAATTTTAAATTTTTTATGTTTTTAGATTGCTGGCAAGATTTTTATGGCATTTTTCCACGCATGTCTGTCCCTTGCAAATCTGGTCCACTCGTTACCAGCATAGCGTTTAAATTCGTCCATCCATCTTATATTCTGCCTTCCTTGCCTTCTTTTGCAGTAATTAGGTGTCCAATATATTAGTTTTTTAGTCCATCGGTCATCTTGCGTTCTTAGAATGTGACCGGCCCAAGACCACTTGAGTTTTTTTGCCATGAAGACCGCATCTTTAAGATCTGTTTTACGACGGATACTGTTGTTTGTTATTTTATCGCGTAGTCGTATATTTAGTATTGCTCTTTCCATTTTTCTTTGACACACTCCTATTGCTGTGTTTGTTGTGTCTTTCCTAGACCAAGTTTGACATCCGTAGAGCATTACCGGTAAGATGCATGTATCCATGACTTTCTGCTTAATTGTCCAATGAAAGTTTCGTTTTAAAATTTCTTTTAAGGACCAGAATTTCTTCCAAGCTGTAATACATCTTCTTTGCACCTCTTTTGTTTCCTTGTTGATGAAACTAACTAGCTGTCCTAAGTAAATGTAATCTTCGGTGTATTTCAATTCATACCCTTCAATTGATATTTTTCTGTGTGTACCGTTGGTAATGATTGCAGTTTTATTATAATTGATGGATAGCCCCGCTTTTTTAATCTCTGTAGCTAGTTCCATTAACATAGTCTCCAGCTTTTCAGCTGATTCAGCAAAGATTACTACATCATCTGCAAACCTGAGATTGGATAGATACTCTCCATTTATATTTAAGCCATAACTATCCCATTCCATATCTATCCCATTTATCAGGATAACAGTTTTTAAAATCGTGAAGCTGAGAAGTCCAAATCAATTCTGAAAATTTCCGATTATTTAAATAAATAAATGACTTCAAAAGGCATATTTAATATTGGTCTTGTAGGAAAACGATAGATGGATATTATGTTTTCATAGACTTCCCCAAAACTAGTCGGTGTAACTTATAAAACACTGCTTAAATTAAAGTTAAAACCTTAATAAATTATGGAAAACAAAAAAAACCCGTTGGGCCCAACAAATTTAGAATGTAGGTGCGAGGTAGTGGAGACACAAATTTAAAAATACATATTTTCTCAATTTTGATGGTGAATTATGTTTTATAACTTAACAATATAAGACGAAAAATAACAAAAACTTTTTGGATATCTGAAGAAATTTTCATAATATCGAAAATTGAAAATTTTGATTAATTATTTAGCTTTCGATTTTTCGAAAACCAAGACAGATATCGAAAAATTAAATCCTTTTCTTTTCGTCTACATTCATATAAAGTTAAAACAAAATTCATCATCAAAGTAGAAAATGAGGTGTAAATAATTTCAACTACAAGTCTAAACTTGCCTTGGTGTTCGTACTACCTTAATGACTAACTAATTATAAAAGTGTATAGAGAGCACCTCACACATTTCACTACCGATAATCTGAAGAACTACTAATAAGATTTAGTTATTTTGAAATGTTTTATGCAAAAATATAACGGTCATGAGAATAAATATTAATAAGTCGAACAAATTACATCAATTAATATTTTTTTATAACAAATGTTTGTCATCAACTTGAAAATATATCCTATTATAATTTAACTTACTTTACAAAAGCATAAAATTGTAAATACCTTCTGCTTACTTTTTGCGTTTGTTAATTCCAAGTAAAAATTTAAAAAAAAATTAAATTTACGATATCAAACACACAAAAAAAAGAGTATATAAATAACTCTTAAAAAGTATTAAGAAGTAATTTTAAATTAAAAGAAAAATAATTAATTCAATTAATTTTATTGAGAGGAAAATTTATAATCATCATTATTATTATTTGTCATATAATAAATAAAATGTTGAAAATTGTGTACGGACTACCTACTTTACTTTTACATTTGAAGTAAAGAGAAAATTATACAAGAAGAAATTAAAAAGAAATAAATAAATGCTATTAAGAATTTCTATTTTAATATATATATACATCATACACGTACATATAAATATTAGGCTAATTTTATACTAATATACACTATGGAGCAAATTTCTTGAATCTTTAACACCATGTATGTAGGTAGCATTTTTAATATGACAAGAAAACTGTATATACAGGATTTTTAAAGGTTCCTATAAAACCTAACGCTTGATTTTAGAAAATAATGACTGTAAAAATAGGCCAACACAAAAGTTGTAGGATTTCCCTCATAAGATCCAATGGCCCTTTACCTTGAAGGGCACTTCAAGGCCTGGGTAATTTTATTACCATTATGGATAAATTAAATTTTAAATCATTTTCATGTTTTCGTTATCGAAATACCTCAAATCAAAATAACATTTTACTCACAGAATAGGGAATATTCATGAAATTTAAATTTTATTCAAATTTTTTTTTTCCGTAACTTTATTGGCTGAACATTTCAACTAAACCATTATTTTAGTAATTAATATCTTTTCAATAACTTAAAATTAATTAATAAAAGTGCAAATTCAGTGAGAGAAATTCAAATTTCTAAAACGGAAATTCAAACTTTAAAACGGACGAGACGTCATAGTATGTGGCTTGTCAGATTTGTTGATATACTGTATGATATTAATTACTTACATTTTGTATGGTATTACATTCAGTTATTTTATTCTACTACTTTTTATTAGAAAACTTATTAATAACGAGTGTAAATTCTGTGTTGTAAATTCATTTTTTTAAAGTGTAAATTATACATTGAACTGACATCAATTGACAGCTCACCTATTAATACGTCATCAACATAGAGCACCAAAAGGACTACGTTTGAAACATCTCAAAATTATTCTCTATTTTAAATATTTGTTTACACTTAAATACAGCATTTTTAAGCAGTATTTATATTTTTTACTTTGTTATAACGGTGTAAACAATGAATTAAAAATATAAAAAAATACATGAATATTCCCTAGTACCAAAAGGTTACTGTATAAATGTATACGGAATGCTAAAACCGAGGTATACATTTTTGTTGTAACTTTGATAACATAGAATATTCGAGATATTCAAGATAACATTCGGTATATACAAAACGTTTTTGATAATAATAATTATTCTTAATAAAAGTTTTTTGTAGAAAATTAAATTTTGTATTTAAATATCAAAAAAACAACTAAACTCCTTAACTAACGCATATAATAATCATAATCATAATCATAATCATAATAATAATCCTTTTTAAAACAAGGATAAAAAATATATAAATGTATATGTAATTGGATAAAGATAGAATAATAAAAAGAAAAATACGGTTATATACTTAATTTATAAGAATTAATTACCAATTACTACTAACAATCCTAAGGAAATGTTCACTCTAACTCCATCGTATTAATATATATATATATATATATATATATATACCAACTTTACTCGACTCCCACATTTTAATATAATCCAAAGGACATTCATTTATTCAAAGATTTCGAACGAAAATCTACCTACCATTCTCATTTACCTTTTATTTTATCCGTATCATCCCAATCTTTACCTCATTACAATACTTGTGACTATAAATGTGTGTTGCTTGGTCATTACAGGTCCGTAATTATTATAAGAAATGAAGAAATGAATTGGACTGAATAATTCAAATTTTGGGAAAAATTCTACTGAACTGACTTCTAATAAAAGGTTCTACTGAAGAATACAATTTAAAAAATTTGCTGTTTCCCGAGTAGGAAAAGAAAGGGACATGTTTCAAGACATTTGGCGTCTCTCAATTTTATTACAAACTTTAATTTCTCAAAATTTATTCGAAATTGATTTTAAAACCAATATGAACTACTTTCTTGAATTCTTCAGATTTTCGAAATGTAGAGTTGAAGTCCGATAAATTCTAAAATTTCGGAGGTAATATTCAACGGAAATAGAAAATATTTTTCACTTTTTCCCTTAAAATTTGTAAAATTATGAGGATGGTTTTTCTAATTAGCAACGGACTGAAAAAAATGTGGTAAATTTTTTGTTGATGTTGTAAATTTTATGAGGAATATACAGTTTCGCTATAAAATACGGAAAAGCGTAAAGCCATTGTATGTATACTTCCATATATGCTTCTTTTCAGTCGCTTTGGATGGCAATACAATATTGGCAAATTATTTGTTTAATCATAAAATCTGTGTTTATAAAAGAATAACGGCTGACTGATTGGCATATCTATTCACAGTCCCTGGGGGCAGTACCGGAATATTTTCATCTGCGTTTCTTTCACACTAAAGGAGAGCAGAAAAGAAGGATTTTTAGTAATTGGACTCTTAAGGTGGCCAAAAAGGGGATGAAAGTTTATGGGAAATCCGTTATTTTTAAATCCATATTTAAAAAATTTTAAAAATTGTTTCACCTATGGAAAGTTAGATTATCAGCGAGTCACATCGGCTCTATTTTATTTTTCCCACCAAGTAAACACATGAAATTATGAACAAAAGGAAGGATAAGTGAGGGCAAGGACAGAAGAAGTGAGGGTAAGAAATTTAACTCCCAAGGTGGTGAAAAAGGAGATGAAAGCTACCATTTTTAAACCTCATTTTTTCATCTATCGAAACTACTATATCAGCGAGTAAAAAATTAAAATTCATGAAATTGTGGAGGTAAGTAAACAGGCGGGGGTGATAAGTCCAGACAATTAAAATTAAGGCTATAACACGGAAGTCTTTGTTTTTAAAGTTTAAATTAGCCAGGAAAGGGGGTGAGTAACTGATAGTTACATATAATATAAACAGAAATTTGGTGGGAAGGCTGTAAAAAATATATAAAAAAAGTACGAATATAATATTTGTTAATATTAATTTCATCTGAAACTAGTTTTTAAAGAAAAAGCTTTCCTTTCATTGGAATAAAAAGATGAATGTAACTTTTAACCTGAATTTGCCCATATAAAACATTTTAAACCAGAAAAACTAAAGCTTTGGTTTGTAGTTATTAGTTACTCTAAGAAGTAAAAATGATTTTCTTCCAAGTAATTAAAAAAAAAGTTGTTTTTTGGAAAGTACTGAGCCTAAGAGTGCATTAAAAAATTCTGATATTCACGTTTAAATCTGCTAATTTAAAAAAAAAAAAAAGTAAATATTACAGACCTGTAGCATACGCTACTCTAACCACGAGATGTAACACAGTTTTTCAGTCAGCTAACTCTCTCTTCGTACGTAATATAAATATATATATATATATATATATATATATATATATATATATATATATATATATATATATATATATATATATATATATATATATATATATATATATATATTTATATATATATATATATATGTGTGTAGCTTTTAATTTACCAAAAGCTTAGCGTCTACACTAATTCTTGTATGAAGCATAAAAATAAATGAATAGGAAAATTAAAAGATCCCAAGTTTACTTTGATTCTTTCTTCTTTTACTTACACTATGTATGTATGTATGTATGTATGTATGTATTTATATAGAAACATCGAGGAACAAGACTTTACTAGAATTGGTATACGTATACGAACGAATGAACGGTTGGTTATAAGATCAGATTTAAATTTGTCTGTGCTAGCCTAGCTATGCTTTGGTTAAATCTTCTTTGCTGTTTTTATATTATATATATAAGCATATTACGAATGAAAATTATATATACGGTAACAATAAATATACCATATTATATATTGTTCACTTCTCAGACAGAAAGTTCTACTTTTCATCTCAAAATCATAACTTGATTGGACAATCCCTACTAAGGAATATTCTATCGATCGATTTTTATTGGAACCTTTTTATAATAATAATAATAATAATAATAATACTTTATTATTTCATAGAAAAAATATACAAAATTTGTACATGAAAATTGTCAAAAAAAAGAAAGAAAAGAACAGAGTAGATTTACATGTCCAAAAATTCACTGACACTATAATTGCATCTCTCCAGTAACAGCTGCTTGAGACTTACCTTGAACTTATGTTCGTCGCGGACTTGACGAATTTCAACTGGGATTTTGTTGTAAATTCTTATCGTATTGTTGTATGGCCCTTTTAATATCGTGCTCACTCTCGTTTGCTGAATCTTGTATTCCCAGGTGGATCTAGTGATACGCGCTCTCATATTTTCCTTACACTCGAAAAGTTTTGGGTTTCTCTTTACGAATAGGGAACTTTCTAGAATGTAGATGTCGTATACTGTCAGAAGTTTATGCTTATTGAAGTAAGGTCTACAGTGCTCCTGTTGTTTTAAGGTGAACATTACACGAAGGCATCTTTTCTGGCATTTAAATATTTTTTCAGCATATCCCGCATTTCCCCAGAAGATTATTCCATACCTCAATATAGCATAAACTTGACTATAGTATACTTGTAGTAACCCATCAATCGGCAACTTAGACTTTAGAATCCTCAGTAAATATATAGATTTGTTGATTCTTTTTGCTACATAATCGATGTGTTTTTTCCAATCTAGATTTTTGTCTACAAATATTCCCAGGAATTTACTGCAGTCATCGATTTTAATTATTTGGTTGTCTATTATTTCTAGTTCTCCCATCTTTTCGCCATAATTTCCAAATTTTATTGCTTGCGTTTTGCAGACGTTTAGTTTCAGACCATTATTTCTAAACCACTCAGATAGTTCAGCAATTGAATCATTGATTTCTGTTTTCAAATCTGCGCTGTTTTCAGATGAGTATACAATCGATATATCATCTGCAAACAGTATCGGGTCATTTTTTATATTAGAAACTATGTCATTGAGGTATATTATGAACAGATATGGTCCCAATACACTTTCTTGAGGCACTCCTCTTTTTACTTCCTGATATGTTGATTCAATTCGATGATTATGACTCTGAATAACAACAGCTTGCTTTCTAGTCGATAGATACGATTCAAGTAGCTCCAATGCATTTCCTCTAATGCCATATCTCTCCAGCTTGTAGGCAAGAGCTGAGGTTTCTACACAGTCAAATGCTTTTGATAAATCGAAAAAAAGGCCTATAGATAGTTGTTTATGATTCCAAGCATTCAGTACCTTTGTTATTGCCTTGAATATTGCTACTTCTATTGAGCCACCTGCAATAAATCCATGTTGTTGTTCGGAAATAAGTTGGTATTTCATCATGTATTCCTCTATTCGATTTTTTATGGTTAGCTCAAATATTTTGGATATATTGGACAGCAACGATATTGGTCTATAATTGTTCAAGTTTCCTTTGTCACCTTTTTTATAAGCTGGTATTACAATTGCTGTTTTTAGGACATCTGGGAAACTACCTTCCTCGAAACATCGGTTTATGATTCTCGACAGCGGTTCACAAATTGTATGCGCACTTGCTTTAAGAACTTTTGTTGGTATGTCGTCCCAGGATACCGAATTTTTGTTTTTTAGGGCCATGCATATTTTATAGATTTCAGATGCTTCACAAGGATAAAGAAACATACTCTGACGTTGCCGTTCAATATTTGAATCTAATTTTGATGGTGTTAGATCTAGACTTTCTGAAATGTTCACAAAATAATCATTAAATTTATTTGCAATTTCATGCGGATTTTCAATACACGTATCTTCGACTTTAATTATCTTAATGTTTGAGTCATTGTTTGCATTTACGTTTGCTGTTTCTTTTATTAAATCCCAGGTAGTTTTGTTTTTATTGTTGGAGTTTTCAATTAACTTATTATTATAATTTAGCTTTGCCAAACGAACTTTAGCCCGAATTAATTTGCAGATTCTTTTGTATTCTTCCTGTTGAATGTTTTTTAGTTCAGTTTCAAGGGAATTTTGGAGGTGTTCAAAAGTTTGTCTTTTTGTCTTAACTAGTTCTTTTATCTCAGGAGTAATCCATTTATTTTTAACCGTGTTTTTATTAAGAGTTCTTGTTTTTGGAAAGCTGATGTCAAAGTTATAGGAATATATCTCAAAAAATTTGTTATACATCACATTTACATCTTCGTGGTTTTTTACTTCTGACCAATTTTCGCCACTTAACCTCCAGTTAAACTCATTTATTTGATTTTCTCCATAATGCCTTTTATAAATGGAGTTATCCAATAGGTCACTTTATAGATATAGAACATTGTACAGATGTCTTATATACATATATAGGGCCACTTCTTGTTTAGTTTTTAATACGAAAAAATTAAATTAAATACTAACTACTAAGTTTATACAAAAAACACACATCACACTGAAACCAAAAGTAAAAAATTTATAGGAAAAACATAACACAATTAAGTACCATATTTATAAGAAAAACACACAACACGATAAAGTATATACAGTCTCCGAATACACAAAACAGTCACATCAGAAGTATTTTTAAAAACACAAAACACGCAAAATTCAAAAGTACAAAATATATTTTAAAACACACAACACCATTGAAGTACAAAATTTACAAAAAACACTTATCAGAAACACTTATCAATTCGACTGTATTTTTTTTTATGTTTGTTACCTCAAAACTTTTGACTGGGTGAATCGATTTTGACGATTCTTTATCTATTTGAAAGCTGGTGCTTCCCGTGTGGTTCCATTTCATTTTGGTTCAGTTCTGACAACGGCATCCATGAGAAAACCATAAAAGTTTTAAATTGGCATTAATTAAATAACGAAAGGAATCACCTGTCAAAATTCCGTTTTAAACACAATCATACCAAAATTTCTACAAAAAGAATAAATATATAAACTAATTCCATCATCGTTCTATAATATTTTTATTCAATGAAAATGTCACCCAGCTGAACTAATGAAAAGTTTGTTTACAATTTTTTTTCTATCGCGGCGCTGATATCTTAAAAATATACTCAGATAATTTATTTTCTAGCCAGAAATCGCTCAGTACAAATTTTAGAAAGAGAGTAAAGGTGTAAGCCAAAATATAAGCTACGGAAATTTTCAAACCTGTTTGTGTATGTTTGCTAGTTTGCTAAGGCCTAAAAAATGATCAAGGCCAAAGTTGTAGTATTTCTCTCATACGATCTAATGGTGGCCTTGGATTTTCTCTTAACCTAAACTTCAAGATCAAATTTAAAAACCAAATAAAACGATAAATCGTATACCTACAAAATCGGTTTTATAATTTTACTTTTGGGAAAATAGGAAATTATTCGTTTTACATGAAAGAGTCATATCTATTACGTTTTGTATTGTATATGTGTATATTATTACGTAAATATATAAGAAAGCTTTGAGCTTTATTGCAGAATAAAGCTCATTTAATATGTATAGTAAAGATATTTCTTGTGGAATAGAGGTATCTTGTTATTGTGTGCTTATAATAATAGTTTTTGACAATTTTAAATTGAAATATTTCTCAATGGTTATAAAAGATAAATTGACCATTCGAATTATTTATTCATTGGAAATAAATTTAGTTTAGATTTTATCAAAGGTACCTACCTACTTTTGGTAAATGGAATATGTTACGAAATAATTCACTATTAAATTTATTTTAAATACCTAGTCGAAGGAAAATCAATTTTATATAAGCTTTCAATGATACATAGGGTATCTACGAATAAGCAACATGTATTAAGTGTTCAGAAATACACCAAGAAATTATAATTAAATTGGAGCTTATATATACTTGTGGTTATTGAATAAAAAATTATTGTTAGCAATTTGTAAAAGAATACCATATGATTGCATTAATTTTCAAAAAATTTGATAAGATAGTTTTTTCGGAGATAACTAGGTAATACAATTTCAGTTTCCTACGCTTGCAACTCTGTTAATTAAATTGCTGTAAATACTTCTGTCTTTTTTCGAATGTCAATTTTAGTTTGAAACATTCTATTTACGCTACGAATTATTAAGTGTTAGTTAAAGCGAATAATTCACATCAAAAGTTCGAGCAACATCGTGCGTTCAGCCAAGAATACGACCTTGGATTTCTTTTTGTGGGGCTTTCTTTAGAGTTGCGTCTATATCAACAAACTTTCAGTATCTTAAAACTTATATCCGCCAAATAATCCCCCGAAACAACCCCCTGACACTTACGAAAAGTGATAGAAAACTGTCTCGAACGAAATAAAATATTTGGGTGACATTGGCTAAAATTAGGATCGCTATTATGGTTTGATTAACAGAATTGTTTGATTGATTAAATTTGTAATTGATTGATTGATAAATTTTTCATTCGTCTGTTTTAGAAAAAGAAAACCAAGAAACACAAAATAGTGTGATCGAACATAAGTTCTTATTATTTTGAAATAAGACATACATGTTGATGGAATCCACCGATTCTAATTTAAATGTAGTACGTAAAAAGTGAATTGAACCTGTGAATATCGAACATACAATTGAATTTTGAATGAATCGAACTATGTCGTTTAGGATGAATTCTTTAAAAATGTAAAGTAAACCAATAAAATCGGTTTTACACAGTTTCTGTTACATATTCGAATTATGCGGTCTCCAATTAGTAGAGTGAAATTACGCCTTGTGTATGGATTAAAAGTTCGAGCAGCGAAACTTTGGGATTTTTCTTTTCACATCAAAATAAGTATTTTTTGAAATTTTTTACTTTCCCGGAGTGGTGCAACATGTTTAAAAAACAAAATGGCGTCAAAAATTGAAAAGGGGACATCGGTGGATATCCAAATTTGGTAGGTTTGTAGTCAATGTTAAGAACTACTCCTCATATTTTTTGGGGGGGTTTCGTCCCTTTCCCTCCCAGTTATATATATATATATATGTATACATACATATGGTAAAACAGTTCATTTGACTGTAACTTGAAAAATATTTGATTGATTTTAATGAAACTAATATCAATAGTAGGTTTCATTACTTACAACTTTCGGTTAAAATTTTTGCGAAATCCGTTACATAGTTCGGCCAAAATTTTCAATTTAGTAAATTGTTTAAAATGGCCATTTTATGCCATTTTGTCCTACGAGGTTAATTTTTTTTTTAAATTGTAGCATTTTTTATTATCTTTCGATTTTATAATAAGTGGCTTCCCCGTAAAATGACTCCTTGATCCATATTCTTGCGAAAAAGGGAAAATTTAACACTTTCTGGAAATAATTGTTTGGGGGTGTATGGACTGGCTTTGGGGGGTGTTTTTTGCTTTGGCTTCCGAAAACTATTTTTAAAAGAGGTCTATATGGTTTAAAGCAAAATTTTTAAGTTTTAACCCCCGCGCTGTTAGGGGGATCGGTGTATGGAATAAATGTATCTTAAAAGATTTTAAAAAGGGGTCAAAATAGTTTAAAATGCTAAAGTAACCCAAAACTTTAGATGTTTTTATTAATATAGCCCTTTTTACAACATCCACCCCTCCCCGTACCGCTTTCATATTTTTGCAAATTCAAAATTTTTATGACGTATAAAGGGGTTTTTGGTGTAAGGACTCTTTCAATACCATCTAATTATTTAAAATTGTTTCAGAAAACCAATCAAATACTCTATTAATAATGCATTTCGTAATAGTTGGTAAAAGTACTAAAACAATATTACATAAAGAATGAACTATATTTTTATACCATACATATATGTAATATGCAAGGTATACTAAGTTTAGTCCCAAGTTTGTAAAGCTTAAAAATATTTATGCTACGAACAAAATTTTGGTGTAGGTGTTCATAAAATCACCTAATTAGTCCAATTCCGGTTGTTCGTCCGTCCGTCTGTGGGCACGATAACTCAAAAACGGAAGAAAATATCAAGCTGAAATTTTTACAGCGTACTCAGGACGTAAAAAGTGAGGTCGAGTTCGTAAATGAGCAACATAGGTCGATTGGGTCTTGACCTATTGGTCCGTATGACCCATCTTGTAAACCGTTAGAGATAGAACAAAAGTTTAAGTGTAAATGTTCCTTATAAAAAAATAAACAACTTTTGTTTGAAACATTTTTTCGTAAACATCACTGTTTACCCGTGACGGCGCAAATTAGGCGTAAATTGTATAGTATGTAATATATGAATTGTATATGTATGTGCAATGTGATAGAGTAATCAGCACTATTTATGCATGGTATTTCAACAATTAACTCAGTCAATTGTTTGTTTTCACTTGTTATTCCTAGAAATAATTTATTCGTTCTATATGTTTATGTATACATACTTATTACTTATATCCTTAAATTCCTTGAACGTGGAACATGTATGTATGTTGCCGTAAATAACCGTATTTAATATCCCATATTATTATAAATACATGATATAATAATATACATAATATACAGGACACATTATTCACTAATACACTATACAAATTTAGTTTTATATAAATCTTCTTAGAACATTTTTGGTTGGCAAACACAAAATTTATTCACTATAAATTATCTTAAAAAATAAGTCCATGCGCATACAACTTATAAAAGTAACCTAACATGTACTTTTATATAAGTTCATCTTTTTCTAGCTTTTAAAATTTTTATACCATGTATATGAAATATACCAAGGTATACTAAGTTTAGTCCCAAGTTTGCAACGCTTAAAAATATTGATGCCATGAACAAAATTTTGGTAAAGGTGTTCATAAAATCAGCTAATTCGTTCATTTTCGGTTGTCTGTCTGTCTGTCTTCACGATTACTCAAAAACGAAAAGAGATATCAAGCTGAATTTTTTATAGCGTGCTGAGGACGTAAAAAGTGAAGTCGAGCTCGTAAATGAGCAAGATAGTTCAATTGAGTCTTGGTTTCGAAGGACCCATCTTGTAAACCGTTAGAGATAGAACAAAAGTTTAAATGTAAAAATTGTTCTATATAAAAACAAAACAACTTTTGTCTGTATATGGGTATATCAGTTATGTATGTGTGACATGTATGAATATGTAATGTGACAGAGTAATCAACATTGCTTATACATGGTATTTCAACATTTAACTCAGTCAATTGTTTGTTTTCACTTGTATCATTTAGAATTTGTTCATTTTATTTAAACTGTTACAAATAATGCCATCTATTTGATATTGTTTGTATTAATATTTTAAGTAAAGCTCCTTAAAGATATATGTTACTTATTTAATGTGAGCTTTATCAGAACTCGTATATGTAACTCGTAATATGTGGAGATGTATTTACTTTTTGTATTTTGTTTAAATGTATGAAAATAATTGTTACAAATTTTATAAAATTGTCAAAGAGCTTTTGTTTTGAAAACTTGGAAAAGTTTAAGTATTTTCTTACATGGATATGGTGTATATGATTAAAAATAAACGTATATTTAAATTAGTTATGTAATGAATTAGGAATAATTACATTGGATGTAAGATAATCCTGAAGAAAATTTACTAAAAGTATATGTTTTTGTAACAGCTCGAGATTAATTATTAACATTAATCGGATTAAAGCTCTTTAAGTGACCTGATTTTGTTATTGTCTTCCCTCGAAGTAATCTTGTGTTAATTTTTACGATCATTCTTGATATAAATACAGGAAAAATATGAAATTTTAACTCTGACAAGAGCTGACAAATTTGAGGTATATTTTCGAAAAATTGTCCAGGCAAAAAATGAGCTTTACATAACTGTTGATATTTGTGTAAGATTCTAGTAACTGTTTACTAATTTATATATTGCAGAAATAATCGATTTTATCTCCAACTATGTAATAATACAGACACACGGGTTTCCTTTTGAAAATTCGAATAAGATATTTCAACAGATCTTTACGTTTTAAACTCTTGTTAATTCCAAAAAATATTATTTCAAGCAATTGTGCTGTTTTATTTTAAAAAGCGCTATCTTTAAAAATATTAAATTTTGCAGTAAATAAATTGACCCTAATTCAATCTGAAATTAGGGTCAATAAAAATTTCAACATAATAATTATAAAGCATTTTAGAAAACACTTGGAGCTTAAACTTGAGTTTAAAAAAAATCATGAACGATTATGTAAATTAAGCTAGCGAAATCGTGGATTAAAACTTATTTATCGTCGAAGGTAGGTATCAATACCACGAATTACGTTTTTATCGAGTCAATAGACTAGATAATCGTTTTGAATAAAATTAATTTATTTACAACTATGCAAATCTTTCTGAGAAGATAAAATGAAAATTGTTTAGAATTAAATTTTATAGAGTTCAAGGTTTTTTGAAAAAAATAATTTTAAAGTCTATTTTCAAAATCACATTATTCTGTTGTTCAAGAAAAATGAAAATAAAAACGTACCAGGTAAAATAAATCTGTTATGAAAATTAAATAAATGATTTATGAATATACTTAACTTTTAAGTCAACTTTCTTAAATATATTTGAACATTGACCAAGAGGTGGTATTCTAACAATATATTGATAATCAGATTGTAAGTCAAACGTATGTTCACTAAATAGTTACAGAGTGTTTTGGAAATAAGTATACAAAAATAAATTTTTGTTTATTCAGTTGATAATTTTTAAAAGTTGTAATTTTAAGAAATTTAAAAGCAAAGATAGCAGAAAAACAATAAAATTATCGTTTATATTCATTTTTACCGATTATATTGCAATCTTAGAGTTAAATGTGTGCAAATTTTGTCTACATCTATTTTTCATGTCGAATAGGAGTAGAAATAATCTTGCAGCTAGTTCAACCCAGTGCCTGATTTACCTCTGACGGGGCCCCAAGCAACCTCAGGTTTTTGGGGCCCTCATTGTAAAATACCCCTCCCCTCCGATATTTCAAAATAATGAATAACTAGTTAATTTTGCATAATCAATATATTTTACAGTAAACTTATAATTTACTATCTAAATTACAACTTTTTTTCTACTTTTCTCAGTCGCAAATTGATGAATGACATCATCAAAGTCAAGTTTTTCAAGCTTGTCTTTTTCGATAAACAGTAAGCCCAAATCACTAACTTTTTTTTGACACATCGATGAGCGTAATAAATTTAATTTTTGTAAAATATTCGTGGTACACTGTCTTGCCGTCCCATTAAAAACTCTTCTGGAGCTGTCGAATGGCCCATTAGAATGTTGACAATCACTTGGACCTCTTCGAACCCAATGTTCGATGTCAGTTGAGGATAAATTGTGCCATAATCCAGCGTCGTTGCGTAGATTTGGATGATCATCTGCATCGACATTTGGAAGAAGTGCATCTGCCTCGACGTTTACCGAAATATCCATAACTTGATTCAAAATGTCATCCGAATTTTCGACCGACTCACTCAGATCATGCGAATTTGATATAGAACTAGGAATACTTTCTTCAACTGGTTGGTTTTCATCTGACAGGCCTCCCTCCAGATTCATTTTTGAAAAATTTTGTTATTTTTGGAATGAAGTAAAAGTGTTTTCATTTTTTAATTAATCATAGTACAATTCTGGTCGTTGAACTAGTTTTGATTCAAAGTTGAAGTGAGTTTTTTTGTGTTATTGAAATCTGAGGTACAATATAATTACCTATTACTCTGTGTGTAAGAGACGATGATGCTTTTAGAATTACAGCTGTTCAGACGAAGACACAAATACGAGCGACCGAAGCGCCAACTATACGCGGGAAATACAGATTTAAACTAATTTCAAATCGTTTGGGGACAATGAATGATCGATATTGTTGACATGGATTTTTTCTTTTTTTCATGTGTTATTTATTTTTTTCAAATTTTCGAATGTGTTTTCAAAATTTTCCATTTTTTGGGGCTCCTGTCCAAGCGGGGCCCCAAGCAATTGCTTCCTTTGCTTCCCGGTAAATCCGCTACTGGCTTCAACCCTAACAGAGCAAGTAAATAAATGAAACAGTTGTTTTTTAGTCTTTATCAACTGATTTTAGGTGCTATAAGTTTCGTTTTTCTTGAAGTAGCACGAAGTTACATTGCACAACTCGCGGCTGGTAACAACACCCTATCTTGTAGTCGAAGTAATTAATATTTCTACAAAAAAAAATCCCCAAAAATATTTGAAAAACATTTCAAAGCGCCAAACCAGATTTCCAATTCATTGCTTTTCCACCCCCGACTAACAAAGGCGGGTGTTATAAGTTTAACGTGTAAGATATACTCCGTATATCTATGTACCTGTGTATCTGTCTGTGACATCGTAGCTCCTAAACATATGAACTGATCTTGATTATTTTGTTTGAAAAATATTTTGATCGGGAGTGTTCTTAGCTATGTTTCAAGTACTCGTTTAGAGTTTCGTACTCGATAGCCACTAGAAAAGAGCTGAAATCTTCAAACGGCTTAATCAGATTACTTTTTTAAACAAACAAAACAAAAATCAAAATTGGTTAATCCGTTTAGAAGCTACATATAAACTTAGGACATCGATATTTCTCCTAAACCGCGATTTGCAACGAAACCTAATGAATAACTTTTCTGAATTTTGTTGGCATATGTTTAGAAAACATCCTATATGTTGTTTTGTATATATATTTTTAAGATATAGTGAATTTGTTTTTTTGGATCCTAATCCCAATAATATGTATTTGGCACGATTTCATATATTATTGCCTGTCTAGACATTTCATGTATTAATTAATTACAACAAGTGGCAACAATATATTATATTTTGGTTAAATATCATTTACAATTTAGACACAACACATTTGGTTACCCACTTCTATCTAAACAATGTTCAATTTGTAGTTTGGTATTATCTGTGTTTATTAGGGAACTCGGGACATTTTTTAGAATTCGGTATAAAATAATAGGGAATATCGATGGGTTTTTATTTCTTCAAATTTCTTAATAAAATATGAAAATATTGATAAAAAGTGAAATTAAAAGAGAGAAATGATAAAAAGTGAAATTAAAATTTAAATCGGATCAGAAGTACTGATGATATAAGCATTTTAAACTACTAATTAGTTAGATATTAGACAGAGAGATCGGGCATAGTATTTGAAGTCATATACTATGTTTACTGATAAGAATTCCGTGCTAAGTTCTATTTTGCTAGAAAGGGATACAAATAAATCTTTGATGACTTGTACCTTGGTTTTTTTTTTATAGTTATTCAAAAAATAATATTTCGCTGCTGTTTTTCCATGAAGCTTTTATTAATGGAAAAAATTACCAAAAAATCAAAAGTTTGAAAATTTAATCCGAGAAAGCCAATTCAAGACTCAAATAAGCGTGTATTTACAAAGCGTCCTTTTTATAATTAAACTTCCTGATCTGTGAAATTTCGATCGAGTCCGGTTTATCCATGTGCAGGGAATATTAACTTACTTTGTCACTGTCTTAGTTAACGGTAACATAAACTTGAATTTATTGAGAAGATGTTTTGAAAATAATAATCGAATTTCTTAATAAATTCAAACAAATTAAAAATGTTTTTCCAACTTATTAATGGGTAATGACTTTAGTTGCATTAAATATGGCAAAATTGCAATCTCGTACATAGAAAAAAATAATATTGACAAATTTTTTCATTCAAGTCATTTTCCAAATCCGTGTGTATGAGGAGCATTTTCAAAATGGCATTGGCAAAATCAAAGTTGTAAGTAAATTCCCGCGATTCATCTCGTACATAGTAAATATTTTTATTAAACAATTTTTTAAGGAAAGTAACTTTCCAAAATTTGACATCCATGAAATTTTTGGAAAGTCGATCTTCTCAAATTATCCGCTATTATAATATTATTTCACTAATTTTGTTTTAATGTGCTTGGAGCTTCCTAAATATGCATGTAAAATTAAAAAATGTTAAATCGAATCAATGTGGAATTTATAAGTAAACTAATAAGAAATATCATTTTTGGCCACGTAAATAAATTAATAACATTGAAGTACAACACGATACTTATTATTCTCTTATTTTATAAATAAGTATTGATATTGTCAAAAAATATCAGTGTAACATTTACGTTATTAATTCGACAATAAATTATTATTTTGATCCAGTCAAAATAAAACATTGTATGCTAATGACCCTAATTTTAATAAACATGTTTAAATTGAATTAAGTTAATACGAAGATACTTCCGTAAAATTTTATATTATAAAACCCAGTATTTTTATATTCTAAAAGTCGGACGTTGTCAGAGTGAGTTAGTTCCATAATTTTATAGAACAGTCTATCATGTTTTTCTAAATATATACACACATTTTGAATATTCATTTTCGATCTTTAATTGATTTTCTCGTCAATCTGATTTTAAAAGTTCAAAACCTTTTTCGAGAGTTTCAAAATTATATAGAAAATTTTTTCAAAATATCATAAATTATTAAAACTCATATCCACTCGAATTTCCATATATTTATTAAAAACCTAAATCAAGACATTGGGTATCGAATAGTTATGACGAAAAAACTTAATAAGAACCTAAATCCGTCTCATCTCGAGAGTTGTGAATTTCATTCGCAGGATGTATGCGTTTTATTTCAGGACTTTCCATGGTAATGACACACTACTTTATTAATATAATTTTATGGATGAGCATACAATTCTATGCCGTCTATGATTTGTATATTTGGTTATGATCAATATTTTTAGGCGTTACAAACTTGGGACTAAGCTTAGTATACCTTGATATGTATTACATATATAGATTACATGGTATAAAAATTTTGAGTCAAAAACTTGACATAAAAAAGTTATCTTATTAATTAATACATTTCGATAAACAATCACTGAGAAAAAATAAACTGCGATAGATTCTTTAAAAATTATTTTCAGGTGGAAAACAAAATAAATCAATTTCAAAATATATATCTTGTTAAAATTTGTCTACGATTATCATAATGAGAAAAATTTTAATAAAGAAAATATCTTGTATCAAAAGATTAATAGAAAAATTCATAGTCCGTTAGACAACGCACTCACTCACATATATTTACAGTTAAAGTCAAATAAAACTTCCTCCTTCGAAATTTAGAATTATAAAGTGAACTTGGAAATGTTGAATACAGTGTTCCGGTTTGTATTTAGCAATACACCTAAGTACAAGCCGGCCATCACAGTTTAATCTTTGGCATTCTTATATTAAATACATTGTAATGACATGGATAAAACCGTAAATAAACCGAAATTGTTTAGTTTCACCGCTCTTATGTATAACGAACAAACAGCTAAAGAGCTAATTACATCTGAATGTGTAAAACAGTTTGGTTGTAAGTAGTATTTTTAAAGCAGGTAAACCAATTGTCAGCCATTACAACGTATGTTGGATCTGCTTTTGTAAATATTATAAGTCTATTTAATGAATTCATAAAACTCAAATTTCTATTGATAAACAGAGCTTTATTTCTTGGATCGTGTTTAGCTTTACCCAACAATCAATAACGTTCTAAGTGACTTTCACTGTAAATACACACACACTCAGGTGAATATTATAAATTAAAATTACAAAGGAATTCTTGGCAGTTGTATAATAAATAAACATTAAAAACACTTAATAATATTCAAATAATATAGTTTTTGTTCGTATAGGAAACTATTGTAGCCCCGAGTTTGAACAGAAGACGGTCAAATAAATAGACGCGATTGTTGTTAATTTATAATTTTATCTTCTCTTTATAGACCGGTCCTAAGCCTGAAAAATTGGTCGGAATATTTCTAGCCGAAAAAAACAACCTTTTTACCGACTGCGCACGGAGTGGTAATATGTTTATCAGTCTATATATGTGTGTATGCGTGTTTCTATATGCGGCAGACTTGAGCCCAAACCGGTTTTGTCCGCGTTGGCCGGTTTTGATGATTCTCACGTCAATCTATTTGCCCTAATCTTGCGATTGGCGAATTATGTGCAGATATCGTTGAGTAGCTATTAAATAGGCACGATTGACGAGAGAATCATTGAAATCGGTTCACGAGTTTGGCCTCTAGAGCGCCACAAAGTACCAAACTTACGAACATAATTTGAAAATAAAAGTTGACGTAATATGTTAAGGGGGGTAGCATTGGTTAGATATTAAACAAAAAAAAAATTAAAAAAGCTAACTGGGTTAATTAACAGGATTCATTAAAATCTAGACCAGCTCAAATCTTCCCAATAATGTGTCCCAACTGTTTAAACTACTAGACTTGTTTTTTTCTTTTCAATTTTAATTTAACGCAGTCGGATTTTTTGATTTCTGTTATGTAAATACTTTAGATGCAAAAGCTTCCCATAAACTCTATTCCACCCTGCGGATTCTAGAGATCGATAAATTTATGTATTCTCTGAAATTTCACTTATTAAGACACTTTTAGTAAACAAAAATAGATTTTTTGAAAAAAATAATTATCCGTACTTAATGGTCCAATAAATGGCATTATACAATCTAGTCAGCCACACGTGTGCTACACAAAATAAAATAATTGTTGTTACTTTGTTCCAAATTGATGACCACTCATACAGCGTTACAAAAATCATAAAATTTTGTGTGCTGTTGTTTTTTTTGCATGTAAATAAAATTGTGTGTGTATCCTCAACATTTATGTTATGACGCTTTGGGGATTACCAATTAACGTAAGTAAAATAATTATGTGTAAAAAATAATTGGCACAATTACAATTACTGTACTTATATACATTAAAAACAAGTGAAAACAAATAATTGACTGAATTAATTGTTGAAATACTATGCATAGTCAGTGTTGATTTCTTTATCACATAGCACATACATACATGTGACACATACATAACTGATATTCAAGTATGGTACATATTATAAAATTTCCGCCTAATTGGCGCCCTCAAGGGTAAACAGTGATGTTTACGAAAAAATGTTTCAAGCAAAAGTTGTTTATTTTTTTATAAGGATCATTTTTTACACTGAAACTTTTGTTCTATCTCTAACGGTTTACAAGATGGATCCTACGGACCCAAGACCCAATTGACCTATGATGCTCATTTACGAACTCGACCTCACTTTTACGTCCTGAGTACGCTGTATTTCAGCTCGATATCTTTTTTCGTTTTTGAGTTATCGTGTCCACAGACGGACGGAAGGACGGACGGACAACCGGAAATGGACTAATTAGGTGATTCTATGAACACCTATAGCAAAATTTTGTGCGTGGCATCAATATTTTTAAGCGTTTCAAACTTGGGACTAAACTTATTATACCTTGCATATTACATATATGCATGGTATAACAATATACAGAAAATGTCTTGGAACTTTTGTGTATATATAATAGATTGATTCCGTGTTCCGATAATAATAATTGTTCATCTGTCAACGATGTTATGTCCGTGTTTTTAACAAAAAGACAACTACGCAAAAAGGAATTCAAAATCGTATATACAATCGCAGAAATGGCGCCCAATTAGTGGGATAACTTTGTATTTTGAAAACTCGAAGAAAAAAGGTGAAGTTAGAAAGTGATTATTTTTCTGTGTATATATCTTTTAAATTTCAACTCGTGAATGTTATAATCAAAACCATTTATTTTTTACTATACGCTATTTTACAGTAAACAAAATATTTTCTTAATTAGTGGTATATTTTGAAATTTGAAAAACGAAAAAAATTAAATTTTTTCAAAAGAGAGTTAAGTCAGTAAAATTAAATTTTTGATTCGGCCACATACAGCTGGATCATAAGTTCACGACGCGATGGCTATATCTCTTATTCTATTAAGTTCCAATCTTATTTGACTGAAAATGGCGCCATTGTCTTAACTGTTCCTTAAATAACTCTAGTTAATATAAACATTATGACTTTTCAAATTTTAAGGCATTGGTACTTATATAACAAACAGATGGGTTATTTAAATCGAGCATTTTTGTTCCGTTCATTCAATGCAATACGCGTGAAAGTGCACAAATTCATCATCCAATGAAGACTCAAAGTTTGAGAAATAATATTTATTTAATCTTAATAACATTTAGATCGTTAACGAATTTCTTTATTATTGATTCAGTCAATATAGACGAAAAAAAGGCCGGACCTGGAAAAAATTACAATAGTGACTCTGAGGTTATAGATCGTTAGGGGGGCATGTAAATAACTTTAAAAAAAATTAAGAGAATTTTTCGTTCCGCTGTTTTTGAGAAAATCCAAAAAAATGGGGAAAAAAATTTGGAACGCGTTTTTCTCGGAATCTATTGATTTAAGGGAAAAGTTTTTCAAATAAAAAATGTAGAAGACACTGTCAGCTACATTTTATGTTATTAGAGCAACGTCATACGAGTTAAATTACAAAATGTAGGTGGCGTTAAAGTATCAAAAAAGGGTTTTCCACGGTTTTCATTAAGAAAAAATGATTTTTTTGTAAAAGGAAAAAGTTGTTTGACTCAAAATTAGCTTCAACTTTTATTCAAACAATTTTTATGAAAAACTTACCGTTTCCGAGCTATAGTAAAACAATGTATGTTTAAAATAAACCAAGAAAATAAAAAGGAAATCAAGTACTCCTTTTCAAAATTTTAAAAAACTTAACTTTCAGATTTTTTAGCAAGCTGTATTTCAAAAACGGTAAGTTTTACAAAAAAATTGTTTAAATAAAAGTTGAAGCTAATTTTGAGTCAAACAACTTTTTCCTTTTACAAAAAAATCATTTTTTCTTAATGAAAACCGTGGAAAACCCTTTTTTGATACTTTAACGCCACCTACATTTTGTAATTTAACTCGTATGACGTTGCTCTAATGACATAAAATGTAGCTGACAGTGTCTTCTACATTTTTTATTTGAAAAACTTTTCCCTTAAATCAATAGATTCCGAGAAAATCGCATTCCAAATTTTTTTTTCCCATTTTTTTGGATTTTCTCAAAAACAGCGGAAGGAAAAATTCTCTTAATTTTTTTTAAGTTATTTACATGCCCCCCTAACGATCTATGACCTCAGAGTCACTATTGTAATTTTTTCCAGTCAAAATGCCAGATTTACTGTACCATATCAAAATTTACAAATTCAGTATTTATTTATACGTTATTTTTCCAAAATTCCTTTCATATGCTAAACGTTTTGTTCGTAATTCCAGACTGTCAAGAATCACTTTGAAAGTATAAACTTTGAGATAATTTCAGCTTAAAATTTTTGAAGAGAAAACTTCTTAATTAAAGAGAATTGAAAAAAATACACTCGAACCAGGACTCGAACCCGGACTTCTTGGATTCATGTCAAGCGCCCTACCAATTAGGCTATTCGAGTTCTAGACCCAATGCAATTTTTTCAACTCAATGAATTTTTTTAATTTGTTTATCCACTTATTTATTATTATTACTTATTGTTGTTGTTTACTTTTAATTATGCACACGATATTTACATCATGTACATATTGGATTCATGAAAAAATTTTTTTTTCAATTCTCTTTAATTAAGATTACCAGACAAGATATTTGCCAATATTTAGTTTACGCCTGTATGTAACATATTATATCAAAAATAATCGAATAGACCATGATGTAAATATCGTGTGCATAATTAAAAGTAAACAACAACAATAAGTCATAATTATAAATAAGTGGATAAACAAATTAAAAAAATTCATTGAGTTGAAAAAATTGCATCCGTGTCTAGAACTCGAATAGCCTAATTGGTAGGGCGCTTGTCATGAATCCAAGAAGTCCGGGTTCGAGTCCTGGTTCGAGTGTTTTTTTTTTTAATTCTCTTTAATTAAGATTATTAGACAAGATATTTGTCAATATTTAGTTTACCCCTGTATGTAACATATTATATCAAAAATAATCGAATAGACCATGATGTAAATATCGTGTGCATAATAAAAAGTAAACAACAACAATAAGTAAGAATACTTCTTTTGTCACGCTTTTGTTACGCAACTTTTTGGGTGAACATAAATCATTGAACTCGCGTCATCGCCTGTATTTGTAATTTAACTCCTTCTAAACGGTTGTGCCGATTTTGATGAAAGTTTGTGTGTGTGTGTGTGTGTGTGTGTGTGTGTGTGTGTGTGTTCAAATGGATGCGAGGATGGCCCAGATGGCATGCTACATTACATCTTACTATTCAAACGTATTTGTTTGCGCTTCCACCATATTTATATGGAAATTGTGAACAGTTATTTGAGAATAATATTGAGGTATTATTTATCATATTGAGGTATTGTGAGCTCCACTGCTAAAGGCTCTAGCATGAACGAAGGTCAAGCTAAAGGTCAGTTATACCAAAGTTTTAAGTTATCACTTCCGTCGGCATGACTGATTATCTTATTTTTCTCAACCCTCGAAGTTAAGTTAGAGTTAACTTAAACGCTGGCCAAGCGTGCGTAGTTTTAATCCAGCACTGTGTGACGAGTTAAATGTAACGGAACAGGGAATTGACTACCACAAATTTTTCAATCGCTGATGTATTGCAAACCTATGAATATTGTTAAGTAATACATTTGAAACAAATAACATTATTGAAGCATACAAACAAGTATTTCAAAATCACTTTATTCCGAATTCATTATTCGAGCACAACACACACATATATAATAAACTATTATACATTTAATTGTTTAAATATAATGTGATGGTTGGTGCCACTAGTCGACAGGTATTAATAGGTTAAAGGTATGACATAAGTCTGCGCATGCATACAATGTTAACTATGTCACAATTTCCCGCCCAGGTAAACTTTATAAAAATATGTCGTCACATTTCTAAATGGTATTTCAAACATTAAAACATTAGAAATATTTTTCACAAGTGAATAATACTTACATTAGTACATTGTGTACAATAGAATTAGACAATAGATAAATAACTTTTATATGAACTTTGAGATGTGTCATTTCTATATTGCTTTAGTTTTTTATTCAAGGATGTACAAATTCATTGATTACTGAAAAATTCATTGATTTGATTATTGGATTATGGGTTTTAGCCTTACACGTCATATATTATATAATACTAGGAAATATCGATGTTTCTCTTTTTTTATACCATGCATATATGAAATATACATAGTATATTAAGTTTAGTCCCAAGTTTGTAACGCTTAAAAATAATGATGCTAGGAAAAAAATTTTGTCATAGCTGTTCATAAAATCACCTAATTAGTCCATTTCCGGTGGTCCGTTCGTCCGTCCGTCTGTGGACACGATAACTCAAAAACGAAAAAAGATATCGAGCTGAAATTTTTACAGCGTACTCAGGGCGTAAAAAGTGAGGTCAAGTTCGTAAATGAGCATCATAGATCAATTGGGTCTTGGGTCCGTAGGATCCATCTTGTAAACCGTTAGAGATAGAACAAAAGTTTAAATGTAAAAAATGTTCCTTATAAAAAATAAAAAACTTTTGTTTGAAACATTTTTTTGTAAACATCACTGTTTACCCACGAGGGCGTTAATTAGGTGCAAATTTTATAGTATGTATTAATATAGAAATATCAGTGTGAGTGTAGCTATTTAAAAGTGAATATCTTTTGTTATTTACGTGACGTCAAAAAAACAAACGGTTGCGCATCAACACTGTCTATACATTTTTGTATGTGTTATGTGATAAAGAAATCAACACTGACTATGCATGGTATTTCAACAATTAACTCAGTCAATTGTTTCTTTTCACTTGTTTGTCTTTAATATAAGATCAATCATGTAAAAAACAGCACAGGCACATTATTCTTCGAATAACTATAAAAACTACCAACATAGAGGCCACAAAAATTTGTTTGTTCTCTTTCTTCTAGCAAATTTAGTATGGAATTCTCATGGTAAAAATATTAAAAGATGTCAGTAGATTCGATTCTCTGTCAAATATCTGTCTAATTAATAGTTTAAAATGATTGTATCACTCTTCTTGATCGATTTTAATTTTAATTTTAATTTCAATTTAACAGTAGATATTTTGTTAAGAAATCCGAAAAAAAAATAGGTTTTTTTATTACTTGATTAAACATTCCGTTCAAGATATTTTATTCTAGTTCCATTTGGTCCATTATAAACGCTTTCTTGACATTCCTCTTAATGGAAGTAATTTTTGCATGGGAATTTTCCTAACATAGAATAACAGAATCGAAGTTATCGTAACTAATCGTAAAAATATTTACAGAATGAGATAAACCTTAAAATTTGGCCTTAGAAACTTAGTAAACAATAAGTAAAGAATGATTATTATTATACCATGCATATATGTAATATTCAAGGTATACTAAGTTTAGTCCCAAGTTTGTAACGCTTAAAAATATTGATGCTACGAACAAAATTTTGGTATAGGTGTTCATAAATTCACCTAATTAGTCTATTTCCGGCTGTCCGTCCGTCCGTCTGTGGGCACGATAACTCAAAAACGAAAAAAGATATCAAGCTGAAATTTTTACAGCGTACTCAGAACGTATAAAGTGAGGTCGAGTTCGTAAATGAGCAACATAGGTCAATTGGGTCTTGACCTATGGATCCGTAGGACCCATCTTGTAAACCGTTAGTGATAGAACAAAAGTTTAAATGTAAAAAAAGTTCCTCATCAAAAAATAAACAGCTTTTGTTTGAAAAATTTTTTCGTAAACATAACTGTTTACCCGTGAGGGCGCAAATTATCCGTAAATTGTATAGTATGTATTATACAAATTGTATATGTATGTGCAATGTGATATGGTAATCAACACTATTTATGCATGGTATTTCAACAATTAACTCAGTCAATTGTTTGTTTTCACTTGTTTTTAGATAAAATTACTCCTACTCGCTCTTTAAAGAAACGGC
The DNA here is from genome assembly GCF_905475395.1 of Chrysoperla carnea. Lineage (NCBI taxonomy): Eukaryota > Metazoa > Arthropoda > Insecta > Neuroptera > Chrysopidae > Chrysoperla > Chrysoperla carnea. The sequence goes on along the minus strand of NC_058337.1, from coordinate 125,727,344 downwards.
AGTATGCTTATCATGAACCAACACCGACTCGATTTATTATCCAGCTTAGGCGATCGACTAAAAGTATAAAAAGATGTATGTATATATACTGCTAGATAAACTTGACTGATAAATTTTGGTTTTTGCCCCATTTTCCTACATCAATTTACAAATTAGTCATCATTTATTATCTTTCATAAAACTTACTAAACTTGACTGTGAAAATTCATACTGATTACTTCCACGAAGCTCATTCCTCTCCGAAGGTTCTCTTTGGAAATGTTGGTCTATTAAAGGAATATTAAACAAGGCTAAGCTGAAAAGCTCTGTCGACAATACCGACTCTTATGGCTTATATAATATTACCATGTATTAAAAATTCCATTATTATCTCTTAACTCATCGCATTTATCAAAACTTATTATCGATGTCTTTATAGTCAAGATTTTACAATGCCGATTTCTAGTGCTAGACGTGTCTACGTATCTGTGCATCTGAGTGTCTGTTTATGGCATCGTATCTTTAGAACGGATGAACCGATTTTGATTGTGATTGTATGAATGGGAATTTCATCGAGATTATTCTTAGCTATGTTTCAAGTGCATGCTAAGAATTCCATAACAACTGGATTCTATAACAACTGGTAAGGTGGTCATGATTTTCTAATGGATGACCAGATTTTATTAAAACACAGCTTAGAACACACTCTCGATCAAGTATTCTTAAAACAAACAAAAATAATCGATCTAGGATCTACGCAGTGCTGTATTACCCATTAGGCCGGACTAGGCCATGGCCTAGGGCCTCCGACGGGCAGGGGCCCCCACGAAAATCTGATATGATTATTTTGGAACAAAAATTTTCAATTTCAAGTTATTTTTTTTTTCAAATTTCGTTTATAACCTTGGAATGATATTTTATTTCGTTTATAACCTCAATTTTATTTCGTTTATAACCTTGGAATGCTATGAATACACAAATAATGATTAATTTTACAATTATTAAAAATATTTTATTGGCCTAGGGCCCCCGATGGGCTTAATCCGGCACTGGATCTACGATCAACACACGAATCAATTAGACCTGATTCTGTGACATTGTAGTCCCTAAACGGATACCCCGATTTTAATTTTGAGTTTATTTTTATTTTGAAAGTGGCGATGATCTTCAAATGCTTGAGTAGATGATTTTCATAAAACATTACTAAGAACACCCTTTCAAAAAAACCTTTCAAACAAACAAAAAGTTGAAAATCGGTTCGTACGTTTTGGAGCTACAATGCCACAAACGAATAGGTAAATCGAGTGTTAAGTCGAACTTTGATTATCCCTTAACATACAATGAATGGTATGTAAATAAGTCAATATTTATTTGTATGCAATTAAGAATAATGTCTTCGTTGGATTTAATTATAGAAAGTCATACCTACACATACCAATACCAACCAAGCAATGATGCTGCTTTAAATACATGATTCTTATACGATCGATACAAATATGTGACAATGTAATGCAAAGTATCAATTGTTAAATATATTTTGTATGGTTCTATTTATTTATTTCTTATTTAATTCAATATATAATTTGGCTTCAAAATTACATCAATAAATTTTAATAGTAATAATAATACATATAAAAAAAATATAAATTAATTAATGTTATTGATGGATTAATTAGCTACATTCACGTTTGGTTAAATTAAAACCAATAATAACCACAATAAATTTATAGTGTGAACTCGAAAACAAAGTTTTTTTAGCGACACGTTGTAAAAATATTTAATAAAATATTTTTTAGCGGCTAGTTGTATTTATTGAAGCTGCAAAGCGCTTTATTTACAATATCGATGTAATGTAATGAATGAGTGAGATAAGTAAACTTATTTTCTACTCTTAATACCATAAAAGTTTATCCTGAAAAAAGTATTCTTAATTTAAATTTAAAATTTAAAATTTAAAAACGTATGTATATCTAATATGCTGGAAGCGGTGAGAAAATCAGATTGACTCGCAGTGTCTGTCAATTTCATGATAAAGTGAAAGCGTTTGCTGATGTCTTAAGTAAGTCTCGCACTTCCAAATTTGAAAAAATTTGTGAGTAAAGCGTCAAAGTTATTATCGAACTAAGACTTGGAATTTTACTTCCAAACGATTCGATCCCTGTTCACCCGAAACTTTGAAATTCTTGACTCGTAAAGAATATTTCAGCACATTTTATTTGGAAGTTTTCTATTAATCATCATTAATCATAATTGAAAAGTCGTTTCCAATCAAATTTAGGCAAATTTATTGAATTTATTGGCCGATTCACTAGCAGTCAGACCACTAATGTCGTCAAGATTGCCAACTTTTATAAAGATGATTTAGATAGCGCAAAATTGTTAAGAAACAGGGAAATGTTTTTGGCAGCTTTTACAGAGACAAAATGAACACGGGAACAATTGGTAAAAGTTGTGAAATCCTTAAAAAAATACGATTGGACTAGATGACTGATTCCAGAAATCGTGCGGTTTGTTCATTTGCTCATCGCAATTCCAGGGTCACCTGAATTGTGATATTTGAGATCGTCAAATGGTGCAAGATCGGCTCAACCACGTTGCCATTACTTATACAGATATTCGGATATGACCTACTAATGTATTCAAATATTACCGACAATCTCGATTTAGATAATGTGATGAATGAGTTAATTTGACGAAATTCGAAAAGTGTAAGTGTTTTTGCTTTGCGGAAATCTGAATACCTAACTCTATGACATTTTGATTTTAAATTAATCGCATGTATGTACAAAAGTATTAATCTCCACTCTAATATCTAGTGATGCGACGGGACAAGCACATTAATGTTCTACCTACACAGCATTTTTTATCAAATTATGTTGACGTTGACGGGTTAATTTTTATTTTACAGGTTTAATGAGGCTGTCTACCTCCTAAATTGTCTATTTAAAAATTTTATTCAATATATTATATTTTTAATCATTCGAAAATATATTTTTAATCATTCGAAAATATATTATTTTCATATATATGAAAATACTAGCATGATACTCGCCCGCTTCACTGGGCTAAAAAGTAAAAACCACCGCTTTATAGCCTCCGCCTCTCTTGATCTCACTTATCCACCTCCCATAACCCTTGAAGGGATTGTTTTACGCAGCTAAAAGGTATGCACAGTTTTCAATTTTTTTAATTGTAAAATAGATATATATTTCGTTGAGTATATCAGAAAAGATAGCCATGAATTGTTTAACATTTACTATTTTAAAATTTTTCCAGAAATCTTGAATTTATGGTTCAAAATGATGAACATAGATCTGTTCCATCTATAATCATCATTTTAAAGCATAAATTAAAGATTTCTGTAAAAATTTAAAAAATGATAAATGTCACATTAAATTTAATTTTTTCATTTTCTAAATTTTTTTTAAATATATCTTTATAAATTATAGTTCATGTGTTATTCTGATATATCGGCTATATTGCTGTACAGTTTCATTAATAATATAAACGATAAACAATATCGAATATAAATAAATATAAAATTCATGATTCATTTTGAATGAAATTGACTATATAAAATTATCTGCATGAAAATCTGTAAAGAACTTTCAGTGAAACAAATTGAGAGTATTTTGTTTGTGTCTGTGACAATTAATAATGGAATCAAAAAAAAATTTTAAATATCACCGAACATTAAAAATAATATTTTTTGTAACAGGTGATTTAATCTTTAGTTTTAAAAGTGTTTTGTTATTTTTAATATGTCCAGACATGAAAATATCTTCTGGGTCAAAGTACGAAAATATTTTATACAATTTTTTTATACACTTACATTGCAAGTAGGCGAAAATATCGTTTGGTAATAACTACTTGAGAATCTCAGATTTGAGTTCGTAAATACATAACCATAACATCTTTAGATGTTCCCATTTTCGTCTTTTGTCACGTGATTAATCAAAACGCTACCTACTGAAATTTGTAGGCATGAGCACATTTTTTCAATTTTTTCAACAAGCCAAAAAGTAAGGTGTTAAGCTTTATTTTAGAGAGTTTCTGTAAATTAAAAAATAATTCAAACAGATTTAAATTATGTTTAACATCAAGCGAATCTGATTTATGCAGTATTTCTTAGGGAATTGTGGCAAATTGAATAACTTGTGGCAAATATTAAAATGCATCTTAAGGGTTTAGAAAATTTAAATCCGTTGAACTTATTTTCAGTAAGCGAAGACAATGTGAAACAAATATATTTTTTTGTTCACCGTGTATGCTTGCACAGGTTATAGTAAAATATCTAGGTGGTACCTTCTAAATGTGCATTACATTAATTACAACTTCTTTTGTTTAAACTCGAAACGAATACAACTAAAGCTCCATGTGTTTAAAACAGTGGCGGATATATTTGTTTCTCAAAAAGCATCGTGTTAAGTTTTTGTTTCCCAATGGCACTTTTTTGAACATAAATCGATTTCAAAACTAATTTTGTGCATATAATGTCCTAAGACTGTTTATTTTTGGGCGCTTTAATTCGTAGAACTAAACTTATTTAATTATTTACAAGAAGGTTGTCAATTTCACTTTTATTTTGTGTATGAGTGTTCCACGATGTTTCCACACATTATAGGAGTGATTTAAAAATTAAAGGATGATTTTTTTTTAAATTTCCAATTTTCTTCGCGGGTAAGTTCTGCTAAAAGGAAAACAAAAATGTAAAGAAGAAACTTGTTTCAAAACTACTAATTTTAGGTTTTGACTGACTTTGGTGTTTATAGCATACGAAAGTAGACTACTTAAAATCACCAACAAGTATAAAATATTTGTTATATTTATTATTAGGATACACGAGATACCCTGGAGACTTGGTACCTCGGAGACCAATTTTGAAACGCGCTATTTGTGTTCAGCGGCCCCAAAAGCCCTCGTGTAACAAATTTGAAATCATTTTCATTACTTTTAACCGAATTGTGAATTTAGTATATTTACAGTTAATTTAAAATGCAATTATAAAATGCATATTATTTATGCAAATTGCATATTTTTAATTTCTTATAAACAAAATTCCCCGACGAATCGAATGCCGAAACCCGCATTCAAACCCGACCTATTGTTCAAATTTTTCGAACTTGGACCGTTTTTAGTGTTTCTGCGACTAATAGTCCGAACCGAATGATTGAAATCGCATAGGGTTCCGAAACTCAAAACTACTGTCAGAAATTGTAAATTCTCTTTTCTCATGTATCCTCCACTGTATATCTATGCATTGATGCTACTTTTTAAAATTTTTTATTTAGCTTTCTAAATATTTTTATACAACTATTAAAATGAGATCACATTGGCTCCAAGCCAAAAGGTAACTGAATTTGTTTTATAAAAACAAATACCACTACATACTAAACAAGAGTAGATGGATATTCTTATATAAATATTTATAGGTATAAATATTATGAATTTACTTGTATAAAGAGAAAGAACTATGACGGAGTGTTATATTTGTAAGTGAGAAGTATTAAGGATGTACGAGCGCCGCTTGATTTTTTTTTTTAAATATGAAGTTTAAATCAATTCTGAAAATTTGGGAGGGGGAGGGTTGCCCGATTAAATACAGAGAGACTAAGTGGCCGAGGGTTCTAAGGTCACCTACTATGGACAACGTTCATCTAATTAGACTTAGGTTGCGGTCATATAACTAATGGGGGCGGTAGGTATTGATCACATTGTCGTCGCTTGGATAAGGACGCAGTAACCGACTCCACCCACATCATAAACGTAATTGTATATATGGATTTAGTTAAATAAATAAAGACTAACAACTAATTTTGGCTATTGTAAACATTTCCGCGGCCCCCAACCTATGTTTTTATTGTCATCTACCTTTGTTTAAAGTCTCGACGGGTCCCGACGACGAAAATCCTTCTAATTCCTTATGTGTCCTCGTTTAACAATTTATAAGTATAAAATAAGAATTGCGCTTTTTTTAACATCACCCTTTTTTTTTTAAACTTTTTTCGTCTTTTTTTTTTTGTGTGTGTGTCAAAACTTGAAACTAATTTGTCCTAAACTTTATGAATTAATGCATTACTTTATTTTATTGTTTTTTTTTTTAGGACTACCGAAAATAATTTTCTTTTTTGTTTTAATATATGTATTTTTTATTTTTTTTGCATTGTAAATTAAATGTACCATTGTTAATGGCTGTATAGCAGTAGCTAAAGCCAGTTTTAAATAAAAAAAAAAAAAAAAAAAAAAAAAAAAAACTAATTCTGTGGGTGGCCTCTGTTACTGGCGTATACGTTAGAGAAACGAAGGTTAAACCCCATTATATATAAATAAATAAATGACTCCAAAAGTTAACATATTTAAACTAGTAAGTAAACAATGGATGAATGATATGTTTTCATAGATTTCTCCAAAACTAATCGGTTGAAATCTAAAAAAAGACTATTTAAATTAGTTAAAACCTTAATGAATTATTGAAAACAAAAAAATACCCGTTGTGTCTGACTAATTAAGGATGTATGAGAACGATAGTGGAGACACAAACTTAAAAAAAAATATATTTTTAATTTTGATCATCGAAGTTGAAAATAAGGTACAAATAATTTCAACCACAAGTCTAAACTTGCCTTGGCGCTAGTACCACCATAAAAATGTATTACTATGGATAATGAAAAACCGACCATTAATTATTTATTTTTTGTTTATTTACTTTTAACTTTTTATGATTTTTCTTCTATTTGGTGTCATATGAATTAGGAAGACTCTTAGACAATCCAATTTAGTTTATATGTATGCTTGGTTTGTTGGAAGTAACACCTGTCTTAGAATAGAAGATCGCGATTTTATTTATTACTCATCACTTGGAGAAACAAATTCTAAACAGCGAAAATTTTTTGGGATTTATTTTAATCCAGTGTACTACTTATCATTAAAAACACAAAGAAATTAATTGCGTCTTAATTTCAATCATGCATGATAGGGAAGAGAACATTAGAGGTGCAGTAGTCTATAATAATTATAACTCATTGGTCATTGGACTCTATATCCTAAGTGTGTCCTTCGTGGACAGCCAATATAACCTAACCTAATTGGTCATAAAAAAGTACATTCTAATAAAAAAGACTTGCAACAAAAGTTGCTGCAGAGCTTCATGGGGGACGCAATATTTTGTCACCTGATTGGACATAGTTCTTCGGGTTGCTTTAATAGTCAATTTAGGCCCTAAACCCAAATTACTAGATCCAATCTGATGTCAGAACATGATGCCCCCATCAAACTCTTCAACTTTTGTATAAGTTATTTTTTAATTGGTTAACTACAAAAAAGATATTTTGGTGTATATATTAAAAGGCCCACCCCTGAATATGAAGCCCTTAAATAGACACTTTAAGTAGCTTTTACACATTGAATTACATAAAAATCGCTTCGTTTTTTCTTTTCCTTTCCAGATTTTTACGAGGTTGCATATATCAAAATTTAACACATGAAATAGACGAATCCTACAAATAGAAATGTAATATATCTTATGAAATTATTCACTAATTTATCGTACCATACACCAAAAGGTCCAATATGAATTGGATATTCAGCAATTTCAACAAAATTTATTGAAAATAACCTTACGTGACTTCATATCATTAAGGTATAATTAATTACATACATTGTAATTAAATAACACTTAAAAAAAATTATTTAACCCTTATTCTATCAAATGGTCAACATGTTGTTTTTATAGTAATTAAATAATTACTTTTTATTTTTAAATATTATTTTGCTTCCCGCATAAATCATTTTGAATTCTTAATTTGTTTTCATTTTTATATTTTTTATTTTTTGTATATAAGCTAATATAATAAATATCATATCTTCTTATATATAATTTTAGCTTGCAATAAAAATGAAATATATAACAGACCAATTATACCCAATAGTGTTGAGTTAAATTATAGCTTGTCTAACTAATTAAGGTGGATTGGACTATAACATCTAACTAGGCAAGTACTTCAGACAGTGTTGTGTACATTCTTTACAAATTATATCAATAATATTTACTGTTTGTCATAGTCTAAAAGTTGTTGTCTAAGAGTTGTTAAATATTTAAGGGTAAGTATATATATTCCTTTCTTTCTAAAATCGAAAACATGGCGGAAGAGCCTTGGAATTTAGCCAATCTCAAGTAAAACATTCCCAATCATCTGCCATGTATAATTTTATCAATATCACTTCCAGACTTCATTGCATGCAAAACATATAAGCCAGAGAAGTTTTTACCAATTTCTAGCTCTTCAATAGTAATGAAAAGCTTCTTTATAAAGCCGTATCTTATAAATGGTCCAAATTCGAAACTTGCGAAGAAACTTTCATCTAGATTATTATGTTTCTTGCCGATGTGAATCTATTTTCCTAATTTGGTAGTCTTAGTTAACACTTTATACCAACACACATATTCGTACTTGATAGAAAACGTTGCTTGCCAGCATTTTTTGATAAAACAGTTGAAGTCGTAGAAAGTCTTACCAAAATGAGAACCATGTTTCTCTATTATTCGATTCATATCTGGAATGGATCTCCAAGTTTATTTACGCTAACAAATTCATAGGAGCGTATAGATAGCCAATAGTTACTATTACAACTGGATTAAAAAAATTAGAGAGTTTTTAGACAATACAGCTCGCCTATCGTGTTCTCTTCCTTATGCATACTTCTTTTATTATGACCAAATTTTATTATCTTTGATAATGTGATGGTTTATTGAAATATTGGTTTTTAATATTTACTTAAGGATGGATGAATGGATGTTTGTTGCTCTTTCGCGCAAAAACTATCGAACGGATTTAGATAAAATTTCGGCACAGAGATAGATTATAGTCTGGAATAGCACATATGCTTCTTTTATCCCGGTAAAATGTATGGTTCCCGTGAGACAGATTTGCTTAAAATTCACAGAGTAAATGATCGACATAATTTTTTGCATGAATATAGGTAGTCAGGAGTCAGCAAATTTCTCGTTTTAAATGCTCATAGTTGTTCCATAGACCAATGCTGCTTTCTTAAAGATTTCAGTCTGTTTATATCCTCCATTTTTCTGAAAATGAAATTTTGACCCCGACAAACGGTAGTAACATATAATAAACAACTAACTTCAATACAAAATATGAAATTAAACGTAATTCGAACCGTCAATATCATATATCCAAAACAATGGGGGTTGATGGTTGTTGCTTACTTAATAAAACCACTTTAAATTAGTAATGACGTAATGGCCATACACATACATTTCAAGATAAAATGTGTAAATGACGTAATTATTTAATTAACGTATCTAAATTAACTTTTTCAAATAAAAATAGTTTAAAAAAAAAAAACATAACATTATGCGATGCATTATTTAATTAGACTTTATGTGTGTGTACTTTTGTTAATTGGATTATTAACCAAAGTGGAGACAATGACATTGACTTTGTAATGTTTGTTGTCTGCTCTGCATCCAAACGGATAAAAAAAAGATCCCACAGATGTTAAAGTGTTGTTCGTTAAGATTCGTTTGCAGAATTTTTTAATTCAATTTGAAAAATTAATTTTACGAAGTAAATAAGTTTATAGCGAGTTGTCTTACGTTTCAGTTACGTCTGTTTATTAGAAAAGACAATGTAAACGAATTTTATAGCTAAGTAAAAGTAAAAGATGGTCCAATTGCAGTTCCTATGTTTACAACTCCGTAGACGTAAAATAGAATCCTGTTAAAACTGTCGCTTGTTTCAAACGTCAAATGTTAATTTATACATTCCGTTAACGATACTTGTTCTACCGAAATAAAATTTCTGCAAGAACTATGTATAGACCTTTACGGGAAAATTATGGCCAATTTAACTGTCCTGGTGAGCAGACAATTGTCATCCTTGCACAAAGGTTCGAGGAAACCAAAAGCATTAAGCCAATGATGTGGCCTGTGTATCATAATAGCGTGCGTTCGATCAAGAACACGGCATTGGATTTATTTTTGTGGGGTTTTCTTAGTCGCGTCTATATCAACAAACCTGCAACGTTGCAGCACCTGAAAGCCAACATCCACCAAGTAATAGCAAAACTAGTCTCCTGACACTTGCAAAAAGTCATAGAAGATTGCTACAAACGAATGAACTGCTGCAGAAGGTCCTGAAGCGGTCATTTGGCTAACATCATTTTTCATATTAAATGGAGTATACTTAAAATTATACATATTAAGAAATTATGAACATTCCATAACTAAACAGAATAGACAGGCATCCGGTAGGAACTGTGTTCTTTGCGGTATAATTTATGTATTTTTAATTTCAAAAATAATTTTTATTATTTTAAAATTAAATTCAGCATGTAAATATTTGGAAATGGGCACTCTAACCACAAGACCACGGGCTTATTTAGAATACCAATAATATTTAATTTTTTGTCTAGTCTCCACCCACCGCACGCGCGATAAGGAAAAAAGTTCCATTACACTTACCCTAGAAATCGAACTCAGGTCTCTTTAATAAAGATTTACTCGACAAGTATCAAAATTTTCTTCTAACGTCTAATCAAATTTTCATTTAGATTATCGAAGCAACACTAATGAAAGAAAGCATTAAAATAAAAAGTTGCATTTAAAATTGGTCCGCCCATTTGGAAGCCACAATCCCATAGATATTTACATAGACAGATAGACGCTAGTGATCGGTTTATGAAGAAACAAATCCAAACAGAAACATAATATGCTTGTCTAGCTTTTTTTTGTGATATTTTAACAATCTCCTTATCAACCCCATAACCGATTATCCGACTCCCGAAATATTATATCATAAAACATGTAAGTTTTCTTATCAAAACTATAAATTAGCTACCCTAAATATGTTATCATTACTTTCAATGACGATAACAAAATCATATAAATAATTAAATGAAATCGTTAATTAACTAAATACACAAAATATGTACAAATCACCCACAAAAAAATATAATGAAAAATATCATATTTATGAAGACTATGTGTTATGTAACCTTTAACCTGTCATAATTAGTTTTAAGATAAGACATAATTTATCTATGAAAATATTAAGGTAATGAACAAACGTTTGGAGAAAGAGAGGGATAATAAAATATTCTCCCACCAATAGAAAAGAAAAAATAAGAGTCACAATATTTTTTTTTTTTCTAATGTTTTTATAAATTGATAAAAAAATATTGAATTTTTTGAGTTATAATTACCGGGCTTAATATGAAGAGGGTTGGACATGTTCTACTTTATGAGTTATGACATCATGACATTAAAAGATTATGGTTCATTATACAAAAAATTTTTTTTTTTAATTTTAAAATGATGCATCTAGATTTAAGAAGAAACTCAATTCTTATGAATAATAGCAGCTTCTTTTATCTTGAGAATAAGGTAGTGAAGAGTAAATTTGATGAAAATAAAAATTTATGTAGAAATATACTTAAATATTCTGATTTCCAGTTACGAAAGCACATTATTGTTTTATTATATTAAAATGAAAAGTCGTAAATTTTAATCTGAATTTTACGTGATCTAAAACACAAGTCGCCATAATGTGACATCAAATGGATAAAAATAATATGCATTAATCTCTAATTTGTTGATGGCTTTCACAGTAATTGTAGGTTATGTTACCAATAACTTTATTTATTGGGTGCGTTTAGCAGAAAAAAGCGCTAGGAAGCGCTTGTAAGCAAAATGGCGGTTGTTAAGCGGTAAGCTGTCAAATAGTAAATAGCTATATTCCTCTAGGACGCTAAGTTAGCTTTAACCGGGGAACCTAACCTAATTTAAATATATGTTTGTAAATTATTCATATTAAAAAATTACCAATAATGAATAATATATTAAATAATGTTGTGAATGATGAAGAAGAGATGGAAGATATTTTCGGTGATGATTAAGTTAGCAAACATGTCCTGGCCGAAAACTGTACAGTTTGTTTTTCAGCGATAGTAAGCGCTGTCAAGCGCTTTTTTCTGCCAAACGCACCCTTTCATATAATATTTACATAAACTACTACTGTTTTTACCAATATTACGTCACAAAAATGGCTGGAAGCGATTTTCCGAGAATAAAGAATTTAATTTAATTTTATGGCAAGAAAGCGTGTTTTTTTGCCGAAATATATTATATTTGTGGCTTTTCATCTTGAAAAGCAACATTTTGAAATACTTTTTCAAACATAGTAGAATATCATATTCTGTCTTTCTTTCCCTTGTAGATGATTTGTGTAAAATAAATAAACAGCTTTTTAAGAAACCTTGATGGTGCTAAATGAGACATGACAAAACTATACTCATAGGCGTGCCAAAATATTGTCCCAAAAAGTACATCGAAATTTTTGATCTAGAAGGGGCAAATTCAGACATTTTTGGTTTAAAATTGCCTTAATTCTACAAAAACATTTTGGCCCAAACACTTACTTAGCCAACAAAAATCTGTTGAATCTCAATAAAGCAAGCAATAGCTATCTAAACGAAAATAAGGGATATTCAATTCAATATTAACAACTTTTAAATATGTAACTGCAAAGAAAAGTTGCACCACATTAGACAGTTATTTCACACTTGACAGCTGTTTTTTGTTTAAGAATCAACATCTCCCAGGTCGTTATTCCATGTTTTTGAGACTGAATGTTAGTGTATTTACTTTTTTTTAAGAAATGCGTACCTTAAAATGAAATATTTTATAAGACTATTGTATAGTAATGACCAATTAACTTTAATTATATTAGCTATTTTAAACTAAAACAAGTGTACGTGCGGCAAATTCTTCGCTTTTCCTCTTTATTAAAAAGAGATTGTTTTGTCGTCTTTAGATTGAAAAATTTGGAAAACAAATCAGATTATTTTGTAGAAATTGATACACTATGTAAAATAAATGTTTAGAAAATGATCACAAATCCTAGAAAGCGAAAATGTTTAACAGGACACTTTACTAGTTGAAATCAATCCCCTATTTCTATTTCGTAAGAAATACTGTGAGCCCTTTTTGTAAAAAAAAAAAAAACAAAACATCTGGGTTGGGGCACCCAGGACAGAAGTGAAACTCACTCGCTTTATATTGAAACAAAATTTATACAAATTATAAGTATTTATAATTGATTATGTCAAATGGTAATGCATTGCCATCTAAATATCTACACCAGCGTTATCTATGATTGGGACATAGAACTACTCTTGAATTTTAGAATATGAGCGCTACCTGTGAATGAGAAATGCAATTATTGTTAATATTAGACAGTGAGCTGAGAAGAATAAGAGAAAGAGATGGAGTTTCAAGCTTCGTATTCCAATGTGATGACGTAACGTATTTTTATCGATACAATCTCTGTATTTCGTTTTCAACTGTTACAGGTAAAAAAATTTCATTTCAAGCCAAACGTCTAGTTGCAAACACTCGAAAGAAAAATGTCTCAGGAAAATAAATGGAAATAATGCTCCATGATATGAACGCTATATAGACAGGGAAGAGGAAAAAACCTTGAGGCAGGAATATGAATGAAGTTTGGTTGAATGGGACTTTATAAGAAATAATTTTAAGCAGTTTAGGTAAACTGAAGTAAAATTGTTTTCCTTTACATTTTTATCAAAACGATTTAAACAGCCTAGACTGTATTTACAAACTGTACATATATAAATAATAATTTTTTTCAAAGTACACATGTGGTACTTGACCTTTCATTTTTAAACTTGAACACTGTGTTAAGATGAAAAAATAACTTATATTTAAAAAAAAAAAAGAGTATTAAATGTGAGAACATTTTACGACTGTTAAACTCACCGTTCTACACACATTGGTATGTATTTATATTACATGATGACTAATAGAGAATGTAATAGAGTATGCCTTAAATAGTGTACAATTATATTACTGTTTAAATACATTGGAGTTAAAATAAGTTTTTTACGCACAGTATTTTGAAAATTTTATTTAACGTATCAGATATTCGATTACCAAGAAGAAATGAAATGTTATTCATCTACAAAAAAACAAAGATACGCATTGTATCTGTATGCAATATGAAATGAATTGCTAGTTTTTTTATTTAAATTTTTTTCTTGTTAAAGTTAAGAATACCTTTATAGACCTATTTATGTTGAATTTAATTACCACACTTGTCGAAAATTAAATGTTTAACAAAAAGGGGTCTTAATTTTTTTTTAAGTATATTTATCTTAATTTTGTTGAATTGATAGCAACTATTATTTTTTAAGATTAAAGTCAAACGATAAAAGATTAATAATTTTAAAAACGTTCTACTTTTCGACGAGCCTATTCGCATACAGTCAGATCCGTAACGTAACGTAAGGGCGTGGCCTAGGAGGCACCCGCCACCGTCGCATAAGAAATAGCTCATTAATTTACATAAAGTCGTAAAGTCGTAAAAAATTTGATTTTTTTAATAACACAGGCAAGTTCGATCCAATCTTCTTGGAATATTTTTTGAAACCCATTAATTTTGGATCAATCTTTTCAGCTGCGATGCCAGTTTTTCGCTAGTTATCATTTGTGTGCTTAATTCCGGTACCAGAACTCCACATTCTTGAAACCCATTAGAGATAGGTTAATTTTGATCACAAATTTGAAAAGTATGACAGAAATTTAGTAGGATTACATACTTGGTTTATCAAAATTGGATGTGAAAGGTCAAAATTAAATTTTATGGATTCCGATGACGTCATAAAGTTAAAAAATTCGATTTTCTTGATAACACACGCAAATTTGATCCGATCTTATAGAAGTTTTTTTTGGGTCATTCTTTTCAGCTGTGATGTCAATTTTTTGCTAGCTATTACTTATTCCGGGACCAGGACTCCACATTCTTGAAACCTATTAGAGCTAGGTTAATTTTGATCACAATTTTGAAAAGTATGACCCAAATTTAGTAGGATGAAGCAATCAAGCTAAAAGATATTATGATTCCACAGCTTTTCGTATAAAGTTAAAACTCATTAAATCAATCCGGTTTGGAAAAGTGACAGAAATTAATAAACTAATAAAACACGAAAAAATGATTCCCTAATTCCAAATAAATATTTTAAATACAAATATTTTAAAACAAATCACAAGGGTTGAAAAGTTAAACACTCAAACCGATATATTTCTTACTCATCATTCTTTATTAAATAAAAATAATACAAAAATTATTATTTAAATAAATAACTTTCCAAAAAAAAAATGTCAACCATAAATCCAGAACAAAAATATTTCATATGTTTTATATCAAACAAAACAAATATTGTACCAAAAAGTTAAAGTAAAAAAACAAATCTTAATTTAAAGTTTCTTACAAAAATTCATCTAATACCAACACAATGAGTTTTAACGATTGAACTAGAAAAAAAAGGACTAGAAAAAACTTCTCATATATGCAAAATAAAATACACCTCAAAAGTTTCTTTTTTTTTTGTGTAACATGGAAAATTATTAGCTTACGACATTATATACAGAAAATTCATAAATTTAATAAAAAAAAAAATAAATAAAAATAAATACGAACAAAAAAAACTTTATTTTTTCTTTCATTTGAATGGGAAATGTCCGGCACCATATTTCGCAGATGAAATAGATGTCCATTGAATTTGAATATATAGAAATATATATTTTGTATATATGTGGAGTTTTAAGATTTATAATACTTGTGAAAAATAAGTTTATGCAACATTAAAAGAGAAATATGACACAAAATAGAATTCGAAAAGTTTTTTTTAGAAAGTTTGTGTTTATATATACGAATATTTTAACAATAGGTGGATATGACCATTATAACTTATTATTTACGAAATCAAGTGACCAATAACATCTAGTAAATGTGATTCTAGAATAAAATTGGGATATTTATATGATAAATTGGAGCGTATATGCATGATAAATACAGGGTTTCACAGATGAACGTTAAACATTTTCGAACTCTACTTCTGTTATTCAACCTCTTATGACTTTAAAATTAGCGTCCCCGTCGTAAATTTTTTCCTTCTAAACTTATTTTGAAACTTTATTATTTTTCGAGTTATTTAGCGAGAAAGACAATTTTTTTCTGCTTTAAATTGCAATATTTCGAAAACTATATATGCGAAACTGTTAATACTTTTTGAGCAGGTTGTCAGATCCTAAACAAGGTAAACTGAAAAAACGTAGGTATTAATTTTAGTTTTCGTGGTAAATTCATCTGTTTTTGTGATGAATAAAGCATAAAAATAGGATTCGATACTTGCTTTTCATAGCTCAGTTAATTTTTGAGTAAATAACTTAAAACTTTTTCATTTTCAAGGGTTTTTATAGTACTTTAGAAAGTGTATCATATACTTTTTTCAAATAATCTCAAATTTTTCACTTATTTGACGCTAAATGTCCGGATTTCTCGAATTTACGAAATATGCTTGAATAACAGTTTTACCTTAGTAAATTTAGATTATTGATCCAATTTTCTAGAGCAATTTTTAAAATATATAAACACGTCTACAGTCCGTCACCAAATTACCAACGAGTGACATAAACTATAAGAGTAACTTCGATTAGCTAATTCATACTGATGATGACTACTTGGTAGTCTAAATACGTATTTATATAATACAAAAATTGATCTAGGATATTGAGGCAAATTTATATTTATATTACTTTTTGCTAAAAATTAATCTCTCTATCTATTCCCGTTGTCATTTTCGACATATACTTTTCCATCTGCTAGAAAGGGTGATAACCACTTCAGGCAAAAGCACCACTTCATCATATAACTTTTGATCTCGACAGTGAACTAAGCTTAATCCCAAATTTTCATGTTAAAGGTCAAACGAAACTTAGAGATTTTGTCTTTTTTCTCCTCGTCTGCGAGAGTATTTATCTATTAAATTCGAAGAATTTATACTTTTGTACCAAGTTTGGAGACATACCTCAAAAACCGGAGAGATGGCGACCCTATTTATTAAATTTACTTTCAAATTTAATTTCATATTGAAATGAAAAACACTTTTGAAATAATTTTGCAACAAAATTAACATTGTCTGCAACAAAATTAAAATTAACATCACACCTGTCTTGTTTCGTAAGAAGTAAAAGCAAAAGTTTGTAATAATTAAAATGCATGTTTACCATAGAAATTAAATTATTCTGTCGAAAAAAACAACAATTGTAATAAATTTTATTATAATAATTTGTCCTAAATTTCTAAACTTTGTAATTCATAAACATATTATACAAAGTGAGACATACTTTTCTAAAATTGTGTGTACTATTACTCTCGAATTTAATACAATTAACCTTCTTTGAACACCTTGTAAGTATAACACTATTTGCTATAATAATGTCATCTACACTCATCTTATATTAAAATCACCTACGCATTGGCGTCAAAATTTTTGAATAACATTAGAATGCAATTATTTTTTGTAAAAAAATTCCTATTTCAATGTAGACTTTTTAGACTACAAAAGTGAATGTAAATTGTTGTCGTTCAATTTTCGTAAAAACAACATTCATTTGATTCAACACTTTTCTATATAATCTTAATTTATTCTGATTTATTAATAAAAAAATTTCCGTAGTAAAGTAGTTTTTAAATTAGTCCGATAAATTTATGTATTTGCTCCATTTGTATAAAAATTTGAAATTGCAAGGTTCAAAGTACTCCAATATGTAATCGATACTTCATTGCACTAGAAAAAAATTATATTTCAGGCTTAGTATTTTGTCAAGCGTTTTTGTTAAAAGGCAGGCATTGAAAGCACAATACGTAAAAATAAATTGCCGCAAATTTGCCTGCACTCTCGAAATGGCTGATAAATTGCTAAATATTTTCTTAAAATTTCACCATATTATTCACCATTTCATAAATTTCTAAATTCTCGTGCTATTTTTACATATTTTTTTATCAATGAGTTCTCTTGAACATATATTAGAAAAAAACCGTAAATCGTGCAAATCGTAAATTGAAGGAAGGAAATCGAAAAATTATTGTAACATAACACCCCAATTATTTGTCAATTTTTCATTAACTTTTCAAATAATAAAAATCCTGAAGGGTGTAAGTGCATGGCCACAAAAGTTTTGTTAGTTCATGGGTTCATGGGAAAACAAACTTCGCAAAAAGCAGATATAATCCATTCTTTACACTAAAGTTGATTCAGAGGTAGATACAGAAACATGCAAAATTCCTCGATGTCAATTATCGTATAATTATCATATTACACACACAAAACAATATTGTTTAGAAATGTCTAAAAATTGTTGGCAAAAATCGTGAAATTGTTTACCTAAAACAATTTCTATGTATTTTTTTGACATATACGAAAAATGATTATTAAAGAAAATAAAATACATATTTTATGCATTATTTCAACATAAACAATTATTTTAATACGTCCATGCATACGATTGAGTCTAGAACTAGGCGTAGTATTTGACAGTCATACAACAACGGCTTCAAGCTTTTGATGGGGATAAATTCGCTTTAAGAACAATAACCAAATAAAACTTCATTCCTTCAAACACTCAACAAACCAGGGCGTCCATGGTCCAAAAATCTTGAAAATTGCAATTTTTGGAATGAAACAGAAATATAGAGAGTGAATTGGTAAAAACGTGACGTTATCACATTGGAATATTACGAAACTTGAAACCATACCCCTTTTCTTCATTTCCTTTCCATTCTTAAATAGCACTTGCGTTCTAAATTTTGACAATAGTTATATTTCCCATTCACAGATGGCGCTGGTATACTAAAATTTAATATTAATTCCATTTACCATTCACAGGTAGCGCAAGCGTTCAAAATTAGAAAAAGAATTACATACTTATAGAATTAATTTTTATATAACATTTATTACAATTTCCGGTCCTATTTTTTTTGCATTTCTATTCATTCATTCTCTCTCTTTAAAACAATTCCATGCGTTTGAAAGTTTTCGTGGAAGATAGTTATAAGGAAGGCATAACTATGAATGTGAAATGATTTGGCAAATACTACACCTGGCCCCAAACTTAGACGCCATTTTAACAACAACAACAACGTCATTTTATTTATAATATGTATATCTAAGCTAAGCATAATAAAAAACCCATATGACAAGATATTATTTATACTTTAAATTAATGATCGTACAGGTAAAATTTCCAGCGTACATAAATATATCAAGCCACACTATATTTTATATAACAAAAAATACAAGATTGAATTAATACTTTGTCGTAACTAATTTGTCTCTTCTATACTTGTTAACTATATAGTGTATTACAAAAATAGCTTCCAAACCCTTTTTTTCTTAGAATTTGATCAAATTTATCAGAGATTCTCTGAATGTAAGTTCTTTTTACGGTACAAGGTACATTATCCTGTAGAACTCATATTGTTTAGACTTTTTCGACGAGTGTTATTCTAATACGGTATAATTCTGAGGTCAAATTAGCCATATTACCCATAAAAATGTAAAACAAGATTTGATACCATGACAAATTTTGAAAAAGAAAACTGAAATTGATTAAAAAACGAAGAAGTTATATGCAAGATTGCATTTATAGGTTTCCCATCTTCTTTTAGCAAAACAAAGTTTTATATGTAATCTCTATGGCAATACTTACATATGACGTCACTAGTGGATATCTTCCTCTTTGTTTAATTAAGAATTTTAAATGTTAATATCTTGTATACTAGTAAAAGATTTTAAAAACAGACTTTTTTCATTTTCTGCACGTCCAATAAGAATTCTTCACCTGAAAAAGTTTAGTTCGATCCCTTTTTACGTCATACTAAATAGCTTCTATTACGTAAACGACAAACAATTGAAAACAAATTATATCGATGTTAAAGTATCCATTAGTTATACAAAAAAAAAAAAAAAAAAAAAAAAATAAAAACCCAAGGAATATATTTCATAAAGACAGTTCAAAAGCAGGTGGAGCCTTGCTCCAGCTACGTTATAGTAAAAAAAAGCATGTAAAAAAAAACATACATAATATTTTAACAGGATACATTTTAGACTATACATAATAATATTGTTATATCGAAAAAGTGTATATCCTATATTAAGCATAAAATATATGTATAGCACATATCGTACGTCCATGCATACTTACATGTTATGTTTATATATTTTAACAAAGGCAGCTCATGAAAAAACAAAATTCAAAGCAAGGTGGATACAACAGGAGTTTTTTTTTATTCTAAATGTACAGACCGTATATTATAGCATGTACAATGTAAATTATTTACATATAAGATTACGATAAATTTTTGGTCATTTTCAATTAAATTTTCCAGCTAGGAGAGACTCTATTAAACCGTATTCTTTAAATATGGAGAATGAAATTTTCGAGAAAAGATTTTGTGAAATGTTAAATAAATAAATGACTTTAAAAGTAGGCATATTTAACATTGGTGTTATGGAAAAACAATGATATGTTTGACATGTTTTTGGATGATTTCATAGATTTGTCCAAAATTGGTCGTTGGAAATGAACAAAAAAACTATTTAAATTCAAGTTATAACCTAAATAAATTATTGAAAACAAAAAAAAAAGTTGTGCCCGGTTAATTAAGGATGTATGAGCACGACAGTGAGGACACAAATTAAAAAAATTAATATTTTGTCTATTTTGTTGGTGAATTATGTTATAACTTAATTAAGGCAATATAAGAAGAAAAGTAAAAATAAAATGATAGCGATGCTATTTTGTTAAATTAAACTGGTACTATTTCGATGCACCGTTATCTTTAATATTTATCCGAAAATATATTTTTTAAATAAAAGTTTTATTTTGTAAATAGACGTTCCAATGTTATAAAATAAAATTTTTTGATATTTGGAGTAATTTTCAAAAAAAAAAAAGAAAATTGATAATTTGGTTTAATTATTTAGCTTTCGATATTTCGAAAATCTTTCGTCTACATTCATGAAGTTATACAAAATTCTTAATCAAAGTTGAAAATAAGGTACAAATAATTTCAACAACAAGTCTAAACTTGTCTTAGCGCTGGTGAAATTCACACTATTTAGAAGACATTTTTGAATATTTATACTTCACTCTTTTGCTACAGAAAGTACCTTTGCGGACAAAACTAGATGCATGTTAATAAACAAATTAGGGATATTTTGAGCCTTAATAGGATGTAAATAACCGTTTGGTTTATGAAAAAATACTGACTACTTTTCCAAGAATATTTTATCTAATCCAGAAGTGAAGTGTTCAAGCAACAACGTTGTTCAATTTACCTATGTGCTCTGACCATATGCTGTTTGCTATTCTATGCGTACAGATGTATTTTTCTTATTCTAAGATATTGTAAATAACACAATACAAGCTAAGAAGAATTTAATTCCGACATATGCATGTATTAATCTCAGTATTTACCATGCTATAATATTTTATATATACTTTGTACGAGATATAAATTGTGACAAATGGTCCTGTGTAATTTCTAAGAATATTGTGCATTTTCAAAGCTAAACATAAAAACAAAAAAAATCGTAATGAAAATAAGCATAAATAGAACTTCTTTGTGTATATTTTTAGAAGTCTGTGTCACTTTAGTTATTACATAAACAAACATGATGTTGTAAAAAGAGTCCTTTTTTTCGGTTACGTTATAAAAAAAAATGATTGTCCGCTTAGATATAAATTTAAATAATGCATCGATGCAAAATATATCCAAAAGTAATAATAAAGCTTCTTTGAAAATCCTTGTAATGTCGATATTTATGTAAGTGATTACCCTTTATTGGTTCAAATGAAGAATGCGCAACTACCCTATTTTTTTTTTTAGGAAAATACTGTTAATTAACAACTTGCTGGTGAATATGAATTTATTTAAGTAATAATGAATAGTAACTAATTAAATAATTCGTCGGATAGTCTCGTCGAATAAGTAAGTTATTGTAAATTTGTCGAAAAATGAGTTTTCGTATATAAAAATCATAATATAAGCCCCAAAACTCCACTCTCCTCTACTCATTTGATCTACTTTTAAATGTGGATAACTTAAATTTTAAAAAAAAAAAGTGTAAATTTTTATTAGCCGTACACTTTTTAAAGGTTTTGCGGTTTTGAGGTAGTATATTATTTCCTAATTATGTATAATAATTAATCACAATGTATTTGAGGAAGTGATATATCCGTTAGAAGACCATAATAATACTGATTAAAACTTAATTATTTTAATTCAGAGAAATTTATCCCACATAGCTTTTAAGAAATTTTAATCAATTAAAAATTCCATCAGGTTAATTAGCTATTATTTAGAATGGGAATATACGAAAAAAAAAACAAAAAAACAAACGAATTAATGAATTATGTGGAATTTGGAGTTGCGTAATATACTGTTACTTCGAAACGCCGATTATTATTAACCTTCAAAAGTTCTGAATAAACGAATGAGAAAAATTAGTAAAAATATTAAGTACAATAAAGCCACAAAAATTCCAGCCTTAACAATAACTTCTTAATGTCTCAATTTGTTTATGATAACTCGAAATTTGTTTTGGTATATTCAAGCATTATTTTATTTAATTCAACACCTGTAACCCTAGATTAATGAATCAAATTACCAAATGAAACACGATGAAGCACGATTTCAGATACCGGGTGATCTGAATCCATCTGAAATCACTTGAAAACTTCATCCTCACCTGAAACCATTTTCTCTCATCCCTTGTCCCACAAAATACCATTGGCTATTTATGTTTATTTCATAAGTGTTATGAATGCATAATTTCATAAATATTTATTTAATAAACAAAAAATAGCATTAAAAACATTAATAAAAACACTTAGAACAATGTTTTAATGATTATTATAATATTTTGGATTGGATCCAACAAAAATAATTTTAATTTAATACTAGGTGTACGTGTTTATGTAACCACACCGTTATGTTACACGTTTACTTTTAGTTTAGTTCTAGGTAAGTCAAATAAAAAATGTGAATATTGCTTAGGTAAATGATGAACATTGGCGTCACTAAACACAGTCAAGATTCAAAACAATTTATGGTATTCGTAACGACAAGAGGCTAAAAGTAGTTTTGCATGAAATTGTGCAAAAGGGTAGATTTTAACGCATAAAATTGTAAAAAATTATAGAAGCATTGAAACACTGTCAACATAAATGTTCATAGTTGTCAATATTTCTATACTATTTAAAAGACATTTTTGAACATTTTCAATCTCGTTATATCGATACAGAAAGTAATTTTGCCAACAAAACTAAATATATCTAAATAAACAAATTAGGGATGTTTTGAGGGGGTTGTTTTGAGGGATGCTTAAGCTGTGTGCACAGATGATAAATATATAAGAGTAAGTTTACATTGTAGCGTTGACACTACACTATTAGAAATAGCTTATAGCAGTATTTTGGTCTTGAAGTTTGAAGAATTCGATTTTTTTGTGTGCATATTTTTAAAGGTTAGACCCTTAAAAATATGTTCTTTAGCGGATTTTCTGGTAACGAAGTTCAAATTGATCACTCTGTATTGCGAGCTTCTGCTGCTTCAGAAGAAGGCAAAACAGGTCGGTTAGTAGAAATAACTTTGCAATACATTGCATATGAAGTAAAAGAAAGCCCAATGTATAGATCTGGGATCTCCGTTTAATCCAAAGGGAGTAATATTATTATCCGAAGAATTTTATTTTGTATTTTTAAAATGCTAATAAATATCTTATATGAAAAAATTGGCTACATAAATTTCTTAATCTTAGTTTGAAAAGTGAGTACAATTGAGGCTTCTAGACCAGAATAATCCCTCAAGAGGCAATCAGTTAATTAACAAAAATGTTAGCTACATAAAACAATAGTTTTACGAACTACTCGAGCGAAAATAGTAATTACACCATAGATCATATGAACTACAGACAACACAATAATCATGAAAAAATTAATGTCCAGAACGATTCTTTTGCATGATAATAAAGATAACCCGATAAATTTGTTTAATTTTTATTTTTCTAGTTTTGATAAAAGTAACTTGAAATAAATCACCATTACGTGTAATATGGATTTGTATAGTTACCCTCTCTTGTTTTCCAAAGTAACGCCAATGTATATAATAATATTACGATTTAAGTTATCCCATTAATGTTATATTATACATAAAACATAATATTGAAATAATTTATATACTAAAACAAATAATTACATGCAATTTGAAGTGAAAAAGATTAAACATTCAAAGGATAGAATGGCAATAGGTACGTACGGTGTATGCCACGGTACGGTTCGGTACATTGGCTTTTAAAATATAAATTTTCATTACAAAATACCAAATGAAAATTATCATAAATATTATTAAATTTCTGATATAAAGTTGTTAGATTGCAGGTATTCTTCCAAAAAATCGAAATCCTGAAATGATATATCTGATATCAAAAAAATTACAGGAAAATTTTCGTATCCTGTCTCATAATAGAGATAAGAATAGTACAATTTGGTCTGTATTATCTGTGTAATGTTTACTGTAAGCATTAGTTAAAAACTATAATAATAATATTACATTAAAAATTTATAGAAACGTCCGACCTGTATTTTTTCAAGTATAACTTCTTTTGGCATGTTGAGCACTTGCTGAACAAAAATCACGGAATTCGCGTCATCGCGTGTTTGTAATTGAACTCCTCTTAAACGGATGGGCCGATTTTGATGGAATTTTTTGTGTGTGTTCAAACGGATGGCTTAGATTTGCAATTCGGTCCACTACAAAATGTTTTTTTAGGTTTCCGCTTCAAAAAGTTAAAACCCATGAATTAATGGTGGAAACGCATATTAATGGTATGCTACATTACATCTTACTATTCAAATGTATTTTTTTGCGCTCCCACCATATTCATTTTAAAATTGTGAACAGCCATTTGAGTTAAGAACTACTTAAATTTTTAGACAATATAGCAGTCTCATTTGATCCTTAGATAATTTAAGGTTGGGTGACTGTCCTAGGGTGGGGCATACTTAAACCATAGGGTCCGTTGTGATAACGTAAAAGCGTTGGCCCACCATGTTTAAGAAAGACAGGAGTGCTTTGTCGTCAACGGACATCAGATCAGAGGGATCGTCAAGGAAAGAGTAACTGAAATGAGTTCATCTACTCGGGGCAAGAGTTGGACAATGACAGAAAAGGTGAGGAGTCACATCCTTCTTTTCCTGACTGACTGCCATAATTGTGATATACTGGTAGGACCAGTATTGTAATCGTTTGGATTTACTTAGAGAAAAATTTGGAAAACGGTTGACCCTGCAGGTCATCCCTGTAACTTCCCGCTAAGTATTGACTCATAACGTGTAAAAAATTTTATCTATTCTGATGTTATATCCACTCGCATTTTATTGTAATTAGATGTGATCTTAGACTAAAATCTGATTTTTGAAATCGATCGGTAGTTCTCTGAGCTCAAAAATGAAGATGTTCGATGCTTTTGAGCTTCTAGCTCAAAAATTTCATACACGTTTGATAAAACACTATTTTTTAAATTTTCAAATCGGGATAACTTTAGAATGAATAAACCGATTTTCACGCGGTTGGTGACATTCGACGCAGTTTTTGAAGCTTCATGAAGAATCTTTAAGTTTCAATTGATAGAACAAAAAATTTTGAGGTTATTCCGATAAACGCTTTTTTGGGTTTTCTTTCGTCAACGATAACTCACGAACGAATCAACCGATTTTGACCGGACTGATGGTGATCGACGTGGTTTTTTGATATTTTGAGCTGATTAGTTTTTGGAATTGATCGATACATCCGTTTAAAAGTTATTAAAAAAAAAAAACACTTAAAAAAAAAAAAACTTTTTTTGCAGTTTTTTTGAGATTTCTCGAAATCTATCGGTTCGAATCGGTCCAAATCTAAGTTTGGTCAAGCCCTTTCGAATGTCGTTCAAAAGTTATGAGAGGTTTACATACATCCACATACACACACACACACACACACACACACTCATACATACATACAGCCATACAGACACCCTCGTCGAGATCTGATGAAAACTCGATTTTGGCAAAACGGGGTGAAAACAATAACTTCTCTATTGTCTTAGCGGGAAGTTAAAAAGTCATTGTTCAGACATCTTATGGTTATATTCATCACCACAGCTTGTTATTCTATACAAACGGTGTTTGTCTGTCTAATAATTCCACGTATAAAATCATTTTAAAGTACATATAATATGTTGAATATGTTTGTAACAGTTACACAGGTGTAATATATTTTTAGTAATAATTTATTGTAAATCATTATGATTTTATGATATGGATAATTAATATTAATGTTTTCAAATATTTATATATATATATATATTTTATTATAAATGTTCTGTATGCGTTTAGAATTTGTAATAAATTATTTTTATAGTGTTATTCTTCACACCATCTCTAAATACATACTAATAAACACGAAATGAGATGATTTGAAATATTGTTAATGCAATATTAATTTGCTTTAGTAGGAACATGTTTTTAATTTTTTGTATCAAGAAACTTATTAAAACAATTTCGTGCATTCACCTGTCTGCCACCCAGAAAAAAGTATATGAAAAAGAGAAGACATAAAAAAATTGGTTTTCCGATACAATTGTACACTAATCACGATGAAACTGTGTTGTGTATTATAAGTATTTTGTTTTTGAAAAATAGTTTATTTCGAATTTTTGGGGTAAATGCTTTAAGTACATAGACACTTGAATTTTCATCACCTCATCAATCGGGAACAAAGAAGGAAAGAGAAGGCAGAAAAAAAAACTTCGTTACAATGACTGTTTCGAATTTGATATCGAAATATTGCTAAAAATAGATAGCTAAGGAATCTGAAACTTTGCACTTTTCTTTTATAAAATTCTTCCAGTTATGAAGTAGAGTGAGCTTTTCATTAAGACGATTTGTATACCACAGTTATGGTCTTTTGAAAATAAAAATATTATTATTATTATTATTATTATTATTATTATTATTATTATTATTATTATTATTATTATTATTATTATTATTATTATTATTATTATTATTATTATTATCATTGAGCTTCAAAACTTAAGTCACGTTTAATGTCTGCGTACGATGTGCGCCTACATACCTAAAATTTTTCACTTGAAATATTTTTATCGATAGAAGTTATTTTTCGAGTTTCAAGCATATGTTAACTTAAAAAAGCACCCTGTATAGTTATTATGTCGTCTTCTTGATCTAGAGACAAGACTCTTATTCCTTGTAGCTACAAAAGAAGCTTTGGTTAAATAAATTTTTTTGGCACCTGATTTACCGTAAATTAGGGCTACTTGAGAAATAGTACCAAGAAATAGTTGATAAAAATAAGAATCTATAAACAAATTACATTTTTTAACAAAATATCAAGTTCTTTGGCTATGAATACGAATCCTCATAAAAATTTTAAATAATTTATTTCCCATTTCATCTAAAAATAGGCAGACATGTGTTTATTTGATTTTTTTTAACCAATAAAAAACCGCGATCCGATTTCAAAATCATACAGAAAAAAAAAGTAAAACCTACGAAGCGGACTTATTTTTACAAGCTTTTATTTAGTTTCAATTATCCATTTTTTGCAATCAAATCATAGAAGTTAAATTTGACCTACTCGGTTTTCCTCGATTGAACTGATATTTTACATCCATACGTAAATCGGATGAAACTTAAAAATTTAAAAATAGAATTCTATTTTATGGACAAGCTTTTACTGTATAAAAAGTAGAAAATCATTTTTCTTAGAAGTCTCTCATAAAAAACTAACTGTAGAAGCTTGAGTGCGTCCTGCTTTTACGTATATAAAAAAAGCTTGGCCCGAAAATTTTTTTACTTTTGTATATTTGGCTAATCTTTAAACGTTTAATACTCTTATTTTTCGATGCATCCCCTCTTGTAGGACAAAATTTGAGACACTTAAATGTTCAAATGACCTATGGTATAGTCTCAAATACAACGAATATTTTATGAATAATTGTGATAAACAATCCATAAATTTGTTTACATAAACATTTTCGATAATAAAACTTTAATATGTACATTTTAGGTATAAAAAATCATTATTTGTAAAACCAAATAGGCACTATACAATAAATAAAGACGCTATTTTTGATGTGTTGTGGGTAAAATTTTAAAGTAAACAATTATTTCCGGTAAACTTTCAATCTACTGTATGAAAAACATTATGAATCATCATAATATATTTAATTATCAGTAAAATGGGCGTTTATACTCATTAACAAATCTTTCTGATTTCAATAACATAAATTCAATATAACAGGCATGAGACAGTATCACTGACTAATGAATTCTGGCGATGTAATTACTTCAAACAGTAACTTTACAGTTTTCGATATAAATTTGTTGTTCGGGCAAGGATTTGAATTTGAGTTTTGTATTTACTATGTCTCTTTGATAACGATACGTAAATCGCGAAAAAGTTAACATAATTATTTATTTTATTAATTATGAAAGTCTATCCTAGACTTAATTAATCCACTAAATGCCATTTTTTGACTAAGAGGCCTGTGATTCATAAGCTAGGTTAAGTCTAAGGGTTAAAGGTTAAATGGAAGAGCTTGTTTGGTAGTGGCAAAACTAACTGTGATATTGAATCACCATTCTATTGCCCTATATAAAAAACCCAATAACATCACTAAATTCTTCGGAATGAGCTTATTTATACCCATTTCTTTTATACCACTTAGAAAACCTTGTAACAAGATTCTAAAATATTTGTTTTCTTTCTGGCAACGATACAATAGATGCTGAATCGTTACTTCCTTCTCATTGCATTCTCTACAAAAATTGTCATTTGTGATACACTATTTTTGGAGATTGATCAAGAAGCACGGTTGCATACAGTAAATGCAGTGATGGTGTAGATCTGCTCTCAACCTTCACAGAAAAATTTTCGACCAATAACCTAATCATTTTTAATCTGCCATTTTTTTTCTTGATCTTTTAGTCATTTGGACGGTAGTTCTCTTGACATCTCTGTGGGTTGAAGAACAGTGTTTCTTCATTGCTTATCATTATTCTTGTGTCACCTTCGCTACATTTAATTGCAACATAGCTACTTATTTTCTTATTGCGCAAAGTTTTGCCTGCAATATACTACAACCAGTCTTCAGTCTAAGCGATTTTGGAACATAATACCACCAAAATTTACTCGATGACATTTTTTCTTGTTGTAGACCCCATTTTAATGAAGCGTTTGTTTTCTAGCACTGAGAGATCCACAATAAATGATCGATGGTATCCCAATTCTCGTTAAACCTCTCTGATTATTGTGGAATTTGTGCATTTATTAAATAATCACAGAATAATCTTTCTTGTGTTTTCTCAGTTGTATAGTTTTTAGACTGGAAGACACTGGCAAGTATCAACGATGTTCTGTTTGATCACTCTGGATCATTTCAACAAATTGGGTAAAAGGTTCATATAATGAACCTACGGATCCATAACTCACTATCAATATAAATTTATCTAAATATTAGTTAATAGATATTATAAATGATAATCTAAACTAAACTAATATTTATCAAACAAAATAATAAAATTTAATAATTAAAATGTATTCTGTTAATTTCAAATGTATTTTATAACAGTATAGAAAAATATTAGGGTCAAGTTTACTTTGCAAAAGGTTGAGGTTTTATACGAAGAATGAATTCATAAAATCAATGACAGAATATTTAAAATAATCATAATTATCAGTATTTAACAAGGCAGGCAGACTATTCGTACAAGGTTTTTAGTTTAATTATTACTACTTGTGTAACTTTTGATTAGTTCTCCTGATTAATATTTATTTTTTAACTTAAGTTATTTTACTTGCATCGAGTATATTTTCTTGAAACATAGCTAAGAACAATCACTATCGAATGCCTTTTGAAAACAAAACCAAAATAAGTACATTCTTGTATGAGCTACGATTTTACAAACGAATCAATCAAATCTGACTTTATGTGGGAGATATCTTTAAATTTTTAATTTAAGGTGATTGTAAACCTACAGTATTGTAAAAAAGTTTTGGTTTATTGCCCCACACACATATAAACCAAATACATGCTTTGTAGTGAAGTAATGAGTTATTTTTGGCTTTAAAATACCACGCAACTACAAAACTATATAAAATATTGTGTGCAAGTGATGCTTATAAATTTGATAATATAGATATCGCTCTTCAATCATCAATACTCTAACTATAGTCTCTCTCTAACTATATTTTAGATAGTTTTTTATCACACTCACTTGATTTTTTGATATAGAAATATCCAATTGAAAAGGATAACCTATATGATTTATCATTTTTTCAGCCAACTTTGAACGATAAAATAATAATAAAAAGCCCGGTGATCTACGAATTTTTTGTGATTTTTGGAAAATTTGTTAATTGTTAAACAAATGTTTTCATAAAGTTTTATTGAAATCCCTAGTATTATCCAATCCTTGCAATCTCCTTAATATTATATACAGACATCGTTTTTGTGACGATATTCACTCCAGCATAGTGTCCGTTAATTTACGCCACTGTTTTGTTGGAAAAATAAAGCTTAAGTTTTCAGTATGGTAAAAAAATCTGAAATGGATCGAATTGAGATGATTTACTCTGCACTTGAACTTAGGGTTCATTAGCATCCTCTTTTAATTACGACGAAGATTGGCCGAGTGACCTCCATGTCCACTGCGCCTCTAATAACAGGACAGTTTCCAAATAGTGGAGATAAACTCGAGATTATTATTAGTGGAAGCTCTGGGTTCGGTTTTTCAAACCTATTTTGGAGAGTGTTTTAAAATGTTAGCAAGGAACCTACATTTCGACAAAATTTCTTGTGAGATGATTTGAGACTAATGACTATGGGAACATAAAAATATATTTATATTCGAATGTGAACCCAAATCGAATGAAATAAATTTAATTAGATTAGTTTGAACAAAATATTAAATGAAATAGAATACACACGCTTTTAAAATATTATTTATCAAATTAAGAGTAAAAGAAAAAAACTATTTTGTTCAAAAATAAATGTTTTGATAAATTAAATCATAGTATCTATTTATTATAAATATTTTTGTTTAGGGGGAGTCCCAACACGCCACATACAAATCGAACCAAACATCGATCCCTTCTCCCTAAAAATTAATACGAAATAAATTAGATTATAGATAGTTTTGGGACTACATAATATATTTGATTTATAAAACATGTCTGTTGAAAATAAGGTAATGGGTAAACGTTAAAGTCTTCTACGTTCTTTTAACTAATATCATTGATATTAAATTACTAATAGTTTTTTGTTAGTATGGTTTTTTTTTTCGTATTTTTTGAGAAGGGATCAAATATCATATAAATTGTATTTAAATTTACCGCAAAATGTGTTACTCTGACTATGTCATTTTTATATGATATTCACTTGTTTTTTTGTATTTTAAACTTGTTTAATTTTTTGGAATTTTAATATTTTATCTATTTGGTGTTTTGTAAACTGATTTATAACTATTATAAAATATAGTGTTAAAAATACAAAAACACGATTTATTGGGATGAGAAACTAAAAAGTACCAAATAATTTCTTCTAATAGATTATTTTTTCTCGCAATTCTTAACAAAATATGAAAATATCGTAAAAAAAATGATAAAATTAAAATTAGAATCGGCCAAGAAATACTGATATAGAAATTCGGATAGTATACGGATAGCAGAGAGTTTGAACAAAGAATTTAACAACCTTTACTATATTTTCCACAAGAACTTACTAAATACTGTTAGAAAGAGAGGTACAAACAAATCTTTGATGGCTTTTATCTAGGTTGTTTTTATAGTTATTCGAAAAATAACTTTTCTCTACTGTTTGTTACATGAATGAGCAATTTTTAAAGCAAAAAACCATCAATAATCCCTATTAGTTTATTTAACAGATATCGAGCACCCCACGTTTTGTAATTTTACATTCTCACGAAAATTATTTTTATAGTTAACTTTTTATAGAGTATTTTAAGACTGTATTTTAAAATCCAAGCCAAAAACCACCACTCAAGCTAATCAGGAAGATATAGGTCTTCCCTTGACCTCTATCATTTTCAACTTTTATCCAGTTTCGATTCCCACGATGATATCATGTAGCCAATATTCTTGTATGTATTATTATTGATTCTTATGCCACTGAAAAATTTCAAATCATTCAAGAGTCACGAATTAGATGAAAGCTTATTTAAAAATGACACAAACATAAATATAACTACAGGTTAAGCTAGAAACGATATTTACAAGTTGGTGGAAACCAAGTGAGAAAAATTAGCAAAAAATTTTGTGGAAATCTGGATAACGAAAATTTTCAAGGATTGAATCTTCTCTAAATACGCATTTACATCTTAAAAACATTCCAAGTGAAAAACATTTCGTATTTTTAGATACTCGAAAAGCTTCTTTTTTTAATTGCTGTACACTTCAAAAAAAATAAAGGTTTTTATCTTACAAACTCTTCACGCTTACCTACAGAAAGCTTGTATACCTACAGAAAAATGGTTAAAGTGGAAAAAAAATTTGTTAATTTTTATTTGAGTAATAATTACAGTCATTAATATTTATGTAACTGTCACAAGAAAGGAGAAGATCTTTAGTTTTTTTTTTACCTTTACGGAGGTCCCCTTTTTTTTTCGTTATACAAAATATACACAAAAAGAACATAAATGATTTTTACGTGACTTCATTTGTATGGTCAAGATGGCTACCAGATGTTGACAGAATGTTAGTGTGAGAGTTTACCTTTCAAAAATATACGGATACATACCTTCAAACACAAAAATTGACTTCTTAAGTGAAAAAATATGTCTCCTAAAAATTTTTACATTTATTTATTTTATTTTTTTCAACTTAAATGTAAGCAATAATTTTATTCTATTTGTAAGATCTTTTGTTTGCAAAAACTCTTTTAACTACTCATTCTAGTAGTATTCAATTATGAATTTCTTAGGTCACAATATCTGTAGATCAAGTCAAGAAACGTAGAAATATTAAAGCATTTTCAATCTTTCTATTCCCTTTTCCATTAAAAAGGACAAAAAATTAAACAACTTAATTGACTAGATCAATTTTGTATAGTATAACTAGCTGTCAACTACCCGCTTTGCTGGGCAACATCCCCACTTGCACCCCTCCCTCCACATTTCCTTGCGTGGGATAACAGTTTTGTAATGTACACGTCATGCTCTTTTATTTGATACCCCACTTAGGTATATTTGTAAATATTCGATAATTCCTTCCCACTTTCTCGCTACACCTTTCTACCCTCCGAAGGTTAAAAGTAGATAAAAACAATAGATCTTTGAAGCTGGTTGTATATCGTGTCAATATTTGAACTTAATCAATGCACAACTTTTTTAGTTTTTGAAGCGTATCCCTTTCAACCCCTATTTCAACCCCTTACTCTACTATAATATGGATGTATTATACATAAAAACCTTCCTCTTGAATCACTCTATCTATTATAAAAAACCGCATCAAAATCCGTTGCGTAGTTTCAAAGCTTTAAGCGTACAAAGGACATAGGGACATAGGGACAGAAAAAGCGACTTTGTTTTATAATATGTAGTGAATACATATTTCGACTGCCATTCAGTCAGCATTAGTATGGATTAGCTAATCGTAAGTACTTTTATAAATAGCGCATGTTATTCGTAGCTTATTTGGCTGATGGTGTACAAATTAGCAACAAGTAACATACGCTATTTATAATAGACATTTTGATAAGCATATGCATGCTAATGATGACTACATCATAATCTAAATACGTATTTATATAATACAAAAACTAATTTGCGAAATTTGTGCAAAAATAGAAATTTAGTTCGAATAATACTAGATTTTTATTTATTTTATCTTTAAAAATATTTATATAACTTGTGTAATATGAAAATTTGTATTGGAAAGGGTATTTTTCGGTGGAATTTTTTAGACACTAGAAGCGTACTTTTTGGGGGTAGTATATCAAACCTAGCGTGTCGACGACCTTCGCGTACTTTTGATTATTTAAGAACTTAAAGTTCTCTATGAAACAATGATTAGTTGATACATATTAACGATAGGGCGCAATGAAAATCATATAGTAAGTATAAGATTACCCAGGCCCTCTAAATATCCGACTAAGGACATAACCAATTCTAATTGCACTGTGGTGCACTCAGCCTCTAAAATTGAGGAACTGATAAATGAAAGTATCAGCTGAAAGGAGGTAAAACACATATATGGTATCACAATTGGCTCTATAGCCTAAGTGTGTCCTTCGTGGACATCCAATAAAACCTAACCTAACCTACCTGCGATATTCCTGTTAAATAGAAGGTCGATAAACCCGAAAACAGATAAAGGTTTGGCATAAAATTAATTATACGAATTTTCGATCTAATCAAGTGTCTACTTTCTGAAAATAGTGTTTTCGACAATTGAGGCGATTTGCCAAAACAATTTTTATTGTAATTCTTGTAGATAGGTTTTTTTTAAACCTACATGAAAATTAAAAAAAAATACTAATAAAATTTTCATATGTGTTGATAGTTATAGGAAATTGTACATTTAAATAAAAGGTAAATAAATTTGTAAAATGGCTCTAAGTATGTTTACAAGTAAAGTATTCATGCATGCATATAAATTTTAAAATCGTGGGTGTCACTTAAATCTAGCATTAAATTTAAACTATGAAGTGTCTAAACTTGTTCAGATTGATATATCCGCTTTTACTACATAATAACATTTACCTACTTTGTGGCACTATGTGCTTGCTTTGCTTGCTGTGTTCACTAGAACGTTTTATTTATGCTTTGATACTGTTTTGATGGACGAGTGAAATTCACTGTATGCGACAGGTAATTTTAAATAATATTATGAGGTATATCTAAATAAATTTATGCTTTTTTCTGTTGTTGGAAAAAGTCGCGGTAGATGACAAATAAATTATGATGATAATTTAGGCTGTTTTTATTTTTAATGTACACCATTAAATCACTTCGTCAGCCGGGAATTTGAAGTACTTTTCAAAATCTATTTAAAAAAATTTCCAACACTAAAAAAATTACGATACATATTTTGGCTACATCACTGCTATACAATCCTTTTTAAAAATTAAAAAAAAAAAAAAAAAAATTAAAACAAACAAGTCACTTATTTAACTGTTCAAATACCCTGTAAAAAAGTGTTGAAAGTCAGTGCTTGCATTATCAATACATAGTATAAAACAAAGTTGCTTCAATCCATCTGTCTATACCTAATCCCTATGTATGCTTAGATCTTTAAAACTACATAAGGTATTTCGATGCAGGTTTTCTTATAGATAGAGTGATTCAAGAGGAAGGTTTTTATGTATAATGCATGCATAATATAGTAGAGTAAGGGATTGCAAGGGATGTGCTTCAAAAACTTAAAAAGTTGTGCATCGATTAAGCTCAAATATTGACAAGATATACAACCAGCTTCAAGAATCTTTTTATCTATTTTTAACCTTTGGGGAATGGAAAGGTGGTGCGCAAAAGTAGGGATGAATAATCGAATATTTTCAAATATACCCCAGGAGGGTATCAAATAAAAGAGCATGACGTGTATTAAAGTGAGGATGTTTCCCAGCAAAGCGAGTAGTTCACAGCTAGCTTTTATTAAATTAGAAGAGTTTAAGGAACCAACACAGTTATGGCCATTTATTTGGTTTACTAACATTTTAAAAATTTTCGAAAGTATTTTCTATAATTATTTTTCGTTTTTCGAGAATGTTCCACAAAACCATTTGCTGAAACTACCTTTTTCCAAAATTTTTCACATTAATTCGAATTCGAGGAAAACGGTCCTGGCGGTGTTTAAGTAAAGTCGTGTTTCTAACAGCTCCGAAATTATTTTCAAAAACTTGGAGTATTTCGAGCTGGTGTGAGTGTTACAAGCTTTTGTGTGTTAAATAAACAGTGTAATACTATTTTCATAAATTTTTCGAATCATTTAAATAGTTTTTGTGGTGTATAGGCTGATAAACAGACATATAACCTCCGAGAAGTTGATTCGGGTGTCATTTTTGTTTACGTGTTAGTACCTTGTTGTGTTTGTCAAATGTGATTTGGGCAGGGTCGAACTCAAAATTTTGAGGTTTTTTTTTATTAATGTTGGAAGTGCTTGTGAAATGTTAATTTAATTGTTGATTTTTAAAGTATTATACTTTTTTACGTTATAAATAATATATAAACTCAAAAAAAAAAAAGAAAAAAAAAAACTGAGAATTTTTTATTAATGTTGATAGTGCTGGTGAAATGTTAATTAGATTGTTGATTTTTAAAGTTTTATATTTTTCTACGTTATAAATAATATATGATTTGTTAATTTTAAAAATATCACAGATTATTATTTAAGCAAAAGCCTAAAATCGAATAAGTATAAAAACTCTTCTATTTGGAATTTTTTTGGTTTTTTTAAATATCTGTTAACCGCTGGAGTGGTTCAGAGATCGTTAATTCCGAAAATTTTACAGTTCCCAGAGTGTTAAAGTTGATAATTTACTGATTGTTTGAAATTTAAGGAAAATTAAGTGATAATTGTTGAAACTATAAGTTTATTCTATAAGAACGAAATTGAGATGTCGGATAGCGAAGATTTCACATCTGGAGACAAAAAAAGATTAAGGGAGCAAGATGGCGGATCAGTTTTCAAGAGAAGTAAAAAAGTGTTGCGCTCACCCGCAACAAATCGTAATGAGGATGACATAAGCACACAGGAGATGTTAAAGATAATGTTATCTGAGATAAAGGAGATAAGGAGAGAAAACAAAGAATATAGAGAGAAAATGGAAAAGTTAGAAACGGAAGTGAAAGAGTTGAAAACAGAATTAATAGAAACTCGACATAAAATGGTAAAAATTGAAAGTAAATTAGAGCAATATGAAAAAGAAAAACGCAAAGAAAACATTATTATAAAGGGTCTTAAGCTCAACTCAGAGAACGGTTCTCAGATAACGGAAGGCATAAAAAATTTCATCAAACAAAATCTTCAAGTCGATGTCGAAATAGCATCCGCCCACAGATTAAATGATGTGGTCTCTGTTGTGCAAATGGCTACCTTCGAATCAAAAATAAAAGTGATGAAAAATAAAAATAAGCTACGTAGTTATGCCGGGGGAAAGGTTTATATCGAAAATGATTTAACGGTGAAGGAACGAGGAATCCAGAAACAAATACGAGATGTTGCCAGAAATGAAAGACAAAAGGGAAATATTGCTAAAGTAGGATTTAACAAACTAATTATAAATGGCATAAAGTGGGTATGGAACAGAGAGATGGACACCCTTGAAATAGAAAACGCAGCTCCAAAAAAGTAGGAAATGTAAAATGCACAGACCAAACGAAAACGAATATGGCAAGAAAAAATACAACGAATGAAAACATAGTAAACAGAAATAAAAAATTAAGGAGTAAGCAACATGGAAACAAAAAAATGTTAGTGGCATCATATAACGTAAGAGGGACTTTTGCTGAAGGTGAATTACAGAATCTAACCAGAATAATGAAGGAGTACAAAATAGACATTATGGCAATGCAGGAAACTAAACAAAAAGGTAATAGCACAAGTCAGATCGGCGATTACATATTTTTTAATAGTGGCGATGAGAATAGAATGTTTGGCACAGGTTTCCTATTAGGATCTAAAATGAAGAACACAGTGGTTGATTTTAAGCCGATATCTGGCAGAATATGCATGCTACGAATCAGAAGCAAGTATAGAAAAATTAGCTTCATTAACATTCATGCTCCATCAGAAGACAAAAGCGAAGAAATTAAAGATGAATTTTATGGAAAAATAGATAGTCTATATAAAACCATTCCCAGGTATGATTTAAAGATAATGCTAGGTGATTTCAACGCCAAAATAGGAAAAGAGGATATATATAAGCCAGTAATAGGCAACCATAGCAAACACAACGAAACAAATGAGAACGGAAGAAAGCTGATCGAGCTGGCTATGGAAAACGAGATGAAAATTGTAACAACATTTTTCCAACATAAAGATATTCACAAGGGCACATGGATAATACCGGGTACTGGAGAGACAAACCAGATAGACCATATCCTAATTGAAAATAAGCATTTCACAACCATTACCGACGCTAGGAGTTATAGAGGAGCTGATGCTAACACTGACCACATAATGATAGCAGCAAAATTGAGAATTCAGAAACCGAAGACAGTCAACAAAACTGTAA
This sequence comes from Chrysoperla carnea, assembly GCF_905475395.1. Classification (NCBI taxonomy): domain Eukaryota; kingdom Metazoa; phylum Arthropoda; class Insecta; order Neuroptera; family Chrysopidae; genus Chrysoperla; species Chrysoperla carnea. The sequence continues at coordinate 125,689,166 of NC_058337.1, read as the reverse complement.
CAAAAAGAATAAAATTCAACTCGGAGCAACTGAAAAACGAAAATAAGATAACTGAATTCCAAGAGGTAATTAATGAAAATTTACAATGTTATGATGAAGTCCTTAGTATTAATAAAGACTGGGAATATCTAGAAGGAATATTGGAGATGGCAGGGACTACCTTACAAGGCCAGGCAAAGGTAAATAGGAGATCTTGGTTCGATGAAGAATGCGAAGCTGCAATAATAGCCAGAAAAGCTAGTAGAACAAAATGGTTGAGCAACAAAACAATAGAAAACGAAGAAAAGTACAAGTTTTTAAGGAAAACAGCGAAGAATCTATGCAGACAAAGAAAAAGATTGTTTCTACAGAAGAAAATAATAGATATTGAAGACCATTTTTCAAAAAACCAGTCGAGAGAATTCTTCCTAGGTGTGAAAAGTTTAAATGAAACCACACAAAGGAACCCAGTTTTTATTAGAAACGAGGATGGGGAGCTCATTGGTGAAATTCATCAAAAGTTAAATCGCTGGGAAAGATATTTCTCAAACATCCTCAATAATAAGGAAGATTACATTGAACAACAAGTCCATATAAGGGATCATCAGGATTCGCAAGAAATTCCCAGCTTTATGGAAATCAAAAACATTATTGCGAAACTAAAAAATAACAAGTCCCCAGGAGAAAATGGAATAACGGCAGAAATGCTTAAAGAGGGAGGTGATCAAATGCATAATAAGATTTATGAACTTATATGTGAGGTGTGGAAGCAGGAAAAAATGCCTACGAGATGGAATAGTGCGCTGCTATTACCTTTATTTAAAAAAGGTGACCGATCAATATGTGATAATTACAGGGGAATCGCACTGTTAGACATAACATATAAAATATTGGCTATAACAATAAAAAATAGGCTTGAAAATGTCATTGAAAATGTAATAGGGGATTATCAGTGTGGTTTTCGTAGAAATAGGTCAACTATTGATCAAATTTTTACTGTCAAGCAGATCCAAGACAGCAGTTACGCGCAAAATCTACCGCTTCACATGCTGTTCATTGATTTTAAGCAGGCATATGACTCACTGAACAGAAGTAAGCTATACAAGGCAATGGATGAGTTGAGATTACCACCAAAATTGATAAGGCTTGTGAAAATGACCCTTAACGAAACCAAAAATAAAATTACGGTTGATGGCTACACCTCAAATGGATTCGACGTCAAAAAAGGGCTGAGGCAAGGAGACCCACTATCCACTACACTGTTTAACATACTCCTAGAATCTGTGATCAGAGAGAGCGGAATAAATGCATGCGGAACAATATACGACCACCTAAACCAATGCCTAGCTTATGCAGATGACATCACAATCCTTACAAGAACAAAGGAAAACCTTGTTGTGGCTTTTAAAAATCTTGAACGGGCAGCAAAATCGAAAGGGTTAATGATAAATGAGAATAAATCTAAATACATGAAACTTCGATCGTCAAGCACCCCATCGAATACGGAACAAGTACTTACAGTTAAAGTAAGCGACGATACGGTTTATAAGTTCGAAGAAGTTCAAAGGTTTAACTATTTAGGTGTTACTTTATGCAACCAATGTAACGAAACTCCAGAAATACAAGAAAGAATCGCCAAAGGTTCAAGAAGTGTTGGAGCCCTAAGAAAATTTTTCTTTTCCAAAAATTTATCTAAGAATACAAAAATTAGGGTTTATAAATCCATAATTCGGCCAACAGTTATGTATGGTTCCGAGTTATGGAAATTAAACCAAAAAGAAAAGAACACCCTGAATATATGGGAAAGAAAAATATTAAGAACAATTTTTGGAGGCAAGAAAGTGATGAATTTGTGGGAAAGAAGACCAAACCAGGAACTTTACGAACTCTATAAAGAACCCTGTATTACAAACGCCATTAGAGCGCAGAGATTGAGATGGTTGGGACATGTATTTAGATTACCATTGGATAGAGCAGCAAGGCAGGTGTTAGTCAGAGGAAACTCAGGAAGAAGAAAGAGAGGCAGGCCCAGAAACACGTGGTTAAAATCAGCAGAAGAAGATTTGGAAGAGCTAGGAATCCATAATTGGAAACAAGCAGCTGAGAACAGAATCAGATGGAGACAAATCTGCTCAAAAGCAAAAAATCTTAAATGTTAAAAAAAAAAAAAAGAAAAGTTAAATTTTTAAAGTTTATAGTGTGTTACGTGTCTGTTAAAGTTTACATATTGTTATGGTTTAAAAGTTTATAGTTTATCGTTTGTTATTTTGTTAAAAGTTAAAAATTTATAGTTTATCTTTTGTTGTCTAAGTTATAATCCTTTTCATGCAAAAGTGTGAGATAGTTGTTTTTTTTGAAAGTCTCTTACGCCACATAGTCATAAGTGTTAAAGTTTTCATTGTTTTTTAACTTCTGTGGACTGGTAGTTAATTAAAACCAAAATACGTGAAAAATTTATAAAATTTGTGATTTGTTAAGTGGCTGCACTGTATCATGTTATGTTAACGAATTGTATGAGTGTAATTTTTATGGTTACGTAAACGTTTTGATACAACGTGAATATACGTTTATTTAACATAAATACTACGAAAAGAAGCAGAGGGAGACTAAGTCTCCACAAAAGCCATGGGCCTACTAGGCCTGTAGTGCTGCTATATATATATATAATTCGAATTACTTCTTCCATTGTTTGAGGTATGTATCGGTATAAACTTTTACAAAGAGTAAAGTTGCATAATAGGGACCGTTTCGCTGTGAAATGTAAAAAACCACGAACAAACACGCCAGTTATAAGTCGCTACGTGATATTGACTATCCCCGCCACGGCTCGTATGTAGCGCAAAAATTCGGAATTTATTTCCTTTGTTTATCATAGGTACATATTATTATATTAAAATGTCGCCAATGAGACATTGTTTTCACAATATATGTGAGACGTTTCTCATTAGGATTGTCGGCATTAATTCTCCAATTAAGTAAAATTATAATAATTAGTGCTAAATACTTGTTTATTTAAAAAATATTGAAATATTAAAAAAACATATGATTTTGTATACCTCCTAAATCATAACCGTCATTTTTAAAACAAAAAACTTATACCTATCTTGTTAAGGATAGTTCGTTTAATTAAAATTCTAGGAACTGTCATGTTAACGTCCGTTCGTCACATATTATTCACTTTTTTGTTCGTTTATAAATGCCATCATATATATTTTGGCGACAGGTTTTTTTCCCTTTTTACCTGTTTTTGATTTTACATAAACATATTTTAAAGCCACATCTGGAATGATTGGTTCCAGAAGAATATATCTATTATATATTTATTATTGATGTATATTTTTTAGAAAATATACTCATCAAAAGTATTAAAGGAACATTTATTTAACATAAAAATACGAACAGCTGAAATTTTGTTTTAATTTTTTCTTGAAAATGGGCTATAAAAAATGCCATGCGCGCTTTTAGGACTCAGATATTCACTTTCCAAGTAAAACGGGCGTTTCAAATTCTATGTCTTCTGCAGAAATAATCATCACACTGAAATTTTAAATTTTATATCCAAAAGTATCAATTCGTTTTATTTTCAAGAAAATAAACAAACTTTCGAGTGGACTCAACGAATTTATTGTGAAATAATTTTTTAAATTTTTGATACGCTTCTAAACTTCATATAAAGAGAGACAACATGTATTCTCTCAATCCTCATTCTTCCTCAATAAAGCGACAGGGAATTAAAAAAAATTTATGGTTAATGGATACGAAAATAGGAAAGTATATTTTTTTCAAATGAGGTATTACGATTCTAAATTTGATGATCTTTCGTAGACATAGCAAAAATGTTCCTTTAATACTTTTGATGAGTATATTTTTGTAGACCAAAAGAGAATATATCATATTTTTATACCTTGCTTAAACCTCTAAATTATATTTTTATCTTGTTCAGATAGGCCAGAAAAAGGGACTTCTCTTTTTACCTTTAATGTTATTGATTAATATGGGAAACAGATGATTTTTTTTTTGGCCTTTTGTCTACCAAAAATATTTGGAAACAAAATACCTCCTTGAAGTGATTCATTTTGTTGTATATTCACAGATACATTGTCGCCCAAAAGAAAGTCGCCCTGCACGTCTGTCGGTTTATCCGCAAACTCCCTCTAAACCACGTAATGTACATCCTCATTGAAAGAGTGCGAAGTGGCTTCGCATAAGTATAAGAGATAGATTTGCCTAAGTATTCTTCTTAGGCAAATAGTCATATGTTTAGTGTCTACACTAACAACAGAATAAGCGATTGAACGTTCGACGGAATAATAATAAATAATCAAATCAAATACTTTAAGTAATTCCAATTACATTTTTTTAAATAATATTCTATACCCGATACCTCGTTTGATACCCGAAATTTGTCGTTCAATAGCAAATTCAACCAGATTTCCAAGTTTTTTTAGTATATTTTCCTTCAAAAGGCATAAAAACCCACCCCGTTTGATAGTTTGATGTGTATTTGTCACCAAAAATGTCCCGAAATTAAGTTTTTGATACAAGATTTTAGATGATATCTAAAAAACAACCCACCCAAATGTTTAATAAATCCAGTTTTGAAATTTTTTGTGTCACATTTCGAAAAAAAACTTTTTATGGAACCTTCACTATTTTTTTTAGAGAGGCGTACCTTTAAAGAAATACAATAATGCTGGGAAATTTTGGTGCTCCCGATTTTGTTGGATAAAAGTTAGTGTCTAGAGTAATTTTGACCAAAAGAAATACGTTATAAATCGGTCGCTTTAAGAATTAGACGAGTAATTTCTGAGATAACGGCAAAGGTTTGAACTAAAGATGATATACGATCCTGAGCAATTTCAAACAATATCTCAGAAACTCGCTCTTTAATCCGAAAAGGAAATAGATTTTCTTGTTTATTTCAAGTATATAAATAAAAAGTTCAGTGTCATCAAGCAACGAAACAAGTTAGGAAGTAAGAACACGAAATATTGCTCCCTCCATGATTGTCTCAAAATGCATAAATTATGTCACGTCTAGTTTCAACTGTGGTATCGATTGGAAACTTTCACATTTATGTAAAATAATGAATTTGTTAGAATTTCAAAACAAAACAAAGTAAAAAATGGTGGAAGCGCAGTGAAATTGCAGAAAAAACTATAAGTTCAATAAATTACACTTTACGTGTGAATCTTTTATCTCCGGAATAAGAAATTTGATTATTTACTAATTTTATTAGAATGGCGTTTATTGACATTTTCCGTGTAGGTCATTTTAATCACGAAATTTATTCATTTACCATAAACTATCAAACAAATGTTGAAGCGTTTCTTGCAGACCATAATAAAAAAATATATTTAAGAAATCACAAAGTAATTTTTTTCCATCAATTTTCTGCATGGCATACATTTTACATACATTTTAAACGTAATTCTACTATTATAGATATAAGACTCATGAATTTTAAAGAATTAAAATATCTTATATAAAACAACAGCCATGAAATTGTACAAGTATATCAACAATAACTTGTTAATTGATCCATAAACATTAAAAAAAAATAATTGTTGATTGACAAATTTACGTGTTTTTATCTATCTTTATCTAATTTATAGTAGACAGACAAAACTCATCAAATCAATCAATCAATATAATGTCTGGCTGCTTTGTGGCAATAATAATTATATTTTATGTTGTATATGGTTTTAAAGATGAAGTACATTATATTTACAATGTTATACTACAGACCATGAAACATATCGTTACAATCAATTTGAAAAATATTGAACCAATATAAAATATTTTTTTTTAATCGAATATCCAAACTCTATTCAATAAGAATTAAATCTAAATTTTCAGTATTGGTAACAAACAAAGCTGATTTTTATAGAAAAGAGATTAAAGACATGAAGGTTTACAAGTATAAAATCTGTTATCTGCAATATTTTTAACTAAGATTGGTACGATACTTATTATGGTGGTGTAAACCTTAGATGATGTCACTAAGGGGAACGCTTCTTTCCCGGGTTCTACCTTTAACATCAACAAATAAATATTTACCTTACCTTAAAATTTGTTTAACAGAAAATGCTCGATGATCCAAATTTTTAGTTTCCTAACTTAAATTTTTTTTTAAACACACAAATTATAATATTATCTTAGTTATTTTTATTAATCGAATACTAATTATACTAAATTTAGTACAAAAAATAATGTCAGCCAAATGGCATCCTCTTTGGCTCTCCTCTGACTCTTCGCAAGTTTTGGGAGGGGGGAGGGTTATTTCCACTTTAACTTTTATGTAAACTTCAACATTCTCTGAAGTTGCAGGTTTTTTGATATAGATGTAACTCCCATAAACTTCATAAAAAGAATGCTTCAATGATAAACACTCCTTATTCTATCTCCAATATTCAGTTTCCTCGCACTTTTGCCCAATGATACGAAATGTTAGCTCACTAGGACAATTAAATTGGCCATAAGTCCCGTAAAAATCTGTACACAGTTCTTACAGAATTGTTATTTCTGTAGAACAAGTGAAAAATTTGAGAATTGAGAATTGTTGAGATGTAATTAAAGAATTAATATCGTAAATGAAATGTTTCAAACTAACATATGACGTTTGAAACAAGCGATGGTATTCACAGAATTCTAATTTGCAGAGTTACAAACATAGGAAACTGAAATTTAACTGCCCTTTATTATCAACATGTTTCTGAATTCGCCTAGGAAAACTTATTCAGAAAGGTTCTCATTGAATGCATTTACTGTTAAAACACTGACAGGATTGCGAGCTGGTCGGACTCTCCCCCTTCTACCGTCTGTTGACTGGAGACGTCCCTGCCATCAATTAATGCAAAACAAATAAGCGAATCATAGATTATTTTCTCTTGGAAAATTGAAATACATGCTTGTTAATGAATCTCTGAGTTAACTGCTTGAAAATATCGGAATTCGTTATCGATCTTGAACAATTTTGTTGAATGTTTATTGCATCAATATTTAATGAACTTAAGTATACTTACACGTCATCAACGAACAAACCGTACACGGTATATATGTAATAAAAATGTTTAAATTCCATTTAAATTGAATACAACTGTAGTTATTGTTTTCAAACTATAATTTTAAATATTGACTGTTAAAATTTTAACGGGTCATAACTAATTTCCTGTTTTAATATAATAAAAATATATATTATTATTATTATTATATTTATTATATTATATAAATATTTTACTTATACAATTCATCAGTTAGTTGGTTTGTATAGAGTAATACTTATTACAAGATATGGTTTAAACGTGATGAATAATGAATACAACCTTTTGAAATTCTGATGAAAAATATTAATTATGAAATAATATAACATCTTTAGTTTATAAGTAGTGTAGAATGCTATCGTTAATTATTCTTGAGAAATCTTTTTAATTAAGGATGTACAAGCATCAAGGCAATTTTAAATAAAAAACTTGATTTTTTTATTTACAGTTGGGCTAAGTCTAATCAATTCTGAAAATTTTAAGGGAAGATAGTTTGAACAAGGTTAGACTGTTCACTACTACGAATTATTACGTATTTTCATTTGAATGAAGTAGAATGATATGAAAAATTACACAGAAGCCGAAATTCGAGCCAGATTCTTCTATTTTTGAATACTTTGTATAATTTAAAATCTAGGATTTTAAGATGAAGTCCGTGCATGTATGCAGTTTTAGTTTACTTTTCCTATTCAAAAAACCAAAAAAGAAAAAAAAGAAAAGATAATTTAACATCAGCTGTTATTTAGACTATTATTGATTAATTTTCCTGTAATTGATGTAATCAGGGCATCAGATCAATTACCTGATCTTTTACAGACGCCTTTAAAATCAAGTTAGAAGAAGAAAATAAATTTTTACTTATAGATGACAAGCAAAAGACAAATAATTTTAGTTTTCGCAACTCGTTCACCATTTTTCTTAAGAATGTTATAAATTGTTCCTTGCGCTTCCACCATAATTCACTTCCACAACAAATTTTCGTATTTCATTATGTGATCAGACAAATAATCACATTATTTTGAAACTTATTCCATATTATCGTCAGAACTAAAGTCGTTAGAAGAATCTAAATCTGTAACCTAAAAGTGGCCAAAGTGGTCAAAAACTGAGATATGATTTGGATGGAATACAGGTTAAAGTGTGAGTAAAAATCATTTTAGCATAAACTAACTTATTAAATATTTAATAATTTTTTTTAAAATTACCTTTGATATTAGGTATTATATGAATTTTAGTACTATTTTTGGTTTTCATATAAAATGTATAAACATAAATTAAGGTTCATAAAAGCGTAACAAAATTCATTTACCGTGAACAAAACAACATATTCGATATTAACAAAGTATACTACATGGATACTTTCGTTTATAAAAACTATTTTATCATACAGAACCATGAATATCAGAAACAAATACTGGACTGTGAATTGTGTAAAAATACATTCATTTTCAAATAGAAAAATCTTTTGCTGGGCTAAGTGTTTTCTTAATCAACCGTTTTCTTAGTTCATGGACGATTTCCATAGATACCATTAAAAATACTCGACTAATTGACAAACAAAAATTGTGATATTTTCAATTAGAAAATCGAATTTTTTTAGGATAACCACAATAAATCTATTAAAATTTTCTATCTATAATCTCAGTAAAATTAAGTATTCAAAGTGATTTTAACACATATATAGAAAAATAGGGTTTGTTTTATTCAAGTCAGCATAGTTACTGAGATATCATCCAAAGACACGTACAAAAAGCATTTTATGGGATTGATTTCAGGTTTATTTCTTAAAAAATATTCGTCTAATAGGTAAACAAATTTAATTTTTATTACTTTTAGGTTCTAATTATTATAGATAATTCAAAAACAGCGAACTGAAAACTTCTATAGGCGCGTTAAACAATTTTTGGTAGGGTTATATTTTTACTAAATAAATCTGTAGCTTTATTCATGATATTTCAATAGAGGTACAATAACCTATTGCCAGAGCAGTGAATTCTGTTGCCGGAAGTTTTGTTTATTCGCTGAGCACGAATATCGCCACAGAAATGGGCACTGTGGTACCTCATGCTCAGAGTGAACAGGGAATACGATTCACTATGGGTACCAAGTACCTCAGAGACCGATTTTCGCGATATTCGTGTTCAGTGAACCCAAAAACCCACGAGTAACTAGATTGGATTGAATATATAACGACTTTCCCAAAAACTTCAAGAGACGATGGGGATACCGTTCACCCTTGGCACCAGGTACCTCGGAGACAAATTCTGTAGCGATATTCGTATTCAGCCACTTCAAAAACCTCTGAGTAACAAATTTGAAATCATTTTCATCACTATTAACTGAATTGTGAATTTAGTAGGTATACTTACGGTCAATTTAAAATGTAATTATAAAATGCATATTATTTATGAAAATTAAATATTTTTAATTTCTTAAACATCAATTTAGGTCACAAAATTTCCTGACTCTCCGCTTTCGTCTCCGAAACCCGCCTTCAAATACGTCTTACTGTTCTAGTTTCCAAACTTCAGTGCTTCGTTTCTGCAACAATAAGTGATGATCATCTGAGCAAAATATGTTCAGTCCAGTCTTAGTTTATAACATTCATGATTATTAAATGAACATTGTACGACATATAAAAGTCTCATAACTACCCTCTTTTTGTTCATCAATAATAATAATCATAATAATCATCAGTATTATCATCCCCTATCCACGGTACACGGTAAATATCGTTATATATCGTATATTTAGTGAGTATTTTTAAAGAGATGATAGATATCGTTTGTTATACATACGTTATGTATGTAGTATACCCTCAAGATATTTTACTAACAACAATATGTAACATTAAATATCGACACGTGGCGACTCTTTTTATATGTATTTATTTTAATAATTTTACTTTATTTTTTACGAAACGTAATTGTTATTGTTATTTATGATATATATTATTAAAATACTTTTATTATTAATTTAGAGTTCTTTGAATTAAAAATATCTATTGAGGTAATTGTTAGGCTGTAATAATCGTTTTTAATGTCGTAACAAAATATCAGGGTTGGGATATCAATCATTTTAAGTTTTGTTTAAGGATCATTAATTGATGATGGTTTCTATATCTTTGATCATTAACGAGATAACAGGCTAGTTATTTTTTAAGTGTATCCAATTTATTAGAATATGTGTATGCCAATCAAATTTTAGGCTTGTCTCCCAACCAAGCTAGATCCTAAAAGGTAAGAGAGACACTTTAAATTAAAAATTTGACCATCTTAAAAAAAACATTTTTATTTTCGAAAATAACACTCTAGCTACAGAAACATGCCAAAACTGGTCAAGGGCAAAAGAGGACAGTCATCTATGTCTATAATTTTGACATAAAATTCTAGTTTCAAGGTCATTCGACATTGATCGTCAAATTATCTTGAAAATTTTTAAAAGTTATTAACATAGACAATGACCTATATTGTCTTTGATAACTTTTTCTAAAGCTTGCGTATTGATTGTCTTTCGATTAAACGCCATAATGACATATTTTCGAGTCCCATTTCCTCCGAAAGGTAACGATTTTCGAAAAAATGTTCGAAATATAAATGTTAGATTTTTTTAGGTTAAATTTTCTAATTTAAAGTGTTATTCCATCTCTTAACATTTAGGATCTAAACTGACTACTAAAGCAACTTGGAGAACTAGGTTCAATCTGATGTCCGAATATGATATACCCGATCAATATTTGCAACTTTTTTGAAGTTAATTTTTGATTGATTAAATACCAAAACGAACCAAGCCATAATAAATTAAAATGGCCCATCAATGTCAATGTCATCAATGTTACAATGGCCTGTATAGCAGTTTAAACAAAGTTTAAAATGACCACCAATTCAAGAAAAGCTGTGACTTGGTTCTGACTCGTTTAAAAAATGGTAGCATAAATGGCAAAAAATGTTAACTCTTATAGTATTAAAAATGAATTTTCGATATAAATAACATAATAGGGATGAATTTAAATTATTTTGTTAAGAACTTTGGTCAACTTTCTGTCCTTTCCTATAGACTGCAAGCCCATGGTAAAATTTTTCGGATGAAATGACCCACCAGGAATTATGTTGAAAAAGATGCTCCTACTTATAAAAGTGAGTTAAAGCATTATGACGTCAGTTTTGCGCAGCACAGGTGAGAATAAGAATGGCATACCCCTTGGTGTCTCACCCTTGCACCAGAAAATATGTACGACGTATCTGGATTAGTACTCAGCAACGTCTTCGAATACTCTGTATGAGTATTCGAAGCGAATTACATAAATGCCGTACAGAACGTTATTCTGATCCGAAATCGTATAAAATAAAACTCTATCAAATCCTATATATTTCCCACAAGACATTTTGTTATAACATAAAACTTTTTCTTATAAAAATATAAAAGTTACAATCTTTTTTATGATTGGATAACAGATTGTTATATTACCTGTTGGTATGAACGAATTAAATCACAAAGGTAAACTTCCAACTGTGTTCAGTGTTTGTTGTACGTATAACAACAGGTTGATAAAATAAAGTAATAACAACAGGTAGACAACCAGTTATACAACATAACTTATAGGATTGGACACCTGTGTCACCTGTAGCATTCAAGCTCCACCTATGTGTGCTAGGTTACGTTACCTAGTGTATACCCATATCGATTATCTTATTGTGTGTGGAGATTATACCTACATGTATACCGCATAGGTACTACCTAGCACAGCATGTGTTATAAACTTTACGTATACTGTGAATAGGAAAGTTTAGCGTTCGCTCTCTAACAGGTTGGTTTCTGTAGCCAGTTTACCTATAAAATACTCACCGTAGTATAAATGTAGGTTGAATACCTTAAAGGTAGAAACATACATCATTATTTGTATTGGTGAGAAATTTACAGGTAAAAGTATGATAAATAATGTCAGTTTAATGGCCGCTTCTAGGTTTTTTGTAGCAGTTTATTCGTTCGAGGTAATTTTTTATTATTTTTCGCTTTCGTGGGGTCATTTCGGCTAGAACTTTGTGGATGTTGGCTTTTAAGTGCTCCAACGTTGTAGGCTCGTTGATACAGGCTCCACTATTAAGAAGACATAACAAAAATAAATCCAATGGCGTATTCTTTGCTGAACGCACGCTACGACAATTTACACGCCATACTCTATCTCCAATGCTTAAAGTTTTCTCGAGTTTCTATTTCTGTAGAACAAGTGAACTATTTGAGCGTTGAGCGTTGTTGAATGTTACTTCGAAAAATGAATGTTACTTAAACGATTCTTATCGTAAATGGAATATGGTATATTTCAAAGTGACATTTGACGTTTGAAATAAGTAAAGTATTCTCGGCATTATAATTTGCAGAGTTGCAAACATATGAAGCTGAAATCAGTCATCAATACCAGCCTGTTTTTATGGTAAATTTTTGACCCAAACAATATGATTTAGGTTCGTATGAGGTAATTAATATAAAAACTCATCGAAATTCCATGAATTATTTATTATAAATAAGTTATTATTATATGTTCTTAGTTATATAGTATTTTATTTATAAATGCAAGAACATCTGGTGCAAAATAAAAATATATCTTGATAAAATTTAAAAAAAAGTTTATTAAAAATAATGCATTTGTTTTTGAAAAACAATTAGCGATATTTTAATTAATCATAATTAATAACATATATAATAAGAACAACATTAGTAATTTAAATTCCATTTTAATTAATAACATTTTAAACACCGTGTCCCCATAATGAAGGTGAATTTTCATGATTTGTTTTGAATGTCATTTCGTGGATTTATAAAAAAAGTTGTCGATAGTAAAGAAAATTGAGATTTTAATTCTAGCTCGAGTATCGAATTAATGAAAATCGAGATTTGCGTTTTTCGGGTATTATTTAACGTTTTTTTTTTGCCTGGCGTATGTGTTAAAAGACAGTTATTCATTTACAGGGCACATGTAAAACGGCAGACACTTTGCAACTGACCAAACATGGTAATTAATGCTAACGAAAGAGTCGAAGAAAATCTTTTTATGTGCAGTTTTAAACAAATTTTGGAGAAAAAATTCCTTCAAAAAAGATTAGGAACTATAAATACAAAAGCCCGCACGAACGGCGGACAAAACCTTCATTTTGTTTATTTTCAAACTTGCCTGTATAATCCCTAAAAGAGGTATACAAAAATAATGACTGCATTTTATGCTCACGGTCTATTTTATGTATTTCATTTTAATTATAAAGCGTATACCTCACACGCTGTGATTAATAAATAATTCTTAAAACTGACAATAGGTAAAATTATTGATAAATGAAGTCTGTTTGTTATGAACATAAAGTTCGTTGCAGATTAATTAGAATTCAAGGTTTTATTTAGATTAAAAGAAAAAAGAATTCATTAAAATTATAACAACAAATTGTTTCAAATATACAACTCCGGCTTTGTGTGCACTCCTAAATAATTTAAAGAAATTGTTTTATTAACACAAGTAACGAGTTCTTAGAATCCTTCTGTGTTAAAGCCACGATGACCAACCCTTATGCCATCGTTGTCTCTTAATAATCACGTAGTGAGAGAAGGTATAATTGGGTTGCTGAATAAAAAATAATCATCAATCTTTGTATTTTATTTCAATTTTTAATCATTAAATAAGTATCATTAAATATAAATGTATTAAAATGAATAAACAAAGAATTCACAGATTACAAACGTTATTTGGGCACAGTGTGCCATGTTCGTAACGTAGTTATGTTAAAATAATCATGTATGTTTTGTGATGAGCTGGTGTAGTGCATGGTATATACATGAAAAAGGAGTTTTCACCCTCTAAAAATAATTGAAGAGCTGATAAATCAAATTATTTGCGGAAAAGATGGTAAAACACATATATTGTATCACAATGAGTCCTATGGCCTAAGTGTGTGTATCGCGGACAACCAGGATAACGTACCCTAACCTAGAAAACAACTATGTATTGGTACGAATTTGGAAATATGTTCTTAATAGCTAGATAAAAATATCAAAATATTACAATAGACTTACCTGACTTGTTTGATTTACCTGTATTAATTTTTTCACATTTTTCCTCCGTATAAAAATTTTCTCGTCTAGATTACCGATTTGAAAATCGTCTGGTACGATCTAAGCACTTGTAAATAATAGCCTACATCCCCTGTATAAATATAATTAATTAAAGGTTTCCTATTGTACATCTAATCATATTAAGGATGTATGAACATGGTAGTGGGGGCACAAATTTAAAAATAGATATTTTCAATTTTGATGATAAATTTATATTATTACTTGACGATATAAGACGAAAAGTAAGAATAAAATTTTTCGATATCTGGCTTAATTTTCAAAATATCGAAAATTGAAAATTTTGTTTAATTATTTAGCTTTCGATATTTCGAAAACCAAGACACATATCGAAAAATTTTATTCTTATTTTTCGTCTACATTCATGAAGTTATAACAAAATTCATCATCAAAGTTGAAAATAAGATAAAAATAATTTCAACCCATAGAGCAGGGTAAACTCTTACATCCCTTATATGGACGGTGACACTTAGTTTTTTTCTTTTCTAATTCATTGCTAATATGTTTACTTTCTATTAAAAAGTTTTTTTTTTAATTTGTTTTCATTCATTCCAAATGAAAATTATCAAAAACTTCCAAAATATGTCGTTTTTTGAGAGCCAATGTATTTTATATCGATTTTTAATGACTTTTTTCTTAAAAATTTGCACGGATACCTAAGCTGAAAATTTAACCACATATTCTTTGAGTAAAAGACTACCTACAAACAAAGTTTGAGCCTTTAAATCAAACATTGTTGTCATGCTCATACATCCTTAAGACAGATATTGCTAACAAAATTACAGCGATTTCGAATTGATAATAATATCAATAGTAATATTCTATTATTGAATTTTAATATAATTTAAATGTAAATTAATTTAACAATTTACACAAATAATAAAGCAAATTGATATTCTCAATAATAGTAAGTACCTAGATATACTTATGTATGTAACATATAGACACAAATCTATTCAATTATATCAATATCATAGAAATACAAATATATTGTGTATAAGGTAGTCCATACACCTACAGTCAACACCTACAACAATTTCAATGTACATATATAATACATACATTATCTTAATTGTAATTACACCTTCATTGTTTGTATATAACAATATATATGTAGATCTATAATGTAATATACAATATTATAATTTAATGATAATTTATATAATGAGATCTATATAAACTATTATAATTCGCACTTCATATTTATATATGGGGTGTAACATTTAATGTTTTTAAAAGTTATATTAACTCTAGTGATTGGCAAGGCCGAGTCCCAAGGATGAGGCTCAATTAGTCTGGGTATATTGTCAAGTAACTGGCTTGGTCCAGGGGAAGATGCTGCCACCAAAGGTCTTTGTATTTAGAAAGGAGAGACCTTATGAATCCTTTGTAGATAAAACGACCTTTTTTAATTATTGAATAATATCACTTTATTATTTATTAATAATCACTGTATGTTCAAATTTCAGATTCTATAATTACTGTATTGTGTTGTTAGCGTTTCAGGTTGTAATTCTAAGTTGTAATAATCACTGTAATTAAATAATTACTGTTGCTTTATATAACTAGTCTTGGTGTCAGTCTTGCAGTAAGACCAAGGCCAAAGTTCAAAGGTCTTGCTCATTCATTATTGCTATTGGTCTTGCTTAATATACCTAGTCTTGGATTTAGTTTAGGTAAGGTAGTTCGATCGAGAGTGTTCTTACGAGTTAGGGTTCCGTACCCCAAACAACTAGAAAAAAAGCGATGATCTTTAAATGGCTGAGTAAGTTTTCTTAAAACATAGCTAAGAACACTCTCAATCAAATAACCTTACAAACTAAAAGAGAAATAACGATCGGTTCATCCATTTAACAGCTACGTGGCCACAGATGAATCAATCAGATCTGATTTTGTGTCGATGGATTCTTTAAATTTTTAATTTATATGTTCATTGTTACGTGTTCATGTGAAATTTACACAAATTTAGTGTAAAAACTTAGGTTATATCAGCGGCTTAAAAATGAATGAACATAATACTCTGAAGTTCTAATGACACTGACATCTGAGCTCCGAAAACATTTAAAAACACGTGAAAACAAACAATTGACTTAACTAATTGTTTAAATACCCTGTAACGAAATTGTTAAATGTCAATGCCTGCATTATTTTAATAATTACAGAAGAATATTTCAAACAAAAGTTGTTGAATGTTATATAACAGTTACAAACTGAGATCTACGGACCCAAGATCCTATTGACCTATGTTGCTCATTTACGAACTCAATTTTCCCTGGAAACTCAATATCCCCAATATTTATTATCAATATTTCTAAGCGTTACAAACTAGAACTTAAAATTAGTATACCTGGATAAATATTTCATATATTTATACATAAAAATGAAATTATGAATTTATTTTTAAGGATTCTAAACCGTCCTAATATAAAAAGCTGTTAATATTTATATCATAAAAAAAATAATTTACATGCAGAAATACACGAACACAACCATTACCGATAAGACAGTCAACCATATGTATACTTGTCTGGTCAATGATAACAAATTACAATGATAATAAATTCATTGTGTTATTTTTATTTTTTGAACATCCTGTATAACAGAGGTGTTTAAATTTGATTATACAGTAGTGGACTTGACTGATTATTATTATATGATATGTATGTTCATTCATATTTTAGGGAGGAGGTAAAATACAGGAAATGGGTAATCATCATCAGCATGTGCCAATGACCGGGTGGATATGAGATGAGAGTATGATGGGTGTACGTACAGGAATAAGTCATCATCATCAGCATCATCTCAATGCAGTTTACTAACTAAACTAAACTCGCTGTGCTATAGATAATGTTTAGTTAAGAATATTAATGTTCATTTGTATAAACAATAAATATATATGTCAATATTATTGACTTTATTGATGAAGATCGATCATGGTCCAAAAGGCTTTTATAATTGGAAAGATGCAGGCGAAAAAAGAAATCTACTAAAACTTATTGTTTCACTATTAATGGAATCTAAGAAAAAATTAAATAAAAAATACTTTTAAAGGACAAACTTTTATTTTTCTAACAAGTAGAAAATAATTGTATAGGAGTCACTCATACATGATGATTCGTAAAAGCTTCATGTGCTCCGAATCATAGTTGAAATTTTATATTGAGCGTCTCAAGCTTCTACGAATAGTCATCAAGCTTGTACGATGACTTCTGCTAAATTATTTTCTACTTTTTAGTACAATAAAAGCTTATCCTATTTGAACTTTTAATTTAAAGCTGAGATGGAAAAGTCATGTCATGTTTCCCATAAAATGTATCTTCATCTAATCTAAACGTGTATATAAAATTTCAGCTCAATCGATTGAAGATATCTGCTTCAAAATTGAGTTGCAAGATTCCACAAAAAAACATACAATACAAAGGCAAAAGAGATACAAAGCTCAAAATTTATTGCATGCTTAGGAAATAATAAATGAGATTGAGTGCATAAATGAGCAACATAGGTGAATTGGGTTTTAGGCTCGTAGAGACCCATATTATGAACCGTTAGAGATATAAAAAGTAGTAAACTCTATTAACTCGATAGAACGCAAATTAGGTTTGAACATTATATAGTTTGTATTATATAAGAATATCAGTTCTGAGTGTGTGTGACACCACATTCGTTTTATATATACAGAACTGTGGCCATCTAAGAGTGACTATCTTTCTTTACTAACATGACGTAAAAAGAACAAACGATTGCGTAATCAGCACTATCTATACATGATATTTCAACAATTATCTCAGTCAATTCTTTGTTTTCACTTTTCTTTTATATTTATCATATTAGAATGTAATATGGAGTTATTGATATTGCAGAAAACTGACAAGAACTGATTATATTTTTGTGGTGGAAGCGCAAGGAAATAAATAATCGAAAAAGCCCTCGGCAATTCTAGGAAGATGAATCTTAATGATTTAGAAATCACAAACTTATACCACCACCATTTTTGTCAGGTGGTAATTAAACAGATTAAGAAAGACTTTTATCAACGATACTAAATAGCGAGTCATGTTTTCACTTTATCCAAGAGTATGATCCAATAAATCTGATCATAATAACTCTATGGTTATGAATATATTTAGTCAGAGAAATCAGTCAAGAAACACACCACACTCATAGAGTGTGGTATTGATAATAATAATTATAATGTTATATTGTCAATGTATGTGTATGTGTGTTGTTGGGTCGCCCACACACGTGTAAGGTATAGTTAACACGTAGCGCGTGGTCCGAGTATGATAAGCTCCTTCCTCTTCTCTTGTAAGCGTTCATCTCATTATATTACTTACTTTATATGTATGCAATCAGTGCAATGCTCAATGTTGGCTGGCTGCTGCTTGTTGCTTATTACTATATGGCTATATTACTTGAGAGGGTGGGACAGAGAAATGTGTGATTTTGGAAACGATGTAATGTGAAATTTCATGAACTTTTTCAAAAATTATGATTTTACCATCTCAAAATTTATAAAAAAGCATTGAAGAAACGGAAGTACTGAAAAAAATTAATTATATTACTAATTATGTTCCCAAAAAATCATGTTTCATAGAATCATCTTTAAATCGTGTATATGCATCCTCATTAATGCCTCTTATGAGCAGGTAAATTTTTTAAGCCGCCAGCACTTGCGTTAAGAACATTTTGTTCACGCTCGATTTTAATCATAAATAACTTTTGTTTTTCAAATGGTATATGTGGTTGAAATTTTTACTAACTTCATATATTTTATCTATTTTCAAATAATGCATTTTTTCGGATATTTCAACTTCTCTACATTTGGAAACTTTTTTTTTCAAGTCATTTAGAAATTGTGAGAATTTCTCTCATCGCGAGAGTAAAGGTGTATGCAAAAATATACTAGCTTCGGAAATTTTCGGACCTATTCGTGTACTTTTATTTTCTAAATATTATCAATTCCTATTCTTCACGTGATAAATGTTGACAACTTTGAAAATTTATAGCAGGTAACAGATACTGCTTCCACAATTTTTTCACGACACTATGGCGTTGTGAATTTCCTTTGCACAATTGCATGCAAAAATATTTTTAGTCGAATATTTTATATCAAAAACGAAATCTTTTTTATGTAGTTTTAGGTGATAAAATATAATTTGGAAAAATTCATGGGATTTCTTTTTATAACGTTTTCAAAAACGCACACATCTCTGCTCCACCATATATATTACGTTATTTACACAATGCCAATGAATGAATGCTGTGTTGTTCAAATAGCTTCCTACATATCCGGTGTAGAAATCATACTTTGTTTTCAGCTAAACACTTACCATATCTTTTTATTTATATTCATTAAAAAATTATATTATTTCCAACAACGGCGAGAAATTAATGTTTTTCTAATGAAAAATAATGATGGCTGTTAGTATAACCAAAGAAATGCTTCGATATGGTAACCAGATTTTTATTTTTCTGATTTTTATGATGATAATTAATGCCCGGTCAATCATATTTCGTTCTTAATCCCGATTTACCAAGCTAAGGATCTATCTATTTGAAACAAAATTTAAAACAAAGACAAATATACTTATTTTTCTGTTAAATCAAAAGTTTAAATTTTTTGAAAAGGGGTGAAAAAACCAATAAAGCAGGACGGTGAGTATAAAGGCAGGCAGGAAATCCCTCAATTTTGAATCTAGCAACCTTGTTAAAATGCATAATTTGCATGCGATAATGTTAAAAAGTGGTGAAGGAAAGTTTCAAAGAAAAAAAAATCAAATAATTATGGTTTTTAAATATATCTTTAAATATCATTGGGTATGTTGACTTTCCATAGTGACCACGTGAATATGAATAGATATTGAAGCGTTCCTTATCAGTTTGAAACACAATTTTTTTAAATCATTGTAAAAACATTCGTGATAATGTCCAGAGGTATATAACTAATTCTTTATTCATGATTCATGTGGTTTTTAAGAATTATTCAAAAGATAAAATATCTGTCTAAACCCTTTTTTATTAAAACAAGATACCGCCCTTTGTAGAATAGTTTCTAAAATATTATAAAATTACTAAGAAAAAATTTCACTATCAATGCTTAGCTGTGTTTGCTAATTTAAATTTTTAGAAACGACTTGAAATTCAAAAAATCGCTACCAAATTTAACCGAGATTTTCCTAATTTTTATGTAAATGCACCAGACCGTAATCGTGGCATCAACCAGTTTGATGCCACGAGACATAATCAGATAACACCTGGCAATTGGAGTTCATGAACCGTATCATGGCATGAAGTCTACACGTTAATTATATATGACATGTTTTAAGTGTTGTAAATTAACTACTTCAAAAACTAAAAATAATATTAATGCCACATAATTACATCCAAAAAAACACCCATATACGACACTAAATTAATTTTATCTGATTAAAAGTTAATTTTTTTCGGCACCAAATACAATAATATTATCATCTAAAAATTGTAACAACATTTGGTACATTTTACGAAAAATGATGGTTATAAAAACTTATATAAAATATATATTTAATTAAACTAAAAAATTCCACACCAATCATAAACATTCCACACCACCTCTATATATTGATTAATATTTTTTAAAGAAATTATATTAATTTGACTAAACAACATTTAACTAAAATTGTGTTTATTTTTTGGTGATAAAATATTGTACTGAACATAATTTCTCATAAGTCAAAACATATCGGTATCAGAGAAAATAGTAAAACACACCAATCTTGACTTGAAAAGCGTTACTTAAAATACGAAATTTAAAGAAAAAGAAAAATGTTTTTGGATACTTTTCTTTTTCCTGCCATCTTCGTTTGGCCTTCACCAAGGACAGCTACAGTTTTTCTTCTGAAATTCGATGATTAAACACCAAAAATGAAAGTAACTACATGCATATCAAAGCATCACAAAGCTTCTATGTAGTCTGCAAAATCTTAGAGCTTCAACTTTAAATTCGACAGACAAAACTAACCGTCAAATTCTATTGGCAAAATAAAGTTTTTCTTTAAGCAATACACCATAAAACTTTCTGAAATTACAATGCAACAAGTGTAAACAAACAATTGACCGAGGTAATTTTTAAAACACCCTTATTTTTCAAGAACCTTTCACAAGACCGCTATAAGCTTCTTGCAAATTTTCAATTGCCTATCTTTTATAGTTTTTCATTAAACTTTTGTTCTATATCTAACGATTTACAAGATGGGTTCTACGGAGCCAAGACTCAATAGACCTATGTAAATCATTTACGAGCGCAAACTCACTTTTTACGTCCAAAGCATGCTATAAAAATTTCAGCCTGATATCCCTTTTCGTTTTTGAGTTATTGCTTTCACGGACAGTCAGACAGACAGGCGGACAACTAGAAATGGACTAATTTGGTTATTTTATGAACACGTTTACCAAAATTTTATTCTTATCATCTTATCTTTTATTTTTACCTTCATTATTTTGTAAATGCACATTTGGAAGGAATTCTAACATTTCCATAAATTTCTCCTAAATTCGCTATTTAATTTTATATTAAAATTCACCAAATAAAATCGTGACCTATGTATAACAATTCTCTATTTCTGGCTCTAATGATTTTGCGGTTTGTACATAGAAGTCAAAAATATTAATACCATAACAATAATAATTGCCGTTAATTGAAACACACTTTGTAAAAACGTAACCAACACGTCACAAGCAATAATAATAATATTTTTTGAACACAAAAAAAAACCCGCATCCTTCTAAATTGATACCAATTTAGTTTCTTTTTACAGTAAATTGTAATTGAAAGCATCATCATCATCTCTGAGGGTCTTGTTCTGTGCGTTATGTTACCTTTATCATAGGGGCATACTCAAAAACGGTAATAAAAACATTGTATCCCATTTGTTCTAATTTAAAGGTAATTTCTGATCACTTAAAAATATTTATATACCTATATATTATAGTGGTGGATTATGGGAAATATGTATGCTTTTGAGAAGTATCAAATTATTTTTAATAAGGCCTTTTTTCAATAAAGGTACATTGTCAATAATATATTGGTAATTAAAATCGAAAATAAGGGTACCCACTTTTTGCCAGTGTAACGAATGTGTGTTAGGTAAATTGAAATAAATCGAAGATTGATTTCTATATTTCAAAGATTAAAGTAAAATTACTAATGGTCAATCTTCTTTGTTCTCACGATTTAAGTTTACATAAATTTTTACAAACTATAGCAAAGTTAAATTATTACCATTCATTCCCTTTTTATTAAATTTAAAAAAATTTGCGTTTGTGTTTGAAACATATAATATCAATCAATATACGATTGATTTCCACTAAACTATATCTGAGACCATGATTGCAGGTTACGTTACAAATATAAGCCTCTAAAAATTAATTATTTAAAACTTTTTTGGAAAATAATCATTTTTTTAGCCCCCGAATAACAAAGATTGGTATAATAAGTACAACGTGTCTGGGTATCTGTGTGCCTCGTAGAGTGTGGCATCGTAGTTTGTTCTCGAATAAATTACCTTTTAAACAGAAACAAAAAATCAAAATCGGTTCATCCGTTATGGAGCTAAGATGCCGCAAAAGAATCGATTACACTCAATTTTGTGTCATCAAACCGATTTTGACTTTTAAGAGTATTTTGATCGAGAATTTTTTTTATTATGTTTCAAGTTCAAGTTTAGGGGTCCGAATCCGGTAACAACTAGAAAAGAGGTGGTTATCAAACGGTTGAGAGATGAAGCTTCAAAGAGGTGAGCAGATTTTTTTGAAACATAGTAAAGAATACATCGATTAAATTACCTTTCAAACAAAAACAACAAACCAGAATAGGTTTTTCTGTTTAGGAGCTACCATGCCCCAAACAAATCGATTCGACACGATTTTGCGGATTTCTTTAAATTTTTATTCTTCCAACTTTGGACGAATTCCATTGTATTGAATAACTACAGTACTTTCAGAGGCAGCAAATTTTAACTTTTGTCACAATTTTTTTGGAAATTCTTTTTGAAATTGCAAATCACGTAGAATTTTCGGCCGAATTAATATTCTAAGAACTGAAGTCAAGTCATGCATTTAGTGGTAGACAAAATTAGTCTCGGTATTCTCAGTCATGACCCCATATTAGAGTCTTACAAGATTGAATGTTTTTTCTTTTGAACTTGTATGCAAATTCAAAAACTATCAAAACAATTATAAATTAAATTACTTCGAAGCGAGATTAAGATCGGATAACAAATTTTTGTTTCCAACCCCCTAATGTTAATATTATAAAATCTATCATCAAGAAGAAGAACACTCGCAATCAAACTACCTTTTAAATAAAATAAAAAATCCTGCCATAGACAGATAGACAGACAGATACGCTAAACTTATAACACCCCTCTCTATTGTTAAAAATAAGCACCCATCTCGCCAGCTTTTATTTGTAATCTATTTCCAACAACTGACCTACATGTAATATATTTCTTATGTTTTACAAAAAATTAATTACGTAATTTGTACTCATACCAATGAAAACAAATAAACATCGATATAATAAATTGCTAAAGATATTTTCACTATATATAATGGAATGAAGAATAAATTACTTATCAAAAGGAATTCTCCAAACACAGTAAAATGGTCCAAAAAATAAAACGTATTTAATTTGTGTATATGTATATATGTGAGCAATAGTCCACACACAAGTAGTCCAAAGTCCAGTCAAGACGATACATAAGATGTTGTGCAATTAGTAAATTCCTTTATCGTACCCATTATCTTTGTGTATACATGAATGTTAAATCAACAGATCATCATACCCCTCTAAACCTTATTTACGCCCCCAATGGTATAAAAGCCCACCTCATACCTAAATATTTTAATATATTATCGAGCGTTCATTTTAACTGGAGACGGTGTTATTACATTACATAGACTGGACTTAAGATTAAAATATGCAAAGTGTACCAAATAATAATTACACTCTAAAAATAAATAAATTATTTATGCAGAAATATTTTTACCAAAAAATAAATTTTAATTACAGTGTTTGTAATAGCATATTAATCATAATAAACCTACTCAAACGCAGCTCCTGTGAAAGTTTTACGTAAATAGACTGCTTTTTCTTATAATATTAAATAAAAAAATTCTTTTTAGGGACAAGCTTTTAATGTACTAACAAGTAGAAAATAATTTTTCTTATCAGTCACCAACCATTCATAAAAGCTTGACACGCTCAATTTGCAATATCAAGGGGATTCGGAGCGCTTAAAAATTTTACAAATAGCCATGTATGAGTGACTTATAAGCAAAATTCTTATTATTTTCTACTTTTTAGTACAATAAAACCTTGTCCCTTACGTATTTATATCAAACATAGTGCAAAATTTCAATTCAATCGTGTCAAATTTAACTTGTAAATTTAAAAAATCAGACAAGTGAACCTTAAAAAAAGCTTGTAAAAATAGATCGCAAGCTTCATAGTTTTTGAGTGTGCACCCTCAAAGTGCAAAATAGCTATGTTATTGTGCAAACCTTCATGAGATTAATAATTTTTATCTGATAATAAAATCAAGTATGCTATAAGCTTAAAGCGCCTGTATCTATCGATACATGAATGTCTATTTGGAGCCTGATGGGTTTGATAATAGTCGGTCCATCATCTGAAAAAATACTAATATTGAAATATTTAGATTATGTTATAGATAGAAGGCTGTTGGCTTGTTACAATATTGTCAAAAAGTTTAAGATTATATGCGGGGTAAGAGTATATAAGCTTGTTGTGAAATAAGGTATAATTTTTATCTATACTGTACCACTCAACTGTTTCTATGGTGTACGATGGATTGTTCGAAATTCTGCTACTATAGTTATTTCTCTTATAACCACAATAATCGTACTATAGTTCTACTCTATCTATTAAAAACCGCATCAAAATCCGTTGCGTCGTTTTAAAGATCTAAGCATACATAGGGATAGACAGACAGCGGGATGCGACTTTATTTTATTCTGTGTAGTGTTAAGTATACAAAAATTTCGAATTTTCGCTCATTATGTCCATAGCACAAAACAATAGCCTTAAATGAAACTCTTTGTAATTCTTATAATATTAAATATACACACTTATATTCAACAACTATAAAACAGTACTTGAATAGAAACAGGCAAATTTAAATGTAATAAACATATAGCTCTCTAGCAGCTTTAACGTCCATCTTATGAAATTGTTATTGCGTCCAGCTAACATCAGCAAAGAGTCAGTCAGTCCAAGGATACCATATAAAGATGTATAATAATATACACGTCTATGTTGCTGTGAAATATTTAAGTTACTTGTAAGTGTTAGTGTAAGTAAGTATTTTATTTAGAGGTCCATTCCATCCATACCATTAT
Organism: Chrysoperla carnea; assembly: GCF_905475395.1. Taxonomy (NCBI): domain Eukaryota; kingdom Metazoa; phylum Arthropoda; class Insecta; order Neuroptera; family Chrysopidae; genus Chrysoperla; species Chrysoperla carnea. The sequence continues at coordinate 125,663,631 of NC_058337.1, read as the reverse complement.
CAGATGATACACCTCTTGAACGTAGAGCTAGTAGCTAGCTGTGTGCCAAACATTACTACGTAAGATTCACGTAGTATGTGTATGTATATATGGAAAATAAAATAATGAGGCATTCCTTACATCCCATCAGGCGAAATTAATATCAAAAACAGGGTGGTAAATGTAGTATATTGCTTGATTATTAAATCTTACTATTAGTGATCGTCTAAAAATCGTTCAAATTGGGCATATATCAGAATCTTCTCAGACAGTCATGCTACACTTCGAGCCCTTGAGGCGACAAGATTCCAATCGAGGATAGTGTATGAATGGTTTAAAGAACTGAATTTCTGGCACAGAATAACACAGTTAGACTGATCTGAGTACCGTACCACTTTGGCGTTAAAGGGAAAGAAGCAGCGGAAAACACTCCTATCACCTGCGTCAGTCATACCCATAGCATTGATGCTGCGAATTTACCAGAGAAGTAATCTAATATTAGTATTTTGAAAATTTTCTTATTTGGAAGAACAAAAACATTCGTTAGAAGATCGTTATTCTAATTAATTGCTTCACATTTCAATGACAATCATATGCAGTCTGGCAAATTTTTGAGCCTGGCAAATTTTTGTATGTACGTGTTGTTTATACAAGTTAATACATAAAAACGGACTTTTTTCGGTCTCTTTTTTAGCCATCAAGAATTCACTTATTGCGTTTCCCTTCTTTAGACCTCTTTACTATTACCTCCAGGGTAATTACCGAATCAAGGAATGGCTACGACAAGCTCATCTTGATTACTGAGATTTTACGCAGAGCATACGACAGGCCAACCTGTTCTTAACCACAGCTAGGCCATTCGACTGTGCTCGGCTGAAACTCACTATAATACAGTTGAGAAAGGTGGTGGGACTGTTGATAGGACAGTGTCGATATACTAACACCTTCATAACACATGCATATCTGATGATCCCACTTTTAAGGCCTGTATGTACGACAATGAAACTTCCATACCTGTTATTTGCACCTGCAGAATCCTGCAGGGTGTCAGTTTTGTCAGTTTCAAATCAAGTTTTAATATTAGGATCAAGTGCGCACATATATATGGATATTTCCAAATTTGTCTAGCTGAGTATGAAAAAACTTCCCCTGTACATAAAATATAAACAGACTTAACTTCTCATACCCCTTTTTATGATCTGATAAAGTAAGACACATACACCCTCATACCAAAACGTACAGGGCAGGGATTCATTCTCCAACGTTTAAAATCTAATAATAAATACGTTGTGAGGTATGCATATTATTATTATTACGAAAACTTTAACTTATTATTATTATTTTATTATTATTATTAAGTTTCTTTATTGCAAAATATTTTTCATTAGAGCAGATGATCGTTTTTTATTTGCCAAATACCTACTAATATTACGATGGTACAAGAATTTATTTCCAATTATCGAATATTTGAGAGATTTTAAATGATTTATTATTCAAAGAATGGAAAGTAATATTTAATAAATAGAAGAAAATATGAATAACGGAAATAAAAAAGGGTCCATATTGAAAGTCTGTTTCCTTTAAATTGTTTCCTACTAACTGGTTTTTTTTTAATCTCATTTTGTAGCTTGTCAGGGACGAGATTAAATATTTTGATTTTTTTAACCAGTTAAATTCATTAATCAAAAAAAAAACTTCTTATAAAAAAATTAAGATCCTAAATGAAAAAAATGGCTTTTAGGTCATGAGGGAATAAAACTACAGGATCGTTTTAAACCTGTTTTTTTAATTTATTGTTATACCATAATGTTCGCCTAGTGAGTGATTTTTTTGAAGTTGAAGATAAAGCAGTGTTTATGAACTTTGAGCGCAAGTTTTGGTGTATTTACAGCAAATGAGATCAGAATATACCAAATTTACTAGTGGCTTTGAATTCCCTTTAAAGCTTGCTGTTTTCGAACTTATGGTGTATTTACAGCAGATAAGATCAGAATATTCCAAATTTACTTGTGGCTTTGAATTTCCTTTAAAGCTTGCTTTTAATGTTTTAGTTATTCGAGGATTTAATTAGCAATTAAATAAAAGCCTTCGAGAACTCTTCTTGCATAATTTGAAAGAAGAATTGTGTCATTATTTCTTTGTTAAAAAACTATCAAAGCACACTTGACAAAGATGAATCATAAATCTGTTTTTAAATGCATCATTAAATGAAACAAGTTTAGCAACCAACCTTAACGAAAATCTGCTGGAAATATCTGAAAATGGAATGTTGTCAATTTGCATAACATTTGGCCAAAAAGAATAAAAGAAAACCTACCCAAAATTTAACTACAAAAACTTCGAAGTATCTGACTAATTTTTGTTATTTAACGTTTTCAAGGGATTTAAATTTAGAAAGCGATTTAATTCTGAATATAGAAATAACGGATCCATAGTGGAGGAAATTGGTAAACAGAAAATAGGCGCATAGTTCACATTAATATTAAAGTCATTCATGAGTCTTCGTGACCCATATTTGAAACTTATGAATTAAAATTAGTAACATGCACTGCAATCTGCAACGTATAACAAAGATGATCAAATTTGATTGAAAACAGAAAAGTTTTCATCTGGGGAATATCTTTTGACTAATTTTACTATATCAACGAATCATTACCATTAAAATTATATAAAAAAATAATTTTAAAGACAAAAAAGAAACAACAAATTAAGGAAATCGTTTGCATTAAGAAAAACTAATAAAAAAAATAAACTAAATAACATTATAAAAAAGTTTTTATTTGACTAAAAAAAAAAATTCTCATAATAAAATTGAAAAATAAAAAATGAAAATACGCCTTCAAATGGTTTTGAAATTTTTTATTATGTTATAATTATCAGGTACATATATTAGGCAAAAAATCTTAAAACAAATTAAACTAAAACAAGTGAAAACAAACAATTGACTGAGTTAATTGTTGAAATACCATGCATAGACAGTGTTGGTGACTCACATTACACATAAATACATGTCACACATACATAACTGATATTCCCATAATTACATACTATACAATTTACGTAAACAACAGTGATATTTACGAAAAAAATTTTCAAAATAAAGTGGTTTATTTTTTTATAAGGAACAATTTTTACATTTAAACTTTTGTTCTATCTCTAACGGTTTATAAGACCCAATTCTCATTTACGAACTCGACCTCACTTTTAACGTCCTAACCACGCTATAAAAATTTCAGCTTGATATCTCTTTTCGTTTTTGAGTAATCGTGATGACAGACGGACAGACGACAGACAACAGACGACAGACGACAGACAACAGACGACAGACAGACAGACAACCGGAAACGGACTAATTAAGTGATTTATGAACACCTATATCAAAATTTTTTTCGTAGCATCAATATTTTTTAGCGTTACAAACTTGGGACTAAACTTAATATACTATGTACATTTCACATATACGTGGTACACATATTAGTACCTAAGTATCATAAGACTCTGAGTTCATTAAGTTTTTGTGTTTTTTGATTGTTTCGACTCACGGTAAAGGAGGTCAACGGTTCATTGATAAAGAGAAAAGTTGGAAGCAATTATGGGCCTTTTTGATTTCAGATCTTGTCATCCACTCTCGCACATTTTCAAATTTTAACGAAAGGTATATTAAAATCGACATCAGTACAAAGGCCTTTTACACAATGTCAAATGTGAATTATCAAACGATAAATTTAAGTCATTTTGAAAAATACGACAGAAATTTCACGGGAATGGAACCCTAACAGAACAACTTGATTCTTTTGAAACTAACGTGAACGATATCTCAAAGTTAATTTCTGGATGTTTTTCCAAACTTTGTTCGCTTTAAGGGAATGTATTATTACATGAAACCAACTATAAATAATAGTATAATATTTATCCAACTTAAAAATAAGGAGTGTTTTCATAATGTTCTTGTGTAGCATCATCATCATTTAATGTTTAGGCTTCATTTATTTCTGTTCGGTCTTCCTTTTCCTGCACAGTACTACACCTTCCTGTTTTCATTTCCTATTCTTTCTATCACCATGTTCCGTTCTTGTCATTCATATTATATAGATATATATATTTGTATTTTTAGTAAATTTTACTATTTGTTATATATGTCACACAAACAATCTATAGTCAACTCCTGTTTCTAGTCCTTCTCCTGCTCCTGTGTGTATCATCAGTAAAAAGGACAATACAATAATATATAAAAGGACAATAATATGTATAAAAAGGTATTGTGTTGTATATATGTTATTTTTAGTCAAATTTGCCACGAAAATATGGACTAGAAACTATGCACTGTATCGAAAGTCAAAGAGAAGTGTTGGGAATGTATTAAAATACGAGCATACGGGCTAAAAGTTCGAGATCCACCTTGAATTCTAGACAATGGTATAAAAGAAATGAATTCTGAACTCTTATAATCAAGAACTGATAATAATCATTTTTAAAAATCGGCTTGATCTTGAAGTAATCTACATGGTCAAGGTTAAAGTTACATACAAGACCACCATTGAATTGTACGAGCGAAATCGTACAATTCTCGCTACATTTGGGCAGGTTCAGCTTCCATGACTTGAAATGAGATGAAATTCAGCTTGTAGAGTTGCAGAAGAATATTATAACAGTGGCGGTCAATTTTAGCAATTTTTGCAAGCTTTAAAACCACCTTTTGCGATCGTCTTAAAGTTTGAGAGGGTTGAAAATCACTTTGTCCTTAAGGCTAGGGTCCAAAATGTGCCTTTTAGCAGATGTTAACATAAAAGCACCACCACCCCCTTTTTTGAGTCGAAATATTCACCAATTGTGGTAGAGGGTTAAAAATTGTGTATGGTTAAACTACCTTTTGGTAGTTTCGATCAATTGGATTGTTCCATCCCTTTTCCGCAAATATTTCCTTTGTTCGAAAGCATGTAAATTCTAAAATTATATTTTAACAAAATAAACATTAAATAATAAGACGCATCTAATGACAGGGAAATGTGACCGTAGTGATGGAGCTCTACTGCGCACGAAATGTTTTGTTTTTTTTTTTCGATGAAACACATAAGCAGAAAGTTATATTATTCATTCCATTCTTGAATCATTCTTTCTCATTAAATATTTATTGTAAGGTTAAATTGATTTTTTATACGTATTTTAATATTAGACGCCAATATATCGCCCAAATATTTTCAAATGGCCAGAACCAATAGATTTTAACTTTCTAACTTTTATATCACACTCCTTGGATAGTTATCAAAAATACGAATCAATTTGATATTCCAAATATCTTTGTTTACAAAAATAGAGAATTACCAACTATATAAATATAAGGTATTTAATAATTATTTCCGGATGTATGAGCCCCAGAGCAACGTTGGATAAAAGGTTTGATTTTTTGATGTAGTTGGACTAAGTCTAAATCAATCCTGAAAATTTAAGGATGGTAAGCCGATTATTTCAATTAATAAATGACTTCAAAAGTAGGCATATTTAACATTGATCTTATGGAAAAACGGTATATGGATGATATGTCATAAATTTCTCCAAAACTTATCCGTAGAAATTAAAAAAAAAACTGTTCAAATCAAAGTTAAAACCATAATAAATAATTTATGAGGTCATAACAAATTATGGTACAAATAATTTCATCTACAAGTCTAAACTTGCTTGGCGCTCATACTACCTTAAGGAGTATTTAATCAATAATTAAGTAATATGTATGTCTATATTGTACGGATTTTTTACTTAATTGTGCATTAAATACAGCTTAGATATTTACTTAATTCCTTATATATTTATAAAATATTGACCCCGATCATCGGAAACTATCTCTTTGCATAATATGCTTTTGTCTTTAATTTGCAAAATTATCTTATATGTTACATTAGTATCTGATTTACACCAAAAAATATTATTTAAAAAAAAAACCTTTACCTTATGTATTTTGATTTTAAAAATCTAAATTTAGTTCTAAACAAGTGAAAACAAACAATTGACTGAGTTAATTGTTGAAATACCTTGCATAAATAGTGGTGATTACTATATCACATTGTACATACATCATATACAATTTATATAATACATACTATACAATTTACGCCTAATTTACCCTCACGGATAAACAGCGATGTTTACGAAAAAATGTTACAAAAAAAAGTTGTTTATTTTTTGATAAGGAACATTTTTTACATTTAAACTTTTTTGTACCCTCTAACGGTTTACAAGATAGGTCCTACGAACCCATATGTCAAGACCCAATTGACCTATGTTGCTCATTTACGAACTCACTTTTTACGTTCTGAGTACGCTGTAAAAATTTCAGCTTGATATATTTTTTCGTTTTTGAGTTATCGTGCCCACAGACGGCACGACAAAATTTTGTTCATAGTATCAATATTTTTAAGCGTTACAATTTTGGGACTAAACTTAGTATACCTTGCATATTACATATATGCATGGTATAAACAGTGTAGAGTGTAATGGCGTCCTACATGATGTCAATCCATGACTTTTAGTCATTTATGTATACGTATGTTTGCAAGTAATATGTTTTTGTATTTGTAAGCTTACACAGTCTTTCATATAATGTGACGTAATACCACGAAAGTACATCTGATTGCTTTTGCTGTCACGCATCAAATTATTACCTAAAAATATTAATTATCCTTTCATTTTATTAAAATTAATTTTGTGTTTGTTAATATAATTAATTATTCGAAACTTTTATCCAACTCGATTTATTATTAGTGGACAAAAGCTTATTTCGTTCAAAACTGCTTTAAGTTTCATGACGTTAGAAATACCTTAAGCATCATCCTGTATTTATGAAAAGTGGATTTTAGTAACTTCAAAAAAAAGAACAACAAATTAAATGCACTATTTTTCTAGCATCATTGTGCGATGCTTCTCAACGTAAAATGCACATTATTTACTGCATCATACATGAATGCACAAATGCATGTGTATGCATATAATAGTAGTATATGCTATATGATCATCTCCTGTGTATATGCATATACTACATATTGACTAAGATGAGAGAAAATTTCTATATAAAAATTCAGTGGGGCATTATGCATACATAAACATAGAGAATCGGAAGTTTTGAACTTATGTCAGCATGTGTGCAGGTTATATTGAAAAGAAAACTATAATATACATTATTTACCTCGCTTCATACATACGATACGAGAGTATAAGAGTAACAACAATAACTATTCGTTTATTCAATTGATAATGGTTGAATTTAAAGTCCTCATTCAATTTACAACTTTCTGAAACTGAACTGAAGGTCGTACGAGCGCCAAGACAAGTTTAGACTTGTGATTGAAATTATTTGTACCTTATTTTCAACTTTGATGATGAATTTTGTTATAACTTCATGAATGTAGACGAAAAATAAAAATAAAATTTTTCAATGTCTGACTTAGTTTTCAAAATATCGAAAGCTAAATAATTAAACTAAATTTTCATTTTTCGAGAATTTGAAAATTAATCCAGATATCGAAAAATTTGATTCCTACTTTTCATCTTAGTCAAGTTACAACATAATTTACCATCTCCATTCACCAATTTGTGACCCACTACCGTGCTCATATACCTTCAATTAGTCGAGCAGAACGGTTTTTTTGTATTTTCAAGAATTTATTAAGGTTTCAACTTTAATTTCTTTAGTGTTTTTTTTTTAATTTCCACTCATTAGTTTTGGATAAATCGATAAAAACATATCATCCATCCATTTTCTGGAAAAAGAGTGACATCAAGGTCATATCTCCGCTGGTGGTTTTCGTAATTTATTACCATAATACCTAAGCCATAAAGGATTTTTTGAGATATTTTTGTTTTATTCACAGAAATATCACTTTCCTGGTACGACATTATAACATCGTTGTCTACCGTTTGATAGTTTTTAACAGCCGATCCAAAATTAGGGTATTATAACAAGTTTGACCGCTATGTATGTCTGTCAGTGTGTCTGTATGTCTATCTGTAGCATCGTAGCACCTAAACAGATGAAACAATTTTGACTTTTTTGTTTCGTTTGAAAGGTAAGTTAACGGGGAGTGTTCTTAGCTATGTTTTTTAGTTGTTCCAGTTCTGTACCCGGAACAACTAAAAAATAGGCGATGATTCTCAAAATCGGTTCAGTTTGGAGACGGTTCTTAAAAAAAAGGTAAATTTAGTGGAGAATGTTCTTAGATACGTTTCAAGTGCAGGTTTAGAGTTCCGTACATGAAAAATTCCTCGGGGGTTATTCGTTTTGTTTGCATATAAAATTTTGTAAATTTCACTTGTTAAGTTGTCATAAGTTGTATGAATTGTTTTACGTCCATGCAACCTAATATGTTGATAAAATAAAAAATCATCCAATACAATGTTTATTTTCCTGGATAATAAACCCACAGTTTCTGTATGTAACAAATATAAAAAAAATAGTAAGCATTTTTATTTTGAATAGATTTGTTACTTTAATATACATATTGAGAAAACACTCAACAATACTCCATTTATTATTGTTATTATTATTATTATTATAATATACTCAAAAATTTTCATCTTTCATCTATCTTTTTCACCGATACTTTATTTAATACCACATCAAAATAAGACTATTAGTTGAGTTGAGTATCAGTCACATACAAAATGGTCTCTAAAAATTGTGTGCATGTGAGGCTCGTCTTTAGGAAAGAAGTTATAAGCATTCAAAGATTGTTGCCCATCTCCTTTTAGCAAAACAAAGTTTTAAATGTATTTAATATGACACTAACCTATATTTTCCTCTTTGTTTAAGTTAGAATTTTTAACGGTCATATTATGCGTACTTCTAAATATTTTCAAAAACCAACTTCACTTTGCGGTGCCGTGAGAATTGTTCACTTGAAATGATAAAAAAAAATTTTGTCAGCCTGTTTATTGCCCAGAATTTTTATTTTTTATATCTTACAAAACTAAACAGATTTAAGACTGTAAGAACAACGCTGTAATCTGTTTGAGTTCCTGTCTATGACATCGTAGATCCAAAACGTCTCGTTCAGGTGATTTAAGGGTTTTCTCAGTTTTTATACCATGCATATATGTAACATGCAAGGTATATTAAGCTTAGTCCCAAGTTTGTAACGCTTAAAAATATTGATGCTATGAACAAAACTTTGGCATTGGTGTTTATAAAAACACCTTATTAGTCCATTTTCGATTGTCTGTCCCTCTATCTGTCAACACTATAACTCAAAAACAAAAAAAGATATCAAGCAAGGTAGGTCAATTGGGACCCATCTTGTAAACCGTTAGAGATAGAACAAAAGTTTAAATGTAAAAAAAATTCCTTAAAAAAAATAAGCAACTTTTGTTTAAAACATTTTTTCGTAACCATCACTTTTTACCCTTAAAGACGCAAATTAGGCGTAAATTGTATAGTATGTATTATATGGGAATATCAGTTATGTATGTCGTACATGTATGTATGCGTAATGTGATAGCGTAATCAACACTGTTTATAAATGGGATTTCAACAACTATATCAGTCAATTGTTTGTTTTCACTTGTTATTTCTAAATTAAGGATATTCATTTTGGTGGAAACGCAGGACAGTACATTAAACATATCTGTTTATATCCAAATTAAATGTAATTTGCTCTTCCACCAAAATATTTTGTGGTATTAAATCTTTCTGTAATATTTAAAAGAATTAAATGATCGGGCAGACGTTTTTCAAAACCGCTTAGTTATTTCAAGCTATTTAGTTGGAAGTAATAGATATTCATATTATAATACTTTATATGACTCATCATAAATTTTATATATTCATGATGATGAGAGTGTGCTCCTCAATATATTATTTCAGACAAAAGTTGTTTTACATGAAGTCATCGAAATTTTATGCTAGGAATGATTTTACATAAAGGTAAGAAACCATAAATAAGAATGGATAATATTCAAAGTAAATATATATGTAAGTAATTAAATCATAGCCTAAGCATTGACTCGTATTGTCTGCCCGGAGCCCCCGATTTCTACTTTGAGAGGTAAAACGAATAAAGGTGCAACAAAAAAAAAAAAACGACAAGGAAAACCGACTATTTTCATCTAAGTTCCCTAGGAAACTAAAACTTTTTGAATTGATTTTGAAGCTTGCCATGAATTTTGAGAAAATGCAAAAATATTATTATAACTGTCAATTTCTATTTTTTGTCAAAATTTTATGTTTTATCATTTTGAAGAATTGAGTTGTGAAAGTTATCAGAAGTTAAAGACAACAGAGATAAGTAAATTAAATGAAATTTTAATGTTATGTCATTATTAATATCCTGATCAAACCAAACGTAATGAACCCACATTTTTGGTTGACTACTAAATCAAAAGTATATCTTTTTTAAACTAATATTACAATTAATTCATACAGTAAAACCTAAAAGTAGCTATAAAAGTTAATTCTCTAAAGAATCAAACAAGTATTTGACTTCTAAAATTAATACCTTAAATTTACAGAAAAATATCTTGTAAATAAAAAAGTACGGGCTACATTTAAAATGTACCAAGGAACAAAAGAAATATAGTTCCTACCGAATGTCCCACGACACCTCTTGTCCTCTCGACCAGTGATGGATTTAGGCCTATACCCGTGAGGCCCGGGCCTAGGGCGGCAGAATTTGAAGGGCGGCAAAATTTATGAAATGCCAAAGTAAAGTAAAGACAATCAATTATAAAAATTGGTTCAGAATAGTTTTTATAAAAAATTTTCGATAGAAAATATTATAATCCAATTCATTAATGTAATTTTAGATCGTTTTAGTGCTGCTAGTAAGAAGCTTCAAGAATCTCAAGCTGATTTATCATCCGTCGTTCAGATCTATAGTTCTCTGGCTCAATTTCTTCAAGACATAAGAGACAAACAATTTTCTGAATATGAAGAAAAAGCCAAAGCACTATCTGGAGTTCACGATTATTATTGGTATGATACTCGACGCAAAAAACCAGAAGAACTCAGCCAGATGAATCGCGGGTAAATGAAAACACCTTCTTCTGGACAAGAAAATTTTCGTACAAATGTGTATTATCCTATTCTAGATACTCGGAGTGTACAATTGGCCAAGCGTAAAAGTGCATATGAAAAACTTTATGAAAATTTCAATTTTTTTGATAATTTATCTGAAATAGACACGAATGAATTAAAAAATCTTGCCAATAAACTAATCAGTAAGTATCCTGATGATTTGGAAGAGACGTTAGGCAATGAATGCATTCATTTACATTGTCAACTCAAAGATTCCTTGGCAAATATGGAAGATGTACGCCCTGCACAAAAAAAAAAAATATGCAATGTATTGCATTCACGGAATCTTCGAAATGTTTATCCGAATGTGGACATTGCTCTCCGTATTTTTTTTGAGTATTCCGGCTACAAATTGTTCAGGAGAAAGATCTTTTTCTACTCTTAAAAGGGTAAAAACCTATTTACGCGCATGGGCCAAGATAGACTTAATGCACTTGCATTACTGTCTATTGAAGCCCAACTAGTCCAAGAAATTAAATACGACGACATAATTGACATTTTTGCACGAACCAAAGCCAGGAAAAAGAAATTTTCAAATTGATTAATATTAAAAGAAATATGAATTATTTATCTGTCCAAAGTTTATATATAATATTATATATATTTATCTGTCTTGTTTATCAGTAATATTTAAAAAATTATATTTCAATAAATTAAGTTACTTTAAAAGAAAAACTGGATCAAAATTAATGAAATTCATTCTATCAAAAAGGGCGGTGCATCGAACGGGCCTAGGGCGGCAGCAAGCCTAAATCCGTCACTGATCAGAAGTTAAAGACAACAGAGATAAGTAGATTAAATGAAATTTCAATGTTATGTCATAATTAATATCCTGATCAAACCAAACGTAATGAACCCACATTTTTTGTTCACTACTAAATCAAAAGTATGTCTTTTTTAAACTAATATTACAATTAATTCATACAGTAAAACCTAAAAGTAGCTATAAAAGTTAATTCTCTAAAGAATCCAACAAGTATTTGATTTCTAAAATTAATACCTTAATTTTACAGAAAAATATCTTGTAAATAAAAAAGTAAGGGCTACATTTAAAATGTACCAAGGAACAATGTCCCACGACACCTCTTGTCCTCTGGATCGTGTAATGTGACAGTTCTAGAAAAGTTTCTCTAGTTCGTCTATGAATCTATGATTCTAGTCCATGATGAATAAATATGACTCATTATATCAATTATTAAAAATATAAATAAAATAATTGAATTCCACGTGGATGGAGTTATATAAACACCTAATCAAATTATATATCTTGTAATATTTTTCACTTTAGAATAATATGATGATGACTTCTCTCATATAATATGATCTGAACCCCATCCATACATCATTTCACAAACATATATATTATATACGTACGGTACCCACTCACACCGTGTGTTATCGGTGCGTCGTGCGTTCGTTCTATGAGAGTGTCATGAGAGCTAGAGTATTATTGTTAGAAAGAATGGATTTTTATATATAAAAATTAAATGGAGCATAATATAATGTCAACAATAATTCATATTTATACAATTATTATTATTATTATTATTATTGTTAAATCGGTAATATGATTTAGTATTAATAAAATCACGTATATAAAAGTATCTCACGATAAAAACACACAAACATAATATATTAAATCAAACGAGTGTTTGAAATTTATCGATATTATATAAGTAAATCAAATAAGCTTGACCATATAGCTTAAACATCTTTCATAATAGAAACAGCTTTAAAATATTTTTGGTGTCCTATTTAGCGATGGTCGCAGAAGTGACTGAAAATGTCCGTTGTTTTAAAACAGGGAAATTTTCGAGATTTTCGTGTTTGTGACTTACATATCGATAAAATTTATTTTTTAATTTTCGACAGCCACAATTTTGTCTACCCTGCACATGGCATGTTGTTTCATCAAATTCCAAAATTTATTTTTGCGTTTTTTCTCGATTTTTTCAAAGGGGTGGGTACCCCTTAAAAAAATTACAAAACTTCGAGACAATTTTTTATATCCAATTTCGATAAAACACTTTATATAAGGTAATTTTGACCCAAAAAGTACAAAAATCGGGTGCATTTGATGCCTGGTCGAATAGCTTTCGAGATACGGACTGAAATCGATCAAAACATTGCGATATCTCAGAAACTCTACATTCATTCATTAAATTAACCTGATTTTCTTACTTTTTGGATCAAAATTACCCTATCCACCGAGTTTCATCAAATTCAAAAAAAAAAAATTTTTGCGATTTTCTCGATTTTTTCAAGGGGGTACTTAAAAAATTTGCAAAAAATCGAGACATTTTTTTTATCTTCAATTTCAATAAAACTCAGTATATAAGGTAATTCGTTCAATTACAAACACCGATGGCACGAATTCCATGATTTTGTTCGCCCAAAAAGTGCTCAACGTGTCAAAAAAAGTTTTCACTTCTAAAAAAGATTCGAAATTCGGCCGACTTAAAATAAATTTTCAAAAACTTTCACTTTCGTACCATGATAAAATGGAATGTTAGGTATGAATTGGTACATACGCCGCAAATAATCGTTAAAAATCAATATTCGCTCAAATTAAAAAAAAAACTGCTTTAACTTTTACATTAAGCTATTCACATAATGATAAAAATTTTCGAAAGCTGTGTATCATGTACGTATACTACGCATTTATTTATGCACGCAATATTTTTGTTATACATTTGTTTTTATTTTCAAAAGCATTACAATGATTTTTTATTTGGGTTATTTATTGATTATATTTATTTGTTTACATTATATATTGAATCATATTTTAATTCAATTAGCATTTTCCTGCCATTTTCGTATACGCTTCCTGGATTTAACTTTCCATATTAAAATGAATAATCTTGAATTGAATTCGTGTTTATTCCTACGCCGAAATTCAATTATTACTAGCTTACCTAGTAAAATTCTATTTTAAATTTTCCTAGCGCTTCCAAATTTTGCCCATTGAATCAACTTACGATCTTTTAAGAACGTTCCCAAAAAATGCATGTATGCAAATATTTGAGCCTTACTTACGCTTGAGGCTTACTTACGATTTTGAGGATGGAATTTCTGTTTTATGAAATATAGATGGCTAAAGATCTAGAGAATATCACTTGTAGAAGAAATTAACACAAGTACCTTTCAATTCATCACTTTCAGTGTATCTATTTTATGGAAAAACGAGTGCTGCTTTCTTTATAGGAAAATATTTCCATAAATATTTCATATTTCAACAAATGAATATTAGTTTTTCAAATTATTCTTCAGAAAATTAGCCTTCTTACATAATAAGGCATACCATTAAAAAAACTTCAGTACATAAGATTTATATTTTAAAATCGTAAATTTTAACAGCTTAAATCTATTAAATTAGCACCGTAATGGGTATTTAAAAATTTATTTGCTCAAAAAGGGCATTAATGAACGCTTTGACTAGTTGTTAAGTTATAAAATATATATGTATTTTATTCGGATGAATTTTATTTTTTTGTTAACTTCCAGTTGAGACATTTAATAACTAAGTAGTAATTTATTTTCAACAATTAATAAAATTTTGGAATAGAATAAGATTATTTAGTTAGACTAGTAAGCTTAAAAATCTTATAAAACGAAACTAAGATTTCGATTTCATTTAATTATTAGATTTTCAAACTATGTTTAATCAGTCGAAAATATCAGATTTATCAATAAAAAACCTATGAACAGAGTTCTAAAATATCACTGCTTTATTGACGAGAACTGTACTTACTCTATTTACAATAATCAAATAGACTTTATTTAAAATAATATGTAACCAATTGACGTCAAACACAATGCAACAACAAACATAGTTTTTCATATCAAATTAAATGGCTTCATACAACGTTAACGTAAATTGTTTGTTATTCATGTTGTGATAATTAAATTAAAAATGATATTTAACTATCTATCTCATGTGTGTGTGTTTTAATGCTATTCCAATGAGTTTAATTTGGGTGTAGCACAACCCGAGATATCAGTATACTACTGCATGGAGACCTTTAAGCTAAAAGTTTGTCTATCGAGAACTGGAGTTTTCTTAGAAATCTACAAAAAGTAGTGGAATACACTGAGAAACGGGTTTATCGGCACTTAAAACCTGCCACTTAGGGTTTATGTAATCAATACTTTACTGTAAAGCCCACCAAAACATCTATTTTCCTTGTTCTAGAATGTATATATAATTAGTGCTTAAAGTTAGCAAGAATAAAAGAAGTAAGATTGATTTGGTACCGACACTCTTTAATGTCGAGAGCAAAGAAACTTCCATTAATGCTAGCTGAACTGGCTATTGATGGAAGAAAAGTCCTATATCTGGGACCAGTATCTTATCTAGGAATTACTAGAAAGCATATTATTTCTGCCCTAATTGATTGCATAGAAAGCTCTATAAACAGAGAATGAAAATCCTTCAGAACGATATAGATAAGCTAACCAATTGATAGTGCAACACAATACCATAAAGTGAATGTCTCGCGTTAGAGAAAATAGAAAAGGCATAAACTTTTTAGATGCAGATCTGGGATAAGGTATTTCAGATATAAAAGGTGTTAATAATATAAGGCATATAAGGTATTCCTGCCAAAGAAGACAGATAAATTCAGCAGTGCCAGAAACGGTTAGGTTATATTGGCAGTTCACGACGGACACACTAAGGGTATAGGTCTCATTGTGATGCCTTTTTGAATTTTATAACTTTTCCGCTGATAATTTCATTTATCATCTCCTCAATATATTCAGAGCCTGAGCATACTTCCTTCATGCATATACCATCCCATCAAAACTATTAATTAAATTAATTTGTATAATGACGGTGGGAATTGAGTCGGCTACTCTAGTCGTACCGCGTACAAAGTTGGTTACGCTATAACCAACGGAGCCACTAAAGTCGAGAGCCAGGCGTAGAGGATGGAAAAAATTGAGGAGGCAGTTTCGTTAGGGGTCAATTGAAAAGTTCGAGATAGTCTTATTTACCAGGCTTCAGATTTCCCATGATTACTACACGGTAAGTTTGTGGACATCACTATCTCAGTATCAGGATGAAAGTCATACTGTATCGGTATACTATATTAGAATAGTAAGACTAGCAATAGTTATAGCAGATGAGTCAATGCACCATGTGTGTGAGGCCCATACTGGTTGGCGATACCCATAATACTTCTGGTGGATAATACCTATTCCATACTATAACATTACTTATGCTAACAAAGATACAATAGTATCTATCTGTCTCTATATCATATCAGCATTGTAGTAAACCATACATTTCTAACCGTGTATCACTTATGATACAAATAATACTACACAGCCGCTAACTGTAAAACGCCAAATATTACTGATAGTTAAAACTTTCATAAAAAGTTACCACATTTATTGCCCAACTGATATCTACTCCATACCCCACCCATTTCAATAACGAACAATTCATTATACATTTAATTTCTTTTTAGACCAAAAAAAAAATCATTTATCTTAATTTCATTTGTTCAATATAAAACGAACACAAACCGTGTACACACATAAACAGGGAAAAAATATTATTGAGAATAACTTGAACTTACCCTAATAGTAAACATACCCCCTACGATGTTCTTACAAAAGATACCTTACAATGTTCATTATACAAACAGATATTACTTAAGTGAATACTACTACTATGATATGAGGGGTAGTTGTTATATATTATATGCATGTATAGGTGGAACGTGTGTCTATGGTCCTCCAATATGGGGTGGGGAAAATGTAAAGAAAATGATTATTATTAAATCACCGTAAGTGAGTATTGTGTTATGTGAAATGAATATGGCTGAATGACTTTTGTGTACTCATATGTAAACGAGAAATATTCGTATATTTTTGAATAGAATCGTAATTTTGTATTGAAAAATTGATATAGTGGATATTACTCAAATTTTTATGGGCGATTTATTCCTAATCTACTTAACTTACATTAATAAATTTTTTTTCTATGCAAGAACTGGTTGGCAACTGTTGGAAAAATGACTTTTTTCAAAAATTGAATGGTAATGCTATTTTATAAATAGAAGTAATATTTTATACACGGTAAGAAACTTTTTGTGGATACAACTATATCAGTATCGGTGTGTACGCCATACTGTGTACTGTATTGAAGGAATAGTAACATTAGCAATAGTTATAGAAGGTGAGTCAATGCAGTATGGTCGTAACGCCCATACTGGAAGGCGATACCTACATGACTTCTGGTATTTAGCCCCATTCAATATTGTTATAATACAATGAAAAAAAATAAATAAATATTGGCAACTTCATCCCGTCAAGTTGACCGTTTCATATTGATATTAAGCAAAATACCTTCAAACAATTGCCTTATGATTGGGATGAGTACAGCTAAATATTTGTATTTACAATAGAATGGAATTGAATTTAAAATATGAATTCATTGATACAAAATCACTGAAGTTAAATAAACAAAATCATTACTTCTATGAAAGAGATTGATTTTAGTTCAAAGTCATGCATTGTATTGGTGGAAAATAAGATTGTTCCTACTTAGTTGGAATATATAATCGCGTAAATAAAGCGAATCGACAAATTAAAAAGAACATTTCTTTGCGTTTGTTATAAATATAGGATTTGGTTACTGTGAACACATACCTGTCGTGTCTAGCCAATATACGGTTGTCTCAACTTCATGAAGATTGTTGGTACTAACTTACAGAGAGTTAGATATAAATTTTTTATAATATATAACATATTTTTATAAATATATAACGGCCACCGGTATCCCAGTTGGTACAGTGGTGCCTTACAGTATCGCTTCAATAGAAATACTTAAGATCAAAGTGTAAAAATATAAATACACCTTAAGAGTGTCGCTTACTTCAGAGAAGTGATTTAAATGTACTATCTCAATCAATTTGTGACTCAACAGGATATACAGAAAAAAATGTGATTAATATAATCAAATAACCTTAAAAATTATAGAAATTGAGAAAAAAATTATTGTCAAATCAAAGATTATTTCATATTTGACAAAAAAGAAAATCCAATATACGCTTGCATATACAACAAATCAACTTTAATTAAGACATATTTAGGTAACAAGATCTGTAATCCTTAAAGAACAAAAATGAACATAGTATAATATCATTTTGAATATACTACAGTTGCTATTCTCTGAAACGAATAACAAAAAAAATATAATAAAAAAATAAAAACTACTTCACTTATCACTAAAACTCGAAATAATCATACAAAATATTATAACGAATATAACAAATGATTATATAATTGAATATGTCAGTAATAGGTACAGGTTGAGCATCCAAAACGCTCAACCTGTAATATTAGATTTTGTAGATGTTACTGAAAAACAATAGTAGTTTACTCTAATGCTGTTCAAATATTGGAATGAACTGTCTAAAAAAAAATAGATGGTCAGTCGACAGTCGACGGAAGTGGAAATTTAAAACTTTGGAATAACTGTGTTTTTTTTTTTTTTAATTTTTTAATAAATTCTATTATAAATATTTAAAATTGCAAAAATTGTAAATTGAAATTATTAACGTGTGTATAAAAAACCATTCTGAAAAAAAAACGAAACACACAGTGCTTTCAAGCGGTCATCCATCCCAGAAATTAGTGTGCTCAATGTTGCATATATTTAAGGATCGGGAGAGAACCGTTGTTTGCAATGTGATATTAAGTATGGAGCGTCACCTGACGAACGGTGACGCGAGTTGCATGATTTTTGCTCATACAAAAGTGCTCAACGTGCCAAAAGAAGTTTTCATTTCAAAAATGGCCCACACTTTTAACTTTCTCATTCTATAAACCTCTGCATAAAAATTAAAATCGATTCATCCACTTAGGGGCCACGATGCCACAAGCAAAATGACCTGATCGGTTCTTATGTCGGAAGTTTCTTTAAATTTTTAATTTAATATTGTTACTGTTCATTTTACGTTTAGTGTAAAAACAAATAACTATTCTGCAAAAAGTTTTAACTTTAGTACCACAGGCCTTGAACTTTTGGTATGGCACGCCATTTTACTATTTAATAGGCTAATTTTTATCGAGAAAAAAATTAATTAATTATTTTTTTTCCAATCAGAAATTTTACATTTTATATTTTATATTTTGTAAAATAAATCTTAGTAAAAGAGAGATTGATATAAGATTAGATGAGAAAAGAGAGATGAGAATTAAAATTATGATGATAACATAATAATACATTTTTATTATGTTATCATCATAATAAAAATGTATTATTATTTTGATGATACATAATAATAAATCAGTTAATTTTATTTGAATTAGATTTAAAAAAAAATGATTGAATTAAAATTATGTACATAATGGAAATAGAGAATTAAAATTATGTACATAATAAAAATGATTGAATTAAAATTATGTACATAATAGAAATAGAGAATTAAAATTATGTACATTATAAGAATGATTGAATTAAAATTATGTAGATAATGGAAATATATGACACGCCGTTTTACTATTTAATATGAAATAAAATTATGTACATAATAAAAATGATTGAATTAAAATTATGTACATAATAAAAATTATTGAATTAAAATTATGTACATAATGAAAATGATTGTTATTATGATGATAACATAATAATAATGTATTATTATTACGATCATTTTTTTTCGGACATTAAATAGTAAAATGGCGTGCCATACTTTTGGTCTTTATTTAACCAGATAAAAAATAATCAAATTGGATATCAAAACCGATGAGTGCCACTATGTAGAAACACTCATATAAACATACTAAATATCCTTTTCTGTATCAAAACTGTATTAAATTAGTAAGACAAGGATAAAATAATAAATCGTAAAGGTCCTAAGTGTATATCCATATACACATCACCGCCTATCCATACCAATCTATCCTTCAGGACTAATGTATTAAGATGTTCCTCTTAATACATTCTATGATGGATTACAACATTGATTAGTGATGATAGTCCTTTTCACAACACACTCATACTCTTAAAACATCCTAAAAAGGATATACCTACCCAAAATATTTAATGTATTACACAAAGCATATTAAGAGAGATACAAGCAAGCAAGTTGAATGTTTAAGCAGCTTGAACAATAATAAACATCTTAAACTAAACATCTAAGACGAAGAAGAATGTTGTTCACAAACCCATAATCGAAATTAATACTATGATAGTGGTTATCAATATATTTTATACAAGAATCAAAAACTTCAAATCTTTGTTTATTAGACCGATCCGTAGTCCGAAAAATGGGTCGGGATTCTGATCTGAGAGCCACTTGCATCGATTGTTAGAACCCCTAAAAAAAACATTCCTATTCAACTCCAATAATTTTTATTCAGGTTTACTTCGAAATATAACTAATTAAAATTATTGAAGTGAAGACTTCTTTCCCGCGTTGAGAGAAAAGTAGACGCTGGATTGAACTTTTGGCAGGGATACATTTATACCCAGATATTTTTACATATTCCTTTGTGACTATGCCATTTTAGAGTCCGACAGGCAGACGTCGAGATGTCCCTTATCATGTTTATTTCAGTTTTTCTTCTTTTGTCCATAGCTTATAGATGTCGATAAACACGTCATAATTATTAGCTGGACCTATTTTTCGGGTTAGGAACTGCTCTATATGAGAAAATTTATGAATTATATATGACGTTTAATATGCGTGTGGAAATGGAAAATATGACATTAATTTTAGTATAATGTATCTAGGACAGAAAATTCACTTTCATTAATATTCAATGTTTAAATTAAAGATATCACCGTTATTTTTTCGCGGTTTTGACATAAATAATTCAATCACAAGAAAAAATTAGTTAATGATTTTTGCAACGCACTGAAAAAAGAAAAAAGAATTTTAAATTAACGACTTTAATTAATAATTTTTTGTGGACATCACGCTTTGAAGCCGACGCTTGCCGTATTTTATAGCTAAAAATGCATTCATTTTGGAGTCCTTTCTAATTTAGCAAAAAATTTGTATTTTGTACTTTTTAGTGAGTTTAGATTTACCTTCGTATGTAATGAACAAAGTCACTTGTACACATAAATCCATATCCATATGTTAAAAAACTACTGAACCAATTTTGACAAAACAACTATGAGACTACACTATTTCATAAAAAAACATTTTAAAACCGGTCCATTAAGTACCAAATACAAAAAATAACTCCACCTAATTGAGAAACATCTTCCTTTTTTTGAAGTCGGTTAAAAAGAAAATATAACAGAGTAACAGCTATTTTCAAAAACAGACAACGTTGGGCATTTTTTGTCTCACCAAAAACATAGCATAGATAAGTTTGTTTTGGTTGAAATAAGAATAAATTTATTTTACTAGAGTGATCAGGTGTTTCTCTTTGTTTTTTTTTTTTACCAAAAAGTGGCATACTGTACTTTTATAAGAATACATTTGCTGTTATATTGAATTCCGAAGTCAAACTTTTATGGCACTTCTTAGCTAGTAAGTGTGTAGATAATTCAATACGCGTTATCGTCACACGAAAAAAATTTGTTTATTTAAAGTAGGTATTGTAATTACTATCTTGATAGATTTTATAATATTTACTGATAATCTATTGAAAATGGAGTATCATATATGGGGGGATTTTTTTAAAAGTTTCACCCTATCTTGATTTTTAACCCAAAAGTTTTTGACCAGATTTTGTCGAAATACGAAAAAAAAAAAACTTTTGTAAGAAAGTTGCTTTCCTTTACTTTTCCTACAATTTGTAGCGGTATTGATAGTAAATTTGAAAAGAAAAGAATCTGTGAAAAGAAGTATTTCGATTTTAAAAAAAAAACCAAAATTGATCTCTGTTTGACAGATAAAGTAAATACTGTGTGCTTTGTACCTCTCAAAAATGAGCAGATAAATGTTCATCCATTTTTATTATTTTCATCTTTAATTTATTTTATTTCATTTTTTAAAATCACCCTATATTTACTTATATACTTTACGGAAAATTTTTCCAAAATATGAAATCGATAATTAAACATCAATAAAATCAAAACAAGGTTAGATAATAGAATTTTTTTATCTAAGGAAATAGATAATGTTAAAACTCTCGAAATAATAAAATTATCTCGATATCTTAATATTTTCTTGATACATTTTAAGTATTTATCAACAATAATTTGAAGTACATTTAAAAAAACTGCTTTAGAAATCAAAACAATGTTCCGTAATTTATGTCGGTTAAAGTACATAAATTACGAACAAACATATTATATAAAATAATAGAACTACTTTCTTATGCGCAATGATTGATGCGCGAATTAATTTACCTACTCGTTTGAGTATTGATTAGGAGCTCTCTTCTTTTTGGGATCTCCTAGAGTATGGATTAAATTTAAAATATCAACAATAATGGATCCTAGATCCAATACAACCTTTAAATTATTTTGCACGTGATGTATTTTAAAACGATATGTGAGCAAGCAGAAGTATTTTTATCCAAAATGATCTGGTAATGTTTAATTTATTATAATTTTTGGAGATAGTTTGAAAGGGTTTTTATTTCAATATATTTTATGCATCCATTTAAACTTTGATATAAATTTATTTAAGGTTTCTTGACTAATATGTCTTAGTATTTATTAATCTTTATTTGTAAAACACTTTAAATTTTGTGTATTTACTAAATATTTGATTTTGTTATTCAGTAAACACTTAATGTGTTAAATTTAGGATACTGTACCAATTTTGTAATTAATTATGAATTACATAAAATATCTTTCAAGTTTATATTATCTTTGATATTGTTTAAATCTTTCCTTCTGACATTTTGTTTTGTAGGTGTGAAATTTAAATCCATGCGGTAAATTTTGGAAAGTAAAGAAATGAAGCCTTTACTTTGAACACCAAACATTACATCCAAGTTCTGATCTTAATAACCTCTGGACCTGTCAGTTTAAATATCAGGGTGGCTCTAAATAGAACAATTATCCCGGAAACTGTATGGGTGGGCCCTTAGCATACTTTAACTCGTACTCGTAATCTCTACCCTTTAACTCGTACTTCTTTCACTTTGTAAACTTCGTAACTCGTTAAACTTAATTTTGATATTATCATTTTTAATAACCCCATTAGGGTTATTTTCTTTCTTTTTGCTTCATTTGGCAGCGAGCCAAATGGATGGATGTTTGGTGTTTTATAACCGAAATTTACCGTAAACGGATGGATATACACATTTCTTCGGTTATCCAACTAGATAATTTATTTTCGTTTTGATCTACACTAAATTTTATCTTTCAATTCTGTCTCAAATCCTTAATATGAATATTTTATTGTCATTACTTATAATTTTTAATATTTTCTTTTCCTTTACCTTAAAATTGAGATTTTTCTCATTTAAAGCACCTTTTGTGCACTAATATTCTAATGGACAACTTGATGTTGTAATATTAAGAATTTCTTTTTTTTTGAAAATACCTCGTGTATTTTCTTTCACTCTTTAAGTTTTTACCTTAAAGTTGAGATTTTTCTCATTTAAAGCACCTTTTGTGCACTAATATTCTAATGGACAACTTGATGTTGTGATATTAAGAATTTTTTTTTTTTTGAAAATACCTCGTGTATTTTCTTTCACTCTTTAAGTTTTTACCTTAAAGTTGAGATTTTTCTCATTTAAAGCACCTTTTGTGCACTAATATTCTAATGGACAACTTGATGTTGTGATATTAAGAATTTTTTTTTTGAAAATACCTCGTGTATTTTCTTTCACTCTTTAAGTTTTTACCTTAAAGTTGAGATTTTTCTCATTTAAAGCACCTTTTGTGCACTAATATTCTAATGGACAACTTGATGTTGTGATATTAAGAATTTTTTTTTTGAAAATACCTCGTGTATTTTCTTTCACTCTTTAAGTTTTTACCTTAAAGTTGAGATTTTTCTCATTTAAAGCACCTTTTGTGCACTAATATTCTAATGGACAACTTGATGTTGTGATATTAAGAATTTTTTTTTGAAAATACCTCGTGTATTTTCTTTCACTCTTTAAGTTTTTACCTTAAAGTTGACATTTTTTCTCATTTAAAGCACCTTTTGTGCATTAATAGATAACTTGTTGTATACTATTAAAAATTTTTTTTGAAAATACCTGGTGTATTTTCTTTCTCTCTTTAGGTTTTTCTTGAACATTTTATGTGCAGTTTTTTCTTATAGGTTGTATATTAATTACATCTGTAAAATTCATTAATCTGATTTGTTACCATGGTTTCATCGATCACAGAAATACAAAAGCAAGATGGACCAGCAGTACCTGTTCCAGGCACTAGTCCACGTAGACGGCAACGTACGCCATTATCTACCTGTAGAAGAGCAAAAAGGCGAATTGATGATTTGGTGAGTCCTTCTTTAAGACAAACTTCATTATTTTTGCAAGAAACACAAACTTGTTACGGAATTTATCTTTGGCCGTTAACAAACAACAGAACTCTGTTGCTGAATTAACTAGAAATACGCAAATGCAGCTAAACCACAGTAGTTACAGTAATATTGAATTTTGATTTTACAATTTTTGTCTTTCTATCCGTAAATATTTTAGAGTAATTTGTCCGTATTTTCGCAAAAAGAAATAATTACCATTATATTTTCTCATTTAAACTCGCGGACATATCATTTAGTTAAAACTATGGATATGCCACGTAATTTCGAAAATTTAGATTCTTTTGCTTTGAAAATCGAACAAATACAAAACCGTTTTGCTTCCTTTTTGACTGTTTGTCAAGTACTAATTTTCGATCATCTACAAATTGTTATGATATAAATGCTTCATCTAATAATCATAGAAATGCTAGTACACAGGCTACAAATTTTTCATATAGTAAATTAATTTCTAGTTTAAATCATCCTCGTATTGTTTTCACTAACTGTGCGTTTTGCATCTTAGTTTAATTTCTTGCGTATTCTCGAACAAACCAGGAAGATACTGTATTTGATAATCTAAAAAAGGTCCATATTTCGGAGTCTAAACTGTTAGTATCTAACATTATTCACACAGAACCGCAAGGTTATTTATCTCTACGAGAATCACAGAAAAATTCAGAATATTGCAAATTCATTTACCGTGACATCGAGTCGGGTTTAAATGTCAAAGATTTCTTTATTCGGGATGGTCTTTTGTGTAAATTCGTGGGTAAAAATCGTCTGAAAAGAATAGTTCTTCCCAAAAAAAAAAAATTTTTTTAAATTATACACTTCAGTATTTTCATACATTTGCCTTTAGTTTATCTTAATTTAATTTTTGCGTATTTTCGAACAAACGAGAAAGATACTATACTCGGTAATTTAAATAAATAATTTCATATTTCGGTGTTTAAACTGTTATTATCTAGGGCTATTTATCTCAACACTATTTATCTCTACGAGAATCACAGAAAAGTTCGGATTATTGTAAATTCATTTACCGTGACTTCCAGTCGGGTTTAAATGTCATATATTTCTTTATTCAGGATGGTCTTTTGTGTATATTCGTGGGGTGAAAATCGTGCGAAAAGAATAGTTCTTTCCGAAAATTTTTAAATTATACACTTAGTATTTTCATAATCTATCTCATTCCGGTATTACGAAACAAACAGAGATATATCTGAAAGAGAAACTGATACATCAAGATTGTAAATTAAAAACTTATGGAGCTTTTTATAAATTACTTTATTCTTAATTTTTTTTCTCAAACTTTAATTTTTTTCGTAAAATTCATATCATTTTTCATCATCAATTGTTTATATAAAGTAAGTTATCATAAACATAACCTAAAACTGAAATAAAAATAATTATTTAACACTTGTAAAACGTATATTACGTGCAGTTAATTTTAAATTGTTTAAATCATTACCTATCAGCAGTATAATTTATTGGATCATTATTGTTATTATATTTTCTAAACTTGTTCACTTATAATATATTATACTAGAATTTTCCATAGAGATCCTTAATATTATCTTTTTGGTTAAACGTTATCTGAAGGAATTTTACCTATTACCGCGGACGTATTTTTCAAAAAAATAAAAATAAAAAAAAAAATAAAATAAAATAAAAAGAAAAAATTTCTGTTTGTTAGAGTAAAGTTTTCTTTAGATAAACTGTTTCTTTTTCCTAGTTGAAGAGCGGAAAATTCGCATTACACCTAGTATATTTTTTTTTTTTAATTTTGATTTTTCTTTTGTTTGAATTCCTACAAATCAAATATTTTATTGCATAATGTAAAAGCTTATTGTAAAGATCAAGTCTTTTTCTTTTTTAAATATGACCGTTTCTTAAATAAAAAATATTTTTTGTATACCTTGGTGTATTTAAACAAATACGATGTTTGTAATTTTAGTACTCTTTACTGGGAGTTAATGAATAAAATAATTTCATACAAAGAAGGGAAAGTCTTGATCGAATTATTTTCCTTTAAAATTTTCGCACTCAAATAATTATACTTTAATAACAAATAAATTAACCATCATACCTTAATAACAAATAAATTAAGCATCAAATTCTTCAAAAACTGTAACATAACCTCATCTTTATTAAACGTCATTGACACAAATGTAGTTGTCAAAAATACACGAATCTGCTAATAGATAACGATTTGAAATTTCATACACTTACGGCAATTATTTTCATTTATGGAGTTGAACTATTAAGTTTTACAAAAATGTATTATGCATAATTATATTTGGATACATAAAATTCGATGGAAAATTTTGTATATTTTTTGGTCACAATAAACAACTTACCATGATACATGTGTATATATTCGTGTTTGGATGATGGCGTCAATTTTTATGCAATCGATATAACATTAATGATAACTGATTGCCTGACCGTTTAGAAGATACTTTGAATGTTGTATTATGTATGTTAAAAATTTAACATATTGTATGCATGCAGTTGACGTATTAATTTGTAATTTGCCTAATGTATGAATTTCTAAGTGCTGTTAACGGATGTACGCTGGAATTTTATCTGCATCAGCAACATATATGAAGAATAAAGTGACATAAAGGTGGTTTAATATAATGGTGTGAATTAACTCTTAATCTAAATTTTAAACATAACGAGTGCAATAATTTAATTTTTCTTTGTTGAGTAAATTTGTATATGTAAAAGTAGGAATTCAACACTTTCGATAATTTTAAATAATTTTTTTTTGAATCTTATAAATAAAATTGTATATCAGGATCATGATAAAGACATGCCTGTTTAAAAAGCAATTTTCTTTTTCCTTTCGTCACTTGACATTGTATAATTTTAAATAATTTTTTTTTGAATCTTATAATTAAAATTGTATATCAGGATCATGATGGAGACATGCCTGTTTAAAAAGCAATTTTCTTCCTTTCTTTTCGCCAATTGACATTGTATTTTTGTTTTTGACCCTCTAAAAATGTCAGAGGTGTAACTTGTTCTTTCTTGTCATTATAAATGTTAATGATATCGTTTTTTCATGTGTATTTTCTTTGTACGTATAAGTAAAAAAATTAAAATTAGTTATTTAGAAAAGAGATGGCTAAAGTTGTAATATTTTATTTTGATAAGATAGTAGAAAGTTAGGGAAGTTTTTGTTAAAGCTTAAGAATTTTTTTATGATTGTTGGAAATTTTTCTTAAATTTGTTATTCAAATTGTTATTATAGATTCTAATTAAGATTGTCTAACTAAGCGAAACATAGCTTAGTTATTGATATAATTGTGCTTTTCCTTCTTAAATTTATGCTTATAATTAATGTAAAAATTATTTATTAAGAGATAGTTAGATTTGTGATTAAAAAATTTTGATAAATTAATAATGTTTTGTTAAAGCTTAAAAATTCTTTAACATTGTTAGAAGTTTTTCTTAAAGTTGTTATTTAAGTTGTATTATAGATGCTAGTTAAGGTTGTCTAAAATTCTATTAATCGTTTTTCTTAAATTATAGTTATACTTAGTTAGACAAATGTGAAAATGGATGCATATCGTTGAATGATTGATTTGGGGCGAATTTTCTTGCTTTCTTTATACGTAGGGTGATTGCTTTAAAAATTTTTTTTTTTTTTTTCAAAAAAAAAAAAATTTTTTTTTTCCTGACTCTTGGGGAATGTTCCGTAATTTATGTCGGTTAAAGTACATAAATTACGAACAAACATATTATATAAAATAATAGAACTACTTTCTTATGCGCAATGATTGATGCGCGAATTAATTTACCTACTCGTTTGAGTATTGATTAGGAGCTCTCTTCTTTTTGGGATCTCCTAGAGTATGGATTAAATTTAAAATATCAACAATAATGGATCCTAGATCCAATACAACCTTTAAATTATTTTGCACGTGATGTATTTTAAAACGATATGTGAGCAAGCAGAAGTATTTTTATCCAAAATGATCTGGTAATGTTTAATTTATTATAATTTTTGGAGATAGTTTGAAAGGGTTTTTATTTCAATATATTTTATGCATCCATTTAAACTTTGATATAAATTTATTTAAGGTTTCTTGACTAATATGTCTTAGTATTTATTAATCTTTATTTGTAAAACACTTTAAATTTTGTGTATTTACTAAATATTTGATTTTGTTATTCAGTAAACACTTAATGTGTTAAATTTAGGATACTGTACCAATTTTGTAATTAATTATGAATTACATAAAATATCTTTCAAGTTTATATTATCTTTGATATTGTTTAAATCTTTCCTTCTGACATTTTGTTTTGTAGGTGTGAAATTTAAATCCATGCGGTAAATTTTGGAAAGTAAAGAAATGAAGCCTTTACTTTGAACACCAAACATTACATCCAAGTTCTGATCTTAATAACCTCTGGACCTGTCAGTTTAAATATCAGGGTGGCTCTAAATAGAACAATTATCCCGGAAACTGTATGGGTGGGCCCTTAGCATACTTTAACTCGTACTCGTAATCTCTACCCTTTAACTCGTACTTCTTTCACTTTGTAAACTTCGTAACTCGTTAAACTTAATTTTGATATTATCATTTTTAATAACCCCATTAGGGTTATTTTCTTTCTTTTTGCTTCAACAAGAAATGTATTATTTCATAAATATTGAATATATCCTATCAAAACGATAAACTAATAAGCGGATAGTTCGTATACAAAAAATGAAAAAAACTCAAAGCAAACTGAAACTAGTAATTTTCCGATTTTTCTGGAAAACTAATAGTTCAGTAAAATAATACATTGTGGTATGCAAAAGGTCGGGTAGTTTTGATTTTTTCCTCTGTTGTTAGTGTTAGGCCCATGACTTAAAATCCAAGTTTTCCACCTCGGGGTGCCAAGGCGCGCCGCGGGGCGCGCCACTTTTTAATGAAATATCGAAAATTTGACCATTTCTAAGTGAAATCTCGCGAACGGTTTATTTTACAGAAAATATTATTTTAATAAATTAAAGGGTAAATTTGTGACAGTTTAAGCCCAACACCAGGTTTGTAGCGTAAATAATGGCTGAAATACAAACCTTCAAAATAAACCAATTTTTCAAAGATTTGTGAAAATCGTGATTTTTTAAAAATATTTCCACAATATAATTGTTTAAATCAAACGCCGTATAAATTAATTGTGTATGTTAGTTTATTTGCTATAAAAGAATAAAAGAAAGTATTAATAAAATTATGAAAGAAAGAATGAAATGTGTGTTTGTAGGAGTTATATATTAACATTTTTTTATCAATGAATGTCCTATTTAGTTAAAACAATACAGTACACTTTGGAAGTATTTGTTACAAATAACGATAACAGTATCTATTTCAAGTTTTCGCATTTTTGATGGGCCAGGATGGAAATGCTCAAGCTCTGCCTGATGCTCCTTGTTCCCTTCATTCAGTGGAAAATTTAACTCTCCTATATCTTCATGTTTAGAGTTATTTATTGACGCCAGCATGTCGTCTTTGTCTTCAAAGCTCCCCTCAAACGGATTTATTTCCGAAACGTTTTCGCAAGATTCTCCTAGAGAACAGGTGCATAGAGAAGAACATATAAGACCAGCTTTACGGCAACCACATGAGTTCTTGCACGCTTTCTTACAATTGCAAGATATCATTTTAAGAAGGGATTCAGGAGCTGCATCTCTGTCCATTTTGAGGGGAGAGAGCCCAAATCTGGTAGATACCCAGCCCCATTCAAGAGGGTTTTTCTCTTGACCTAGCCACTGTATCTTAAAAATGATACTTTTAAGCAATAACCATGCACGAACATTCAGATCATTTTAAACAACAAATCTGACAATAACATGACAATAGAATTAATTTGTTTTTACTAAACTACTAACACTCAGCTGATCAATTAATAATGCAGGTTTACCAACCTATATCATTGATCCCAATTATCTTAGTTAATTTATTTTGATGATCTATAATTCAGCCATTATTTACGCTACAAACCTGGTGTTGGGCTTAAACTGTCAAAAATTTATTACCCTTTAATTTATTAAAATAATATTTTCTGTAAAATAAACCGTTCGCGAGATTTCACTTAGGAATGGTCAAATTTTCGATATTTCATTAAAAAGTGGCGCGCCTTGGCACCCCGAGGTGGAAAACTTGGATTTTAAGTCATGGGCTCAACACTAACAACATATCCAAAAATCAAAACTACCCGACCTTTTGCACAGCAACCCCATATTTTCATACATATTTACTGGATTATAATTACTTTTTATGACATAAAAAATTTCAAAAAAGTATTATAGAGTCTTAAATCTTAAAAATATTATTTTAAATATAATAATATTTTGAAAAAATCGACGTTTTTGTAAATCGTCGCAATTGGAATGATGACACAATTTTTTATCGCCTTAGGTGAAAAATTCCCACTACACAAACAGAAAAGTGAAGTTGGTTTTTGAAAATATTTGAAACACGCAAAAAATGAACGTTTAAAACTCCTAATTAAACAAAGTTTACCGTTTAAAAATCAGGGTTTAATTTAATGAAATTCTTTTCTTTGAGCTGTAAATACAACTGTTCAAACAATTAAGTAAAGAAAACAGAAATGTGAAAAGTAAATATTTTTAATTGCGAAAAATATTTACTTCAAAGTCTCGATTACTAAAAAAAAATCAAATTATGTGGAAAACAATAATTATTTGAACAGATAGAAATTTCAGCATAACCTTAAGAAAAAATTTTCCTGTTACTATATTGAAATATTATTGTTATTCTTAAATAACAAGAACTATGACGGACTGTGTTACAATTAATTAAATCAATTGTATTATAGAATAGTAATCAATCTTTATCAATGAAACAACGTCACGTTACCACTAATAGATAGACCTCATCACACCTGAACCCCTTTAAAAAAATTTCATTAGTACAGTAAGGAAAGGCGAAGAAGTTTGGAAATTTTCAGGAATTATTTTTGTAACTATCTTTAGCAATCACTATAGTAATGGAAAGCTGCCAATCCACTTATGTTTCATCATAGGATGATAAAACCACAATTCACCTGATTGGCATACAAATTTGTATATAGAAGGCGAACATTTACTGAAGGAAGAATTAACATTTCACCATTCAACACATTCAGAACAAAAATCAATTCTAAACTCTTCGAAAAGTTTTGCAATCTTTGCAAAATTTGTTTAATTTGGTTTTCTTTTGTAATGTGAATGTTATCTAGCCAGGTTCATCTTACTCCAATGTTTATATTCCCTAAATTACTAAAAAAAATTTTTTTAAACTTTTGCAGTGGAAAATCACTAGAAACTTTCTTAGAAACAAAAAATTGGAGGAACAAAACGTTTTGTGGTACTTAATCGGGTAGCTATGCACTACCTGGAATGAAGGTTTGGTGAAATAAAAATTAAAAAAATATTTCGTATACCTACTAAATTCATATCTAAGGACGTTCCGAAAACAATGAGTGTATGCAAATATTTGATACCTTTAAATTTTGAGTGTAAATTCTGTTAGAACTTGAGAAATTTAGACGAAAATTAAGAGTAAAATTGTTCGAAATATACTGATATATTGATTCCTAAAGATTAATAGAAAATAAATCACTTATAGAAGAAATTATCACAAATGCCCATTTCATTACTTTAAATGTATTTTATGTAAAAACGAGTACCGCTTGTTGTTATTTTCTTTATAGGAAAATATTGTCATGGTTTTAACTAATGAATATTAGTTTTCGAAATTAAGAAAATTAGGCTTTTGACATAATAAAGCATATCTTTAAAAACACTTATATATCTTTATAAACAATATACGGTTTATATGTAATAAACGCAAACTTTAACAGATGAAATATATAAACTTAACACCATAAAGAGTTTTTTAAATTTTACCTGATCATAAAGAGACTTAGAGATGATCTTAAAAAAAATTCATTTTATGGGAATACCTGAAGAAAAGAATACCTTAAGAATGTCCAAGAAATTAATTTCCAAAATTTTCCACACTCTAAGGCCACTTCATGCTAAGCTATTATTCAGCAAAAAAACAAAACATTAAAATAACATTTTTTACTTAAATACAAGCTCAACTTAACTTAAAATTATTCATTCATTAACTGTCATAATAAAAGTAAGCAATCGTTTACTTAAAAAAAAATGTTTTTCGTAAAATGTATAGTTGTGGCTGTAGCACTTTGTAGTGTTTCAATCAGTGCAAAAGATTGGTGGGAAAATGAAGTATTTTATCAAATTTATCCGAGATCCTTTATGGATAGTGATGGCGATGGGGTTGGTGATTTACAAGGTAAGTTTTATCTTCCCGTGGTTTTAAAACTCAATTTTAGTTCTTCCGGAATAATAACTACTTGTGAAAACAATACAAATCGTATTTGTAAGACTCCGCAAAAGCAATTTTCCGAAGTTGACTCTCATTTTGTTGCCCAAATACGATAAATTTTGATCGTTTTCTTTTTCTAGGTATCAAGTCAAAATTACAACATTTAAAGGATGCTGGAATTAATTCTACTTGGTTATCACCAATTTTTTCATCACCTATGGTTGATTTTGGCTATGACATCTCAGATTTTCGTAATATTCATCATGAATTTGGTACACTTAAGGATTTCGAAGAATTAACAGCTGAAGCAAAACGCTTAGGTATTAAAATAATTCTAGATTTTGTACCAAATCATTCGAGTGATAAACATGAATGGTTTCAATTATCTGCAAATCGTACTAAAGGTTATGAAGATTACTATGTTTGGGTTGATGCTAAAGGTTTTGATAAAGATGGAAAACCTATTCCTCCAAATAACTGGGTAAGAAATATTACGATATTACTCTTTAGGTTTGCAGATTTAAATAAAAATGTTTAAATTTGAAATCCAAAATTCAGCTTTCAGCTTTTTATACCATGTATATATGAAATATACCCAGGTATACTAAGTTTAGTCCCAAGTTTGTAACTTTTATGAATGCTAATGGTTTATCTGTTCGAGTAGATTGGCCTAATTTATACTGAAATGTAATAGAATTTGTATTCTTCTCTAAAATAGGTTAGCAATTTTGGCGGCTCACCATGGGAATGGCATGAAGGTCGTAAACAATTTTATTTACATGAATTTGCAGTCCAACAACCAGATTTAAATTATCGTAATCCAAAGGTCGTTCAAGAAATGAAAGATATTCTTGTTTACTGGTTGGACAAAGGTGTATATGGTTTTCGGGTGGATGCAGTACCGTTTTTATTTGAAGTAGAAGATTTACGTGATGAACCACGCTCGTATGATCCAAAAGCTGAACCCACAGATTATGGATATTTAGTACATACATATACCAATCATTTACCTGAAACTTATGATATGCTTTATCAATGGCGAGCTGTTTTAGATAATTACACTAAATCCACTGATAATGTTACAAGGTAATTATAATACAGGGTGTCAAAACAAATTTAATCAAAATTACATGGGAAATTTTTTTTATTTGTTTTATAAAAAAATTTATTTTTGATAAAAAGCCCTGCATGGAAGGTTTATCGAAAAATATAAATTTTGCACAGGAATAAAATACCTTTATATATAGTGCCGACTTAATTGGGCACACGGTATAAGATATTTATTTATAACTATAACTAAACCTCACAACCAGCGATTTTTTCCGTCTGTAAATTTGTATTGGGGAACATATTTTTAATCATAAGTGAGAAATTATTTCCACAAAAATCATCAAACTTAAAAAATAACTAATTTTCAAAATTCTGATTCCTTATGGCTTTGTTTATCTCAAAAAATAAACGAAAATTCAATTATAAAAATTAGAAAATTAGGAAGGATAATTCAACATGGCTGTGGGTTCGATTCCCGCACAGAATAATATTTCTTTATACTCGAATATTGATCTTTCAAATTTTAAAAAGTTAGAAAAACATTTAAATTTCTTTTTCTTCTGATAGAATCATGATGACTGAAGCAAATGGTGAAATTAAACAACAAATGTTGTATTATGGAAATGGGACGGCAGAAGGTGCTCATTTCACATTTAATTTCCTATTAATTAGTGATTTAAATGTCAATTCTACCGCTCATGATTTTATGTTCACCATCAATAAATGGTTGTCATATTTACCACTAGAGTATACATCCAATTGGGTTGTAAGTATTACAGACATCAATTTTTATGAAATCTCCTGCTAGCAAATACAATTTTACCTTTTTTAAAAATGTTTACCACCCTTAAGTAATGGTTGTCTATTTCAATTCTCTGCAAAAAAGCCTCAACAAAAAATTTCTCAATTCTGAAAAAATTTTTTATTGTATTCATCAGCAAAGAATGATTTTTTGTCCTGTGAGACCGACTCTCAGTTCTGCTAAGCCGACACTCGATTCTGCAAGATCATGAGATATTTTTGCGAGTCAAAGACCAAGGCTTAAACTAATAATGCAAGACCAATACCAAGGTTCAATCTATAAGATCAAGGCCCAGATCAAGATATCTATGATTGCAGTCTTGCTCTTGATCTCGCTTATCACTAGTCGAGTTGCTGAAGTTTAGATCGATTTCATTTTTATGGAATGTAGATTTCATTCACGCCCGCGACAAATCTTCGCTCTAGAGGAAATTTCTTAATTTTGTGCTAATAAGAATTAATAAAAATTTTACTTGGATTTTCAGCTTGGAAATCATGACGTACATCGTGTTGGAAGCCGATATGGAGCTGAACGTATTGATGGTTTAAATATGTTAGTAATGCTCTTACCCGGTGTAGGTGTTTCATACAATGGTGACGAAATTGGAATGTTAGATACCTTTATCACTTGGGAACAAACTCACGATCCAATGGCTTTGAATGCTGGTCCTGATCGTTATCAATTATTTACACGTGATCCAGAACGAACTCCTTTCCAATGGGACGATACACTAAACGCAGGATTTAGTACTTCAAAAAATGGTACATGGTTGCCAGTAAACGAAAGTTATAAAACACTTAATTTAAAGAAACAAAAAGCCGATCCAGAAAGTCATTATAAATTGTATCAAAAATTATTGGAATTACGTAAAGAGAAAACGATACAAGATGGAGATTTAGTTGTAAAAGCTTTAAGCGATCACGTATTAACGATGACTCGTTCGCTAAGTGGTCATGATACTTTTGTGTTTGTTTTTAATTTGGGTGAAAAGAATGCCACAATTAATCTAGAATGTTACTCACAATTACCTTTGAAGAGTAGACTTAAAGTAGAATTAAAAAGTGTATATGCTACTTTACCATTGGGCACAATTCTACCCATATCTGATTTTCCTATAGGACCATACGAAGCATATGTCTTAACATCCGATATAAGTGAATTGCGATATAGAAATTAGAAATTAAATTATATTTTTAAATAAAGTTTTGTTTATTATTTTTGTGAGTTTTCGATAATTTCCGAAACATATTTTTTCCAACAAGGCAAACGAGAGATCCGAGGGACTTTCTTTACATCTGTCTGATTCCTGGTATGTGTGAATTTTTAACTCACTAGCTAAACCAGGCCAAAATTCGCCTGTCTGATATAAAATATAAGGGAAGTAAATAAAAAAAAGTCTAGAAACTCATTTAAAGCAGTACCAGCGCCAAGCCATTTAGACTTGTGATGGAAATTGTGTGAACCTTATTTCAACTTGATGAATTTTGTTATAACTTCATGAATGTAGACAAAAACTAAGGATGCAATTTTTCGATATCTGCCTTGGTTTTCGAAATATCGAATGCTTAATAATTAAACA
This sequence comes from Chrysoperla carnea, assembly GCF_905475395.1. NCBI lineage: Eukaryota > Metazoa > Arthropoda > Insecta > Neuroptera > Chrysopidae > Chrysoperla > Chrysoperla carnea. Next base: position 125,627,405 of record NC_058337.1, on the reverse strand, counting down.
AAGTTTTCAATTTTCGATGTTTTGAAAATGACTCGAGATATCGAAAAATTTTGTTCTTACTTTTCGTTTTATATTGCCAAGTTATAACCTAATTCACCATCCAAATGGAAAAAATGCATTGTGTAAACGCTATGTTTGTTGTCACACTGCTCGTCACTCTATTATTCTTAACTTATTCTATCATTTTAATAAATATTGCCGGTATGCCTTTAGTAGCATCAGTGTAAAATAGTACTATTCGATAGAAGTCTAATAGAAATCAACACTCACTATGGGCCTGACAGCCATCCTGACTTCGGTGCAAATTTTATGGCTAACCAAAATCATCGAACCATAGAATATTTCGTTCACGCCTATACTCATATCGGCCAAAAATTTCTTACCATGATAAAAGAAAAATAAATAAATAATAAAAAGGTAACAGCACACAATTTCTTCAAGCGGTATTCCATCCAAGTATTGAATGTGCCCAATGTTGCTCAATTTCAGTGATTTGTTGTGAACCCGAGCTTAAAACGTGCGATGCATTTGACGTGCTATGCATGTCACTCCTGAGCTGACAATCCAAACCATGGTGACCACCAAATTAGAATTTTTACCACCTACTAAAAAACTATTATAATAAAATGATAAAAACGTTCAACACCGTTAAAGAAGGTTCCCCTTCGAAAAGCGAAACGAACGGGTGACGAATAGTAATTTAATAAAATACTTCAGAAATAAAATGAAAAGTCCATTTTCCTTTCAATGCATCTTCATATTTTATACCCTTCAAAATATTATAGAAAAAATAATGTGAAGTCGTAAATATAGTAATAAATAAAAAATATTTAAAAAAAAAAAAAAAAAAACACATTTCAATTGGTTTAAAAGCTTGTGAACATGAATGAAAGTATTATGAAAAATATTAATAATAATATCATTTAATATATTTAAAAAGAAACTCAAATAAAATTTTACCTTATATAAATTATTCGATTTCTTTTTTCTACCGTAAAATAGTACCTTATAGAATCGAAAAAAAATATATAAATTATCTTATTGTCGTATAAATAGTATAGTTCGACTTCTTTCAATCAACTTTAGAAATTCAACAACAAATTAAACAAAAATTTGACTCCAATTTACTTTGTAGGAAAAGTATACGTAATTTTGATTTCAAAACTATTCCGTTTAGGGACTGATTTGTAAGACGCAATGTTTATATTTTAGAAAACTAGAAACATAAAAATGATCATCTTATTATTTCTCTCCTTGGGAAATTAAGATCGGGAGGATCTTCTACACTAAAATCGAGTTCTTTTATCAATCACATTAGAAGATTTCCGGATTAAACAACCTCAAATCAAATATGTAGTGTAAGTGGAGTGGAGTGGAGTTTTTCTAAATCATCTTCGAGAGTTTTGTCTAACTTATAAACATTATTTCGAAAGATCTACGCATAAGTCGCGGAAAAAGGACTACACAGCGAAGGTGATTTAACATTAAGGCAATAGTAACATTAGCAATAGTTATGGCGGGCGAGTCAATTGGTTGGCGATATCACAATACTTCTGGCGGATTGGCCTGTTCAATACTATAATTTTACTTACGCTCACATAGACACTGTAGTATCTGTCTCTATACCATACCAGCATTGCAGTAAACGTCATATATTTCTTACTGTGATCGCCTACAACATATTTAAACACTATCAAGTATTTTAATTGATTCGTTAGATGTAAGAAGGACTTAGTAATTCCTGCGAGATGTGACAAGCCGAGAGGAGCTTGTTTCTTGTAAGAGTCGACTTGTCGACTTGTAAAAGTTTTGTTTCAATATTTAAAGCTTTTATTGTTTTAGGCACAGATTAAAAACCTGTACAAGTCAAAGTAAAGTGGTAGAAATTTGATCAATATTTCATGACTCATCTTGTCAATTTGTCATAAGTTGTGTCAGCTGGTACTGGCTCCTAATAAGTCAAACAGTTTAAATACTATACAAAAGTCGAACTATGTTTATTTGAGTTAAGAAATTTTAAAAAGTTAATAAATGTATCATTTATTTTTTACAAAGCCAAATGTTTTAATGAGCTTTTATTAGAAAAGGAGAACACTGCTGCTTAAAAAATTTGAAATTTCATGAATTAGTAGAATTAGAGGTGTTATTCCATAACTTTTTTATTTTTTTATTCCCCTTCATTTCACTATAAATAAAGAGGTTTCACTATAAATAACAATAATAAATATCTCTATTGATAGATAAAAACAATATCATTATTATTACAGATATTTTTAAATTGTTTTTCAATTCAGTAACGACTATTATAATACATAATAATATGCAGGAGGGAAAAAATGGATCATCATAGAACTCAGCCAGCCAGCCAACATATATACAAAACCAAATTCTAAACGAGCAAGAAACCCATTTACAACTAAAAACCATTCATTTTCGTGAAAATGAAAGTAAGCAGATAAAAATATAATGATAAATCATTTGTACCCTGAACATAGACAAGACATTTCATTCTCTCTTATATAAAAATCTCTTAAATATTTTTAAAAACTATCTATAACTAGAGTGATACCCACTCGCTTCGCTCGGTTTAAAAGTAAAGATTGATAAAGATTGCTGTCGCTTATCCCCTTTCTATAACACTCGAAATAATGGTAAGGATTGTTTTACACAGGTAAAATATATGTATGACTTTCCATTTTTTTTAAATGTATAATAGTCGTAATTATTCATTGAGTATATCAGAAAAGATGGCCGTGAAATATTTTTTATTGACTATTTTTACAGAAATATGTAATTTATGGTAATGTCAAATTAAATTAATTTTAAAATTTTTTTTTTATTTTTTTATTAATATATCTTTTTAAATTATATCTCATGTGTTATTCTGATATATCAGCTATATTGCTGTAAAGTTTCATTAAAAACCATTCGCTAGTTTTAGCGTGAAAGCGTAACAAACAAACAAACATGCTTATTTTCGCATTTATAATATATAGAGAGATAGAGATGCTATGTAGAATGTGTGTGTGTGTGTGTGTGTGTACTTATTTACAGTGATTTTCATCTATTTTTCCTATCATTTTCCATATAAAACCTCATTTACATAAACTAATATTACAATAAAAACAAGCCATGCTTATAACAACAAACAATTTTTGTCTATTTTATTTTCAACAATTTTAATTTTTTCTTCTTTTTTTTCATTTATTTTCTCAAAGAATTATAATCAAAAAGGTTTTTTCTTAACCTCTATGCTTAGTCCATTGAAGCTCTTTCTATCCGACGTAAAATAATAATTATTAATGAGATGGGTTCTTTGGACATTTGTAGTTTTGTTTTCACAATAGAGAATATTCATGAAATTTAAATTTGGTTCAAATTTTTTTTCCTGTAACTTTATTGGCTGGACATTTTAACTAAACCAGTATTTTAATAATTAAAATGTTTTTAATTACTTAAAAGTAATTATTAAAAGCACAAATTCAATGAGAGAAATTCAAATTTAAAATGAACGTGACGTCGTAGTATGGTACTTGTCAGATTTGTTGACATACTGTATGGTCTTAATTACTCATTTTTTGTATGGTACTACATTGAGCTAAATTATCCTACGGCTTTTTATTAGAAAATTTAATAATAATGTGTGTAAATTCTGTGTTGTAAATTCATTTTTTTAAAGTGTAGTTAAATTATACATTGAACTGTCACCAATTGACAAGTCACATATTAATACGTCATTAACAGAGAACGTCAAAAGAATGTATATGAAAGGTATACTAGGTTTAGTCCCAAGTTTGTAACGTTTAAATATATTAATGCTATTGAACAAAATTTTGGTATAGGTGTTCATAAAATCACCTAATTAGTCCATTTCCGGTTGTCTGCCATCTGTCGTCTGTCTGTCTATCCGTCTGTCCGCCTGTCATCACGATTACTCAAAAACGAAAAGAGATATCAAGCTGAAATTTTGTGAGGTCGAGTTCGTAAATGAGCAACTTGCAGAGTTTGATGGGGGCATCATGTAACAACAGTTTCAAATGTTGATGGGGGCATCATGTAACAACAGTTTCAGAGTTTGGTGGGGGGATCATGTTCTGGCACCCTGTATATTCGAATATTTGTATTTAAACATAGCTCATTAAATTGCTTCTTATCTGCTGTGCACACGGATGCCCTACGAGTACTTTACACCAGGTATTTTTCTTTTCTAAGTTAAATGAATTGAAGAAATTTGTTGTTTTAATTTTAAATGACAGATAAACTGTCAGTTCACTTCTTTTTTTTTATTTTCTTTTGAAATTAATTAATCTTGATTAAAGTTTAAAATGTAAATCATGGAAAAATTAAATGTTTTCTTTTGTTTTTACCATCATTTGTTATTTTTCTTAATTATAAATGATAATAAGTCGTGTTCAATACTTTTAAAGAAAATACTTTTTTTTTTAAATATTTTAAACAAAACGCTAATCATTAAAATTAATGCGTTAAATGAAAATACAATTTTGTCAAATGATAAGATTGTTGTTCGTTATAAAACTACCGTGAAAGCTCCCGTGAAATAGAACTCCCAGTCTAGCCTAATCATTTTCTAGACTAATTATAATGTGAAAATGAAGATTTAATATTATTGCAGCTTGAATCACAGGTTTTCTTTCACAATTCCCATACAACAATCGAAATTTTCTCATAAATGTAGATTTATGATATATCTATTAATAACAAGTTCAGCTTTGCTATTTAAACCAAATATTTTCTTTTTAAAGATTCGTTAATTTGCAAGTCTTTGTAACAGGAGCTCATTTATAAATAGCTGGCATATCGAAGGTAACTATATAGCAACTTCGGAGTTGTTAGAAATCTTAAAAGACCCATGATTAAACATGTGCTTTTTATGTCAATTTCTGTGCCAGTAAGATCAAACATACGAGTAATTATCATATATTAAAAAAATCCTTAAAATTGGCTTCTTTTTAGATCATTTCTGATTTTTTTTTGCTTTATTTTTTGCCGTATAAAAAAGTTATTTGAACAAAAATTACAAATAAAAATATTTGTATCAACAAAATCACCCAATTTTTGTTAAACTAACTACGAAAGATTGTTTAAAAGTACAGTAAGAATAACTTAATTCTTATAAATATGGAAATATCTGGTGATATCCTTGCTTTTTGTATACTTAAAACGTGAGTATTACTATGAATATAATAAATTACAGTGTGTATCAGTTAAAATGCTGTTTTTTTAATATACCTAAAATATTTACAATATTCAAAAAAAAAATGAAGTGAAGTTTATAACGAAATAGTATTTACATTTAAAATTGCAGTTGCCCAGCAAAGCGGGTGGGTAGAGTTTCTGAGATATCGCAATATTTGGATCGATTTTAGTCCGTATCTCAACAACTATTCGACCAATCATCGAATGCACCCGATTTATGTACTTTTTGGGTCAAAATTACCTTATATCATGAGTTTTATCGAAATTGGCGGTTAAAAACATTTGTCGATTTTTTGCCATATTTTTAAGGGGCCCCTTTGCAAAAATCAAGAAAATTCAAAAAAAATTTTGTTTTGGAATTTGATGAAGCTCGGTGGATGGGGTAATTTTGATCCAAAAAGTACAAAAATCAGGTTTATTTAATGATTGGATGCAGAGTTTCAGAGATATCGCAATATTTGGATCGAATTTAGTCCGTATCTCAAAAACTATTCGACCAGTCAATAAATACACCCGATTTTTGTACTTTTTGAGTCAAAATTATCTTATATCATGAGTTTTATCGAAGTTGGAGATAAAAACAACTTTTCGATTTTTTGCAACTTTGAAAAAATTGAGCAAAACGAACAAAAAATTTGTGTCGGAATTTGATCAAACTCAGTGGATGGAAGAATTTTGATCCGAATAGTATAAAAATCAGGTTAATTTAATGATTGGACCTGTAGAAAGTTACTGTCAGTTAATATTATGGGCAAAACTTCATTTTCAAAAAAGTTCCTTACCGAAAAATTAAAATCCATAAAATTGTGAACAAAAGAAATGAATGATAAGTGAAGACTGTGACGTGATAGTCTTTTTTTAAAAAGCAGAAATTCCCCAGCAAAACGGGCAAGTGTGTGCTAGTTTCAGCCTAATCAAATATCCAATTGCCTGTCTCATTGAATTTTTCTCTCGTTCCTAAAAAGTCTCAGAAAAGGTTGAAACGAATTTCAATCTTTGAACATACTGTACATACAATGTGTACATAATAATATTTAATAGTATTGTTAGATTTGATATTACTACGGATTAGAATGTCCATATAAGAAAATAGAATATAGCATACGTGAGGCGTCTTGATGCCGGCGGGCATATCTTCTTACAACCTCAAAACTCAATGCTAGAGCTACTAACAAATATAGTTACTACAATACAAGCAAAGTATAACGTGTATAAAAACCTCATACCTATATAGTTTCAAACAATTGAAATACATTTATATTATACCAGCAAAGAAGAACGAAGCGAACATTTATATGTAGTTAGTTTGCCTATATTTTGATATGAAGTAAATAGAGAATAGTTTTAGTTCTTGATAGTTGGCAATAATACTATTTACAAGTAGTATTTTAGTTGCTTGATTCTTAGGTTGGTTGGGTTGTTATGTATATTACTTATAAGAAGAAGTATTCACATTGATTAACGAAGTTTATTACGATCCATTGTTTTTAACAGAGGTGGATTTTTATGCTAATCAGAATGAAAAAGTTAATAATATTAAATTAAAAATTTAAAGAAACTCTCTACATAAAACCAGGTTTGATCGATTCGTTTTTGGCATTGTAGTTCATAAACAGATTAACCGATCTTTATTTATTCTTGTTTTCGTTTGAAAGATAATTTGATAAAGAGTGTTCTTGCTATGTTTCAAGAAGATATTCTCATCCGTTAAAAGATCGTCACCTCTTTTATCGGGTACAAAATCCCGAACTCGCACTTGAAAGAAAGCTTAAAACACTCTCAAACACTATCGAATTGTCTTCGAAATAAACAAAAATCAAGATTAGTTCATCCATTTAGGAGCTACGATGCCATAGACAGGCACACAAATACAGACGCTTTAAACTTAAAACACCCCTCTTTTTAAGCCGGGGGCTAAAAATAATATGGTATCCTTAGTGACTTATTTGGTTATAACATAAACGATTCCGTACACGATATTTCCAGCAGTAATTAATACACGGTAAGAAATTTTTTGTAGAAGTTACTATTGATGCAATATCGGCGTGAGCGCCATACTGATTTGACCATTGAGGAAATAGTAACATTAGCAACAGTTATGGCAGGCGAGTCAAGGCACTATAGGAGTCAGGCCCATATTGGTTCTTGTGGATAGCCTTGTTAAATACTGTAATACTTTTTTTGCTAACATAGTTACTATAGTATCTGTCTCTATACCATCCCAGCATTATAGAAAACGCCATACATTTCTTACCGTGTAAATGCATGGAAGAGGCGTACACAGTCTTTCAAAATAATTGAGGAGCTAAAATAATCAGCGAGAAACGTGCAAAAATAAGATAACAGAATGGATAGGATATTTTAAAGACTTACTTTTTTAAAAGAAGAACTACGTCAAGTGAAGTGAAGTGACGCGACTCTGAATGGCTCAAATTCGCGTGGACGGCAAATTTTATCTGAAGTTTGAATACCACGCGATATCTTGAGAAAAGGTCACGTTAGACACTCTATGAATGAGGAAGAATTATGTGTCCTAGACACGAGCCGATCGAATGAAATCAAATCTGAAGAAGAAACGTTTGAATTTTTAAGAGTTTGAATAATTAAACGTATTGTCAATTTTTTTTTCAAGCACATTAAATTAGTGCCGCATCTGTTCAATAAATTTTCTTGCAAAATTCATTTGTTCCAATGTAGATGTAGATCTGAACGTTCTTGGTATAATTCTTAAGTCGTGTTAATAATAAGATGGACACACAACAATTTGTTATTCAATTTTAAACAGATTAACAATATTTGAACAAAATAGATAGTATATAATATAGAATTCTATTCGAGGTATTTAGTTACTCTACTCGAATATCTGTTAGTGTAAATATTAATAATATTCTTGTTTCGATAATTCAAAATGAAATGGCTATCTGATAAATACCTCTGCTTTTCGAATCAAACTATTTAAATTATGTTTATAAAAAGGTAAAATAAAATTCTCGCTGAAAAAAATCTTTTAGAACTCCTTAACTATTGAGTTTTGGTCATAAAATATATGAGGCACTTTCAACTTAAAATTTTCAAAAGAATACGCTGTTAAACTATGGCCATGGACCCTGTCTTTATCTTTAATCCAGTGATATTATAATGAAAAACCCTAGGAACTATTGCCAATTTAAACTTGGAGAGAACATTTTAATCAAGTGAAAATGAATCGTTACAGTTATTAAAATAAATACATTTTTGTTTATTTATTACCGTTAAAGTCATAAAGGTTAGCTTGTTTGGTCGTTAACGTCTTTAATCACATCACATATGAATGATATAACATTATAAAATAAAAATTATACCCTGGTTTAAAATCAAAATTATAACAATAATATTTAACCAATTAACAAAACCATTAACACTTTCAGAATTATTATATAAAAGTGTTTTGAATTTCTAAAAGTTAAAAGCACCTACTTGTATACTTTAATATTTTATAAATATTATGATTGCCATTAGAGTTTTAAAATAAATAACTACTTTTAAGTCTAAAGCCAGATGTATTTTTTAGTGATTTCAGAAGGGCTTAAATTTTTCCAAATTATTCGTGTTTTACAAATTTTTTATCTTCGAAAATCGCTTCTTTTTCAGTTTTTAGATTGAGTGAGCTTAAAATTGATAAAAATCTGTTGAACACGTTATCCGAATAAAAATAAAGGGGAATAGCTTATTTTATACCAGTTGTTAATTCATACCGGGTGTTTTTCTCATAGCAGGTGATTTTTATGTTAAATATGACTATCAATGGAGTATCTAAAAGTACTTCAAAATGTTGATTTTTCAAATAAAAAGCCATAAAAAAATATTTCGGAAGAATAAACACGCTACCATAAAATCAAATGAAATTTGAAACACTTTTTTTATTCTTGCAAAGGCGCTGTCAGCCATTTTGATGACGTAATATTGGTAAAAACAACAGTCGTGTATGTAATTATTATAATTATAAATAAAGTGAATGGTAACGTAACCTACAATTACTATGAAAGCCATCAAGCCATCAAGATATACAGATGAAAAATGACGACTTTTAATTTTAATATAATAAAACAATAATGTGCATTTATAACTCATAATCAGAATATTTATGTATACTTCTACATACGACTATGACTACTCTCCCCTAACTAAACAAAAAATGCAAAAATTATTTTTCAAGGTATTGGACAACGAATAGACTGTGTTTTTAAATGTTGGACAAATGCATTTTTTAAGCCACCCGAATTTCTAACCGTTCTGAAGATTAAGATTATCAAATATTATCCCTGGCTCTAGACGTGTATTATGATTGCCATTAGAGTTTTAAGGTATTTCCAGCATGGTATCTGCAGTTCCTATGCTAAAGCTATGGTTAAAATTTTTTTCGACATAATTTAACGAAAAATTAAATTTAAGAATTTAATAATGCTTACTATTAATTCCCAAAGTTTCAGAAATTTTGACCGTTTAAAATGGGAAATAATTATGCCAACGTCCCAATTTCGATCAATTTACGTCAAAATTAATATCTCGAAAGTGAAAATTAATTTCTAAATTTTTTTTTTAGAATTGTATTGTATAAACATTTTTTTCTACTTTTTCTTCAATATATAATAATATCATAAAAAATAGTTGGAGAGCCCGGACATTTTACATGCTTTAAATGGGACATGACCCTCAAAATCGCGAACTTTGTCTTTAAATATCTCGCGATCTAAACGGCCAAAAATTATGAAATTTTAGGAATTCATAAATAAAGCTATTATAAACCCGAGAAAAAAAATTCGGCCAAATCTGTCGAAAAGTGATTTCATGCTGGAACTACCTTAAAATAAACAACGACAACTTATACATATCATGTTATTTCATAAAAAGACATAACAATTATAATTATTATTACATCTAAAGGCATTTTGTTTTATAAAATAATGATAATGGGGATGAAAATTTTCTTTTCGTTAATGTTTGATGCGCTGCGCTGCGTTGTTTCAAGAACAATGACTATAATATAATATATTCTATTATTGTTATTATATCTATATAGTTTTAATGAAATGTGTTTATTATATTTCAAATCTGCCAATAGGGAACGATTCACTTATATTCAATGTTATTCTTTATTATGTGTGTTATACGGTTGAATTATATGACATTTGTTTCTATTGTCACATGATTTGTTTTCTCATATAATTTGAATGTTTTTTAAACAAGGAAAAATAAACAATTGACTGAGTTAATTGTGGAAATACCTTGTATAGATAGTGTCGAATATCAGACGTTGTATTATTTTATAAATTAGATAAGGTTGAAAACACAATATTTATCTATATATAAAAGAAGAAAGTGACTGATCGAACAACACACAGCTGAAATCGCTGTTTTTAGAAGCATGAAATTTTCCTTAAATGACTTTCCGTAAGTGTGTACTAACAAGAGATTTTTGAGAATTCATCCATTAAGGGGTGAGAATGAGGGTTGAAATTTTGTTGAAACTTGGTCAATTTTAAAGTAAGAATTGACCAAGTTTCAACAAAATGAGCTCATGGTTCAATACAAAAAAAAATTCATTCTACAAGAGAGTAAAATAGTAGCTGAAAGTTTATATGAAACGTTATTTTTGAAGAAATGTAAAAATTGATATATAAGCTCCTGGTTTGAGACATTTTGAGATAAGTTTACTGTATCATTTTTTTGTGAAAATTCATTCTTTAGGGGGTCAAATAGGGGAGGGAAGTTTGTATGAAACTGCGTCATTTTGGTGAAAAAGGGATGACAGTTTGTATTATTATATATACAGTATGATTTTAAAAATCATTTCACCTGTAGAAAGTTTTATTATCAGGAACTTTCATGGGTTAAATTATATTTTCAAAAAAGTTAGGACTCCACATCAAATTCCACTAAAGCGGGTGGGTATCTGCCAGTGTCAAATAAAATGATTACTTTCTGGTCACTCTTTCGAAAATTTGAAAATTTTTCTGTTTGCCCCCCCTCCCTTTATATCTTCAGACAGATTTGGTATTGAAGTAAAATCACTAGACTAAGTATTTGAAGCTAAATAAAAACTTTCATCCTTCTATCTTGTATAGTTTGGGAGAAAATGAAAATTATGTTCTAGCCTAATTTGCACCCTCATGGATAAACGCATAGATGATTCCAAAAAAATGTTTCAAATAAAAGTTTTTTAATTTTTTAAAAGAAAAATTTTTATATTTAAACTTTTGTTTTATCTCTTACGGTTTTTAGATGGATCCTAAGGACCCAAAACCCAATTGACTTATTTCGCTCATTTATAAACTCCAACTCACTTTTTACTTCTTGAGTACGCTATAAAAGTTTCAGCTCGATCGATATGTTTTTTCGTTTTTTAGTTATCTGTGAGCTGTTACAAAGACCTGAGCTCCCAAATTATCACCTTTATAAGATTTCTTCGTCGAATATCTTGTTATTGAAATTTAAATACTCTTTAATGTAATCCTTTAATCGGTTGCTTTGAAATTAAAATTAATAAAGCGAATTAACACTCCTCAAAAAAATCTTTAAGACATAAAGGAGGATCATTTTTAGAACCAGGGTTTTTCGAAGAAATTATTTTCGGACATCAGATAGTAGTATAAAACGACCACCGTTGAGAATTAGAAAAAATAAAAATGAAAACCTCATTCTTTTCACGAGGAGGCTAAAAACTAGTTCACATATATGACCTTAAACCATCATTATGAATATGTTATTTTCTACATAATTTATTCATACGCAATGAACGCATAAAAATAACAAATTTGAATAAAAATCTACTCAAAAAAGAAGGTCATATCCATTAATGTAACGAGCGAAGAATTCAATCACTTTCACATACTTAATATTTTGTGGGTTTTATTAAATGTTTTTTTGCAAATCATATACATCATGTAAAGAGAAAACCTTCTTCAACTTTGATTTTTTCATCATAAATCATCATTTTGATCTAAAGTTATGAGTTTGGATACATACTTTTTTGTTGAGTGATTTGTTTCAATCATATATTTTTCTTCACTTCAAGAAGGAAGTTATTGTTTCTACACCGAAAATTCAATTCAAAGCTGTATGTATCTTTATTTGTGCGTAGTTTATTGCCAAATTTTGGCTAATGAACGAAAAATACTAGATGGATTTTAAATTTTGTAAAAGGATATGACTCAAGAGAACTCGATCCTATTATATTTTTCTTCAAATAGAATTTAGTTAAGAGAAGGCTGATAAACTTTTGATTTACCGTTTAGAATTTTAAATATTTAACGATATTAAATATTTACAATTTGATTACATTTCAACCATTAGTGCTTGAATTGCTTCCACTTCCAAAGATTTTGTCCAGATTGGGCTTTGTAATTAATCTTTCTATGCTAACAAATGTGGAGTATATCCATAGTTGTCCACGAAGGACACACTTAGGCTATAGAGCCCATTGTGATACCATATATGTGTTACCACATTTCCGCTGATAATTTCATTTATCAGCTCCTCAATTTCAGAGGCTGAGTGCACCTCCTTCACGCATGTACCATGCACTACACTAACTCATCACACAACTATTAATTAAGTTAATTTTGTTGCGACGGCGGTAATCGAACTCGCTACCCTAAGCATACCGCGGACGGAATTTGTTACGCCTTAACTATCTGTACTAATAGGGCGACGAGTATATGGTAGATGTGTAATCAATTTGACGAGATTTGACAGTTTTCCCACCGTTTTCGACGGACTTGTGACACAATACATTGTCTTAGTAAATACAAATTAAATTTCGTTAAGATTTGTTATAAGAGACGTCATTTATGCCACTTATGCGTTTGTCTTGGAAGTTTTTAAAGGACTAATATTGTAGAAAAAATTGTTTATATAAATTTTCATTAATAAATTTTCTGACAAAGTTTTCTGTATTATTCACAAGGTTATTTTAATTTTTTTGTCAAAATTTTGTTGGTTTTAATAAGTTTGAAATAATTATTATAAAATAGATTGAGATGATGACTAAATTATTTTCAATTGATTATCATTTCAGTTGAAGAATTTTCACTGCACGGACAGAAAAGTTTTTATCTTTAGAAGTACGCAAAATATGATCGTTTAAATAAAACTAATAATTAAACAAAGAGGAAGATACTATAAAAATGACTCAGTTTTGCAAGTAAGAGACGAGCAACAATCTTTGAATGATTATTAATTCTTCGTTTTTTAATCAATTTTGATTTAACTTTCAAATTTTGTTATGGTATCAAGACTACTCTAACATTTTTATTAGTAATATGGCAAATTCGATTTCTGTCATCTAACCAATTGAAAACAAGTGAAAATAAACAATTGACTGAGTTAATTGTTGTAATACCATGCATAGTCAGTGTTGATTTCTTTATCACATTACACATACAAACATGTGACACATGCATGACTGATAATCAAGTATAGTACATATAATAAAATTTCCGCCTAAATGTTTCAAGCAAAAGTTGTTTAATTTTTGATAAGGCACATTTTTTCCAATTAAACTTTTGTTCTATCTCTAACAGTTTACAAGATGGGTCCTACGGACCCAAGTCCCCATTGACCTATCATGCTCATTTACGAACTTGACCTCACTTTTTACGTCCTGAGTACGCTGTAAAAATTTCAGCTCGATATCTTTTTTCGTTTTTGAGTTATCGTGTCCACAGACGGACGGGCGGACGGACAGCCGGAAATGGACTAATTAGGTGATTTTATGAACACCTATGACAAAATTTTTTTCGTAGCATCATTATTTTTAAGCGTTACAAACTTGGAACTAAACTTAATATACTATGTATATTTCATACTAGCTGTGAACTACCCGCTTTGCTGGGCAACATCCCCACTTGCACCCCTCCCTCCACATTTCCTTGCGTGGGATAACAGTTTTGTAATGTACACGTCATGCTCTTTTATTTGATACCTCACTTAGGTATATTTGTAAATATTCGATAATTCCTTCCCACTTTCTCGCTACACCTTTCTACCCTCCGAAGGTTAAAAGTAGATAAAAACAATAGATCTTTGAAGCTGGTTGTATATCGTGTCAATATTTGAGCTTAATCGATGCACAACTTTTTTAGTTTTTGAAGCATATCCCTTTCAACCCCTATTTCAACCCCTTACTCTACTATAATATGGATGTATTATACATAAAAACCTTCCTCTTGAATCACTCTATTTAATTAAAAAAAACCGCATCAAAATCCGTTGCGTAGTTTCAAAGATTTAAGCATACAAAGGGACATAGCACTTTATCAATGCATACAAACCAATAATCTACTTAATCATCAGAAACTTATTGGTCTTCTAAAGATCATATCCAGTACATGTTTTATTTGCATATGAGAAATATTAAAAGTAACTTACTGATATATATGTTGTATTGTTATTTGTGTGATGAACAATGATGCGTTTTCATTGTCTGTTACCAAACATACATATGAGGGAAGAGCTTTTTAAAGCTACCATCATCATCTTATTTATATATGTTTAAAATTTACATATGAATATATTATGATATATTACAGAAGGTAACATTAGTTGAATAATAAATATATTTTTATGAGATGAAAAATCAATCCAAAATTCATTGAACATCAATCGGAAATTCAATAAAATTCTGCGGTATCCTAAACTTTGTACCCCTTTGAAAAAATCGAGAAAACCAAAAAAAAATTTTTTTAATTTGTTGAAACTCGGTGGGTGGGGTAATTTTCATCCAAAAAGTATAATAAAAAAATTTTTTAACAAAAAGAAAACCGACTTCAAAAGAAAAACTTTTCCAACACAAATTAATATGCACTAAAAAGTAAAAAATAACGATAATATAATGTAGTTAAAATTATTGTTATTTTTGGAGTCGGTGTCAGCCAAGGAAACAACTCTGACAGAACATAGTTTGCTTCATTAGCGTGGCTGAAACCTACTCCAAAAATAACAATAATTTTAACTACATTATATTATCCTTATTTTTTACTTTTTAATGCATATTAATTTGTTTTGGAAAAGTTTTTCTTTTGAAGTCGGTTTTCTTTTTGTTAAAAATTTTTTTTATTTTGTGATTTTTAGTGAATCTGAAATACACAAACTAATTTTTCACTAAAAAAAGAATCAACGAAATCGGTTGACGTGATATTGAGTTATTCGCCCTCTTGTCGTGGACACTTAATGAAAATTATTTTCATTAAGTTTTCATTAAAAGACTTTTATGGTTTTTTCATGGCTGCCGCTGTCAAAACTGGATCAAAATGAAATGGGGCCAAACGGGAAGCACCAGCTTTCAAATAGATAAGGAATCATCAAAATCGGTTCACCCAATCGAAAGTTCTGAGGTAACAAACATAAAAAAAAATACAGTCGAATTGATAACCTCCTCCGTTTTTTTGTTTGAAGTCGGTTAAAAATCAGGTTAATTTAATGATTGGATGCAGAGTTTCTGAGGTATCGCAATATTTGGATCGATTTTAGTTCGTATTTCAACAACTATTCGACCAGTCATCAAATGCACGATTTTTGTACTTTTTAGGTCAAAATGACCTTATATACTGAGTTTTATCGAAATTGGAGCTTAAAACAATTCCTCGATTTTTTGCCATTTTTTTAAGGGGTACCCATTTGAAAAAATCGAGAAAAACGAAAAAAAAATTTTGTGTCGAAATTTGATGAAACTCGATGGATGTAAAAAAGAAAAAAATCATCAATTAACCTGAAAATCAGGTTAATTTAATGATTGGATGCATATCTTTGTGGTTTTTATAGTTATACGAAAAATAATTTTTTTTCTGCTGTTTGTTACATGCATGAGCATTTATTAAAGCAAAAAAAATCATCAATATTCCTTTAAAATTTTCCCAAGCTCAATATTTTGATACACAATGTGATAATACATTTAGATAGGTATACCTACTATTATGTATTTATTATTAAGGAAAAAGCTTTCAAAATTAACATTATTTACTTAATATATTCGAAATTGATAGAATAATAATAATAATAATAATTAAAATCATATGATAGAGGTTGAGATAGTTAAAGTATTTGAGGGAAGGAATAAGGGGAATACTGTATATACATACATTCATTGTTCATTCATTGTTTGTATAGTTTTATAAAAGCTTGGAATATCAATTATTGCAACATTTTATTAAGTGCCTTTTGTACCAATGTTAACAACAATGATTACATTACGTACGTACGTAAACGTATACATTTATATTTTGTCTACATCAATTTTGATGCATCATAATATTTTCACTTTTGAATATGTTTAAATTCTTACAGTGGTGTATTCATGTATATTTTATTTTCAATATAATAGTTATTTATAAAGCTACAGGTATTATCAGCCTTTATAATAAAGTGTTCTACAATGTTTGAAAAAGTACTTCAAAATGTTGATTTTCCTAATAAAAAGCCACAAAAAATATATTTCGGCAAAATAAACACGCTTTCTTCCCATGGAATTAAACTAAATTTTAAACCTTTTTTATTCTCGCAACGACGTTGTGAGCCATTTTGGTGACGTAATATTGGTTAAAACAACAGTCGTGTATATAACTATTATATGTATAATTAAACTTGATGGTAACATAACCTACAATTACTATGAAAGCCATCAACAAATTAGTAATAAATGTATATTATTTTTGCCTATATGATGTCACATCATGGCGGCTCTTGTTTAAGGCCACGTGATATACAGATTAAAAATTAAGACTCTTAATTTTAATATAATAAAATAATAATGTGCTTTTATGACTCAAAGTCAGAATATTTGAGTATATTTCAATATAAATTTAGTCCCGAAAATCCAACTAAGCCATAAAATCACTAGCTACTTACTATTTTGGATCTCTACAAAGAGTCTTTTGCAAACAAAGTACCTAGACATCATGAAACCACGTGGTTCTGTATTCTTATAAATAAATGATAAATTCTCGGACTATATTGGAAAACCATTTATTAACATTAAGAATTTCTATCAAATACTCACGTTTTAGATAGTAACTAACGACTTAAAGAATGAATACTACACCAAATAGACGGGCAAAGCTTTCGGGAAACTTTGCTTCGAGAGTTCCTCTCAAGTATACTTTGCAGCGTACCATAACAAACAAAGTGTTTAAACGAATACTGTTCGTACAATAGAAAACAGGTGTGTTAGATAAGAAATAACGACTTAAAGAATATCTGGACTCAAGGATATCATTAATAGACAGGCAAAGCTCTGGAAAGACTTTGTTTCGAGAGTTCTCTCAAGTGAAATATATAACGTCAGCATAAGAAACAGAATATTTTATATAAATACTGTTTGTACAATAGGAAACACGTGTGTTAGATAGCAAATGAGAGATTATCTCGACTCAAAGCTTTCACTAATAGACAGGCAAAGTCCTCGAAAAAATTTTTCTCGGGAGTTCTCTCAAGTGAATCTGGCAACGTCAGGATAAAACCAAGTATTCTATATGGATACTGTCCGAACCATAGAAAGTGTTAGATAGGAAATAACTACTTAAAAAATATCTCAGCTCAAGGCTATCACTAATAGACAGACAAAACTGTCGAAAGACTTTGTCTCGGGAGTTCTCTCAAGTGTACTTGGCAACGTCAGCATAACAAACAAAGTATTCTATATGGGTACTGTTACAACAGGAAGCATGAAAAACTTTTAAATATGAAAAAGTTTTTAAAAAAATAGATAAACTTTTCACCACACAACAGACAAATTCATTATACAATATAGAATACAAAATACTTAACAACACTGATATTTATGTTGCCACGATGAGGTTAATTACAAATTTCACTTCATCAAACAGTAAACATAGAAAATATGTACACACAGAATAAACTAAATGTGTGTATGTTTGTTGATTGTTCGAAAGAGTTGTTGGTTAGGTAAATGATGAGATGAGATGATGATGATGATTATAATGATAATGATAGAATCTATTTATTTTACTATTAGTTAAAGTAGGATAGATATAATTATATCCATACTATTATTTTGTCGGTAAAACAATTTTACAACCTAACCTCAAACTTACTTCTGTCAATATAAATATATAACAGACATATATGTATGTGCAGTGGAGCCCTTTTGTTTATTTTATAATATTTCCAGAATTAACAATGATGAATTTAATGATTTTGTAATCATTATTATATATAGATAGATATGTATACGTTAAATATTTTATATATCATAGATTAAAATATGTGGTGAGGTTATGTGTGTATGATAACCTTTTTTTTTAAGTTTAGGTTATGTTTGTTTACTTAAAAATATTACCTATTTTCAGGGGGTGAATGTGTATATAGGGGGTAAAATGCCAATAAGTTTTTAGTTTCATATTAGTAAGGTAAAATTCAATAGATAAATAAATTCAATAAATGTTTAATTCACTAAGTGTTATAAGCTTTACATTTTTGTCTAATCCATTGGCCATCGACTTGCAAGTCTTGTTAGATCTTGCTTATGTATAAGAGCAATACCAGAATAGATAGAAATAGATTCCAGAGAAAGATAATAATATCATGATTCCTTAGTTATTCAATAAGTTTCAAAAACACATGTTTCCTCGAATTAATAAGCACTGTTTGGCACGTATATTTTAGGGCTAGCATGGATATCCCGCGTTTTGTTCTTTGTATAAAATGAGTAATTAGTGAATCATTTACCAAAATTATTCAATGTCTTATACGTTACTGGCGAGTTTGGAAATATAAGTTTCGCGTTACCACTCCCGGCAAGGCAGATAATAGGGATGTTGATTAAATTGTTTAACACTTGAAGAATTCTGACTGGACGAGCAGAAAAGTGAAGTTAGTTTTTGAAAATCTTTAGTAGGATATGAACTTTTAAATTTCTTAATTAAACAAAGAGGAAAATATAGTTTAGTAACGTCATTGCATTGTATCACCATAGAGATTACACACAAAACTTTGTTTTATTAAAAGGAGATGGGTAACAATCTTTGATTACTTATGACTGCTTCTTTTTTTAATCAATTTTAATTTCGCTTTCAAATTTTGTTATGGTATCAAGTCCATTATTACATTTTTATGGGTTATATGGCAAATCCGATGACAGGCAATTGCCGTTTTGTGACTCCATTAACCATTAAATTTAAGACCATTGAAACACACTTCATAGTATCTTTCGCACAAATGAAAAAAAATATTTACGTTAATAATATCTTACAAAATCCACTATTGTAAAATCCTAATATAGTGAAGAAATTCATCAATCATTTTCACGAGAAATTTCTAAATTGTCTTCAATTTGTATACAAAAAAACATACTCACACACAAATATAATATACGTATAAGATACACACATTTCATCTACACGAAAAATATCAAAAAATTTCCATATTTTGAAAAGAAAATATTAGTACAAACATATATACAAATATTCATAACATTTTAAGGGATAAAAATTATATTTGATTTGGACATATGCCAAACATGTATATGGGAACAAAATAATATAATGTTATTCAAAAATGTCAGTATTATATAATACAATATAAGGTTAACATAACCTAACGTAATACAATATAAACATTGCTGGATTAAACTAGAGCTTGGTCTATAGTAAATTCTATCAACAGGTGTGTGTTTTTTTGTTTAGTCTTCGTATATCTACCTGGAGCTCTCCAAGAGGAGACCATTTGGATTATTTGTCTTCTTTTATTCTATTATTCCATTATTTTGGACAAAAATTTGTTTGGAAAGGCCCTTGCGTGAAACCTGTAGCATTTTCTACATAAGTAGTCCACCACTACCCGTAAAGAATTATAGGCATATTTTTGCAATATTGGCATAATAACGCAAAGTTCATTACTTTTATTGTTGAACAGAAACGACTATAGTTAGAGTATTGTGGTTGAAGAGACGTAGTTATATAAACGGAATCTTAATTTAATCTTTCTACTCTTTATAATAATACATAGTATAAAACAGAGTCGCTTCAATGTTCCGTCTATCTGTCCCTAATCCCTATGTATGCTTAGATCGTCAAAACTACGCAACGGATTTTGATGCAGTTTTTTCTAATAGATAAAGTGAAGAGGAAGGTTTTTATGTATAATATATGCATAATATAGTAAAGTAAGGAGTTAGCTTAGTGATTGAAAGAGATGTGCTTCAGAAACTTAAAAAGTTGTGCATCAATTAAGCTCTAATATTGACAAGATATACAAACAGCTTTAAGGTTTGTTTTTATCTATTTTTAACCTTCGGGCGGGGGAATCGTGGGTCGAGGAAGTGGGGAGGAATAATCGAATATTATATATATACCCAAGTTAGGTAACAAATAAGAGAACATGACGTGTACATTACAAAACTGTAACGCCCAAGCAAGGGACAAAGTGGGGAGGGGTGAAAGTGGGGATTTTGCACAGCAAAAAGGATAGTTGAAAGCTAGTTGTTTGATAAACAGTTGCGAGATACCAAATAGATAAAAATTATACATTATTTCACTACAATCTTATACACTCTTACCGTGTATATAATCCAAAACATTTTTACAATATTGTAGGAAGATATTATATCGTACATTTTTTTAAATTTGTTTTAAAAAGTGAAGCACGAGCAAAGGAATATTTCAAAAGTTTTCAACGAAAACGTAATAGCACGAAGTTTAAACATCCTTGTATCTATAAAATAATAAATTTATTTTTTATTTTTTTGTATGTAGTGAAAATCTAAGTGTAAGATTTTCATTTAACCCTACCCCCATCATCATGTATGTGTATAGTACACATATAATATGCATATACATCAAAATACATATCTACATATTTTGTGAACTATGAAATATCACAAATAATATTTTTGTCTTGGTAACCATATAAGAAGAACCATAATAATATACATATACTGACCTTTTCTTTTGATTTTCTACACTTTGTTTCATTTGTTATCATATACATTTATTTATATTATATGAATATATTAAAAATATGTATATGAAATTGATATACTAAATATTTAAATTATATCTCATAAATAATATAAATATCGCATTCAACGAGAAAAACTTATTGTTGTAAGGAAAAAGTTTTTTTTTTCTTATATATTGTTCCTTCTTTTCGTAAAATTTATTAGAAATGCTAAATTTTTCTTAATATATGAATTTTAATCAAATTAAAACTTCATTTTGCGTATTAATAAAATAAATTATAGTTTAAAACTACAAAAAACACGAATTTTTGCATTAAAAAGTGGTAAGTAATTTTAGTAATGTAAAATTCAAAGCATGGGGTGCTCTCTAGATTCATTCTTTATATTAACTGATTTTATAGATATTGAACACTCCACGCTTTGAATTTTACGTTACATTTAAAATTATTATTCATTCTAAACAATTTGAAAGTTAAATTTCGATTTTTACCCCAATTTCCTAGATCAGTTTTTTGTATTTTATAAATACGTATTTCGACTACCATGTGGTCATCATCAGTAAGAATTAGCTAGCCGTGATTACTCTTATTATGAATGTTACTCTTTGCTAATTTGGTGGCGGACTGCACGTGCAGTCGGAAGTTTGATATCTCTTTTCTTTTTTGAGTTATCGTCTCGACAGACAGACGGGCAGACGAAAAATTACCAAAATCGGTTGCATTTGATGACTGGTCAAATACAGAGTCGAAAATTTCGCATGGGTTATTAAATTTGACGTTCACCTGCCTCGGATAATCTCTCAAAAAGTAATGTGAAGTCTTCATCGTTTCGATATTTTATCCTCTACAACTTTTATAATAAATGATACGATTGAAGGCATACAAAACGAAATATTTTCCAAAAACTAATTTTTGCGACCTTTGACCTTGAATATCTAAGGACAAGCACACGTCAGACAACATTTTTATTATCAAAATAAAGGTTTGTACACAAAAATTCACCTTATTCCGTTTGATTCCGAGGTTGGCTACTTTTTTTTACTATGATGATCGAGTTAATAGTATATTCTAATCTATGCTAAAAAATTTAGAAGATTTTTTGGAAAAAAAACACATGATTCTTTATTATAACAACCGCTTTTACAACGTACAGAGTAAAAATAATTAAAAATACTGAAAATGTACAGAAATTATTTAAATAATAATTAATCATTCATTATAAAAGTCAAAGACACAATTACTAGATTTTTAAAAGTATCCAACCTATGCCACATGTAAACCCACCCCTTCTTTTTTAAAGTAATTCTCTCACAACGTAACATCAAAAACACAATCAATTCTATAAAATATCCCCTATATAAGACATAACATATATAACATATAACACACATATATGTATAACACAATACACCCTATTGTATTCTATTAATTGTTAGTATATATTTTATTATTATTGACAAAGACGTTTTAACTAACAATCATAAAGCCATTTGGACCATTATAAACCAAACAACCACTTAAAACATAGTCACTATATGTATGTGGGAGAGTTTTGTATCTTGGGTAACATTTTTAATTTTCTCAAATTTCGTCAAAGCCATTTTTTTATATGGAAACATAGAAATCGATCTTTACTTATAGCATCATTATAGCATAGAATGTAATTATTAGAAGGCTATACTGATGCAAGTGAAATTTACCATATTTTATAAACCACGACAAACGCGGTTTTTTCAATCTTTTATTTAACTTGCAATATATGTATGTATGTACGTTGGTCCCGTTGGATCATGCAACTCAATTTTGAAGCAGTTGTCGTCAACCGATTGCGCTCATGGTAAGGTATAAGGCTTTCCCAATGCTTCCACCTTATCTTTTTCAGGGTCAAGCTTTGCCGTACTAAAAAGTAAAAAATAATTTTTTCTCTAAGTCTACAAATAGGTGTGTATGAGTGACTCGTAGAAAAAATTATTTTCTACTTTTTATTAAAATAAAAGCTTGTTCCATAACTAGAATTTTTATTAAATTTTTTTTTGTCCTTGTAACTCTCCCCAAACGAAACCAATTTTGAAACATAGTCAAGACCACTCTCATTCAAGTCAACTTTCAAACTAAATAACCGCATTCAAATAGGTTCCCTAGTTTAAGAACTACGGAGGCACAGACAGACAACCACACACACACAGCGGTTAAAACTATGTCACTGTATATTCTATCAATATGTGATCCATGGTTCAAGGCCATAATGTACCACGAATCACACACTAACATACCTCGATAACAGACACAGAGGAGCTAAGTGAGCAAACACTTCTAAGCCTTTTCGAATAGCACTCTATTCTATGTAGAATCAAAGGTTTTCGGACTACTGGACTTGTTCAAACTACTGGGATTGTAGCGCCGTAGGCAGCGTTGTAGAGAAAGGGGACGAAAAAGCGTTTGGATTACTTCACGTTTCGGATTATCGAGTTTTCAGATTACTGAGACTCTTCTGTATAAAAATTTAAATTCTAATTTCTTTCCCTTAGGGTAGGTACATCACGATGACTTATAACAAAGTTATACATTGATCACTGGTACAGGATGTTTTTTAATCCAAAACACTGGACGATGCGTCTTTTCCAGATTGTTTTCCTCAACATTCATTGCCAAGTAAACATTCCCCTTATAAAGTTACATATTCACCAAGGTACAGCACTTCTCCCTAGAATAGAAGAAGCACAATTTAACTACTTATACATTTCATAGAGAAAATACAATATTTGTATATTTGAAAACTATACCTCAAAATAGTAGTGTATAGTTTGATAATGTACATAATATAAGAACGCGTTATAACGGTGTATATAGTTTTATCATGTTGTTGATAAAGATGCGGGTTGTCAACTTTTATATAACCAGATAATAATAAATATTAGTCCCCGAGAAAATTTTCTCATTTCATTTAATTGTTATATTGTTTCAATATACTCATTTATTTTATTTGCCAGATTATATATTTACAATATGATGGGTGATTTAATTAATTTAATGAAAATCTGAAATGTATTCCACACAAAATTAAATTCTAGGAAAAGATCGTATTCACTATGGACACATATTCAGAGAACTCTGATCTATTGCAAAGCCCTGCATTAAAAAAACAGATTGACTCCTCTCAAGCATTCGCTTTAAAACATATTCCGGCATTCTCACATATTAGCGAATTTCAGAGGAACTATTGCTTTTGAACTGATGAATTTTGAAAAAGTTTCTTCAAATTTTCATCGATCCTACCTAATAGATGTCAAAAATGACCATCGTACTATCATCAGCCTCCGTGGCGCAATTGGCTAGCGCGTTCGGCTGTTAACCGAAAGGTTGGTGGTTCGAGCCCACCCGGGGGCGAAAATATTTTATTCCAAATGTTTATGTATTATATATTAAGTGAAAAATTATAGTTATTCACACGTGATGTTTAATTTATATTTTAGAATCAACAGCCTCCGTGGCGCAATTGGCTAGCGCGTTCGGCTGTTAACCGAAAGGTTGGTGGTTCGAGCCCACCCGGGGGCGCAATTTTTTATTACAAATATCCATGAACATTTGCAGTAAAAAATTTTTAAGTTTTTCGATTTCTTTTACATTTTTTAAGTTTTTATTTTCCAACAGGATAACTTTTCTGAAACGAATGAAAATTATTGAAATCCAATATAGCGACAGATCAAACATTCATAAATAATGCAAATAATATGGTCTCAAAATTAGATAGAACTTAAAAAATGTTAACAGTGTAATCAACCCCTCCCATTCTAATTTCTAGCATCATCGTACAAAATGAGATAAATTAATATCCCTGGTATGAGATATAAATTTGCCTATCTGTTAGAAAGCTTTAGATAGCATGCGATGATAACCAAATGACTCTTGAAACACTAAAGTAAAATGCAAAACAGGTATTTCACAACATACAGGACTAAAACCTATGTAATTAATACCAAAGATGAAGGAAGAATTGAACCCGTATACTAAACATATAGAGTACTATCACCTCTGTGTGTTGTACGTCTCCATGTTCACGTTCTGATGTCAAACCAGAAAGATATTTGTTTCATGATTAGTTATGCAAATAAATGCCGTTGGTCACCCACCATCCTCGTCACTGCTTTCACAAAGGTCACTTATTATACCGGTATGGAGCACAGGCAGACACATCTTTATGTGGATGATGGTTTATATCTACCTACGACCCCATACCGAGTGTAGCATAAATCTGGCCATTTGTCTTTAGCGTCTTCAGATCTACTTTATATTCCTTATTGTATTACCATGATTATACATTTCATAGTATTTTGAGGCGATATAGATTAAGTTAGGAGAGGTTAGAGTGGTGTTCCTATCGTAATACACGATTAGACCATAGAATCTGTTGTGATTCCGAAAACAAGGTTAGCGGAGTCCCGGCAAAGCTTTGACATGCTTTGAACGGACTTTAGGGCAGAGAGGTCGTCAAAGAAAGGATAGCTCAAGTGAGTACATTTCTTCATGGCAAGAACTTAACAGTGACAGAGAATATGAGGCATCGTATCCTTCTTCTGTCCTCTGAGACGGCTCTTGTAATAATCGTGATGTATTAGTAGGCTCAGTTCTTCAGCGTGCCTGACGCCAGGACAGTGCCCTGTAATAGTAATCATGACTTTGCTTATAGAGGTCCTTTGAAATATTAGATCTTTGGAACGCCTTCGATTGTACTCAGACCATATCTGTTTGTGGTATCACAAGTTCGTTTCTCCCTCGATATTCCTGGAATCTGGATACAAATATATTAATCACTACAAATTACATTTTTTTACATTCATATTAAGAAGGAACAAGAAAGATTTATGCGAAAAACGAAATTTTGTGATTTAAATTGAAACTTGATATTTGAGCATCAATTTAATCTAAGCTTCCACTATAATCCAAATGATAAATGTGCTGCTACAATCTATCCTAAGAAAATCACTGTTTTTGATTATTTTGATTTTTATTTCGCCCCATGTCTTACAACACCCGGTATGTGGAGAACACAAAAGGGAAATTGTTAATTTCCTTTTACTTGTGCATCATAGACATCTAGGTAGATGGGTGATTGTTCGTATAAAGGTATATTCCATACAGTGTTCTTGTATATGTATGTCCTGTGTATGATGATGGTGATAATATGGTATACCGCACTGATTTAATTTTATATCAAAAAGGATATAGGAAATTTAAAGTGTGAATGGTAACTGAACAGGAAATGGTTCTCGTATAACTAATTTATCAGCAATTTATAAGTAATATACAACTTTATGAAAATTGTTTTTCATCTATAGACTTAAGTATTAAGATTGGGTATATTATATACCTAAAAAAAAAAAGGATTAAATACACCAATAGGGAAAATATATTTTTGTTTTGTTTTGCTCTAATAAAAGCTAGCTCATGCATGCAACAAACAGCAGAGAAAAATTATTTTTCTAAAAACTATAAAAACAACCAAGATAAAAGCGATCAAAGGTCTCGATCCAGCAAAACAGAATTTAGGATATTGTTCTTATAGCAAATTTTGACGTCAAATACTATGTCCAATCTCTCTGTCAAATATCTGTTTAATTAGTATAGTACAGTTCGTAAACCGGGATGCATTGGAAAAGTTGGAAAACAGCACCGATATTAATGAAAACTTTTGTCACATCAAAGAACATTTAGTCAACTTAATTTAGTTAGACGGCGACATAAGTTCCAAGCAGAGGGTATATATAGCCCAATTTTTTTTAAATGCTTATTTTGGCTTAAAATTGTCATCTAGTGAGTATTTTTGATCGTTGAATACGTTCGTACGAATCTGATGTCAGAGTACACGGATTCGGTCGCGTATTCCGAAAATCGTGCCATTTTTTACCAGAAATTTCTCTTTTTGGCACAAAAATGGAAAATTTGGGGGTATTTTTGGTCGGTGAATTTGTCTCTAGAAACTACTTATACCTTGATATAATTGTCAAAATGTAAAATGTAGTTCTGCCAACGGCAACATTGTATGGGTAGGTATTTTTTGTTCCTAAAGAAAATTTTTGGGCTTAAAATGGCACGATTTTCGGAAGACGTGACAGAATCCGTGTTATTTGACATCGAATACGTAATCAGCGATCAAAAATAACTACTAGACGGCAATTCTATGCCAATGGGTCTTTAAGCTCCTCCCCTCTATGACTAAGTTAAATAAACACGTAACAAAAATTTCATGAAAATCGGAGTTGTTTCCAACCATTTCCACTACCGACACTTTACTACCGGCTTATTCACTGTCATCTTTAACTGTAACTTTCATATTTTGTTAAGAAATGCGAAAAAAAAATACTCTAAATATATTCTTTATTACCGTTTTAGTCGGGTTGGAAAGTTTTCACTCACAAACTAATTTTCTTTTAAGCTTTGAATTAACCTTGCAAAAGAAGCCAAAATTTTTATTATAATTCCTTCCAGCTCTGAGTTTAACTTTATTATTATTATAACAAATTTTTCCAAAACGGAGCACTTCGTGTAAATAATTTATTTTTACAAAACCTACAACAACCCTTCTACATAAATAATATCTTAATCTCCTTTGAAAAAATTAACAAACAAGTAATAATAATTATTAGATGTTAATTATTAAGAAAAATCCATGATAAGAAACACTAAGATAATTAACTAAAAAATAAAAATAAAAAAGTATAAAAACGAATAATATTAAATAAAAAAAAAACTGATTTAATCTCTCTCCTGCTCGTCGTTACATTCAACCCTTGAACTTATTAAAAAGACGAATAATAATTATATTCAAAATAATAAATATATGTATGTATACAAACAAAGTGTATATAATATTTATTTTATGATAATCAAATGAATTGCGAATGCATTTTATATTAAAATTTGTTTGGTTATGGAAAAACTTCTATGTTGGTTTGTGAATAACAATATTCAAATTCATTTAACGTGAACCCATCATATCAATAATTTCACTCTATAAGTTTTATAGCCATCAAAATGGTTATAGGTATGGCACTCATATGACTATGAGTGTGGCTTTTCTACAGACATCATCTCTCTTATTCACTTCGTAAAGAATTAATTACTAAGTTAAAACAAAAATGAACATTAAATTATAGTTTTTATCTTTGAAAATTATTTCAATTACACCTATTCTACAAAATTTTCCTTAATCAGGCCCTAATTTATGAATCATTTGGAAAACATCGAAATAGACTCGTCGTTAGCCCGAAAAATGAGCTAGGGTTTCAATTGTTAATATCCTTCTAAAGTATGAAAACTATATGCTCCTTCCACACTCCCGCAAAACAGAACAAAGTTGGGTGAGGAACGAAAACATGGAAGTGATATTGTGTCTTGCCTGTCCCCGCTCGACTTTGCTAAAAAGGCGGGTTTTTATTCGCAAATCCAATGGAACACCATCCAGACTAGTACAGGCCACCCAGGCGAGTACAGGCGTGCATTGTCTCCACATTCTCGTGATTACTTGTGTAACTCAATAGCTGTCTTGACCTGCTAGGGACTTTGGAAGATAAAATAGAAGATGTTTTGGTGTTTTGGAGACTAGAAGTTTTGGTGCGCTAACTGGGCTTATCAAAGTGGCCTTTGCCATTAGAGGGGGGTCTTGTTGAACGGCGCGTAATATTCAAGCTACCCCACTTACGACAAGAGTCAAATATTGTAGTTCAATAGCTATTGTGGCTGGTTGAATAATTGAATAATTGAAGTAGAAACAAAATAATTGTAATTGTTTATTTTATGAAAAAATTTATATTTTTCATTGTAATGATCATGGTCAATGCTCTACAAGCACAGAGAATTTTGTTACCATTTCAATGACAGCGTCTGTTGCCACTTCTGCTTACAACAGTGGCTGTGACCACTTTTATGGCAGCCAAATCAAGAAGATAATTGCGTTTGGCGAAAATATGCCGCGAGAGTGTGGATGAGGGGTAAAGCCTACATCAGAGTAAAACCTACAACGTGCATAGCAACGAGCTAGGAACGAGTATTTGGAGGCGATGCCTGTGGTGTCTCACCAAGCCTTGCTAGAATTCGCTCAAAAAGCCACACGAGGCATTCATGTGATTGCAGACGAGTATCATCTCCACATTCTCGCGAGTGCTTCAATTCAGCTAACTTTCGCAAGGATACTCCGCAAGAGTGTGGATAGGCATATACGTTTACTTCGAATTTTAACGAGTTAACAATTGTTTCTTTTGATACGTAAAACAAAAAACGTTAATTTGAAATGGCTATTTGAAGTTGAGTGTTATTACAAAAGAGAATAATAAATAATTCACTTTATTTTCATCCCCTTCTACCGGCTATCTACCCCTCACCTGAGGAGTGCTCATCTCTTTCTGGCGTAGCTATAGTAAGATTCTCAAACATAAAGAATTTCAATTAAACGATTTTTGATATTTTCTTGTAAAGCTGGAGTTGTCAAGAATATTTCCTTGCAAAGCTAGAGTTATAGATTTGCTTGTAAAGCTCGATTTGTCAAGAGTAAAACAAGTCCAGTAGGTTCAACCATATACATTCACGTTTCCTCAAGTTTTTTCGACGAGTAAAAGTATCCAAATCAACTGACAAATGCTATAAATACAACTAAAAACATGGGACAAGATCATAGAATATTTCCTTCCTAAATATACCACCATTATTACACTACACGATCTATCTTCTTCAACGTAGTTCAAGTTGTAACAACTGTAAACATTAAAAAACGTCGACTACCATCCATAGATGAGGACCAACATGTATAATACTACTCCTACTACATAGACAAGACAGTGTAGGTTGTAGGTGGTAGATAATACAGTAGAATCTCGATAACTAAAACCTCGGTAACATAAAAACCTCTGTTACTTCAAAAAATACTATGTTCCCTTCCCATCAGAGCCCAAAACCTCTATAACTTAAAATACGCAACCTCTATAACTTAAACAATAATCTCTGTATAGGCCCTCAGTAACTACATAGAAACATGTACATACCTCTATATTAACTAGCGTACATAGAAACATGTACATACCTCTATATTAACCTTTACCTAACATAGACACTTGATAACTTAAAACCTCTATAACTTAAAATATTTTGTGTTTCCCTTGGACTTTAACTTATCGAGATTCTACTGTACCTACTGAAGATGATGACGTTCTAGCTCCATCATACCACCATTCTCTTCAATTCACTTACTAATTTTATTTTCTTTAATTAAAAGTAACCCTTTTTCTTAATTTTTGATACTCATACCTTTTAGAAACGGTATATACCGTATTTATACCGGCTGTCCTGCTATACATAAATGAATAAAATCAAACGAGTGAAGATATAAATATTGTAACACTTTTCATCTTCTGCTAGTCAATACGAGTATTTGATCCGTGTGACTAATTAGATATAAACACATTATTAGTAGTCCAATTAGTAGTTTATCCAATTTTGATACACCAAATATGTAATCCTACCAAGTTTGGGTCATACTTTTCAAATTTGCGATCAAAATTAACCTAGCTGTAATAGGTTTCAAGAATGTGGAGGGATGGTCTCAAAATTACGCACATAGGTGATAGCTGGGGAAAAACTGATATCACAGCTGAAAAGAATGACTCAAAGTTAGTGGGTTTCAAAAAAAATTCCAATAAAATCGGATCAAATTTGCCTGTGTTATCAAAAAATCAAATTTTTTAACTTTATGACGTCATCGGAATCCAAAAAATTTAATTTTGCTCTATCACATTAAAATTTTATCCAATTTTGATAAACGAAGTATGAAATCCTATTAAATTTGGGTTATATTCTTCAAATTTTTCATCTGAGTTAACCTAGCTCTATTAGGTTTCAAGAATTTGGAGTCCTGGTCTCAGAATTACGCACATAAATGAAAGCTAACGAAAAACTGACATCATAGCTGAAAAGAATGGCCCAAATTTAGTGGGTTTAAAAAAAAAATTCCAATCAGATCGGATCAAATTTGCCTGTGATCAAAAAATCGAATCTTTTAACTTTATGGTGTCATCAGAGACCAAAAAATTTAATTTTGCTCTATCACATCCAAAAAGCAAAGTATCTTATATTAAATTTATTCTTGGCGAGCCATTCTGTATTTAACACCATAACGGGGTAGGTACAGAATATAATCATTTGTGTGGAATATAAAATTTTATTTATATATCTTATTGAAGCAATTTAAATCTAAATAAATGACTATTTAATATTATTCAAAAAATTTCCTGTTTCATCTCATCGTGATTTTTTTTCTGCATAGAATTTGATGTGTTCTTTAGACGATCTTTTTTTTTTGTTATTCAACGAACGAATTTAATTACTTTATTTTTTGTAGTCTTTTTGTAATCTTTTTGTAGTTAGTTCCAGTTTGTTTTGAATAATTTTTCTTTAAAATGAAGTAGCAAATGAGCTCTGAACATATTAATTATTAATGACAGTAGCTTATTAATCATCCATATTCATTTATTATCACAGAAAAATGAATACTTATTTTATCAACATTTAATAAAAGGTCTGAATCCGGACATTTAAATGATTCCAAATCATAATCACCTTTAATTTTGGGATACGAACTAAAACTTTGAGGAACTTTGAGGTTTGAGCAGTTAAACTTGTATGTTTAACACTCAAATGAGTTTTATTATGTTACAATGTTAATTTTCTAAGAATTTATTCGAAAACTGTTAAAAAAATGACAAATATTTTCTAATAATGAAAATTG
The DNA here is from genome assembly GCF_905475395.1 of Chrysoperla carnea. Lineage (NCBI taxonomy): Eukaryota > Metazoa > Arthropoda > Insecta > Neuroptera > Chrysopidae > Chrysoperla > Chrysoperla carnea. The sequence goes on along the minus strand of NC_058337.1, from coordinate 125,595,463 downwards.
TAGCAAATGGAACATGTTTTTCCCATAGAATACGAAGGTGATCCTTTCTACCTTCCTTTTATCAAAATAATCACCAAACTCGAGTTTTTTTAAGGGCGTTTGCCCCCAAATTCTTGATAAGGGAAGTAAATAGAGTATTTCTTCTAAATAGTGATGTTCTTTAAGTCTTCGATAATTCGGTAAATATCGATAAATTTTACTATTGATTTTCGTATAAATTCCTCAAATTCTAAACGACTCCATCATCGAAACGAAAATTCCAAATGTTATCATGTACTACTCACTTTTTGAGAAAGTATCTTATTACAAAGAAATATCTAAATTATATAATAATACGTACTTTTTTGTTGGTGTTGGCGCCGGGAAGAAGAAAATGCTGTTTTAAAGCCAAATCACTGTTATCCTATTTTGTATAGTTTTTTCATGATATTCTTTCTAATCAGCACAAATTCTGACGTGACTATCACACTGCCTCTCAAACTATTTACGATGAGTATAATTCTTTGGTGCCAGACCCATTGTAATTTGATCATATGGATAATCTTCCGGGTGAGAAATAGACAGATATGAAATTTAGAAAAGAAATTTTATATCCAATAGTCTACTATAGCTGAGAAATCGAAGCTCATGAAGTATGCTTGATGAAGGATCTTCAAAATTAAATTATCTCTGTTTTCTTTAACTTCTGATAACTTCCACAATATAAAATCTGGACAGAAAATACAAATTGACAATTATAAAAAGATTTTCGCATTTTCTCAAAATTCATGGCAACCTGAATCGATTGAAAAAGTTTTAGTTTCCTAGATAACCTAGATGTCTATTGCAGTTTCTATTGGTTTTAATTCTCAACCAGCAAATGAATATCGTGCGATAAGGAATATAGTTCTTAAAACCTGACCATATTTAAGGAATCTTATCAATTGTTATTTAAAGAAAACCAACCCCATATTCTAAGAACTTTAGGACATTATATATTTGCTGATGGTCTTTAATCATATAAACATAAAATTCAAAAATGATCCAAATGAGGTAAATTAAATTTCATGTTATCACAAACAACTAACTACATGTCTGTTATCATCAGAAACTTAAATACGAGGTATGATGATAGTAAAGTGATATCTAAAGGATTATTATTTGTTAGAAAACAACGTAGTTAATGTTTTGTCACCAACCAAAGAATGTTTTCAGTGATACCACCATATATAGTCATATAAAATAGAACTAAGATGTTGTAACATTGTCACTATTTAATACGTAATGTTTATGTCTTGTTAAATGTTATTATTAACAGTGTTTTGTTGGTATTAATTATAGTTTAGGAGCTGTTTGTCTAAAAAAGATGTAACATTAATTATGAGTCGTCCAAAAGTTGAGTACATATACTTCGGGTAATATAGAAGCTAGTTACTCTTGTCCATAATGCACTAAATTACAGAAGCTATATTATTATTTAAATAGGTTCAGTATCACGTAATGAATGTAAATGCACAAAATCCATCGATAGTTTCAAAAGAGAAAACGCTTACTATTCTTTCCGGAAGGAATTGTTGCAAAAAACAAAGCCTATCTATTATCTTCTGTTTCGGGAAATCCACACAAAAATATAAATACGAAAGTGTGTCTGTATGATTTTTAATTTATTTGTGGAAAACCCACTATCCCGATTTGGAAGGAAATTTGAAAGCTATCTATGTGACATCTAAAAAGTTACAAACATATTAAATCTTTATTAATTAATAGATTCGAAAATGGAATTGTAAATCTACCATCTTTTCAGGGTAATACATGGGTCTCCCAGAAGTAACAAACGCCCTTGTTGCATAAGGTAGAAACTAAAAGTCCTCTACCATTTTTGATACGTTGCTCGGATATTCGCCCCTTTCTACACATTCATTCTGAAGCTCTCGCGTCACACTGTCGCAGTTTCTTACTATTTCCCCCCTTCCCTACTGTCTTGCTGCTTCTGATTGGCTGCCTATTTTAATTAATAGCTACTTATCCGTGTATCGGATCAAAAAATGCAAAAGAATTTCTCGTCTTTTTATTTTCTACCTGATGCAACAAAGGTGTCCGTTACTCCTGAGACACCTTGTGCATTTCAAAATACCGAAGCGGAAGATACAGCAAGTTTTATTTAAATACAAGATAAATTAAAGAAATCAATATTTATATCGGTACTGTCACGCATCTTTCAATTCAATATTGAAAATTATGTAAGCAAGATCTTGCATAAATTTGTAAGAAAAATATGCTGAAGAGGAAGATCTAAGAATTAAACCATATGTACTAGACAAAGATTGCTATAATCCTAGTCCGATTTTTGCTTTTGCTCATCACTACTATAACAAGGTTTTTTAAGAATAACCATACAAACTCTCGTAAAAAATTTATAACCTGAGGAAAATGTGGAAACATAGTTGTCTGCGAAACATCCAGCTCTTTGGCTATAACAGTATGTGATAGTTATCAATATCATCATCAGAGCTACTATAGCGAGAGTGTTCTTCTAGGTATACCTAGAACAAACACATTCAGATAAATACATACATACCACTCTTTATTATATCTGATCAAAAGCGATTTGTCCAATCTGCAGGAAATACGTACATCGTACATACATTCACTTCTAATGTACATCATGTATTTACTACATACGGAGAAGATGAAGAAGAAGAGTATGATCTCCTGCTGCTGCCGTGGTGAAGATATCACAACCAATGATCATTTCTCCTTCTTATATATATAACACAACTTTCAATGAAAATTTACTATCAGGTTTGACGTTACACAAAGGACAATATACTTAAGGGACAGTATCTGACAAATATTTGATAAAATTTGGTACTATTCCACATACATCTTCATAGGAAACTTAGGATACTTTTATGATGTTTTGTCTAATAACAGAGTTTCCATTTTTTCTTAAACTAATTATAGGCTACATTAAATTTAAATTGAATGCCCACTTAAATCTAGAAATCCTTGAAATTCAATCATTTTCATTATTTACATAATCGTAATCGGACTTTCTGCCTCCAAACAGAAGCAGAAAGTACATATTTTCGACCGAAAATAAAGAAAAATAGTATTCATCACACGGACAGAAAGTTTGAGAGCCCTGAACTGTATAATATGATGTCCGAGGCGAAGGAATCTCACAGTTTCTGCCCTTGTAGTGTAATATACTATTTGTTGGCAACCAAACGCAGAATTTTTAATAAAAATTATTTATCGTGGTCCAAAAAAAGCAAGAGACTGTCGTCAATAGTGTCGATTAATGTCAGACACTTCATTTACATCAATTTGCACATTTCTGCACTTTTTATGGGTCATTAACCACACAGGTTCACTATCACCACGAATTAACTAAAAGTGAAAATACTAACACGACTTTAATAATTTAAGTAGCTGTTAAAACGGCAAACCTTAAGACTGCTTTACGACCTTCGATTTTCTAACAATGATTCTTTTTTTGTTTCCTTGCGAATTAACAAATCGTTAAAATAAATAACAAAATATAAAGAGTAATCCAATTTTCCTAGGTTTCCATTTGTATAACAACTTTAAACGTCAAATTTTAGTTTGAATCATTCTATTATATGAATCGTTTAACTATCGCTCAACAATGCTCAATGCTCAAAATGTCCCTTTGTTCTACAGAAATAACAGCTCTGAAAGAACTGTGTATATAGACTTGCGGGAAGATTATGACCAATTTAATCATCCCTGCAAGCGAAGAAATGGCATCATTGTACAAAAGTTCGAGGAAATTTTAGACAATCGAGATAGATTCAAGCATGGTTATCATCGTAGTGCACGTGCAGCCAAGAATACGCCATTTCTTTTTGTGAAGTTTTCTTAAGAGACACGTATATCTTAACCTACAACGCATCTAAAAGCTAATATTTCATAGAATCCTTTAAATTCATAGAAAATTCCTTCTTACAAATAAACTGATTTAGAGGGTCCAAAGATGGCTATTTAGCTGAAATAATTTAAATATCTTAAATAAAAATATTTTGTGTGCTTTGTTTAATATTTAAGTAACGAAATTCAATTTGAATGAATCTTTATTTAAATTCCTTTCTTAAATTTGTCAAACATTGAAAATATAAACTAAAGATATGTAATAATACTACGGACATCTTGTAATGAGCATCCGGTGGAATAGTACTAAGTCAGTTTAGCACACTGGACTATCCTCCTATCTTTGACTTCCTTGATAACATCACCATATAATAATATAGAATCCAAGTGTAAGTATATACACACATAACATCATATTACACAAATATACGTTTTAGTTATAGTATGCCCGTCAGCTTGCCATCCCGTGGTCGTTATCCTGGGTGCAGGAAATATGACTAAGCAAATATACACAAACTATAGATGTATACACTTTAGAGTAACAAACATACCACAGTGGAGTATTTATACCTAATTTTCGGACAAAACTCAAATCTTTTGTTTTGCTTTGAAAGTCATTTTTTGGTGTAGTTAGATAACCACTCCATCAAAAACAGGTCACTTGAGTTAACTTCGTCCGCCTGTTTTGTAAGCCGCAATCTACCTGTTCTTACGGATGCATGTTATTAGTTGTAATGCAGTTAAAATTATTGTTATTTTTGGAGTCAGTGTCAGCTAAGGAAACAACTCTGACAGAACATTTTATTTACTGACGACCACACGACTAGTTTTTACGGAAATTGAGACCACATATTCGTTCATTTACCTACTAAAAGTAAACTGTATGTGGTCGTAAATTGACATATCTAGAGGCGTCAAGCTCAATAACGCACCATTTCAGAGAATTGTCACAATATAAAGTATAGTAGACTCGTCAAAACGAAGCCACACATGAAGTTTGGAACGTATGTCAGAACTGAACCAAAACGAAATGGGACCACAAGGGAAGCACCAGCTTTTAAATAGAAAAAGAATCATTAAAATCGGTTCACCCAATCGAAAGTTTTGAGGTAACTTACATTTAAAAAAAAAACATTCGAATTGATAACCTTCTACTTTTTTTGTTTAAAGTCGGTTAAAAATCAATTATATTAAATATTATATTATATCTGAAAATTTGGGAGAAATACTCCCCTGTACATACATAGAATATTTGTTGTCATTGGACATAGAATATTGTTGTTGTCGTCACGATATAGTCGAAATGTGGAATTTCTTATCTTATGTTTTATAATACAAAATGAATCGAATCGTCGTATATTTTACTTGGAAATTTGCTTCGAAAATCATTTCGGCATCACAATCAACACACAATCACACATAGCAAATGTTTTTAATACTGCTTGTCTTGCCTAAAATAATAATCAAGATTATAGTTTAAGGTTTTTTTTCCTATTCTTTTTGAGAGGAGAATAAGAAACACTGCAAGATATCGCAAGAACACATACTGAAAAATACGAAAATTTATACTTAACTAATCAAATTCGTTCGAGAAATATTATATAGAAGATATATATCGAAAGTTGTATGTTATATGTTCTATGTGTATCTGTTATGAACGAAGGATTATGTTGATAATTCTCACCAGGAAATATCCTTCTGATTCAACATAATATGAACTTATTGATGTCATAAACTAATTATTGTTTTGTAAACTTAATGTCACAAACGATACGATGAAATTCGTTGTAATTTTTTTTATTTCTTCTACAAAAAAAAAAACTTTTGATTTTTAGAACTTTTGATTTTTATGGAGATATGCAAGTATTGGATAATACTAGAGATTTCAATAAAACTTTAGAAATACATTTTTTGATTAAGAAAGTTTCCGAAAATCACAAAAAATTTCTAGATCACCAGGCTTTTTATTATTATTTTATCGTTCAAAGCTGAAAATATGATGAATCGTGTAGGTTATCCTTTTCAATTGGATATTCCCATATCAAAAAATCTAGAGAGTGTGATAAAAACTATCTAAAATATTGAGACAATCTTGTAGTTTATAATAATACCATAAAAATATAAGGTTGTCCATGATATAAAAACAAAAATTTAATTCAATTAGGAGTTCATCGAAGATCCATCATTTGATGAACAGAGACAACTATAGTTAGAGAATTGATGATTGAAGAGAGATATCTATATTATCATATTTATAAGCAGCACTTGCACACAATATAATACATATTTTTGTAGTTGCGTGGTATTGTAAAACCAATATTAACTCATTACTTCACTACAAAACATCTATCTATTTGGTTTATATGCATGTACCGTGCAATAAACCAAAACTTTTTTACAATGCTGTAGGTTTACAATCACTTTAAAAACAATAAAGTTCGTCTATTAAAAATAATAATAATAATAATGGGGTTTAACCTCCGTTTCTCATATAGATTATTATAGACATATTCGTCTATAACAGAGGCCACGCACATCATTATTTTTAATCTTTATTTATTTAAACTACATACGATTACATTGAATTATATTTATGATGTGGGTGAAGTCGATCACTTCGTTTTCAAATGACAAATAGTTTTCCTACTGCGTCCACTTTTTAAATTTTTATTTTGCGACGTATTTTAACGTATTTTGCAATGCACTTAAACTTAACAGTTTTAGTCAAATAATGGTGTTTTTTTACGACTCCAAGGGCATGAAAATCTAATTGATTTAGTTTTTAATCCCCGAACCAAAAAAAGGGGTGTAACAAGTTTGACCGCTATGTGTGTATGTGTCTGTCTGTCTGTCTATGGCATCGTAAACGGATGAACCAATTTTGATTTGTTTTTGTTTCGTTTGAAAAGAAGAATTTAATAAAGAGTGATCTAAGCTATGTTTCAAGTGCGAGTTAAGGATTCCGTACCCGGAACAACTAAAAAATAGGCGATGATCTTCAAAATCAGTTCAGTTCAGGAAAACGGTCTAAGAAAAAAGGTAATTTAATGGACAGTGTTCTTAGATATGTTTCAAGTGTGAGTTTAGGATTCCCTACCCAAAAAATTTGACAGTGGTTTTTTAAATTTTGCAATTTCCAAGTTTTGACTAGTTTTTACGGAAAGGTAAGGCTTAGATGCGTCAAGCTCGAGGACGCAAACATTTCAGAGAATTGTCACAATAGAAAGTATACTAGACACGTGAAAACGAAGCCACTCACGGATCGTTATGCAATAACTGAAGAAATTACACCATATACCACGGACTAATTTGTCTATGAAAAGAAAAATTTTTCAAGCAAGAAATTTTATTACTGTTTAAAGAAATGTCGCCCTATTAGCTCAGTTGGTTAAGGCGTAACCAATTCCGTCCGCGGTATGCTTAGGGTAGCGGGTTCGATTCCCGCCGTTGCAACAAAATTAATTTAATTAATAGTTGTGATGGGCTGGTGTAGTGCATGGTATATGCAGGAAGAAGGTGCATTCAGCCTTTGAATTTGAGGAGCTGATAAATGAAATTATCAGCGGAAAGGTGGTAAAACATACATATGGTATCTCAATGGGCTCTATAGCCTAAGTGTGTCCTTCGTGGACAGCCAATAAAACCTAACCCCTAACCTAACCTTACTGAAAGAAAATTTCTGTTTTCTTTTAAATAATATTGAGTCAAGAAAACCATTTTTTTGCTGTGTATTATATAATTTGGGATCATTACATTAAAATTAGCAACAAACTAAAGAAATAAAACATTTAAGTATTGAACAGTACGTACATTTGAAACTTTTTTACCGAGGAAAGAAAAACCACTATTGAAAATACTGTTTAGTTTCTTACATTTAATGTTTTATTCGTTTACTTCTCAAGTTGAAAACACCCAAGTAAACGTAATGTGTATCTCTATATATTATAAATGCGAAAGTAAGCATGTTTGTTTGTTTGTTTGTTACGCTTTCACGCTAAAACTAGCGAATGTTTTTTAAATGAAACTGTACAGCAATATAGCTGATATATCAGAATAATACATGAGATATAATTTATAAAAATATATTTAAAATAAATTTTATTTAATTTGACATTTTCCATTACCATAAATTACAGATTTCTGTAAAAAAAGTCGATATAAAATATTTCAAGGCCATCTTCTCTGATATACTCAATGCATAATTACTATTAAACATTTAAAAAAATAATATATTTACCTGTGTAAAAACAATCCCCACCATTATTTCGAGTGTTATAGAAAAGGGATAAGCGGGAACAATCTTTATCAATCTTTACTTTTAAACCCAGCGAAGCGGGTGGGTATCACTCTAGTATGTATATAGAAAAAAGAAGTAAGTTTTCATCAGCTAAGTAAGTGACTTGTTTCTTTAAAACCACAAGACATTGGAAAATAAGAAATGAATGTAGTGAAAAGTATTAAAAAACAAGACAGTTGTGTTATAGGGTTTTTTAGTTTTTTCCGTTTTACTATCCTATATATATAGATGCACTTTTTTCAAATGAAATTTTTTTTTTTGTTAGTAATTTGTTTTTAGTATGTTATTTTACTTTAATTGATGTTAAAGAAATATCACATTTTGATGTTGAACAAGAAAAGGTTTTAATTAGTTGATTAAGTGGTTTTTTACTATACGTCAAGTCTGGTCTGAAATACATAAATTAAAAATTTTTAGAAAACACCGACACAAATCTGATCAATTTTTTTGTTTATTTGAAAGGAAATTTGATCGAGATTGTTGTTAGCTATATTTCAAGAAAATATACTTCATAATAACACATGAGCTATAATTTATAAAGATATATTAAAAAATAAATAAATAAATAAAATTTAATCTGATTTACTATTATAAATTTTTACAGAAATCTGTAATAATAATACTATAGATCTGATCGATCTATAATCATTATTTTGAACCATAAATTAAAGTATTCTGTAAAAATTTAAAATAGTAAATGTCAAATCATTCATGGCCAACTTTTCTGATATACTCAATGAATTATAACTATTTTACATTTAACTAAATTGAAAACTGTGCACATCAAGAGAGGTGGATTCTATAAAGCGGTGTTTTTTACTATTAAGCCCAGTGAAACGGGCGGGTATCTGTTTAAAATTAAATTGTTTTTCCACATTTATTCTGTTTAATAAGTTTTTGTTTTTATTTCAAATTAAAGCTTTTGAATGAGAAGTTTTGTCTTTGCTCTGTGGGAAACTCAATATCATATTTAGAATCCTGAAAACTTGGTATACTTTAAACAAACTAATATTAAACCTGAAAGATTAACAATTTGAATATTTATGACTTATCATTTAACGGCTGGTTTCTTTTCTTATCTGTTTATGTTATAATTATCACTTTAGTGCATTTTACTCATATAATTGTAGACAAACATATTATATGATAAACAGTTTTTGATTTAACCACACAATCATATGATTAATATAAGTTCGGTTGCACTTCGACACACACAAAACAATGATTCATAATCATTTGATTCGATAATATTTTATATTGTAACCAAATTTGACGCAGTTTCTACTTCAATTCTAGTAAAATTCATACCGTATGTCACACGCTATTGTTTTAGTCACATGCTACATAGTTACACGCTACTACTTTAGTAATTATTCAGCATTCTCTCTCTTGAATATATTCGCATCTTCTTCGCCCAAAAAGAACTTATTTTTGTATCTCGACCTATCAGGCCAATTTTTTTAATATATCCTGAAGGTGCAAAAAACAAAATCTACATCGAACTTGGTGCCGCTAGAAAGTTTGACAATTGCTATCGGCCAAATCGACCTTATAGGAATCCATTTCTAATATGGTTTCTGAAAATATTCAACAAAATAGACCAGAAAAGTATACTCGGAAGTTTTCGGGATCGCTGATTACGCTTCCGAGGTTTCAACTGCAATATATTTCCCCCTCTTAGGGTAATTCGCCTCCTGCTGCGTTCAAAACAGCAAAATTATGACAATATTCGATTCGATGGGCCAAAAAGTGATACTCGATTTCCACTACCTAGGTGTACTTTGTCACCCCATTAATGAATATATAACGTCGATTAAATCGCTACAAGTCCAATTTTGTTGTTCTTTATTTTCAAAGAGTGATTCTATATCATTCTGCAGTCTAAGTGAATAAAACTTGCAATTTTCTACTTCTCTTCTAGAAAAATGAAATAAAACGTGGTATTTCAACTGCACATAAAGGAATACTACAATTTAGAAAAGAGTGCGGATAAAATTATTTAGGCTTAGGCGGAGCAGTTTTGGATGTCGATATGCCAAATAAGAAAAGGAAAACTCCAGATTCTTTCTGTCTATAAGATTCGCATGCGTGTAAGGTATATTTGATTCGGGAAGAACAGTTATTTTCAAATTTTTTACTTTATTGGTCACAATTTTTTGGCTAAATTACTCTTTGGTAAAATTGGTAATGATTTATATGCCTCAGGGGCCTGATTTATATGCCTCAGCAAAGGCTCAGGTCCAAATTGGCAAGCCAAAGGCTTTGTAAACCAATGTTGGCTCATAGATCAATTTTAAAGAATCCAATAATCGTTTAGGGAATCGACATACAAATTTATCATCTCGCTAGCATTCGGTTGAACATGGCGATGATATAAAAATAGACGAACGAACAATATAAGACATAGAATAACTATCCGTTAATATAAAAGCATGACGCACACGGTTGAATGATTAAATTTTCTTCTATTTTTTCTTCACGTTTTGTTTTATTTCATCTGTATAATGTCATAAATGTTACACAAATAAAACTTTTAGCGATTATGATTATGATATGATTTGTATTGTAATCATATCTTATACTGTTCACTAAACAAGTGAACATTGTTTTTATATCCCTCCCTGAGGTACCCACCATACCACTACGGTTTTTGATACACTATGGTTTTTGTTAATCTTACGTCTGAAATATCAAGTACTAAGGTATAGTTTTGTAAGTTTGAACAACCCCCATTCTATATGGTTTAGTGAAATTGCATTCCTGAATATTGTTCGAGAAATAGGGAATATTCATGTATTTTTTTTAATTCATTGTTTACACCGTTATAACATAGTAAAAAATATAAATACTGTTTAAAAATGCTGTAATTAAGTGTTATAAAATATTTAAAATACAGAATAATTTTGAGATGTTTAAACGCGAACGTCTTTCGGCTCTCTCTGTTGATGACGTATTAATATGTGACCTGTCTATTGGTGACAGTTCAATGTATAATTTACACTTTAAAAAAAATGAATTTACAACACAGAATTTACACTCGTTATTAATAAGTTTTCTAATAAAAAGTCGTAGAATAATATAACTCAATGTAATACCATACAAAATATAAGTAATTAATACCGTACAGTATGTCAACAAATTGGACAAGCCAGGACTATGATGTCACGTCCGTATAAAAATTTGAATTTCTGTTTTAGAAACTTTCTCTGTACGACTTTTTTCGAAATTATTGCGTTTTCAAATGAGCATGATAACGCCATATTGAAGCTATAGGTCCGAAAAAACGCAGAAGAGAATTTTTTGGACACAATGACCACTTGATAAAATCAATAGTTATTAAAAGTACAAATCACATTTTTGAGACCCTTGGGGATCCGGAGATATTTAGAAAACTGTAAGTATAATATTATTAGCATTTACTGGTTCATATATTTCCTGTTTTTAATTATTTTCTCAAGTTTGGGATTGTTTGTTCTTCTCTAAAATCTTAAAATATTAAGGAGAGGGTTTGTGCTGCAAAATAAATAAAATTTCTCCCAAAGACCCAATCACTCGCAAAGACAAACACTGGATGAAATCTAAGCAAAAAAAGGCTGTTATATGGATTAAAAGTTCGAGCAGTGAAACTTTGGGGTTTTTCTTTTCACATCAAAATAAGTATTTTTTGAAATTTTTTACTTTCCCGGAGTGGTGCAACATGTTTAAAAAACAAAATGGCGTCAAAAATGAAATTTTTTTCAGAAATTTTATCTATTTTATTTTATATTCGCAAAAGGAGACATCGGTGCATATCCAAATTTGGTAGGTTTGTAGTCAATGTTAAGAACTACTCCTCATATTTTTTTGGTGGGGTTTCGTCCCTTCCCCTCCCAGTTATACATATATGTATACATACATATGGTAAAACAGTTCATTTGACTATAACTTGAAAAATATTCGATTGATTTTAATGAAACTAATATCAATAGTAGGTTTTATTACTTACAACTTTCGGTTAAAATTTTAGCGAAATCCGTTAAATAGTTCGGCCAAAATTTCCAATTTAGGGAATTGTTTAAAATGGCTGCCATTTTATGCCATTTTGTCCTACGAGGTTAAATTTTTTTTTAAATTGTAGCATTTTTTATTATCTTTCGATTTTATAATAAATGGCTTACCCGTAAAATGACTCCTTCATCCATATTTTTGCGAAAAACGGAAAATTTAACACTTTCTGGAAATAATTGTTTGGGGGGTGTATAGACTGGCTTTGGGGGGTGTTTTTTGCTTTGGCATGAGAAAACTATTTTTAAAAGAGGTCTATATGGTTTAAAGCAAAATTTTTAAGTTTTAACCCCCGCGCTGTAAGGGGGAAGGGGTGAATGGAATAAATGTATCTTAAAAGATTTTAAAAAGAGGACAAAATAGTTTAAAATGCTAAAGTAACCCAAAATTTTAGATGTTTTTATTAACATAGCACTTTTTACAACATCCACCAATTCCCCTCCCGTTTTCATATTTTTTGCAAATTCAAAATTTTTATGACGTATAAAGGGGTTTTTGGGGTTGCTGATCTCGAACTTTTGGCCCAAATAAGTACACCCCCTAAAAATATTACAATTGTTTTTGATAATCTATTTGATAATCTAAGTTCGAGATCAGCGACCCCAAAAACCCCTTTATACGTCATAAAAATTTTGAATTTGCAAAAAATATGAAAACGGGAGGGGAATTGGTGGATGTTGTAAAAAGTGCTATGTTAATAAAAACATCTAAAATTTTGGGTTACTTTAGCATTTTAAACTATTTTGTCCTCTTTTTAAAATCTTTTAAGATACATTTATTCCATTCACCCCTTCCCCCTTACAGCGCGGGGGTTAAAACTTAAAAATTTTGCTTTAAACCATATAGACCTCTTTTAAAAATAGTTTTCTCATGCCAAAGCAAAAAACACCCCCCAAAGCCAGTCTATACATCCCCCAAACAATTATTTCCAGAAAGTGTTAAATTTTCCGTTTTTCGCAAAAATATGGATGAAGGAGTCATTTTACGGGTAAGCCATTTATTATAAAATCGAAAGATAATAAAAAATGCTACAATTTAAAAAAAAATTTAACCTCGTAGGACAAAATGGCATAAAATGGCAGCCATTTTAAACAATTCCCTAAATTGGAAATTTTGGCCGAACTATTTAACGGATTTCGCTAAAATTTTAACCGAAAGTTGTAAGTAATAAAACCTACTATTGATATTAGTTTCATTAAAATCAATCGAATATTTTTCAAGTTATAGTCAAATGAACTGTTTTACCATATGTATGTATACATATATGTATAACTGGGAGGGGAAGGGACGAAACCCCACCAAAAAAATATGAGGAGTAGTTCTTAACATTGACTACAAACCTACCAAATTTGGATATGCACCGATGTCTCCTTTTGCGAATATAAAATAAAATAGATAAAATTTCTGAAAAAAATTTCATTTTTGACGCCATTTTGTTTTTTAAACATGTTGCACCACTCCGGGAAAGTAAAAAATTTCAAAAAATACTTATTTTGATGTTAAAAGAAAAACCCCAAAGTTTCACTGCTCGAACTTTTAATCCATACACAAGGCGCAATTTCACTCTACTAAAAGGTTGCATAAAATTCAAAATCACTAATTTCATTTAGGAAAAAATTATTTATTTAGAGATTCATTATACTTTGTTTGCTCGAACATTTTATGTTTAATATTCAACAATGTAATAAAAACCAGTAAACGCAACGGGTTTGTCAAAGCCGTCAATGACATTACAGATTATACTTTTATTGTTAAGGTCCGTTGTCGATATGAACTGAAAAATCTATTTTATCAGGAATTTTTCATAATTCATAATAAACGTTTCTTATTTTCTGAATTATTTCAAGGTAATCTACAAAAATGTGCGCAACATGCCAGTGTTTATAAAATGGAGATATTTACCGTAAGCAAAATTGAAGAAAATAAACTTATCATAATACAGGTTGAATATTTATTTATAAAAGTATTTGAAATTTTAATGTATATAAGTGTCTGTGTTATAAAACACAAAATTTGGTTAAAAGTAAGTAGTAATAAATTGGAAATACTTGTAGCAGAAACAACTGAAACTACTGATCAAGTACGGAATATTTTTTTAGTATTTATAAAGATACTAGCATCATACCCGACCGCCTTGCTGCTCAATTTCCATTTTAAAAGTAAGGGTCACCGTTTAGCTATCACCTCCCTGACGCTCACTTATCTCCCTTCCATAAGTAACAACAAATCATGTCCATCATAAAGTACGTTTATACGAACCATTTATGGAGTGGTTTATGTTCAACAAAATTTTGCTATCTGTAAAGGGAAAAACAAAACGGTCACCATTGTTACATATGATGTCATATCAATGTTAAGACGACATTGTCTATACTAAAAGTTTTTTTTTCTTCAGTCATCACTCTTCCTTCTTTTTCTTTACACCTAATAGGTTTAGGGCCGGTAGTAGCATTTGAAAGTCATTTCAGAGAGGCGGTTGCCAAGGTCCTGCCTAACAACTTTCTCCTTAACGAAAATGGTCTAAGAAAAATTAGTTTCACACGACTATAGAACTAACAAAAAAGTACCAACGACAAAGTTACCAGTAACAAAATAACCACTATAAATGACGAAATACTCCAATAAGGCGAAATATCCAATTGTTAAATGACCAGTGACAAAATACCCGATAAAAATAAGTAATAAATGTTTTTTTGGAGTGGGAAATTTTGAAAAAGATCATTTTCATTTATATGTCAAACTGACATGCTGAAGTAACGACATTCCCCCATTAAAGGCATTATAAAACCGTGAAACACAACCGTGAAAGGACATAATTATTGGGTTAACACAAAGGTTGAAAAGCGTGCATATCCATCCTATCTCGATCTTATAAGGAGCACGGTCAAGATCACAGGGTGAATCAGCAATTATAGGGTTGACATATGGACCAAAAACACGCAGACTCGTGCTAAATCGACTCATTGAAGGCAGGACCAATCCGTAAAACACAAGAAACTCATGACCACAGGGTTAATGTAAAGACTAAAAAACTCGCAGACCCCTGCTGGCACAATCAAAGAGTTCGTTCTCAATTTTAAAGGTACCTGGCAAAAGACATCATCTTTTTTCGATTGTATGTCGACAAACGTGATTTTATCAATGGGGATGATGAATATGAAAGAATTCTCACAATATAATCTTTAGAAGTATGCAAAACATGAATGTTTAAAACTCCTAATGAAACAAAGAGGAAGATACTTAAATGCTACGTCATTATTCAGTATTGCCATAGAGATTGCATATAGAACTTTGTTTTGCAAGAAAGAGGCGGACAACAATCTTTGAATGCTTATAACTCCTACGTTTTTTAATCAATTTTAATTTTACTTTCAAATTTTGTTATGGAATCAATTCTAGTTTTACTTTTTAGGAGTAATGTGATGCTAATTAGATTTCAGTCATCTATGGAATTTTGGTTCGATTAAGTTTTAATTAGAATATCGTCCTCGGAAAAAGTAATTCGGAAATGAAATACTACGCCTGACGCTAGACGTATATTTATAAATAAAATCAAGTGAAGTATATAGATCATCTATAAGAAACCCTCTTCAAACAATTCATCCCCCTCACACAATATAAGACAACAACCGATGATCATATCATAAAAATGTTTTCAAAAATGATTTATTTTCATTAAATTGTTTACGTTCATGCGAAAACACGTTTAACAATTTTTACTTTTTTTTTTCTTATTCCATCTTTTAGCTTAAGAAAATCTTTGTTTATTATTTTTATTTATTTATTTTGATTAGGGAAATGTGTTTTTCCTTTTTTTGATTTAGTATATGAAAATTTATTTTGTATTTTGACCTTCGGTTAGAAACCTATTGTTTTAATACCGAAAATAGATTGCAAAAATTTTAATGAAATTCATAAATATTTCGATAAATTTTTATATGTTTAAATAATTGTGTTTTTTGAATACTAATTTCCATAAGGTCATAAAATTAATTTCATTTAACTGCTAAAAAATTATTTCTAAAAAATTCGAGAGGAAAAATCGCTTTTCGTATAGAGTTTTGGGCAATATGTCAGAATATATGCATACAATCATCAAATGAAGGCGATTATTGTATTTTTTGGGATAAAATTCTATATTGTTTATTTCTTAAGGGCCCCGTGAAAAAATCGAAAATTTTGCAACCATTTTTGTCTCGGAATTTGATGAAACCGTAATTTTGACCGAAAAATATCAAAAAAACTAGCTTTTTTTGTCTTTTGTGATTCTTCTTTATTATACATATTCTAAAAATAGAAGTTTTGTTTAGCTTAGCAATTAAATCTCAAAAATCAAGTATCGTATCGAAGAAGTTTTTATGCAATATGGATAAAAATATTGTCTTAATAAAATCAAAAAAAAAAAAAAAAAAACAATAAAAATCTACACTTATGTTAGGTAGTTTCCAAGATGTTTAAAACTTCTTAGAAGTCCTTATTTTCGTAACAATTCCAGATCTTTCCGGTTCGTATCCGCTATGTAATATAATAAACTACCCACTTTGCTGGCCAACTTCAATTTTAAATACAAAGATTATTGTATTATAGCCTTCCCTTCATGTGCCGTCACTTACCCTCCTTTTGTTCACAATTTTGTTTAACCTCTAAAATTATCAGTTTTTCTCTAGTATAATATGCATGTATTATACATAAAAACCTTCCTCTTGAATCACATATCTATTAGATCTACCGCATCAAAATCTGTTGCGTAGTTTTAAAGATCTAAGCATACATAGGAACCTAGAGACAAACAGCAAGTGACTATGTTTTATACTATAAAATAGAAGTATTTAGACTAATATTTTCCAAATCAGACAGTAGTTATTGTTCTGAACTCTAAAGATCATATCCACGGCTTATTTCGTATATTTTTTTATTAACCCTTTCAAGAATTTTGTTTATTTTCGGGACATTTTTATTTTTGTTCCTAGTTAAATCGAAGTGATTCCAGCATAGGTTATTCATCTAAAAATATTTTTTGTTTTGTGTTTTTTTGATTTTTTTTTTTTAAATAATATTTATGATTCAGTTTTTGGATGAATATTTTTGTTTTATATATTTTTATAAGTAATAATTTTTATGATTAATAAGTATTGTATTGTTTTTATTTTAAAAATCACTTTTATATATAATTATTGTAAACATATTATAGTTAAATTCATTTTAATTTACTTTTACAATTAAAAATTAATCATAATGTCGTAATTTTAAGGGGCCTAAATAAAAAAATTTTATATCTGATTTTATCAAAACATACGTATTACACAAAGTTAAATAGTTTAAGGCAGTCCAATCTTTAAATGGTTTTTCTGGGGGACTCAATAAAATTTGAAGTATAAGATTAAAAAAGATATTCAATAATTAAAAAAAAAGATATTTATGGAATCCCACGACTATAATAACAATTTTACTTATAATAACAATTTCAGATGATAATTTTCTTCTTTTATTCATTTAAGAGCGTAATTTTGCAGTCGTCGGAATATTAGTTTTTGAACTTTATTCGATATTTAATTATAAAACCTGTCAATTTGTATTTTAGTCAAACAATATACCGCTGAGCCTGTATCGACATGAATAATGAATTTGTACACGAGTTCTTACAGCACAATTGTATCATAATTAAGAGGCAGGTCCGCATTAAATCTAATCTCTTTTTTTGTAAAAAATTACAATGATAAACTTGCAGTTAAATAACGATCAACAACGCTCAACGATCAAATTTTTCACTTGTTCTACAGAAATAACAATTCTGTAAGAACTGTGTATAGACTTTTACGGACAGTTTATGGTCAATTTAATCGTTCTTGTGAGCGAACTATTCGCATCGTTGTACAAAAGATCGTGGAAACTGTATGCATTGGAGATAGGATAAAGAGAGTGAATCATCGTAGCGTGCATTCTCTTAATATACGCGATTGGATTTCATTTTATGAGGTTTGCTTAAGAGTCGCCTTTATATCAACAAACCTGCAATGTCCGAGCACCTAAAAGTCAACATCCGCCAAGTTATAACCAAAATCCCCCTCCTCGAAACTTTCAAAACTTGTAAAAAGTCATAGAACATTACCTAGAAAGAATAAACTGCTGAATAAATTGAATCACCCCTTTTCTATCAGAAGGAAATAAAAATTTTCCCGTTTCCATCAGACTATTTTTCGATAAACGATGTTATTCGATTATTACAGCATTGGTAAAGTGTTGGTAGTTTCAAGTTCGAGCAGTTAGTTTTTAATAGATTTTTTCGGTTGGTAATTAAGAAACTATCCGTTCTAATAAATACAATTTTTGATCAATCAAAAGCTTTTTCTATTTGCAATCAATAAATTAGCTAAATAAATAAATTTTATACGTTTTCATAAAATTTCCAAAAAACCTTTTAAATCGATGACAACCAGCCATTCTTTATTTTTTTAGACTTAATACTTTAGCGTGATCTTAATTTTCGGATAAGAAAATGACTTATTCAAGAACGAAAAATAAAGATTCTAAACACGAAACACAGTGTTTCTCCAAGTGGGCGATAATGCCCCATTTGTTGGCGCTAAAGGTCTACAGGGGGCGGTAAAGCTTTTTATATAGGATAAATGTAATAGGACAAGATTGGAATAACGCTTTGAGGACGCTGAAAAATAATTGATTGTCGAAGTGGGTCGTAGACGAAATAAGTTTGAGAACCTCTGACCAAACAGATGATAAACCGTCAGAGTTTCAAGTTCGAGTAGTAGCTTTTTTAAGTTCGAGTAGTAGTAGAATGTGTTTTATTTTTGCAAAAATAAAATTTCTATAATACTTTGAAATCGATAACTCTAAATTTCACGAATAATATTATTCTTCAAGAACGAAAAATAACACATTCTAAACACCTAACAGATGATAATCTGTGAGAAATTCTTACTATTTATTACGCAAGTTTAAGAATTTAATTCTATTAAAAAGAATAGGCTTCCTACAAAATCCTACCTCAAATAATTGAATGCTAGCTAAGGTGTATTAACTCCATATGCGTTGCAGTTGTATCACGCGTTCCTTAGAACCTACAACACAAAGAAGGTATAAACTTGTCAAAAACATTTATTCATCTCATTTGGTCAAGAGAAATCTTTAATTTTGTATGTGTGAGATAGATAAAAGGAAATAGGATGCTGATTCATTGTAACTAGATAAGGAAAGATAAATACGATTAGTGTGTAAGTACTGTAAGTGGTATACTACTGATTCATTTAATTTTTAGCAAATAAACATTTAAAAAAAAAAAAAAGTATTTATGAATTTTTATGA
Source organism: Chrysoperla carnea (assembly GCF_905475395.1). Lineage (NCBI taxonomy): Eukaryota > Metazoa > Arthropoda > Insecta > Neuroptera > Chrysopidae > Chrysoperla > Chrysoperla carnea. The sequence continues at coordinate 125,575,929 of NC_058337.1, read as the reverse complement.
CTTGGAAAAAACATGTTGCAAACATATTTGGATAACAAGTTTCCAGGTGGTAAAAGTATTTTTATTGCATTGTTTATTTATTTTTTTTGACAGTAAAAACAATATGTAACATATGCTATAAAACAAAGTTTTTTGCTTTATGTCCGTTTTCCCGAACGGATGTAATGTATTTTTGGTAGAAATTATTGTTTTTTAGTTTTGTAAGATTTAATTATAGGTGGATTACGTATTGTCTACATGAAACGTAAAAAAAAACCGTTTTTGACAAAGAAAATTGAGGAATTAGATGTAATAAGGGAGTAAATTGTTTTTGGAGAAAAATACTAATAATAATAAATTAACTTTTTATTTTCCATTAAAACTTCCCCAAAAATTCCAAAGAAATCCCCGACAGAAAATCAGGTCTGATCGATTCGTTTATGGGATCGTATCTCCTAAACGGATGAACCGATTTTTATTTTTTATTGATGATGATGATATTGTCATTTTTTGGTTGCACCAAACGTTGACTAACATGCTATTCCACAGGCTTCGATCGTAATTATCGTTATTTTTTATTAGTTTTAAGTAAATCTGCTCAGCCGTTTGAAGATCGTCCTTTTCTAGTTGATGAAGATTTATGATAACTATCAAAGAGATAACGATCTTCGAACTGTCGAGTAGATTTTCTTGAATCATAGCTTAAAACATTCTCGATCAAATTATACATCTCAAAAAAAATTTCAAAATCGATTCCTCCGTTTAAAGTCTACGGTGCCACAGACAGACACAAACATACCCGGATACGATACGAACTAATAACACCTAATTTTTAGTCGGGAGGTTACAAGATAACACTTTAAGAATCTAAAAAAAAACCAACCGAAGGACTTTCATCTAGCTCGTCAATTTTCTTTAATTGATTTCAAAAACTTAAATTCTAACTAAAAATATGAAAAAATTTCCGTGTAAAGAAAACGATAATATTCGCTTTTCCATAAAATATAATAAAAATAAACTGCTTTTATCAGTTCATTGTTACTTTTGGAAGTTATATTTTCGTTATTCTTCATTGAGGTGCCATTTTCTATTTAATGAATGTTATTTTTAATCCCGAAGCAAAAAGAGGATTATTGTAAGTTTATCCGCTATGGGTGTCTGTCTGTCTGTATATCTGCCTGTGAAATCGTAGCTCCTAAACGGGTGACTCGATTTTGATTTTTTTAAAGTAATTTAATGGAAAGTGTTCTTAGCCATTTTTCAAGAAAACGATCTGTTTTGATACAAGCTATACAAGAAAAATACGCATTTGTTTGGGGTTTTTCTTAATTAGTAAGTTTCACTTGTTTTGTTTTTGTATCACAATTAAAACTTTAGGGTCTCATTCAAGGTTTTACTACTGAAAAATCTTTAGTAGATAAAATACGCTTCTGTTTGAGCTAAAAGACCAAAGTTTCTATGAAAAATAAAGTTTGTGAATTCTAATTTTTAGATGAATTCTGCAGTTTAATGAATTCTCGGCTTTGATATTGAAAGTACCACTTAAGTAATAATTACAAAATTTTAAGTTTTTATAGGTCAGATTTACGGATAGCTTGTAAAAAAATATTTAATACTTAGCGGAAACATGTGTAGGTATCAAAAATCATTTTTTGATTTCCAAGAAATTCATAAGCACAGAAACTGATAGGTGTATCATTATTATCGGACAAGTGAATGTCGGTATTGCATATCACACGCAACGAAACGAAATTCATGACAAAAACAGGAAATTTACAACGTCACTTTTGGCAAAAATGTAAATTTATTCCTTTCTGTAATATGCAATTTCATAGATTTATTTTATCACTGGACTGATAACGGCTCAAGGTTAATTTTTAATTCATAATATAAAATTTCCCCGCATATTACAGGAAACATATCAAATACAAATTTCCAAGTCCTATAGAACTGCTTTAATTGATATCATCCCAATATTAAATTTTTATACTTTGTGTATACAGTGTGTCGCATTTAAGATGAAGACATTCTCATATTTTCGTCATTTACAAGAATATCGATTTGAAATTTTGCACAATCATACAGGGTGCAAGTCAGATTTTTTAAAATACTCAACCGTAATCTGAACTTTAAACTCAGACTTCTAAAATGGGCAAATAGGACCGATTTTAATATTTTGCCTAGCGTCAGAGATGGTTAGAGATATCGAAAAAATTATTGGAAAAAGTTGCTTAGATACCGATTTTTATGACAAAATTCGCATTTTTTCATTATATTGGTCTACACTCAAAATTATTACGGTGAGTTTTGCATTGTTTTCCAAATTAAAGCAGTATTTTTAATTTGCTGTTTTTTCAATTGTTTATTCGGAGTCGAAATAATTCTCAAGAGAATTTCGAATAGGACAAGTTATTTTTATTTTTATTTCTTCCAAAAAAGCGTAAATTCATCAAAAGTCAGACTGATGTTAAACTATTCAATATTTAATCATAAATCTACCCCAAACAATTAAAAAACAAAAAAAGTTAACAAATATCATCAACCCTTAGATTCCACAAAAAAAAACTGTAAAACATACCCCTAATTAATGTACAAATTACTTTATAAGTGGGAAGAGCCAACATGCACACATATCACCATATTAATATGTATCCATGTGTAGCAAGTATAGTCTGTTACCTTAAAAATTATGGGGGTTACAAAAAAATACATCACACATTGGTCACATTTGAAACAATCTCCTAGTTTCTCCTTACTTACACATAATTTTTCAATCAAATTAAAACTAAATAAAGATAGTTAAATACAAAATGTATGTAAAATGTAACAAAGATAGAAAGAATTACATGACTTTACACTACACACAATACAATATATCGTTTCGACCACCTCCACTCATGTAACGCAAGGCGATACAAACTTCAATTCAATACACCCGGCTTATAAGCTTGTTGATGATACATCATCCAACATTTACCATCACATCCAAAACAAAAACATTTTGTATTCAAAAATAAAAGACATCGCACGCACTTCGCACAAAAACCGTTCAGTTCGTTGTCATCCAGAAAAGAAAAAAAACCAACGTGATTTTTACCTTCAACGATCATCAAGTGAAATTTATTTTTAATCGTGTTTGTTCGAACAATTTTATTAACAATGAAAATAACTGTTAGTGATTTAATCAACAAACTTTGTGCTTGTTAAATTTTAAGACTTAAATAATTTTTGGGAAGTAAAATATGTTTAATAATTGTTATAATAATTCAAATTCTAACGACGTTGTTAGTAGTAATATAAATACAACTTCGACAACAGTCGAAAATAATAATAATAATAGTAATAGTTCGAAAAACAATAATAATAGTTCTTCGGGACCATCATCATATTCATTTAAATTGTGGAGTTTGGCAAATGTATGGAGTCCTTATAATTGTAAGTAGAATTTTTATTTTAAAATTATTTTTTAATTGTATAAGGTAAAATTGTATTTGGCGCGCGATTTTTATTTGAACAAATTTTTTTTACACTGCGCATGAGTAATTTTCTTTTTAATAATCATTTGTTGCTGAAATAATTTTTACTCTTGGATTTTTGTCATGGAAATTCGATTTTTTATGTAAAATTGTGATTGATTTCGTATTAATTATGAATAATAATTAAAAAAATGGAATATGAATTTAACCGTTTTGTACCGTGTTTTAGTTATTGGTAATTATAGTGTTTTTCGTGTGGTATGAACTTTAATAAAAAATTTCTTTGGGTGATAATCACTTGAATTAGATCTGAAAAGTTAGTGTACATATCTCTCTTTTTTTTGGGAAAATTTTTCACACAAGACGTACAAATTTAGAATTTTCATAAATTACTATTTGAATGTCAAATAATGACGTCATCAACAACGCATTGCGTCGAATATTGTTGGCGCTCAATTTTCAAAACATAATCATATTGAATTATATAAATATCTTTTTCTTAACTCATATGCAGGATAAGTATTCTTTTCTGCATAGTTTGCCGTGCGATATCGTACAGTAATAAAATTTGGCGAATAATTAGCCTAATTATTATTGTACGAGAAATAGTACAGAAAGAGCGATTAATCCCATTTTCGTTAACAAAAAAAAGTGTATACAATTCATGCGAATTGTCTACGAAACACTCCTCGAGTGGTAAAAGTACGCATATCGTTCGCACTTCTTACTCCACTTTTGTGCGCAGTTGAAGAATTTATCGCACTAGTTGTATAATATACCGGTTTATCCTTATCCGTCGAACAATCTGCCTAAGAAAAAATATATCTCTTTCTAAATCTCTGCATTCTTTCGATGTCGAATGCTTCGCAAACTCTGAATTCATCCTTTTCATTTTTCTGGACGCAGTTTTTTCCCGTTTGAATCTTCTTTTGTATCTTTTTGTATACGTTAACATGTTTTAAACCAAAAAAATTTGGATAATTTCGCCAGCAAAAAAATATAAATGTTACGGCGAGATTTCTGCTTTGTTTTGTATTTCAATCATCATTCTTAATTCCTTGTTTCTTCGAAAATTAAACTAGTTAAATCTAGTTTAGTATTGTTTAGATTCTCGCGTCGCGTCGGAATATCAGGAAGAAATTAAATTTTATAAACTTTAAATAATAAATAATAGATTAATAAAAATAAAAAAAACTTCTTTGATTGAATTAAAAAGTAGAAAATAATTTCTATAAATTCAAAAAAAAAAATAAAAACAATTCGAGTTATTAAGAAAAAATTATTTATTGTAAAAAAAGCGTGGGGTGCTTGATTAAAATTATTGGGAAAACTGAAATAAACAACGACGAATCTTATGTCATTTCTTCTTTCTTCAATTATTGTAAATGTTTTAAGGAAAGATGCCTATTGGTAAAAGTAAAGTCATTATAAAATATCTTAAAAAGCACCCCATGCTTTTCTACGATAAAAGGATTATTTTTTCTTTTTTTTTTTACTCTTTTTTTAACTTAATTATGTTCTACTTTTTAGTTAAGCTAGTTATAAAAGTGTGTTCTTTAGTATTTGTTTTTTTAGCTGATGATCAGGATAATCGAATAAACTTGTATTGTCCTCGGTCTTTGATAATTGTGCGAAGTTTCAATTCAGTCCGACGTTTTGAAAAAGATTCCGTTTCGTAGATGTACATTCTAAGCTTATAAAAGCGTGTTAACAATAAAGAATTTAATTCTATTATTTTTTTTGCGGGTTAATTCAAATTTCGATCGAGTTTTATCTTCTTTAACAGGGATAAAACTTGTTGCAAAAATTCAACAAATTTGTCGTATCCTATTTCTTAATAGTTATTCGAAATAATCTCAATTATGATCGCTTCAAAAAATAAAATAAAAACAATATAAATTCCTGTTTTACTAAAAAGAATTTTGGCAATTCTAAAAAGAAAATACCACCTAATAATAATAGGCATGTCACTAAATGTTTTAACTATGACGAAAAATACCAACAAAGTGTGATGCACTAAAAAATAAAAATGAGTACACTTTTATTGTGTCAAGGTAAAAAAAAGATGTTTTTTCTTAAATATTGTGTTTGCATGCACAAGTAAATAAATAATAAAATGTTCAGAATTTATTTATATATCGAAAAATATTTCTTTGTTAATTCACGTGCGTAATAAAAACATGTAGATACCTTCTCGTTTAGATATGTCAGATAATTTTCCCGTGATGCATATTTCAAGTGCAATGATTTTTATTTTCAATTATATAAAAGCCTTTGTTCTTAACTTAAGGATGTACGAGCGCGGTAGGCGGGGATACAAGTTTAAAGAATATATTTTTCAATTTTGATGGTGAATTATGTTATAACTTGACGATATAAGACGAAAAGTAAGAATAAAATTTTTCGATATTTGGCATAATTTTCGAAATATTGAAAATTTTGTTTAATTATTGACCTTTCGATTTTTCGAAAACCAAGGCAGATATTGAAAATTTTTATTCTTATTTATCGTCTACATTCATGAAGTTGTAATAAAATAAATACGTAATCAAAGTCGAAAATAAGATAAAAATAATTTCAACCCTAAATCTATCCTACTCGTACATCTTACATGGAAAAACCTTTTTTTAAAAATTTGTTTTTTTTATTCGTTCGAAGTGAAAATTATCACAAACTTTCAAAAAATGTTTTTTTTTTGAGATTTCTCCATAAGAGCCAATGTACGTTATATCGATTTTCAATGATTTTTTTCTGAAAAATTTGCTTTGAGTAAAAGTTTCAAAGGTTGTTCATACATTCTTATTTTGCTTTATTAATGCAATATCAAAAAATACATGATTTTTCCCACATTTATCTCGGGTTATCTTGTGAGTTAGTTATATCTTTTGAAATTCCCAAATTCTCGAAAGTACATGAATTCATGATAAAATAATATTTTTCCTTGAGCAAAATAAATTAGCAAAGGAGGATGTAGTACACGGAATTAAAAATTTTTATATGTCTTATCAATTGTACATTATGTTGTTAGATTCAAGGTACATCACTTTATGTAATTGAAACTTCATCTCTTCAAAGTTTTAAACGTTTTTTTTAAAAGTATATGGTAAAACTATTCATCAATAACTAATGATTCACGTTGAGTACGATTTATAAAATATTTAGAAATTAGAAATAGGTCAGCTTGTAAATAGACAGTCAGAAGAATCAACATTTTTTCATTTTTCGGAAAAAGAAAATTATTTTTATTTTATTAGATAGCAAAACCACATTGACAACAAATCTCAGCCTACCTGCCGTACTTGGTATATTAATTAAGCCGTACATTTTAGACAGTGAGTCGATTTTTCCTCATTAGCCAGCACGAATAGCTTTAAAATGAGGGATAAATCATGGAAATTGATAACGGAATAAGGAAAAAATCACGATGAGGCAGAAAAACAGTCTCGAGAAATAATTTACTAAAATTTATGAGACAATCTAAGAATAGAATCAAAATTTCCAATTATTATATCATCAGAAATAAAAATATCACGTGTGTAACTGTTTAAAATGTTTTTGATAGAAAAAAATAAACATAAATTCCTGATACATTTGATAAGAGTTCAAAATGTCATTGAAACAAAAATGACCAATATCTTTTATCAATAATAATAATAATTGTAAATATAATAATAATAATAAAATATTTCTTACTAATACCTTTTACAAACAAGACCTCTGAATATTATCTGAATAAAAGGACCTAATCTTTAGGTACACAAATCAATAACAACATAATAAATATTAAGATTATATGTGTTACTATAAATGATGATTCAAACTAATACAGAGTGTCCTTTCTTTTTTTCTGAAAGGTCTTAATGCGTTGAGGGCTTAACAAGTCTGAACTTGAAAGTTGAATTCTCATTTTTAAATATTTTATTGGATTTTAATAGTAAGAAAGATTCTATCTAGCGGTAGAAAAAATAACTATAGTTTACAACACCCATAGATAAATAATATTTTACGGAAATGTTTGTTTATAATCTTGTAAACCGTACGTACATATCATTCGCATATAAAAAGAGTACAACACATTAAAATGTATAATAAAGTAGGTATCTTTTGCTTTTTCATTCAATGAAAAAATCAGCTGAGTTGTTATGTATGATGTACGTTTTTCTTACTCGTGGCGCTGACATCTTAGCGTTAAAACTCAATAGCACTAAATATTTGACCACGTATTACTTCTGCGTAATTCTTTTTGAAAGGTCTTTATTTAGCGTTGACCGCTTAACGACCCTAAATTTGACAATTGAATTTGGCTAATTTTGAACTTTTTTATAACTCAAAATCGATGAAGTACTGTTCCTGCATAATTATTCATACCGTGCTCAATACAAAGTTAAAACTTAATTCTTCTTTATCTGATAAAAAGTTTTATCTGGTAAAAAGTTTTGAAATGGCTGTTTTTCATATGAACATAGGTTAGGTTAGGTTAGGTTATATTGACTGTCCACGAAGGACACACTTAGGCTATAGAGCCCATTGTGATACCATATATGCTACCACCTTTCCGTTGATAATTTCATTTATCAGCTCCTTAATTTCAGAGGCTGAGATGGCGTGAATCGCACCCGCTACCCTAAGCATACCGAAGACGGAATTGGTTACGCCTTAACCAATTGAGCTAATAGGGCGACATCATACAGTGAGATTAAACTAGGTTTATTAAACCCCGGCTCAAAAGAGGAGTGTTATAAATTTAACGTGTTTGTGTTACTGTACCTGTCTGCGGCATCAAAGCTTTTAAACGAATGAACCGATTTTGAGTTTTTGTTTGTTTGTTTGAAAGGTAATTTGATCGAGAGTGTTCTTAGCTATGTTTCAAGCGCGAGTTTAAATTTCCATACCCAAAAACAACTAGAAAAAGGGGTGCAAGCCTAATCAATAATTTTCCGGGTCTTTGGGAAAAGAAGACCCCGTTTATGAGAATTGTCCTACAGAAAAAGTTAAGCAAAATCTTGACAACAGCCTCTTAGATTTCCATGCTTGCTAAAATGTGAGTATTTAAGACTTTTCAAGGGCCACTCTATATAGATATACATTGATGATTCAACTATGTAATAACTACTTGTAAACTTTGTACTGATTTAAGACCTAAGTAAACGAACTACCACAATATGTAAATAACATTAAAATACCTTATTTAGAAAAATATTGTAATAAATAATATATTAATTGTGTTTCGAACATATTGATAAGATATTTTATTCTCTTATGTTGTTCATTCTTAAACAAATTTATTTTTAATTGTCAATAGTTTGTTTTAAAATAAATTATTAACATTAATAATAATAATTATTATTTTTTAAATAATACCTTATCAAATTCAAATAAACCGCGTGTGATTTGTGTTTGTTATATGATTATATTTTCAAATAGAAATATATATATCTCTTAGACATTAAATAATATATTAAGATCGGATCTAGTTTTAAAGTTATAGAGAAAATATTCGACAATCTTGCTTAGTAAGACTCCTATCTACCGATTTCATGGAACCTTTTTTTAGACATAAACTGTTATTCAAATGTAATGCTTCACCATAATTATGGTTGTTAATTAAATGCTATTTATAGTGATTATCCACGATTAAATTACAAATATCAACAACACAGGAAAATTACAAATATCAACAACACAGGAGAGCAATCTTTTTCAATAACGAAAGGAATCATAGCTGTCAAAAACAAGCTTTAAACACAATAATACAAAATTTCAAATAAATAAATATATCAACGCTTTCCATAATCGTTATTCAATGAAAATGATCAGCTGGATTACCAGAATAGTCCATTTTTAATACGGCGACGCTGAAGTCTTAAAAATATTCTTAGAGCTACTTTCGTTTTATTCAAGTGCAAACCTAATTTTTTTCCATATTTGTTTGATTATTCCACCACTTTTCGAAAACAAGGTATTCAATTTTTATTTCACTTTCGAAAAACAGCATTGATATTCCGTAATTTTTATGTCAAATAATTAGCGCAAATACGAGTAAAACGGGAAAATCATTCTGAGAAATTTGAATACCATACTTTTAATAATATTTATAATGTTGATCCCATTAAAATTTGTCTTTTTTTTTTTTTTACTCTAAAAGCACCAAAAATAAAATATCAATATCGGACACCATGGTCGAAAAATTTAAAAAAATGTTATTCGATCTTGCCAGGATTCGAACCTGGAATCTTCTGATCCGTAGTCAGACGCGTTATCCGTTGCGCCACAAGACCTGTGTGACAACATTGAAAATATTTAAATATAATACGCAATCATAATTAAAAAGTCATATTACATGAAACACAAAATCATATACGTATTCATCAGAGCCGAACTTCAAAATTTATAAAAATATTAACACTTTAAGTTTAGTTTTTAGAAAGGATTCACCGATAAAAGTGCATTTACTCAAAAACTGAAACTGGTGGATTGTATAAAACTTAAATAAATCTCTACTAAGTTCTCAGAAGTATTAATGTGAAAGAAAACATTAAGAGGTGTTTTCCATTGAGACGAATGGGCTGACAAAGCTTGAGACGGAAACATTATTGGCTGTACATATGACCTAAGCTGTTTAACGTACAGCCATTAAACTACATTAATAAAAAAAAACGCAATCTCTGCATACATTTAACATTATTCTTTTGTAAAACAATTTAAAAAAAATAAATGAAATTTCAAATCTAATATAGTTGACGTCATAAAAATAATCATGAATTATTTACTGGTTTAAACTGCAACACAGTGTGTTCTTTTAATGCTGTCAAATTACCAATGCTTTCTCTTTTATATTTTACAACGAATCAATCAAAAAAATTGTGTATATCTCAAACGATGTAACTGCAATGTACAGAATTCCGTAGGTTATTACGTATTTGCATCATTTAATTATTACTGTCATCATTGTTTTTAGTAACTCGGTTTTTTTTGCTTATCTGTCTCTTTCTATTAGGTAGAAATCTTGTACCCACTTGAAAATTAACAGAGTACTTGATGGGATAGAGAGCAAAAAATCGCAGGCTTTCTACAAATCTGATGATAAAGTAATATTATGACATTAAAAATAATCTAAATATGGTGAAAGTCTTGAAAAAAAAGTATTACTTTCTTCTCCCCATCGCTTTCAGCATACTTGATAAATACACGTTTTTTAGTTTAGAAAACATTTATCTTAGAAAATTCTGTCATTCGCTCCGTGAAGTAAAATTGACAGAATTTTCACTAGTTAAACCAGTTTTATCAATACTCAGTTATTATTATAATAATTCTTCGAACTTGCGCCTTCCTTGGCTAGGTTTTTAATAATTAAAATGTTTCACAAATGACATCATTGTTTTTTATCTACGGATCATTAAAATTAATACATAGTGGAAGGATTTATAATTAAAAAGTCATATTACATGAAACACAAAATCATATACGTATTCATCAGAGCCGGACTTCAAAATTTATACAAATATTAACACTTTGGGTTTATTTTTTACAAAGGATTCACCGATAAAAGTGCATTTACTCAAAAACTGAAACTGGTGGATTGTCTAAAACTTAAATAAATCTCTACTAAGTTCTCAGAAGTATTAATGTGAAAAAGAACATTAAAAGGTGTTTTCCATTGAGACGAATGAGCTGACAAAGCTTGAGACGGAAACATTCAGGACAGAGGTAATAGAAGACCTCCGAATTAAATTATCTCGAAAAAGAGGCACTAATAACTTATAAGAACCTCCAAAATGACAAAGAAAAAAATCAACTTTGCCATATTTACAGGGCAACTCTAAAATAAAATAAAAATGAATTGGGTCAGTGGAGCCAGGATAGAAGTGAAACTTCACTCGCTTTATATTGAAATAAATTGTAATGTCACATGTGAATGCAAAATGAAATTACTGTTAAATTTTAGTAGCCAAACGCCATCTGTGAATGTGAAATGGGACTATTGTTAAATTTTTGAACAGGAACGCCAACTGTCAATAAGAGATGAAATTATTGTTAATATTAGACAGTGAGAAGAAGAAAAAGGGACGTAGTTTCAAGTTTCGTAATATTCTAAAGTGATGACGTCGTGTATTTTTACCGATTTACTTTCTATAGTTCGTTTTTCACTTCAAAAATGTAAAGAGACACTATAAACTTGATCAGTACATTTTCAATGATATAAAAGAATTTTACAGATCATTAAGACCTAGCGATATAATAAATAAAAAATTGGATTCCAGACGTTTTATTACTAAATCCGATCCTGTTTTTAAAACCAAGTAGAAAAAAAGAAACATTAAAAATGTTTTGAACTCCAGTTGTATATAAAGTATATTATTGACCCTGACAAAGCCATGATCTTTGTATATTCTTTATTATATGTGAGACTGACTAATATAATATTTATCTCAAAAAGAGTTTTAAAGTATTGTGTGTTCTTCTTCATCAATTCTTCATGGTATACTTGATGCAGTCAGTGGTTGGTAACGGTAACAAATCCTCCTGTTGGCTATATAAAATAAATATCGTTGTATCATTTACTTATTTTTTTTTACTGTTTTTTATCGTAATCTATCATTTAAATAGTATTTCTTAGAATGGCGGACACTATAACATTTAATATGGCCATATTATTTTATAAATGTATTTCAAAATAAAATGAATAATCTTCTTTGTGTTTGAAAATTTTTAATTTGTGTTGATTTTTTTATATTTTAATGATGACTGGTAACTTTGATTGTTTTTTTTGTGTTTTAAAGAGATTACCATTTAAACTATTATTTTTATTAAAAAATTACTTTTTATGTCTGTCAACTCAAAGTTAATTATGTACTTACGTTTAAGTATGGCAACCATATTTTATCGAATAGTTATAATGATAAAGCTAAATTGGAATATTTCTCTGCTGAAATGTCTGCTCAAAATTCAATACTGAATAAAGGGTTGTCTTCTCTCTATCTAATATTCATTCACAGGTGGCAATTTATTACCATTTTGCATTATCAATTATTACAATTTGCAGTGCTGGATTTACACTAGGGGCAGTCGGGGCTAGTGCCCAGGGCGGCAAATTTTCTAGGGCGGCAAAATTTGGAAAGTGAGAAAACATTTTCTATACAATATATAAATAACTAATTCTTTTAAATAAACATTTGATCTTTCAAAAAATATAATTGCATTATGTATCAAATTAAAATTTTGTATATTATAATATATTAAATTTAAGTGAAAACTATATTAAAATAAAATTAATTTATTTCCATAAAGGTTTGAAAAAATAAAATTTGATATTTTTTTTTCTGGAATTGATAAATATAGTTTTTTTTTTGAAGAATTAAAAAAATTTTTTTTTCTCATGTTTATTGAGAACTCTGGACATAAAGCTGAAGATTTGCTAGTTGCTGTATTATCTGTTCTTGAGTTTTTTGATCTTGATCTCTCAGATTGTCAAAGTCAGTCATATGATAACGCGAATAATGTATCAGGGATTTATTCGGGCTTACAGGCAAGAATTCATGAAATTATATCTTGCAGAACATGCTCCTTGTGCTGCTCATTCTATGAATTTAGTTGGAGTTCACGCAGTAGAATGCGCCCCAGAAGCTGCTTCATTCTTTCATACAGTACAAACTTTATACAACTTTTTTACTGCATCGACGCATCGCTGGGAAGTCTTACAGTTTCATACTGAAAAAAGAATTGCGTTAAAATCTGTATCTGCAACCAGATGGTCAGCTCGTTATGAAGCGGTTCTTTTTTCTGCAATTAATTAGTTATTCTAATTCTTAAAAAATAAGATATCAAAACTATTAAAATAAAATTTCAGTCATAGGGCGGCATTTTCTTCAGTACCCCAGGGCGGCAGAAATTTAAATCCGGCCCTGACAATTTGTATAAATTTTGTTTTAGTACAAAGCGAGTAAAGTTTCACTTCTGTACTGAGTTCTCTGACCCATACATTTTTTTTATGTTAAATTATTTTTCAAAATATGAAAATTTCTATACATTTTTCCTACGTCTTCTGTTTACGAACTCCAAACCATATAGAATTGTTTTCAAAAATAAATGTAAAATCCTCGATGATACATTTATCAAAAATGTTTTCCCAGAAATTTTATAATAAATTTTTTTTTTTTTTTTTGAAAAACAGTGAATTATTAGATGAAACTTTCTTTGACCCGGACGCGTAAATAACAGTGCTATTCCCCAGACGTCATTATAATTGATAACGATTTAATGGAAATATTGCAGATCGGTAAATTTATTTTGAGCTTAGATTCATATTACATTTTTCTGTAGTTTAAATCCACTCTTTGAAATCTGAGGAAAACGTAATACGCTTTCAATAGTTTCAATGTATCAATAGTGTTTTAAAATTACATCTAACAGTGCTTTAAAATTAGAGTAAACTTTTCGTAATATATTAGAAGAAATTTAAGGTAAGCACATTTAAATCTTTTGAAATGTTGCCCTGCAATGTTCAGGTTTTCAAATTGGTGAAATTTTAAGTATGTATATCAATATTGATTTCACATTCGCATTTCGATAATCATTTTAATAATAGAATAATATTATTTTATTAAAAGCAGTTTATTTTTCTACAAAAATTAATTAATTAAAAATTGATAAGCTTGTGAAGGGAAATGCATTTAAGGTATAGATATTTTCGAAAAAAATTATAAGCAAAAAAATTAGGTACTGGATTCATTATGCAATTTTAAATTTAAGTTTAGCTCCAGTGATGAAAGTGACTAAAACAATCTGTAATTCGCCTAAGTCATTCAGTTTTTTATTTTTTATAAATGAATATAATTTCTCAAAAGTTGTAATCAATTTGACAGCATGAAAAACATTTTCTTTCATAACTAGTGATATCTGACAAAATAAAAAAACTTTTAAATAAAAAGTAAAAAAATAACGATAATATAATGTTGTTAAAATTATTGTTATTTTTGGAGTCGGTGTAAGCCAAGGGAACAACTCCAACAGAACAGTTTGCTACCTTAGGTTGGCTGACACCGTCTCCAAAAATAACAATAATTTTAACTACATTATATTATCGTTATTTTTTTACTTTTTAGTGCATATTAATTTTTTTTGGAAAATATTTCTTTTGAAGTCAGTTGTCTTTTTTGTTTTTATTTTGTAATTTTTATTGAATCTGAAGTACACTAACTAATTTGTCACTTAAAAAAAGAATGATCGAAATCGGTTGGCGTGACATTGAGTTATTCGTCCCCTTGTCATGCATACTTAATGAAAATTTAAGATTTTTGTGGTTTTCTCATGGATGCCGTTGCCAGAACTGGACCAAAATGAAATGGGACCACACGGGAAGCACCAGCTTTCAATAAATAAAGAATCATCAAAATCGGTTCACAAACAACCATTAAAAAAAAATACAGTCGAATTGATAACCTTCTCCGTTTTTGTTTGAAGTCGGTTAAAAATTGATTTTTTATTCAAAGAAAAGCGAAGCAAATTTAGCTGCTATTTCGAGAACGATTAAAATAAAAAATTAATAAATATTAAAGTGACAGTTAAGTTAAGTCTATACAAATTGATTTTTGTTGGTTATAAGCCCGCGATTGGCTACAGCTTTTATACTAACATAATAGGTTGGCTGATAAGTCCCCGGTCTGACACATAGATGGCGTCGCTAGTATTAAATGCATATTATTTTTATATAGTACCAACCTTCAAATGATTCGTGTCAAAATTTGACGTCTGTAAGTCAATTAGTTTGTGAGATAGAGCGTCTTTTGTGAAGCAACTTTTGTTATTGTGAAAAAAATGGAAAAAAAGGAATTTCGTGTTTTGATAAAATACTGTTTTCTGAAGGGAAAAAATACAGTGGAAGCAAAAACTTGGCTTGATAATGAGTTTCCGGACTCTGTATTTTTTCCCTTCAGAAAACAGTATTTTATCAAAACACGAAATTCCATTTTTTTCACAATAACAAAAGTTGCTTCACAAAAGACGCTCTATCTCACAAACTAATTGACTTACAGACGTCAAATTTTGACACGAATCATTTGAAGGTTGGTACTATATAAAAATAATATGCATTTAATACTAGCGACGCCATTTATGTGTCAGACCGGGGACTTATCAGCCAACCTGTTAGATACCAAATCTATTTGGCTGAAAATGGCTGCATTGTGTTAGCTCTCCTTCGAACTCTAGTAAACATAAAACATTATGTTTGGACGTCACGAATTTTCATTAAATACATACAATAAATAAAAGAAAACACTTTTTATGATCTCTATATTAACCTATCTAATAATATGAGACGTTTTCCATGAACCCGTCAAATATTCTATCGCAACATAGATTTTCATTTAATATTTTTTTTTTTTTTTTTCGTTTGTGATCGAATAACCTTAAACATATATCAAACAAAACCATCATATTTTGATTATAAAATAAATTTATTTATTTATTTCGTGTATCAGTTTTTATTAGTGATCACTACGTTTAATTGAACTTAAATTACTTCTTAAATAGTCGCCAGGCCAGGACAGGCTATGCCACGCAATCCAACTCACTAATGGATTGAAATAAATATAAAATATAAAAATATTATTATTAATAATAATTGTTTATTATTTATTATTTAGATGCATTCCCATTCCTTTAAGTAATTTTTATAACCATCATCATCATATAATCATTTAGTTGGAATCAACAGAGTTCGAGAGTCGAGTTTATAAATATAAGTTGGAGAATTTTTAGTTGTACAGTTCATTGTAATATACACAGAAAACCCAGAGGTTAATAAAGGCCCTGACCGTTGTTCGTTTGTTTGGCTTTTATAAATATATAAAATTCACCGCGTAATATTTATAAGTAATGTGTGGTTATACCGTACTATTTTATTTAGTTATACAATATGGCTATCATTTTGTGTCTCCTATCATCTTAACATTCGAACACGATTCTTGGTTCGTGTATTAATATGTGGCTAGCTCTTTCATCGCTCTCCCTTCCCTTTTGATCAATGCCTCGTCTCCATGTGTTCTTCGATCAGACTCTTATTCTTAAAACCTGTAATTAAGTGTATGTTTAGCAATGTTGATTGGTTGCGAATATAATCCACCTTCACTTTCTGCGGTTAGTTTCTCTCTTGATCGAACACGGGTCTTGATTCGTGTCTAATCTCTGGCTAGCTCTTTCAAATTTGCCCCCTCTCTTGATCAACTCATCGTCTTCGGGTATTCTTGAG
Organism: Chrysoperla carnea; assembly: GCF_905475395.1. Classification (NCBI taxonomy): domain Eukaryota; kingdom Metazoa; phylum Arthropoda; class Insecta; order Neuroptera; family Chrysopidae; genus Chrysoperla; species Chrysoperla carnea. Next base: position 125,559,225 of record NC_058337.1, on the reverse strand, counting down.
TCGAAACTCTTATTCTTTATACCTGTAATTAAATGTATGTTTAGCAATGTTGTTTCTTTGTTATGCAGAATTAGCCCCATCTATCGTCACTTTCTACGGCTAGTTTCGCCGATTTTCTTTTTAATTTCCCCTTGGAAAAACTGTGGCCATCATGATTAAAAGATATTCTTCACACAATCTGTCACCATTGTAACTAAAAGATATCCTTCGCGCATCTGTTAATAAGCATCACTGAGTTGTGTAGATTTATTTCTGCGTAGCTCGAATCATCAATAGAGAAGAACAGCGTTAACTCGTCTAACCTACTTAAAACTGAAAAGGTATGAATTCAAAATCTGACAGCGATTTTCGTTGACGATCTCTAGACTTATGTCAGCTGTAGGCACAGTATTTCTTAGTTGCTTTGTCCTTCCACAGGAGCTACTGAATTGCAGAAGTATTCAAGATAATATATACAGATGAAGCTCACTTGTTTCCACCTGAGTGTCTCGTGTTGCCTTTGATCAGACGTCATGAAATCTCCACGTTCGTCGACCAACTTGATGCTACTTTGCGAAAGTTTGGAAACTACTTTAGTAATTTCAATTTTCATTTGGTCCTTCGGGCCGGATAAATATATAAACCTATATAGTTCAAATTTACATGTTATTCATTACATATTAAGACGTAACATTTGGTCCTTCGAGCCGGATAAATATATAAACCTATATAGCTTATTCAATATAAGTCTCAATATCAAACTTTGCACTAAGCAGTTACCTTTCAACAGTAAAGTAGATAAAATATTGAATCCAGTGAATCTTCCTTTTTTGTGTACCACCCGTTATTTATTAAATATGTTTTATTATTTAGTAACATACAACAACAATATTAATTCCATCTTATTTTAATGAATATTATTTTAATTTAAATGTTGATATTCTATTTCACTTTATTAAATATGTATTTTCAAATGTAATAATAATACATACATATAAATATAATATAGTTTCAATTAAATATTATGTGCCACGTGTTAAATAAAAATATTTTTTTTTTATTAATATATTAATTTTAATTTTTTAATATAGCTTAGCTCTCTGAATAGCCAGTGTAGCGTGTAAAATACATAAATTATTTTGTATGTTATATGTTCTATGTATTTAAAAAATATATTGTTTACACAATCAGAATAAGAGAATAAAGCCAGACGAATAAAGGATAGAAAACCCTTATAGGTCATTTTATTTTTAAAATTATGTAATAATAGTGTAAATATTTTAATTGATGTAAAGTTTTTTTTTTACTACTTAAGATAGTCCAGCCAATAATTAAATGAAATTTGATTTATTTATTTATTTATTTTACTTTTCACTTATTTTTCATTCTTCATCTGTAAAAAATTCCCGATATTCTGAGATATTATTGGGAAAATCACCAATGACGTCAAACATTCAATATGATGATAGCAAGCAGGCTTAAATGTTAAAAAAGACAGCAGTTCTCTTGGGAATGACTAGATTATTAAAAGAGTGGGCTATTTTTGGAACTATGTTCCTTATCGCACGTTATCGTTTTGATTTGTTTGCTGGTAGAGAAGTAAAACCAAAAATGTGTAACAAAAAAAAACCACACCAAAAACCGACTAATTTCATCTCGATTATCTAGGAAACTAAAACTTTTTCAATCGATTCAGCTTGCCATGAATTTTGAGAAAATGCAAAAATATTATTATAATTGTCAATTTGTATTTTTTGTCAATATTTTATATTTTATCATTTAAAAAAATTGAGTTGTAAAAGTTATCAATCATAATAAATCTTATCTGATCAAACCAAACGTAATGTACGCACATATTGGGTTGACTACTAAATCTGAAGTATGTCTTTTTTAAACTAATATAACAATTAATTTATACGGTAAAAACTAAAAGTAGCTATAAAATTAAATTCTTTAATTTATGCAAAATGCCCAATGTATTTTTTATCACTTTTTTATGTTTAACAATCAATAAATCGTTGAGTTTCATTTAAGCATAATTTGCTTATTTCCTTGTTTTAGTCTACGTTTCTAAAGATATTTCCACGGTCTTCGTCTACTAATCTAAGTTTATATTGTGTGATATAAAATTTCGTAACTTTATAAAAATAACAAATTAAAAATAAAATCATTTTTATAATTTTTTTTTTAATATCGAATAAAAATTTATTGGTTAGTTAGGTTGAAACCGAACTATTTTTATCTATCATCTTCATAGTCATCATTTCCTTTTTATTAATAATTTTTTTTATTATTATTATCAATTTATTATTATGTGTTGAACGGTTTCATCATAGCTATGTAATTTTTGTTGTTCTAACAAAAACCTCTAAACGTTATCATCAATTTTAAATATTTTTTAATTGTGATTTATTTATTTATTTCTTTTTCTCAGTAATTAAATAGTAAAGTAATTAAAATTTATATATACTTTTGTTTTAATTAGATTAGTAACGTCAATACTCCGCTTTTGTAGCACCATCGTACGGAGAAATGATAATATAACATGAATAATGATAAATGGTTTGTTTCTCAGCTGGTTTTCACTATATTATAACGCAAATTTCCATAGAAACCGATTGGCTTACAGCTTCAACGGAGATTAACACGCCACAACCATTTTATTTATTCAAAAATATAACTATTTTTTATTAATAATTAATAAAAAATGGAATTATTAATTTAAAAAAAAAAAAATTGCTTAAATATACTTTAGATCAATTATTCTTTCATTTATATATATTAACTTCTTCTCTATAGCAACTTCTCTGTTTAATTATTAAAGTTCTTGTATAATCAATTAATACGTTTGTATCGCACCTTAATGTACTGGCGCCACTCACACTTTCCAGAAAATTAAAATTTTTTTAAATTATCTAATGCGGTTTTTCGTAATAAAAATAATATATCACTATTTTATAAACAATACGAGGTGCAAATTTGTTTTTCATATTGGTTTCAATTTAATCATCTGTGGTTAATTTATTCAAACAAGTCTTGTGACACAATGGTATATTCGGTTCACGAAGCTTTATCGTTCAAATGTTCATTCAACCGCAATTTATTGTTTTTAATTTTCTTTTTTTTAAATCAGTACAATTACATCATAATTATACGAGTAAATTTTTTATGTGGGAACAAAAACTTAAGGTTATTCGGCCATTATTAAAAAAACCTAAATAAAAATGAAGCCTTCTCCAATTAGTTTCAATCCAAAGTACTAAGATCTAGTTTCAAGCAACAAATTTTTGATAGCTCATTTGATGCAACGATTCTTAAACAAACTATCGTAATTGAAATCGGTCGACGATGATGTTTTCTTCGACAATGAATTTTTGTTTATTAACGTATTACTATTTCGAGCCAAAAATCCGACTTTTTTTTCTTCAAACAACTATCTAAGGACATTGGAGTTTTGAAGACGGATAATAACAACACCTTGAATGTCCAAATCCATCGAGTCGTTTGAAAGATAATAATAAGTCGAGGTAATAAAGAAATTTACAAACAACAAGTGAAAACAAACAACTGACTGGGTTAATTGTTGAAATACCATGCATAAAAAGTGTTGATTACTATATAACATTGCACATACATATACAATTTATTTAATACATACTATATAATTTACGCCTTATTTGCGCCCTCACGGGTAAACAGTGATGTTTACGAAAAAATGTTTCAAACAAAAGTTGTTTATTTTTTGTTAAGGAATATTTTTTACATTTAAACTTTCGTTCTATCTCTAACGGCTTACAAGATGGGTCCTACGGACCTCAAGACCCAATTGACCTATGTTACTCATTTACGAACTCGACCTCACTTTTTACGTCCTGAGTACGCTGTTAAAATTTCAGCTCGATATCTTTTTTCGTTTTTGAGTTATCGTGCCCACAGACGGACGGACGGGCGGACAACCGGAAATGGACTAATTAGGTGATTTTATGAACACCTATACCAAAATTTTGTTCGTAGCATCAATATTTTTAAGCGTTACAAACTTGGGACTAAACTTAGTATACCTTGCATATTACATATATGCATGGTATAAAAATACATACATACATACATACAGACAAATGCGCGGAAAACATAACCACTCCTTGACAGTCGGGTAAAAATCTCAATAGGTTTTAATTAAGCTTTTTGTCATACACAATTTTTATGTTAATTTGAATCTTTGTAAATTGCTCGAAAAAAAAACAGTTTCATTCAAACAGGTGTGTGTTTATATTATTCAAGAATTAAAATAGCCAACAGGATAAAAAGTAAATTTTAGATAAATATCAAAGAGGAGCACGACATTAAGGAATTTTTCAGTTTTATTTCTTTTTTTCTTAATTAAAGAAAGTCGTTTTACAAAAAATTATTCTTGTTATCAGAAAAAAAGTAAATAAAACATTGTAAGTTATTTTCTTTTGGGTTATGCTTAAACTATTGCCATCTATTGGTAAAAATAAGAACGAACGAACTTCACCCTTATTACAGAACCCTATGTTATAACGAATTATATAAAAATCAATTTAATTGTTAATACCCTTTGTTTAAATCAAAAATAAAAATAAATTTCAAGACAACTATTTTATAACAATGACAGGAAATATGTGGGATATCAAAAAAATAAAAATATATTTTTTTTGTTCAAAACACATTATTCAAATAAAATCTGAAGAATTATCACATAGGGATGTCCTGCTGCCGTCAGTTATGTTTTTTTTTTTATCCAATATATCTTCTCCACTTGTGTTCAACAAAATATGCAACATTTACCTTGATAATTTTATTATCAGTATTTTGTGTTTTTTATATACGAAAAAAAATCCCTGACTAAGTTTGTATGTAAATGTATATGTATGTTTTGGTTAAACGACATTTGTTGTGTGTTATCACTTTTTATTTTCAAATTAATGACGGTATTATTTATGTTAAAAAGATTTTTATTTATGTTAATTTATCTCATTGTTTTGTGTGTGGTTTTAGTGCGAATTTACTTTTTAATCTATCATTTGATTTATTTATTTGGAAATTTTTACTCTTGACCACCGTCTTGTTTATACAGTAGAACCTCGATAACTGATACCTCAAGGGAAATGCAAAATTCGAGTTAAAATGTTTTTGACTTAACTAGTAGTTCGAGATATATAGAGGATTTAATAGCTAAAATTCGACTTAGGATGGCGCGATTCTATTTTATTAACTATGAGTTACGGAATCTACTTTTTGAAATTCGAGTTATAGAGTATAAATATGTACTATCAATACCGCGCAGGAAAATAACATTTTGTTCGAGTTACAAAGTCGAAATGATTCGGGATATTTAAAGGTTCAGCGAAAGGGAATGGCATTTTTTGTCTACTTACTGAGAATCACGACTTAACGAGGTTCCACTGTACAATAAATTATGTTTTGATTTGAAATAATTTAGTAGCAGATTTAGCAAAATCAAGTCTTTATAATTCTAAAATGAATCTGCTGTAGATTCTTCTTCAATTTACATAACAGTAGCAGAAGTAGTACTCGTAGTGATAGAGAAGCATGAATCTGGAAAAGTGTCTTCGACCTGTTGCGTTCTCTGCCATGCCTGGTTCGTTTCTTCTAGCCCTTTGACAACCATTTTCTCTTATTACCGTCGGACCTTACTCTCCTTTTTTTTTAAAGACAAGACTGAAATCCATTTAATTTAATTCAACTCCAGCTATCTCATTTCGGTTGAGCAAAAACTATATATGCCATTCTCTTCTGCTTCTTCGAGCAGTTTGCACATCCTTCAGGCTCATTAGGGGTAGATGCCTTTTGAATCAGCAATGACCAGTAAACACACCCTACTAAACAGGTTGACCTTGCGGGATTATTCCTTGCTATCTTTTTTTTTTCCTGCTGTTTCCATTTCTCGTTTGAACCCAATTATTAAAGTTCATAAGTAGAGGTGAAAATGAATCATGCAAATGAATGCTAGCAAAGTGGTTCCTTTTCTACCTAAAATCTCTTGTCTTTGATTGGGGAATGTTTTCAATCATAACAAGTCTTCTGGCAGGCATTTGGCACTAAAATATGCTTGAGCATTATTTTACTGTTTTAAATTTTCTTTCCCTTATTAACCGTATCTCGTAGAAGCGGAATAATAAAATATTAAGACAAGCTTCAGCTACAAAACTTACATTTCAACTCAAAAGTAATACAAAAGAAAAAGCCGCTAACGAAAGGAAGACATTGATGATAGCTATCGATGTAGGTACTTCAAAACATGACTATGGACTTCATTTAAACTCTATATCTTTTTATTAGGTGTTGAAAGAAGAATTTTACAGTATTATATATTTAAAATATATGATAGCGGTTATGGGAAGTCACCATTTCGTAACCGCATTCATATCCCTCCATAAAATTTTTATCTTTAAACAGAAGTCATAATTATTAAAATGCTCAAAATAAAGTAGGTATACAGTATAGTTTAACTTATAGCATACATAATAAGTTGTTAAATAAAGCTAATTACTAATTAATTCAAATCAATTAAAAACAAAAATATTAATTTGAAATTAAATACTTAACACGTTTTCAATGTATGAAAAAAAAAAATGACGGAAGTAAAATTGAATTGAAGTAATCATAATATTTATGGCCTTCTAATGTTTTATTAATTAACAAGAACATATGGTAAAATTATTAATTTGCACACAAATATTTATTCTAATCATAATTTAGATCACCGCTCTCATAAATTTTATTTAATTTTATTTGATTTTTGGCTAACTAGCTTGGCTTCGAGTGAAAACATTTTAAGTAACATCAATATTTAAAAAAAATACAAGTGAAAACAAACAATTGACTGAGTTAATTGGTGAAATACCATTTATAGTCAGTGTAGATGACTCAATCGTTTGTTTTTTGACCTCACGTAAGTAAAGAAAGACATCCACTCTTAGATAGCCACACATTCATAACTGATATTCCCATATAATACATACTATAAAATTTACACTTAATTTGCGTTCTCGTGGGTAAACAGTCATGTTTACAAAAAAATGTTTCAAACAAAAGTTGTTTATTTTTAATAAGGAATATTTTTTATATTTAAACTTTTGTTCTATCTTTAACGGTTTATAAGATGGGTCCTACGGACCCAAGACCCAATTGAGCTATATTGCTCATATAAAAAGCACACTATAAAAATTTCAGCTTGATATCCCTTAGTTTTGACATCGTGTTGACCGACGGACAACCGAAAATAAATTGGTGATTTTATGAACACCTTGACCAAAATTTTGTTCGTTAAATTAATATTTTTAGACGTTACAAACTTGGGATTAAACTTAATATACCTTGATATATTTCATATTAAACATGATATATATGATATAAAATCCAAAAAATAAGTATATAAATAATTTAGGAGTGTACTTAGGTCACTAAACCAAGTATGTTCGCTTTCTACCTGTTTTTAAAAATTTGTTTCTTGTATTTCAGATATAACAAATATGGCACCCAAAGACGATACAATTTCCAATCAATACTTTATGAAATGTCAAAAATGTCAACTTGGTTTTTCAACGCTTCCAGCACTTAAAGAACATTTGGATGTTGAACATCCGCAATTATTTTTTGAAGATAATAATTCACCAAGATCTGTTATCAGTTCGGATGATATAAAAACACCATCGGCATCATTAGCATCAGATTTATCGTCGCCTACATCATCAACATTCACGGATCCATCATCTCCGAATAGTATTAGCGGTGGTCTTCATACGACATTTAGTTTTAACTGTACACAATGCCCTATGGGTTTTACAACAAAAGAACAATTTAAGAAACATGAAGCTACTCATCCGCAAGTTGTAAGTATATGAACAAAAATTTTAATTTATTACAGACGTAGTCAAACTTCAGGCTTCGCATTCGTAAGCGATTTTCTTCGTTTAACTCTATTTAATGCTTCTTTTCCCCATTTCCTTTTTTTGTGGGACTGTCGTACACTTGTACATCTTCTTGCTTTCTGCAGTCCCATTTTTTCTCTGCTTCTACGATTAGCTATTTCCATGTATTATTATAACATTAAGACTTTTTAATGGTGATCGATTTTCTAGCATTCATAGTAGGGAAGGTGGCCTATAATGATTCCCCTAAGAAAAAATGCAATTTGTAGCCAAAAATGCAATATACAAGATAATGGTTCACTTCAAACAACGAGGGATCATTTTACCCTGGCGGATCATTATAGACCACTTTTCATACTTATTCGTAAAGATATTGACTTGTCTTTATGTAATTTTTCTTGGGTGATTTTTGTCTAAGTTCAGCACGTGTCTTGTGACTACAGTGCTAGACTTCAGTTTTACGTTCATAAAGAGTCACTTTTTTCGTGTTTATCTCGAATTTCTTTGAATCTTTGAGCTACCTTTTTAATCAAAAATATTGTCTTACAAGCTACTCATGTCAAATAACAAGGTATTTTTTCTTGGACTTCAAGACCAGTTTCTTGTCCGTTGAACTTTTTTGAAATAAAATGATTTAAAATAAAATATTGAGAGGCCTGCTTCAAAAAATATAAAATTGGAAAAACTATAAATTACTATTCCAAGAAGCATTTTGATTTGGTCATTAAGTAGAATAATAAAACACCAGTTTATCAAAGTAAATAATAAAATTAATTATTAACAGTAATTCATATAAAAAATTAATCAATTTTAATTATAAAAACACAAAAAACTCATAAAATATAAGTCCGTCAGTCCATACGATGATAAAATATTATTTAATTTCAACTTACCTAAAAATAACACTATAAATAGTTTGTTTTAAGTATTCCAGAATGACTCATCGTCATTGGTAAAAAAAAACAAATTTAATATAAAAAGTTAGCAAACGATTAAAATATTCCTCGCATAATAATCTAAAAACCTAAAAAAAATTAAATACTTAACTAGTAAGTAACATCACAAAGTAATTAAGATGAATAACATTTCCCACGCTTTTTTATTAACGAAATGTCATAATACACAAGATGGCGGCGTAAATGAATCTAACCTCACTCACACACACACAGCTGTAATAAGTATTAAAACAATGACGTAACCAGTATTATTATTAAACAAGATGGAAAAGACGATTTGAACTCTTTTAATAAGTTTGGTATCTTTTTATTTTTGTTTTTAATTATTATTAATATTGTTTAGGTTAAATGTGTTTTATTAAAGAAGGTTATAGTGTGCTGAGTAGAGGTTATGTTATTTATTTTTTTGTGAAATGTAATACACGCTCTCTATATTTTGAAATACGGTGGGAGTAAAAAGTGGGAGGAGTAAAAATAATAGATAAATCCATATATGTGTTTTTATTTACACAGTTACACACATAAACGCAATATTTTAAGTGTTTAATTACTTTGTTTTTATCACTTTGACTGGTGTTTTTAATTGCATTCATTTATTAAATAAAAATATAACAGAGATGAAGTCATAATTTTATGTATATTATGTTACATTCTTTGACCAGTGTGATGTATTTTAAAATTCTTTTTATGCGCAACAAGATGTGGAGACCTTAGATTTTTATTAATCCGAGGTTCTTTAATAATTAATATCTAAAATAGAAATGAAATTGAAATAACGCAATCGTTATATTTAAATGCCTGCTTAATTATAAATATGCGGCTGCCAAGTGGCACGCAATATCTTAGATCATGGTCAAAAGATTGATTCCATACTAACAATAAAGATTATATTAGCTGTATGGATAAGCTTTTCGAAATATTTTTGTAAAACAATCTTTCTAATTCTCCCGTTTGTAATTTTTAAAGAGATAATTGTCTTCATTGTAACATAAGTTGAAATAACCAAGTTCAATATTCCTGGATTCTTGTATGTTATTTTCCACCATCGCAAGGGAATAATGTCTATTTTTCTTTTCTAAAACTTATAGTCATTTCTCAGTTTGTTGAGATTTCACGAATGCCTTACGACGGGGTAAGTAAATACGTATCACTACATGAAACTATACAGGGTAGAGATAAGTGGGACTCTCTCTACAAAAAAAAAGTGTCCAAAAAAGTAGAAAATAAGAGTGGCGCTGCTGTAGCAAAAGTTTAAGTTTTAAAAGAAGTGCTCAAAGTAATTAAAGTAAGATAAAGATCTAAATAAGTTGTTAGAGAAGAATAGAGAAGTTCTCATGAAACACCTTTTGCTACACTAGCGCCATTCTATCCACTTTATTTACTGCTATTTTTGAACACTTTTTGAGCCAAGCAACCATAAGAGATTGCGCTCCTTTATCTTTACACTCCATAGTTGAAACTATGTGGGATACGATTGAGAAGAATAATCGGTCTATTTATAGGACTCTGTCGGTTAAACTGTCATTTTCATAATTTGGAGATCTCACCTTTAGAAGCCTACAGGACACTAGATATCAAATATTTGAGTCCGAAACCATCCATCCACCTATCTTAGGAGTAGTTTTGGTAGAGAAATCATGGGCTATCTACTTTTTTTTTAAATTAAGAACTTAAACGAGAAGTATTAACTTTATGCTCAAAGTATAAAATTGTAAAATAAATATATGCCATACTTCGTGAACTTCCCACAGCTTTGAGCTTTTTAATATTGAAATAAGTCTATGTTATAGGCAATCCAAAACGTGCTGTATTGGTCGCTTAATTGATTGGAAGTGATTGGAACAAATATTCTTTCTAGAATAAAATCAATAAAAACCGATTAAAATTTTAAACACTAGTGAGACAAACGCCAGTCAGACACTACAGGTCTATATTAAAAATTTGACCCCAAAAACCATTTACTTTCATTTAACATTTCGATCTAATTAAAATATTTAAGATGTTTTTATATCAATCATTATTACTTTATTAATAATAATTATTATTTATTTTTTTAAATACAACATTGTGTTACAAGCTATTTAATTAAAATACATTTAATAAAATGTATACTCTTTTTTAACTCATGATAATAATAAAGGCAGGCAGCACATGTAATAATATGACGGCCAACTCTATATAGTTATTAATTTGACCCACCAATCAACTAAATGTATCTCCCTCTACACCGTCTTTAATAAATAAACACTAACAACCAACAAGAATTATTTATTTATTCCTTTAGCTATTTGGCATTTAAATATTATTATATTGTTTTCATAATACATTCTAATATACATATATTGTCAGGTTGAAGGAATTTGACCCGCCAACGTCATATTAAATACGTTTAGAATTTTGTTTTTTATACATTTGGAATATTCTATACATTTTATGGCCACTAATGACTTTTTATTTAAGAGGTCCATAATTATATCTTATATATTAATTCTCTAGCCTGTTTTTCCTTATTTCTTTATAAAATTCCGTGGTTTATCCTTCATTTTAAAGCTTATGGAGCTGGACAATGACGAAAAATAGAATCACGGTCTAACAATGTACCTATTAGGAAAAACAGGCTATAGAAATAATATAAATATTTATTTTGTTTCGTTATGTAATTTGTATATCATACTTGTATTACAAATTGCCTATAAATAAAATGAAACTAAATTACTCACTTATATGTTATTTCTCTAGGCTGCTCTAGGGTCGAGCTGGTATTAATTAATCAAGAAATAAATTTTTTATGATCTTCAGTCCAATAATTTTTTAAAACGTTCACGAGCTTAGCCTTTTTCAGGATACAATCTTGAAATTGTTAGTAGATGATCTTTTAAGGTAGTCCAAACTATCTCACCTCTTAGAATATATCCTCTTTTTGTCTAATCATACAATCTTGATGTAAAGCTCGAATATTCCAATAATGGATTTATATTCCATTCTAATTCATCTGATAATGGGTGCTTTCTGGCTGGTCAATAGTTGTTAATCAGCAATCAAAGTCCTGCTCCAACTTTTTGGTGAAATATAAAAGATTTCGACGATTCCATGGCTTTTTTTGATGTCTGGTAATTATTGCAAATTATAAAAATACTGTTAAAAATACGGTAAAAATTACCGTTTATTCTTATACAAGCTAGGAACTAATCACATAGTTATACAAAGGTTTTGAGTTGGTTATTCTGCCCAGTGCCCACGGGCGGAATCATCTCCAGTTGCTTCATTTCGAGCTACGATCCCATGACCCATTTGGAGATATTTGAGAACATCAAGAGTGATTTGATATTAGACATTAAATCAAAGAGGTTGTCCAAGAATTGCTGATAAAGTGGCTAACGTTTCTGGTTGTAAAAGATGGCAATGACCATCTTCCTCTTTGTGAAATCACCAATAGTATCCATATAGATTTATTGAGAATTTCTTGAAAATTTCAGAGTGTTCTCTCAGCCAGTAAAGATTCTATTCTTTCATCTAATCAAGGTATTTCTTGACCGTCTCATAAACTAGTTTTATAGTTTTTATATAATAAACATTTCTTAAAGAGTATAAAAATTTTAAATCCTGGTAATAAACTTAAAAATGTCAATGACGTATGTAAAACAAAAAATAAATAAAGAAACAAACCTTAATGTTTGTTTTTATTTTTTTGTGTGTTCACTTGAGAGAGTATAATGAACTTCTTGAACACAAAATAACAAAAAAACCGTGTACAAATAACATGAATTAATTAACACAGAAGAACAAGTGTATATATTTATATAAAGAAAATAATTAACTATATTTATTAATATCACTGTTTGAATGTATGTATATCATATGTGTTATTATATTAGGATTAAAAGTGTTGTACCTTGAATCATTCTTCAGTGCCTTTAACGATATTGGTATCTGGGGGATAGCAGTCCATGTGAAGACAAAGTTTACTTAACAGAATACTATCAACTGATATATTGGTTGTCAAGTGCTTTTGCAAAACGCAAAAAATTATATATAAAATTATGCCATATTTCAGTTTTAAAAATAATATAAAATGTTGAGGAGGTAAAGTTTGGAAAGATACATCGTAACTTAGATCAGTCCTTTTTCAGTTATCACTGATGAAATGAAAAACGCAGCTGAAATCGTTACTGGGTTTTCAAGGAAGAGGGTGCCAATAGAAGAAACTTGCAGAATTTTAAAAGATTTAATAAGACACATTCTATGATATTGCTCCTTAGAATGAATTGTAAAGATAACATGTTGAAATGAGTGTAACTACTCTTATAATGCAACCAACATCTATTAAGGTTTGATCCATGATACATGATGGTCTTGTAGATATAGTTTTGTCGTTTCTATTATACTTTCAAAAATAACTTTAAAATACTCGTAAATGTAAATTGTGATTCAAGGTACAGCACTCTATCCTATGGATAAGAAGAACTCCTTCATAATAATATAATATTCTTCGCGGTGGTAATAACACAAAAAATGTTCACTTTTTTTTTTTAATACCAAACCCATCTCGTAATAACACCACATATGTGATGCAATACATCATTAATACTATAAAGTATAAAGAATATATAGTATAAGTATATAAACGGTATCTCCACCCGTGTGAAACAAATATTAAAGTATCTCACATCAGCGCATAAAATATAAACATGTGTTTTTATTATATATAATATATATATTATTTTAAAATTTATGTAAAAAAAATCATAACTTTTATTACTATCGAAATCACTTTGTGATCAGTTATTATAAAAATTGAATCAAATTTTTAAATATAGGTAGATTGAATCTTACTGTTCAATTAATACCGTTTATTAAACTAAAATCGTCCGTTTAAGCCAGGTCATTGTACATTTATTAACTGTGTTATAAACATATGTGTATTCACTGCAGCAAGTATCTGATAATCAGTTACAACATAACTTTCTTCATTGAATATTTATCAGACAATTTCAACTTTTAACTTTAGTATCATTTTTTGGTGCACTATACAAGTAAGGACCAAGCTATTTGTCAAAATTCCTTTTGTATTTTGTGTATAACACGAGAATAAAGAATTCTAAACAAAAACGTACATACTAGTTTATGTGTCATCTGCTAGTCCTCTTAAAATAGGAATTTTAAAATTGACATCTAAATAAATTAAGTTGAATCTAACAGCTGCACAAAACTTTGGTTTTTTTAGCGTTTCGGTCCATAACTTCTCTGTGGGGATTTTTCTCAAAACAAAATCCACAATTTTGCACTTTGAAATCATTTGTCTTACTAACATTAAGCATCTGATCCGCATCTACCGGCACAAATAAAAGGTTTCTTTTCCTTATATTTCTTCTGTTTCTTCCATAGACTGGTTAAAGATCAATTGCACTTCTCAATAGACCTTTTCATTTAAATTACGATTCATTACTGTTTCGGATAGACAGTAATAAGTTAGGCAAAGATACAAGATGTTTGTTATTCATTCTATCACATTTGTTTTTTGAAATACCGCCCGAAAATAAAGGTAATCCCTTTTTAAAATGAAAAGGTCAATAGGGAATATCGGTGATTTTTTTTTTTTTTTTTTTTGCTTTAATAAAAGCTTACTTATGTAACAAACAGCAGAGAAAAATTATTTTTCGAATAACTGTGAAAACAACCATGATAAAACTCATCAAAGATTTATTTATATCTCTTTCTAGCAAATGAGAATTTAGAATGAAGTTCGTATGACAAAAATAGTATATGACGTCAAAAACTATGTACGATCTCTCTATCTAATATCTGTCTAATTAGTAGTTTAAAATGCTTAAATCATCCGTATTTTTTGGCCGATTTTAATTTTAATTCCTCTTTTTGCCATTTCCTTTACGGTATTTTCGTATTTTGTTAAAAAATACGAAAAAAAATCATCGATATTTCCTATTGCACCTTAAAGAAACAAGTAAGCCTAGTTGAATCGAAAACAAGGCAAAAGCTCTTGTCGTTATCAAGTCTACGTTGTAAAATTTATTTAATGATTTATTTAGTACGCCCGATACTATGGAATATAATGAATGGAACACCCTGTATTCTTTATACATATTAACTATGTATCTTAATAAATTATTTTATGAAAAAAAGTGTTACTGTTCTCGTAATATCTGTTTCAAATAGGTTTTTTATTTTAATTAAAATTAAAGAGTTGATAAAAATATTAATAAATAAACCATCTGTGCTAAATTATAATTTTTTTCCTACATTTTAATAGCTTGACACGACCACATGCAGCAGAACTTTTATTATTTTAAAAACAGATCAAAAAAAAATTTATAAACTTGATTTTTATAAATATTGCAAAAAAACTTAACAAAATATTGAATTACACAGTTACCTCCACATAAAAGATTTTAATATACTTTCTTTTTTTTGTTACAGAGTTGTAAAACATGCCAAAAAACATTTGCCAACGTATATCGTCTTCAACGACATATGATTAGCCATGATGAAAGTGAATCATTACGTAAATTTAAATGTACGCAATGCGAAAAAGCTTTTAAATTTAAGCATCACTTAAAAGAGCATATTCGTACACATAGCGGTGAAAAACCATTCGAATGTCATAATTGTGGTAAACGTTTTTCACATTCCGGATCGTACTCAGCTCATTCGACACAAAAAAAGTGCTTAGCAACTAATTCGGTAATTAATCCAAATGAAAATAAACGCATGCGTACTAGCAACACATCATCTATTGACAAATATGAAAATGTGAAAACTGAAGAATACAGTACAAATTTACCAGCACCTTACAGCTTTCCACATTTTTCACCATCGTTTAATGAACATGATGCAATTGCCGCTTTTTTAGCATCAATGCGTGCGAAACATTTTCCTTTAAATTTTCCACCATTTTATCATTTTCCACCTCAAATTGTGAAATATAAAGATGAATATGATGATGAAAATGAAACAAAAGAAGAAAAAATGGAAACGGAGGAACAAAATATTGATGTTGTTAAGGTTGACGACGATAATAAAAAACTTGAAGATGAAACACCGAATGATTTGAGCAATATTATTCGGAAATCTTCGTTATCCTCAAGAAATAGTACAACATCATTATCCGAAGGCTTAGCAATGAAATTAGAAGACAATTATCATTCCGAAAAATATAATGATGTATCCGAAAATGATCATTCCATTGAAGATTTTGATGAAACATCCTCAGCTAGTGATGAACGTAAAGTTCGAGTTCGATCACTAATTGGTGAGGAACAATTAACAGTATTAAAAGAATATTACAATACGAATCCAAAACCAAAACGTGAGGAATTAGAACAAATTGCTGATCATATTGGATTTCCAGTACGTGTTGTACAAGTTTGGTTTCAAAATACTCGAGCACGAGATCGTCGTGAAGGTAGATGGTATAATATTGAACAAAAACCGTATTCAGAACAAATTTTACCGGAATCATCTGATGAACCATTGGATTTATCGATTAAAAAATCACCGATATTAGAGGAGGAACATTATAATGAGGCAGTTAATTTAAGTCAAAAATCCTCTCGATATTTGGATAATTCAGAGAACTTCCTAACTTCACAACACATTTCACCAATTTTAAAATCAAATTTATTTGAATTGAAAAAACAATCTCCGATGTATTTAAAAACAATTACGAATCAAACAAAATCTCAACAAGAATGTGATATTAGTAAATTTCGTTCGATATCTATAGTTAATATTGATATTAATACTGGACAATTTGTATGTGATCAATGTAATAAAGCGTTCGCAAAACCGAGTTCCTTGGCACGGCATAAATATGAACATTCAGGTAAGAATCAGTACAAATTTTTTAAAATTATTTCCTAACTATATCGACCGAATTTAAAAACATAACACGATTCATCATTTTTAAAAGCACATCTAATGCCATCTACAATTTTTCCTCATAAAAGTATACATTATATATACATTACAGATTTCTGTATTTTAATAATCGAGTTAAATCGATTACAGAATCCATTATACATCTACAACTAGCGTTAAACACTTTATTCAAGTTATCGTTTTTTTAATTCAAGTTCAAGTTACGATGGCCAATCAAAATCCCATTCTCACCAATGTGTCTAATTGCAAAAAAGATTCAGTAAAAAGTTCGAAGCTTTAATACACTGGTTATTATCTAGGGTTAGTTACATGTTTTACAGATATTAGCCTTTTTCCTGGGAAGATTTTAAAAAAATCCTCTAGATGGCAGGATATATTTGTACCCCCTAGTGTCGCCACCTAGCGGATCTTTTTTTAATCTTCAGAGAAAAAAAGGCCTGGAATTATTAATTAATGTATGTCCGGATTTAATGATAATATGATAATGTTTATAATTTGTCTTATGTAGTTAGTTAAAAATTTTTATTAGTATTATTTAAAAAATATAATGCTTAAATTAGCCTTTTTCCTGGGAAGATTAAAAAAAGATCCGCTAGACAGCAACACTAGGGGGGTACAAATATATCCTGCCATCTAGAGGATCTTTTTTTAATCTTCCCAGGAAAAAGGCTAATTTGTACTGAAATTAAGGCGCCTATTCTTACTTTCTCCCAAAAAAATGTAACTATAACAAAATGGTCGTCTTTAAGTTCAAATGTACTCTTAATTTCCTACGTTTCATTCCACAAGAGGGGTAGAGTGCTTAGTTATTAAATAAAAACAATCTACCTGCTATTATTTTAAAAATATCCTTATTACTTACTAATAAAAATTTTCTTTGTTCCAGGTCAACGGCCATACAAATGTGACCAATGT
The DNA here is from genome assembly GCF_905475395.1 of Chrysoperla carnea. NCBI lineage: Eukaryota > Metazoa > Arthropoda > Insecta > Neuroptera > Chrysopidae > Chrysoperla > Chrysoperla carnea. Next base: position 125,541,563 of record NC_058337.1, on the reverse strand, counting down.
ACAAGAGCTTTCAAGCACAAGCATCACTTAACGGAGCATAAACGATTACACACTGGAGAGAAACCATTTCAATGTGGAAAATGTTTAAAACGATTTTCACATTCTGGATCATATAGTCAACATATGAATCACAGATATTCCTATTGTAAACCATACAGGGAATAATTTTATGTATAAACAGTATTTTTTTTTATAACATAGTGTAAATAAAGGCCTAAATCGGTACCTGTATTAATACTCTGTATAGTTTTAGTTTTTAAGTAACATTACATCGAATTGTGTACTTCTAGATTTCTAGCATGACAAATATGATTATTTTGATGTGATGTACTCTCGATCTCAAAAAGAAATTGAACTAATATATGAATCAAAAATTTAGCTTTTTATTAAGTAGTAACAATTGTTTCAAAACAGAATCTCACAAGCGATTTGCATGGTAACCACGAAGGCGTAGGTAACTTTAAAAACATCGCAATATTCTCCTGAGGAGCAAAAGTCATAGAAAACTTTCATTGCTTTTTCAATGACTTGTCAAAAGATATTGCTCCGCGTATGGTTCCTTGTAGATCCTATTTATTATACTATATTCATTTCGGAGTAAAAAGAAAATTACTCCTTCGCTGGTGTCCATGAAGCGCAACATGCAAAAAATTTTTGGATGTTCACTTTTTATTTTAAACGAACAATTTGACTTATTTATTAACCGACTTCAAACAAAAAAGGAGGAGGTTCTCAATTCGACTGTATTTTTTTTTTAATGTTTGTACCTCGGAACTTTTAACTGGGTGAATCGATTTTGATGATTCTTTATCTATTTGAAAGCTGGTGCTTTCCGTGTGGTCCCATTTCAATTTTATACAGTTTCTGACAATGGCCTCCATGTGAAAACCATATAAGTCTTAAATTTGCATTAAGTATGTGCCCAACAAATGGAAGAATAACTCAGTATCACGCCAATCGATTTCGATGATTCTTTTTTTAGTGGCAAATTAGGTAGTGTACTTCATATTCACTAAAAATCATAAAATAAAAAAACCGATTTCAAAATAAAACAGTTCAAAAACAAATTAATATACACTAAAAAGTAAAAAATTATGAAAATATAATGTAGCTACAATTATTGTTATTTTTGGAGTCGGTGTCAGCTAAGTTAATGTAGCAAACTTTTCTGTCGCACTTGTTTCCTTGGCTGACACCGACTCCAAAACTAACAATAATTGTAGCTACATTATATTTTCGTAATTTTTTAATTTTTAGTGCTTATTAATTTGTTTTTGAACTGTTTTATTTTGAAGTCGGTTTTTTTTTGTTAAAAGTTTTTGTATTTTATTAAACGTATTGCATTTGAATTTTATAAATATTAACTATTTTCTTTTATTACGACGTCTTCAAATTATTTAGTTCAATTTTTTTTACATGAGAGTTATACTAATAGATGTAGATATAATTTTACTCGTGAATTCGAGGTGCCAACATTTTTTTAATAGTTACCGTAATTGTCTTCCAAAGATGATAATTTACGAAAAAGGCAAGGGTTTGTCGCAATAAAATGTAAATAATTTTGTTTTTATATTAATTATTATATCAAATATGATTTTTTAACATTATTTCGTGTATGTACTTAGAATTATTATAATTTGTTTAAGAAAATTGATAATCGAATTCTTGTATTTATCATTCCAAGATGTTTTTTTTTTAAATTTTTTTTGTTAAATTTTATTTTTGAAATAATATTTTTTTATAGTTTTTGGTACGATTTATATTTTAAAAATAAATATATTATGTTTATGATGTAAATTAAGTTAAGTAATTAGTTTTTAAGTAAAGAATTCATGTAAGATATTAATTATATGCCAAAAGCTAGCTATCCAAAGAGATATACATATTAGAATGTGTAAGTTTATTTTTTATTCAAAAATTACTTCGTTATTTTTTTTAAATATTAATTTTAATAAAAATGTCCATCATTGAATTTAATTTTTTTTATTGACCTTAAAATATTTCTCTATCTTTAGAATAAACAACTTAGACGAGAGATAATCAGTCGGCACCCTCATATATATTCGAAAGCTTAGCAAACTATCCCATTTTGTTCGAAAAACCAAAATCGAAACAGAAATGGTAGTAATAAACTTCATCAAGTTAAAATTCGATTTCTACCCCGTGAATGATGCCAATTATTGTATTAATCTTGTCGTTAGGTGCAGAACTTGAGCGAAACTTGATTATCAAAAAATAAAAAATCAACACAAAAAATTGCTTGAAAATATGAAAATTTCAATTGTAGCTTAACGCAAGTTCAATTCTTACTTCGCTCTTGCGAATGCTTCGCTTTGTTGAATGGAAAACAAAACGATCTTACAAAAAGAATCTCATTGGGCGCATTTTTAGAAATTTATCAGTCAACAATTCAACATATTTTGAATATTTCTCGCCATTTATCCCTAAATCTTTTTACTCCACATTTTGTGAGCCTAAATAACAATTTCAATCAACCATTGAATGTATTTTTCTCTTTCCGTTTAGACAAAAACTTGTTAATTGTTTCTTGTTTGTTTGTTGTTAATTAACTCAACTTTGGGTCTGTATTCAAGGTTTCAAAATTAATCAAAATGGAGATAATAGGGAATATTCATGAAATTTAAATTTGGTTCAAATATTTTTCTTCCGTAACTTTAATGACTGGACATTTCAACTAAACCATTATTTTAGTAATTAATATCTTTTTAATTACTTAAAATTAATTAATAAAAGTACAAATTCAGTGAGGGCATTTAAAAATTTCGCCCGCTTTAACTGAGCCCGCTCTTTTTGGTGTTTGTTCCTTAAGTTCGTGCGCATGATTCCATGGTTGGTATTACTGTATTTATAAATTTTTGAAATTGAAGTTTTGTTTTATCATGGAAGAAAGGAATCGTAGAAAATCTAAATTAACATTAATTAATAATGATTTTCGAGATGAAGAACCTATTTACATATCTAATTCAGAGAAAGAAACTCCGAAAGAAAATAAAAGTAATTTGTTAATTCATGTCTTTGTTCCAGTTATTTATATTTTAACCTTACTTTTCAGAATCAAAGAATAAGAAGCAACTTGTGTATAAAATAATAACTAGTGAATCCGATGATGAAGATAATAAAATACAAAAAAATCAACGGAATAAATCGAAAAAACCTTCGAAAGCAGTACTAATAACAAGCAGTGAATCGGATAATAGAGATGAGAATCAAAAGCATAAAATGAAATCACCCACTAAAAAATTACAACAAAGTAGTCCAGATAAGATCGTGGATGACCCAGAATTGTGGAAACCTGTTGTTATTTTGGAAAAACTAACATTAGACGGTAAGCTATATTTGACTTCTTAGTGAGTTTTTGATCATTGATAGAATATTTTCAATTTCTAGAAAATCAGTTCTCTAATAGTGAAAAATCGGCTACTGAATCTGAAGGTAAGACAAAAAATTACTATTTTGAATAATTAACACTTAAAGTGAATTGATTTTCAGAAATTTCAACTAAAAAAACACCTCTCAAGAAGAAAGGAGCTACTCGTAAGTACCTAAACGCAAATTTTATTGTCTTAAATTAAGGGGTGAGCTATTTAGACGGTATCGTGTCTTTGGTGTGAGTCTCACGTTGAGATAATATGGAATAGACTAGCTAGAACAGAATATTATCTAAAGTTTTCGAGCTTTTCTCAGATTTTCAGAGGATTAGTAAATGAACGCAATCACAGGGTTAACAATAAAGCTAAAAAACCCACAGACCCATGCTAACTAGACCCCGTTAAAGGAATGGCCAATCCGAGGATAAGTGAATGAACGCAATAACAGGGGAAAATATTAATTTTACACCAGCTCTCGCCACGGATTCGTAATCTACGTTAAAAATGCTTTAATTCGGATTTTTAAAAATAGCGTTAATGTTAAATAGCCGTTAGTTACATGATAGTGTCCGAATGCCTTAATACCGAAAATTAAAATAATATAATTCTGATTTTCTTTTAGAAGTTGGCAAGTTAATAAAAGAATCTGACAAAAATCAAGGTTCCAGTAAGGTTAATACATCCAATAGAGATCAACCGGTTACTAAATCTGAAGGTAAGATAAGAAATTACTATCAAAATAATATTTATCATATAAAAGGTATTTATTTTCAGAAGTTTCTACTCCGAAAACGCCTAGCAAAAAGAAAAAAGTAACTAGTAAGTAAATAAAGTTAAATTTGGGCAAAATGAAATAATATACTTTGTTTTTGTTTGTTTTTCAGAACTTGACCAGTTAATAGAAGAAAGTATAAAAATTCAAAATTCCCCAAAGGTATTAAAGTTATATTTTTTATAAAGACTTTCGAAGACTTTTCTTCGAAGGCCTACCTTCGATTGATCTAAAAATTCGTATACAAATTTTATATCATGTTAAAATAACTTACCCAAAAGAGTATTGGAAACCATGATAGTCGGTTTCTACATTATCGTAAATATTGAAAAAAAATGTGACATCATAGTACGGGCCTGTCAAATTTGTTGACATACTGTATGATATTAATTACTTACATTTTATATGGTATTTCATTAAATTATACCATTCTACGGCTTTTTATTACAAAACTTAATAATAACGAGTGTAAATTCATTTTTTTAAAGTGTCAATTATACATTGAACTGTCAAAAATTGACAGATCACGTACTTATACGTCATCAACAGAGAGCACCAAGAAACTGCGTTTAAATATCTCAAAATTATAATGCATTTTAAATATTTTTTTACACTTAAATACAGCATTTTTAAGCAGTATTTATATTTTTTACTTTGTTATAACGGTGTAAACAATGAATTAAAAATATAAAAAAATACATGAATATTCCCTATTCTATTTTTTTAATGATAATGTCGATTCTAACCATGAATTTCAAAAACACCAGGGAAGAGAATATCTACTGAATAGTAAATTTTTTACATTTTTTATTTAATTTGGAAATTTATGACCCTAAATCGCTTCATATACAATTTATTTAACTTTTAATGCATTCAATTTCTTATATTTTAGAAAAATGAAATAATTACTGAAACTCCAATTAAAACTTCACGCCGTAGTGGTAGACCGGTAAAATTAAGCATGAAGGCATTGGAATCTTCATCAAGTTATCGCACTCCAACTAAAAAAACTATTTCATCTTCTAGTAGCGAAAGTGAATTTGAAGTAGATGAAGACATTGAAAAACCAACAGGTTCGTATTTTATCCCCAATTCAGGTGGTGAAAAGTTAAAATTGTTTATAACTTTTGTAATTTTTACCACAACCTCATCATAATTTTCCGAGAACTAGATCTGGTTCGTCCGAAAACGATGCTTCTTGGCTAGACTATAAATCCAAAAACCTTTGTACGGTTTTTGAAAGAGCGAACGAGGATCATTTCCCTCATTAACTTGTCGACAGGACTCCTTCCTAACTTTTTTCGCAATCAACAGTACTCAAAAATAATTCAAAAATTAGGACATAAAATAATCACTTTTAATTCTTTTCAGTTTTATTTGAATCGAAAGATGTTGAAGGCAAGCAAATATATGGTTTTCACACTCCAAAGAAACGTACTGCATTACTTCAAAAAGCAATATCAGTTGCAAACAGTCCTTTGAGTGCCTTACGAAAGGAAACTGAAAAAATGACACTCACACCTCGTACACCTAAATCTACGACTAAAAAATACGATGCAGTTAAAACACCAGCAGCAATTCGGAATAAAGTTCGAAAAAGTATGATTCTTAAAATCGTTATCATTTACAAGGATTAATAAATTTGTTTTTGTTTAGAGTTGGAGCATGTAGTTCGGGAATTAGAAGATGAAGATTTTTCTGATTTTTCACCTAGTGAAAGTGATTATGATCCATCCAATTCATCATCATCTTCATCATCAGACAGTGATAATTCTGATGTAGAGGAAAAAGAAATCGTTCCAGTAACTCCGAAACAAATACGCAATGTACGATCTACGCGTAAAAGTCAAAAAGAAATTACATACAGTTTACAATCAGACGATTATTTTAGTACTCAAAATACAAAAGTATTTACATCAGATAATACGTTAGATAAATTAAAAAATCCACGATTAACACAAGATAAAATCAACGATATTTTACAAAATGTAAAAACTAATCGTGAACATGTTAAAAAAATCACCGAATTATCAAAAGAATACGAAACATATTTCGAAAAATGGTTATGCTTAATGTACGAAGGACATTTTAGTATTTTACTGTACGGATTAGGCTCGAAACGTACTCTTTTAGAACATTTTCGTTTATATTTACAAAATGAAAACAGTCCGGTAATTTTTATAAATGGATTTTTTCCGAGTTTAGTTATTAAAGATGTTATTGATTTGATTGCAAACGATTTATTACGATTAAAAGATGTTTCATCGAATCCATTAGAAGCAATTGATGAAATTGATGAGTTTTTAGTGAATAACGATGAAATTCATATTTTTTTAATTGTATGCAATATCGATGGAGAAATGTTACGTAGTTCGAAAACACAAAATATATTATCGAAATTAGCGTCAATAAAAAATGTTCATATGATTGCATCTATTGATAATATTAATGCTCCGTTAAGTACGTATTATTTTTTGGTCAGTAGCTTAATCAATAAAAATTTTGAATCGAAAATATCAGAGAAACATTTTTACAATATCGAAATAAGCAATTTAATTTAGCCCAAAACATTACCGAAAGCCTTTCATAGTATCAAAAGCCAATTTTTTTTTAATTGTTCGAAAAGCGTAGTTTCGGTGAATTGTTTCAGAAAGGCTGAAATATTCGTAGGTGTAAACCAGCGTTATCAATCGTAAACCTATTTCACGCTTTCTAAGTGGAGCCCTTTGGCCCCAATGGGGTGCCAAAAATGTTGCGTATGTCTCAAATTTGAACTGATTCCAGAAAAGGAAGATAGGGAGATCGTCCGTAATAGGAGGGGGCTAACTAGCCCGCAACATTACATATTTTGGTACTATCTTGTCCGGAAATTGATTTCATAATGGCAGAAAATTTGCTTACACGAAAAGTTTAAAAATCACAAAAAGCATCGTTCGCAATGTAGGCGGGGCGAAGGCGTGTTAGCCTGAAAAATTTCAGCCATTCTGTACTCATTTTCCTGATGAGGCGGAACCAACATATTTAGCGGACTAGCTAAACCTCTTCACTACTATTGAGGAGGATCTAACATCGATTATATTTTTTTGAAATATCTGTCGATTAAAACCAATTCTACCTTTTCTGGAATCAGTTCAAACTTGGGACAGATAGAAATATTGTCTACTAAAAAATTGCAGAATATTAAATTTTATAAATTGTATCACTAAGATGCCTAATTTTGGTTAGTCATTTTTGCTTTTTGATTTACCTTCTAGAATTTTGTTGTACATGTCAGCGGTGGATTTACACTAGGGGCCATCGGGGCTAGTGCCCAGGGCGGCAAAATTTTGAAGTGGAAAAAAATTTTTTTTTTTTTTTTTAAATTAATCATACATTATTTAATAGATAATTCAAGAAATTCGACTCATACAATATTTGTCAAATCGAAATACTGTAAATCATAATTTTGGCACCTTAAGTGAAAATAAGCCCAAGGGCCGCAGAAGATTAAATCCGGTCCTGTGTACATCCTAGATTTTATTTTAAAATATTTTGAATTTTTCTCAGTTTTAGAGCAAGTAAAGTACAAATTTGTTGTATTTTATGCAAACGACTCGAGTTCAGCGCTTATTTACAGTAAATTAATAAATTTTTTGACTACTTATAATAAAATACTTTAATGACAAAGTTTTTGGGTGTTAAACTTTCTTAAAATAGTTCTTTCACTTAAATGTTGATATTTTTCGTGTAAGTTTTACTCAAAGGGTATAAAATACAATCACATTTCATTATTTTTCGAACTATAGGCTCTAGAAACTTGAAATAAAAAAGCTTTATGTCTGAAGTCTGTTTGAAATTTTTATTGATTGGGCTTGTGCAAACTTGACAAATAAATTCTAAAATATTAATAATGTTTTTTAGTTTGGGATCATAAAAAATTGAATCGTTATAATTTCACGTGGTGGGATACGACAACATTTTTACCATATGCAGAAGAAACATCATTTGAAGGTTCTTTACTGGTACAAAAATCGGGAACGTTAACTTTATCTTCTTTAAAGAACATTTTCCAATCGTTGACAACGAATGCTCGAGGAATATTTAATATAATCATTAAACATCATTTAGATAATAAGAAAGATGCGCATTATCAAGGTTTGTTTGAAATATTTACTTCATTAAGTTTTGAGATGAGATGCTCAGGGATCCCACATTCCATCTAGCATTAACAAAAGGCACGAAATAGGGAATATTCGTGACTTTCTTGTTTTGCTTTAATAAAAGTTTATTCATGTAATAAACAGCAGAAAAAAAAAATTAATTTTCGAATAACTATAAAAACAACCAAAATAAAAGCTGTCAAAGATTTATTTTATCTCTTTCTAGTAAAACATAATTTAGCACGAAGTTCTTACAACAAACACAGAATATGACTTCAAAAACTATGTACGATCTCTTTGTCTTACATCTGTCTAATTAACTTTTTGTCATCTGTTTTATGTTTTTTTTTTTCATATTTTGTTAAGAAATGAGAAAAAACATTTCCATAAACATTCCCTATTCAGTAAAATCGAAAGAGAATTGAAGAAATTAATTTCTATTGCAAGTATACATTTCTGGAAGATTTATTCATGAAACATCTCTTGTTGGGCTCTTGAAATTTGAGAAAACGATTTTATTTTACGGTGTAGCGTTTTCCTATTTTTGAATGATATACAAAATTAAAAAACGTTGCTTAACATTATTCCCGACAAACAAAGACGCGTTTTTATAACGGTGCTTAAAACTGCACTGATCGAACAAATGATGGCCAATAATTCAAAACGTTGTTAAATAAATTGTCTTGTTTGAAGACAAATCATTTTAGTGGAACCATGACTTATTGACCATTTATTAAGCATAAATAACTCGTCCGGGTGTTTTATTGATCCGTCCGGATGGTTGAAAATGGTTTTTGTTTGATGGTTTTTCGTGTCGTTTTAATTTTCCTCGTGTGGGCAATTGATAATCTCCTACGCTTGTTTCGTGTTAGCAATCATTTTAACAAGCAAAAAGCGTAGGAGGGCTATTCATTGCAAAAATAGCGTAAATTAGGCTGCATTTTTTAGAAAAACTAATAAATCTTAAAAAAAAGAAAGAGTGAGTCGTGTGGATGTTTGATAAAATTTTAAGTGGATAAAAGCATTCAATTCCGCTTTTTCGATTTGGGCTTAAAAATTTTCATATAAAAGATGCAAAAAGGCATGGACGGTAGCCTTAACCGTTTAGTAGGCGCTGCACTTTTTATTATTTCATACTATTTATATTAATAAAAATTGTTTTTCTTTGCAGGAATATCATTCAAAGATTTGTATTGGTCATGCCGTGAAGCGTTTCTTGTTAGTTCAGATATTGCTCTACGTGCTCAACTAACAGAATTTTTAGACCACAAATTAATAAAATCAAAGCGGAATTTGGATGGAGCCGAATTATTACACATTCCAATTGAAGGATCTCTTTTACAACACTTTTTAGATCATGAATAATAATAAACTTTGTTATATTTAAATAAAATATTTAATTTTTTATTTCTTATAATCGTTACAAGATGGCAGTATTTATAATAAAAATAAATGAAAATCTATATTTTCAAAAAAAAAAGAACACAATCGAAATTTCTTATTTCATTACCTACTAATTAATTACGTTTACTCAAAAACAAAATTTTTGAATTATGTAATTTATTATTATTAATTACATTACCAGAAGGAATTTATGTAATTAAAAGTTGGCACACGTGTTTTTTTTTTCATATTGTGTCAGTTGAGATGTGTTGAGGTTTTGTGTGTTTTATGTTATTGGAGAAAAAAAAAATAAAGGACTCAAAATAATCTAGTTTCACAAATTTCTTGTAATCTTATTGTAATTTGTTTTTGAATAGAAGTTTCGATTAATTTTTGCAAAGGATAAAAAAATTATTTTGGTAAGTCAATTGATTTTTATTCGAAGGTTATCTTTTGTCCTTTTGATAAGCTGTTTGTATAGGCTTGTGTTGCTCGTACATTGTCCTTGACTTTCTGGGTAAAATTTACACATGAAAAAACTCTTGTTTACTCGGGGGGTAATTAAATTCATAATTTATTGCTAATATTTGAGTTATGTTGTCATATTTACCTTGACCTACGTTGGTTAATTTGAATATATGTCATTTTGTAATTAATTCGCAGATAAATCGTAATTTTCCAATTTCGAAATTTTATTGATTTTTAATTTGTGTATACTTTAGATAGTTTCAATTCGTTTAAATATTAAAATTGGTAAAATTATTTTTCTTATCTGATTTGTTATGTCAAATTTTGATAAAATGTCTGACTTATATTTTGTTTTAGACTTTTTGGTACAGTGATCTTATGCCGAAATTCCGATCAACACCACCTGATGATTGCGATCTTCTGTTTCGGTAAGCTATTTTGAGATTTAAATTTCTAAAAACAAATGATTTATTAGAACGATTTTCCAATGTTCACTTGTTTTAAAATTGTTTGAATTTTTATTTTAATCCAAAAGATTGTTTTAAGTGTAGTAAATTCAAAATTTTTTGGATGATACGTTTTCCTAAGCTGATAGTCATTAAAACCAAAAGTCTAACAAGAAATCTAGTTGTTGGGCCATTGTTCTATTACTGAAAAAATGTGCAGTGGTAAATATTTACAACAGGGTTTCGTAGTTTAGGAAGAAATAATTAATGTTAAAAATAAATGAGAAATTTTAGATCGATAAGCGTTCTATACGAAATACTACGAAAAGGAATAGATTCAGCAAAATAGAGAAATTTTGAACATCAATTCAACCGCTAACATGATGTAGTTTTGTTATCTGCGCGGTGGAAATTATGGAAAGGGTGATGAATATTCCTAGCGACAAATCTTGTGGGATAAAGACTTCATCACGGAAGGGCATATCCTAAATCTCCTAAAACTTCATAGCTCTTACTCAAATGTTAATCTTTTTTAAAATGTTTTTGGGCTAGGCTTAGGGTTTTGGGAGCTTAACCAAGATCAACAAAAGACGATATATCAGCGGGAATTTTGAATTTTAACATGCTCATCGTTTCAGGGTTATTGGGAAAATGGGACAATAGTTAGAGGCCCAGTCTACCGTGCGTCCAATACCGTTTTCATCGCCCCTAATCGTCATAATCGGTGTATCATAATCGGATCCTTGAAGGCCATAATGAGATCTTCTTAAAGTTCATAAGTCTTACTTAAATATTAATTAATTTATAACAAGTTTTTGAGCTGAGCTTAGAGTTTTGGGGGCTTAATCTTTCCCGTATTACAAACAAAAGATGGAATATCAGAGGTGGCGGGGGAGGGGGTGTATATATTGAGAAAATAGTTATAGACTCAGTCTATCGCCTGGCCTATTTGCTCCGCCCATGAGTTTTATTTCAGGTAGTTACCATAGAAACGACATACTACTTTATTAATATAATTGTATGGATGGACATATAAGTCTATTGATTGTATATATGGCTTACATTGAAAATTTAATACTCTTATTTAAATAAGTAATTATGTTAATTTCCATTTAAAGAAATTATGTATTCAATTCGTCTTATTCACAATTCATGTATTCAATTATATTCACAATTTCTAGTGCAACAAATTTAATTGTTGTTGATCAATAATTTTAATTTGACATTTACTATACCATTTACATTTACAACAATTGAAAATTAGTCGTAACAGCCTTCTTTATCGCCAAAATTATCGACTGGAAGAATGACAACGCATAGAATGAATACCGATTTTGTATATTGCGCTGTTGATTTGCTTAAAAATAACAAGAAGTTGAAGTAATTAAAATAGAAAAGGATTTCACTTTCGAATATTTATCGAAAATCACATTCTATCGATTATTTATTGTCATATTGTTTTATTTCTTTCGTCCCTTGTAGAATCAATACTTCAAAATTATTTTTCATTTTATTATTGTTAATCATTATTTGATATTAAAAATTAATAATATTTTTTTTAAATTAACTGACTTGATAAACTGTTTTGTTAATCGGTAAATAACCTCTAATTTATACGGCAAATAAAATAATTGATTTCAAGTATTCCAAATAAACAATTTTATTGACACATTATTGATTGAGAAAAATCATTGTTTTAAGTTTTGGCCTTAAAACAGTTTTAAATAAAAAATTGGAGTATGATAAGGAAATAATATTTATGTATTTGCAATATATGGACAGAAATAAAAGGTTAATTTTATGAAATCATTGCAAATAAACAGAGTTGTTCAATTAAGTGTTACCACGTAAATGGGAGGACACTTTTTCCAAAAAGATGTTACCACTTAAATAAGAGAGATAGATACTTTATCCACAAAAAAGTTACCACTTGAATGAATGAACCGTGATATTTTATGTATATCAGCAATCTCGGAAACGGCTCCAACGATTTTCATGAAAATTGGTATGCAAAGGACCTTTGAGGCGAAAAATCGATCTAGCTAGGTTTCATTTTTAGAAAAAGTCGTTTAATCCGTGTTTTCAGGAAAAACTGAAACATAGACTGCAAAATATTGCTGGCATCTATTGGCGACGAAATGTAGTACATTACCGGGCATACAAGTTGGCATTTGTGTGGAGACATTTTAAATGGTTCTTAAATTAGTTATAAAATTTGTATATTTTTAACTCAAAAAATACCGGGTAAAGCTCGGTTATCCAGGTACTTCATCATTCAGTTGATTCGAGGCCTGTTTTTTTTGAAATGCCTTCGAAAATCTCTCGTAAACATAGGGTTTCATACATAGAATTTTAGGCAGTACCATAGAAAATACTCGCCCAATTGTCGAATGACCTCGATTCTTTTTTTTTTTTTTTTGTGGACAAAAGTATTATTATAAACAAAGCTTTATTAAATTCCCAAAAAAGTTCGATGTGAATTTTTTCGTTTTTTTCCTGAGGGCTCCTATAGAAATTATCCAAAATTTGGCCCAAAAAATGCAGAAATCGGGTTTATTTGAAGATTGAATGTATAGTTTCTAAGATATTGTTAAAGATCCCACAAAAAGAGCTATTTAACGGATCGATTTCAGGTAATTTCTTAGAAGAAATTTATCTTGAAATGAACTGGTTTTCCGTGACTTTTAAGTTTGATCTAATTTTTCTAGAAAATTTAAAGATTGACAAAAATTGTTTGGCAATAGGGGATAATCCTGATGTCGAATTGGCTGTATTACCCACAAAAATGTAAAACAAGACTTGACACCATGACAAAATTTGAAAGTGAAATTAAAATTGATTTAAAAACGAAGAAATTATTAGCAATCAAAGATTTCATTCAAAGGTTGCCCATCTCTTTTTAAAAACAATGTTTTTTTATGTAATTTTTACGATACTCACTTATGATGTCACTAGCGGATATCTTCCTCTTTGTTTAATTAGGAACTTTAAACGTTCATATCTTACATGCTAGTAAAGATTTTTAAAAACTTCACTTTTCTATTCGTGATGTGAGAGTTCGACATCTGAAGTGATAAAAAAAATTTAGTTCGCTCCCTTATTCTTTTAAGAACCGATTAAACTAAGGGCTATTAGTGCTCAAAAAATATGATTGTTTGACCATTTAACGTAGAGTTTTCGAGAAATTCTATAAAGAAATATTCAAAAATCAAGTTTATATTACCAAAAATTCTATCAATCGACCGACCGACCTTTCATTCACTTTTAGGATGTTCCCTCGGCAATAATAGAAAAAATAAATTAGTAGATAAGGATCCGAATTTTTAGTATGTTATAGTTAACGAAATATATTATTGTATAAAACAAAAATTTGGGTATCTTACCGATTAATTAAGAGAGTTTTTATTAATTAAAAATACACTAAATAACATAACCATCCTCATAACAGGTTAACATACTAAAAATTCGGATAATTATCTACTAATTTATTTTTTTCTATTACTGGCGAGGGAACATCCTTAATCACTGTAAATAAAAAGCTCTCGAGCTAAATAAAGTTTTCTCGTTTGATTCTTTAATCTATCGATAAATTTTTCAATTTATTACGAAGTCGTCTAAGAATAAAGTAATATAAAGAAAAAAAATAAAACTTCAGAATAGAAAATTATGCATTTGAATTATTGGAGTGGAAATTGAATGGTATTTGTAAAGATTAGCCTCGATTTTATTGCTGCTACTTGGAGGAGATGTTGGTTGATGAGGTCTTCTTTATATATAGAGTGGCTTTCTTCTCATCTTTTATGAAATATATATTTTTGTAAAATTTTTAAGATATAGCATTCAATTTATTCTGGTATTGCGTTACAAATTCAATGGGAATTTTAATTTCGAGAATAACAAGAAAGATTTATCAGGAAGACTTGTCGCAGTAGGTACCACCATCGATGGTATTTCTTATTAGTCGTAATAATAATAATAATAATGGGGTCTAACCTCCGCCACCCACATCATCATTTGTTAATCTTTATTTATTTAAAAACATATTTACAATTACATTTTGATGTGGGTGGAATCGGTTACTACGTTCTTATCTAAGCGACGACAATGTGATCAATTCTACCGCCCCCATTAATCATAATTGTTCACACTGCCGCTGCCTGGATTCGAACCCGCAACCTATGTCTAAGTAGACAAACTGTCTAAGACCAATGCCTTAGACCGCTCGGCCACTTAGGCTCTTATTAGTCGTAGTATACGATGTATATATGAAATATATCAAGGTATACTAAGTTTAGTTCCAAGTTTGTATGCTGAAAGATATTGATGCTACGAATAAAATTTTGAAATCGATGTTCATAAAATCACCTAATTAGTTCATTTTCGCTTGTCTGTCAGTCTGTCTGTCTGACAAAACGATAATTCAAAAACGAAAAAAGAGATGAAACTGAAGTTTTTACAGCGTTTTCAAGACGCAAAAAGTGAGGTCGAGTTCGAAATGAGCAAACATAGGTCAATTGGGTCTTGGATCGGTAGGACTCATCTTGTGAACCGTTCGAGATAGAGCAAAAGTTTGAATGTAAAAAATATTCCTTAAAAAAATAAACAACTTTTGTTCGAAACATTGTTCGTATGTATTTGTGGCTGTCTTAAGAGTGGCTATCTTTCTTTACTTACATGACGTAAAAAAACAAACGATTGCGTAATCAACACTGTCTATACATGGTATTTTAACAATTAACTCAGTCAATTGTTTGTTTTTACTTTTTAAATTTTGAAAGTTTAAGAACTTTTCTACTTAGATTTTTATGTTCTAAAGAATTGATTCCACAAAAATTGAATGATAAGGCAATTTTAGAAATAATTACATTTTCTAACTTAAACTTTTCCTATATCTCTTTAGAGTTTCGAGCAACACTTGAGAGACTTGAATCATTTTTCACCCATTAAATCAAACAATTTTTATTTTAGTCAATTATTTATTTCTGGGACTAGGGGAAACAACGATATTTTTAAAAACTCTGGATAGTTCCCGACTGCTTATCGATTTGAATTTGATGTACTTGGTAAACTTGCGATTATTTCTATGCCTTGTTTTTTCTCTTCTATTCTCCATGAATGGCTAGTTAGCTGCGTTTCATTTTTTTGCGCACCCTGTAACAATAATAACTATATCAATAAATAGATAGCAAGTGTATTCAATTCAATTCGTTGTGTTTCTTTTCTTGGCTCTCACTAGCTAGCTATACATAAAATACAATATATACGACACTTATGTGCTATGACCGACCGAGAGTAGATCAAGGGTTCAACTTCCAACGAACGTCATTTTATTGTAATTGTAATATTATTATTGTTCTGATTTCCCGATTAAATTGCTGATTTATTGAAATATTCAACAAATTTCAATAATTGATAAAAAAAATTATAATTGTTTTATTAATTCTTTTTTTTTCTTTACATTTTTGTATTTTACGACTAAAATTAAAAATCCATATATTATTTCTCAAAGGTGCTTTTTTTTAATCTGAAAATAATTTTCACCACTTGTGACGAAAAATAAATAATTATATAATTTTGTTATACTATTTTTCATATATTTATGTAAGATAATTGCCTATATTTAAAAGAGTTTTGGGCATATAAAAAATTGTGTGTATACGGAAGGCTGTTCTATTCGTTGTGTGCGTAGTCATGGAAGGGACAATAAAATCGATGCCAGCGCTTTAAGTGAAAAATTTTGGAGTTAAAGGGGGCTGTTATGACTAATTTGCAATTCTTTACATGTTAATGTAATAGAAATGTCAAATTAAAATTATTGAAAAACACGAATTAATTAAACTTAATGCATTAAAAATTGTGAAAATAAGAAATCAAATTGAACAAATATTATTTTTCAAATGTAAATTATCATAATTATTTATTTAAATTTGTGAGACAAGAATATTAAATTTTAAATGTAAGTTTTAAATGCAATCCATACAATTATATATGCATACATACAATTCTATAATTAAAGTAGTGTATCGTTACCATGGAAACGAAACTCACGCACGGAGCGAATACACATTTTTGATTGGCGTGAAATCATGCTTTGATTGGCGTTTAGATTTATATTTTTTAAGACTTCTCTTAAATATTCATTGGTGGAAAAACAATTTATAAAGCGATTTTCCAGATAAGAATGCATGTTAAATTCGAATTTCAAGCACTGCGATTATACCCTTTATTCTGTTGATTTGAAATTTGGATATGTTACAGGTATTCATACTCTACCTGCTCTCAGTGTTTTTATTTTTCGAAAATCCTGTTGGGCTTCCCAATTTTCATTGTTCACATCCAGGTACAGTGGAGTAACGAAAAATTACCTGGATGTGAACAATAAAAATTGAAAAAATTAACAGGATTTTCGAAAAATAAAAGTGCCAAGGGCAGTACTTTGACCTGCTATTAGAAAAAACACTCATGACGTCAAGCAGTCAGTTTAAAAAAAACAGCAGTGATCTATGGAATGACTTGGCTAAGAATGACAACTAAGTTCATTCATTTTAGCAATATTATTGTAAATTACTGCAGTTTTTTAGCATCCATTTATTTATTTATTCAGGATCTGCTGAAACGTTTAAAGCTTGTAGATTTATTTGAAGCCATTGAGTGCTCTTGGCAAAATGTTTTTCACAGTACATAAACTTTTTTTTGCTCATCCTTTTTTCGTTGTTATTTTGAGGGAAAAAGTCTTTCAACATATTCTTATTACACCAGACATATGCTCCCTCCATAAGGCCTGTTTTATGGTCATGCTTGAACTTTGATCTGCTTTATCTCAAAAACTCAGGATCGCCGGAGAATTACAGCCAATTTTCTGAAAAAATATTATTTTTTTATTGTTTCTTTTGACGAGCTTGCCAGAAATGGCACGATGCTGCCGGACATAAGCATCAATAAATACCCGGGAGTTCCATTTGCAAACTGCAAGTTACTCCTGAAAGAGGATATTCTGAAAAAGGCCAATCTTAGATGGAGGGAAGAACGTACTTGTGGTACTACAAGACAGATATGATCTGAGTACAATCGCAAGCTTTCCGAAGTTTTCATATTACTTCCAAGGGCCTCTGTTCGCAAAGTTGTTGCGGCTATCACAGGACACTTGCTGGGCGGCAAGCATGCTGAACGCTTAGGCCTGGTAGTGTATCACGACTACTGCAGGAGCTGTCACAGTGGTGACGAGGAGAAGACAATGTCTCATCTTCTCTGTCACTGCCCAGCTCTTGTCTTGAGGAGATGGACTTACTTGAGCCAGCCTCTCTTTGACGACCTCTCCGACCTAAAGTCAAGTCAGTCGACGTCAAAGCCCTCCTGCTGTTCTTAAATAGCTCCAAATGGTTCATGGAGTAGTGGCCGGGGATGGGCCAACCCATTTACGGTATCACAACGGACCCTATGATCTAAGTGTGTCTCAACCCAGGACAGCCACTCTAACCTAACCTAACCTAACCTAACCATTGTTTCTTTTATCTATTAATGACCTGGAGATTCAGATTTCTCTTAAGGAACCACCCTACACACTCCACTGTTGAATATCATCGACAAATTTATTTCTTATTCTATTTACAAATCACAAACAATAAAATATTTGGAAATATGATTAAATTTAGATGAAATCAGAAATAATTGATAAAAATATAGACGATTGTCCTTGAATTGTACCTAAATGTGTTGTACCCACAAAAAAAAAGAAAAATAAAAAACTTTAAAAAGAAAAAAATTCATAAATATTTATGCATTGTTAACCCAGACGAAAAAAAAGTATACACTCATTAGTACCGTCTGGAGGCAAGCTTGTATTCTTTAATCAGACAATAAGGCCAAACAAACTGACTATGTTATTTCAACATTTTATTATAAAAATTGAATTTTTATTTATTACTTGATATATTGATTTTGATTGATATCACAATCAAAATACACTCACTGAGTAATTATTGTCGCCTACTTCAAATACTTTTATGAAATTGATTCAATTAAATGTCGAAAATAATTCAATCAAAACAAATATTTAAAAAAAAATGTTTTCAACTATGTATTTTAAATCATTTAGAATCTCATGCAAGTTGAAACTCATTGAACAGTTAACAGTGCAATTGAGTTTTGATTTGAACTTGCATTTTTTTTCTTCTGGAATACAGCGTTCAGCCAAACTATATGCAACAATGCATTCAATCAAGAAGTTCTTAAAGAAAATTCTTAAAAACTCGGGTTTAAATAGGGGATTTAAAAATATTTGAATATGTTTGAACTTTGACGCCCCCTATATGAAAATTTGGACGAAAGCCATTTTTCATATCACAGAATTTGAGTTGTTGTATTGAGCTATTATAAATTCTTGGTCATTTTTAAAATCTTGGTGACAAAAGGCTGAAATTATTCTAAGGGGTAATTATTTTAGAATTTTTATGTTACACATGTTCGCCTTTTTCGGAAAGTTTAGTCCCTTTTGCCTGAGCCTATCAGTACTTTAGCAAGATGTCCGCAACTTGGTGTATAAGAGTGCTAATGATAAGCTCACTTTGATCTTAAGGAGTTCCAGGATGGCATGCGACTTTCTAAGCTGTGCACAACCACAACTAGACCATTTTACTCTCCTGTATTGAAACTAATTAGATTTTAGTTAAAAAAGATAGTGAGTTTTTTGATGGATAGCCGGTTGATCTATCATGATCATAATTTGGAGTTGCAGATGATATCACATGTGGAGAAGGTATGGGAGCAAACTCCGTGGAGAAAATGTGTCCATTGCCTCTGATCTCGACAAAATCGTGGAAAATTTTATTTGCTTATAACTTAATCTTTCATTGGGAAACGTTCTGCCTTCAGATAACGAAATCAGACTGAAAAGAGGATCTTTAAGTCTAGGTGCTAAGGGATGTGATTGTGGCTTGCCCTCCCTCTTACTTCCATAGTTTGTAATTCTTATTACTGCTATCTCAAAATTAACCTTGCCAAAATTAGTTTAAAATAAAACTCGAGTAATTTTTATCCGATTGACTTGAACTTCAAACGGCATCTACTTTTATACCTGAGCTATCGAAGTAAATGATTTTTATGATTGATAAATAATTTTATTTCGATCGAAACATACTCTAGAAAGTAAGACTTTAATTTTTCTTACCCTATGATAGCTGATTTTAAATAATTTGAACTTTTACTGACATGTTTTTCATTTTTCCTACATCAGACAACTAGGATACACAGGCAGAGGTCACATTAGATAACACCTAACCACGCCTCTAAAAAATAATTTGAATATGATTACACATAAACTTAATTAATTAAATACATCATTAACTATCAAACATTTGTTATGATTATTTATGTAAATTAAAAATAGGTCAATTAATTAAAACTAATTAATAAACTTCATCTTTTTTAGTCATATTTCCCCCGAAAATATAGACTTGTACTCTGAGTCGAATGTCAACGGAGAAGGGTGATTTTATAGGTTCGAAATAAATCCGTTTTATTTCTTCTAGAAAAAGATTTGGGAGGTTTATTAGCAGAGATGTTATGTAAGCAGGGCTTGATTTCGGTAAACTGAAGGGGATCTTTAGGAGAAAAACCAATTTTTTCATGGTTTTTATGACTTTATACTTCTGTACAGCCACTTCCAATTGATCTAGGAAGTGCCTTTTAGAAGTGTCAATTCTAAAATATATATTTTCAATTTTGATGGTGAATTATGCTATAACTTGACAATGTATTGTCAAAACGAAAAAGTTAGAATACAATTTTTCGATATCTGGAATCATTTTCAAAATATCGAAAATTGAAAATTTTGTTTAGTTATTTACCTTTCAATATTTCGAAAATCAAGGCACATATCGAAAAATTTTACTCTTATTTTTCGTCTACATTCATGAAGATATAACAGAATTTATCATCAAAGTTGACAATAACGTACAAATAAATTCAACCCTAAGTCTAAAACTGTCTTGGCGCTCGTACTACCTTAATGAAAAAGAAATATGATCTTAGTTATGGAGTTTTGCAGCTCATTCGAGTTTTGTTTTTTGTTAATCAAATTGAACATGCGATCACTTATAAATAATTATAATAATCTGTTTTGGTGTGTGTATATGTGTATCGATTCAAGTACTACACAGCGAATGCGGAGATGAGTTTTTAGTGTTTTTTATTTTATAAATAAAAATAAGCCATGGATTTAATTAAATGCAATAAAATTATATATATTTGAGATCAACCTTGGACCACAAAATATAAAAATTATATAAATAATAATAATAATACCAGATACAAACACTCTGAACTGAACCGAACATATTTTAATGCACACAGAAACAAATAGTTAGCTTAGTTAATCCGAGTTTGTTTTTTTTACGTCTAATACAGGGTTGGATTTATACCTCTTAAACCTGTGCTTTACCTGTTGAGTTTTCCAGTAAAGATTTCACCACCATAATATCACAAAAATCATTCATCATCTTCGCTAAAACAGCTGATTTTTTATTAAATTTTTTTGTTCAGCCATAAAAATCGTTCTAATCGGTAATTTGATCAAATGAAGATGACAATCTTTTAGGCTAATTTTGACCTGGCAAAAACAATGCTGTTGGTTAAAATACGATCCAATTCATGTTTCTCGAGATATCAGCTCCACAGACCAATAACTGAAAATACAAGTGACATTATACCTTAAAATACTTACACTTTTCAAAAGATGAATTAATTTTTATATCTAAATAAGAATCGCATACAGGATTAATCGTCATGTTTTAACAAATATTTTCTGTTTCCTTATCCGCTGAAAAATTTTAAATACGGCCCTATTTTAAATTGCCATCTCGTTGAAATGAACTTTGTTTCAATAATCATATTTATATTAAAATAACCTCTAAAAATTTGATATTTATTGCCTTTGCGAAAAAAAAACTTTTAATTGCTTGACTAGTCTGTGTTACTTTTTAAAAAAATTTTATGATGAGACACTTAAAAAAATGACTTTGAAAAGTACCTCGATAAAATAAATTTAAGGTAAAAAAAAACTTTAAAAGTATTATTATCTAAAAATGAACTATTACTTTACTTTATAGACCGAAATTATTGTTAAAATTTTTACTCACTTATACTTAGAGATATAATGATTTTAACGTTACAGCCAATACTGACCCATGGGTTGGTCCACAATTTTCGCCCACTTTTCTTCATCTTGGCGTAGTGTTCGCCAATTTCTATGGCTCAAATATCATCCTGATAAAAAAAAAGCTGATTAGATTTTCCTGTAACAAAGATACCAAAATTCTCGATTAAATGACATTTAATCAGACATAAATTTATGTCGGGGGTTTCTGTAATTTTTAATTTAATATTATTATAATTTGTATTGTTGAGATTTTGAGCAATATTGTTTGAAATTTTTAAGCATACGAAGTATATCGCATTCAACAATTTTGCTTAATGTGAAATGGCATTAAAGGTTATATTACAAAAGTGGTTTACCTACTAAATCAATATTTCTGAATGAAAAAATTAATATGCAATATAAAATGCATTCTTCATTCACTAGGAGGCTAATGACCACTATCACTGATTATTATTTATAAAGAAAAATACATGAATAACAGAAACACATGAAAGTTTTCAATAGTCGAACTAATGATGACAATTTGTACATTTAATCACAAATGCATTGAAGAATTCCATTAGTTTTCAATTATTATTCCATTCAATCAATTTCCAGAATATAACTAATAAAAAAAGATCGAGCGTGGGACAAGCGGTAACTATATTCTTTTCGTACCATGGTACATTATAAATGTACCGCTTAATTTTTTTTATTTACAATTTCTCTGAAAATGTGTTCATTTTAGAAGTCAAATACTTGTTTGATAATTTTATAGCTTTTATAGCTACTTTTAGTTTTTACTGTATGAAATAATTGTAGTATTAGTTTAAAAAAGACATACTTCTGATTTAGTAGTCAACCCAATATGTGAGTAGATTACGTTTGGTTTGATTAGGATATTTATTATGGCATAACATAAAAATTGCATTGTAATTACTATAAATTATCTCTATTTTCTTTAACTTCTGATAGCTTTCACAATTCATTTTTTCAAATAATAAAACATAAAATTTCGACAAAAAAGACTAATTGACAGATATACAAATATTTTTGCATTTTCTCAAAATTCATGGCAACCTGAATCGATTGAAAAAGTTTTAGTTTCCTAGGTAACCTGATTCCGATTTTTGGTATCCGTTGCAGTTTTTTTTGGTTTTAACTCCCAACCAGCAAACAAATATCGTGTGATAAGGAACATAAAAAAATTCCAAAAATTTTTGTGCACGCTGCTAGTATAGAACAATAACACATAAATTAAAAATTTAAAGAAACTCCCGACAGAAAATCGGGCCTGATCGATTCGTTTGTGGCATCGTAGCTCCAAAACGGTGAACTGATTTTGATTTTTAGTTTGTTTGGCAGATACGTCTAATAATTCGGCACCCTCAGACAATTGAATTTTATTAAAAAATTCCCAATAAAGATGATTTTCGTGTCAGTGCTGATATTTATTATGAATTTTGCGATAAAATCCAGTAATCCGAACATGCCAATAATCCGGCACCTCCTGGTTATTAATAGTGCCGGTTTAGTGAGATTTTACTTTAATGGGAGTCAGATACCGTTCAAATATTTAGTGATACAAAAACCATATTGTGTACATTGTTTTGAGGCCGAAGGCTTGTATGACTTCCAATGTCTTACGTTCACCCAATTTTCGGGATGTAAATCTGAGTAACTGTGTTCTGCGCCATTTTCAATTGGAGTGAGCTCTGTTGCCGACTACCGAAGTCAGATGGAAAGTTTTTTTGACGTCGAAAAGAAATAATTCACTGAGTTCTAATGCTTGGAAGAGAAGGATCAAATTATGATATTTGTTTAAAAAGTTGGAATAGTCCAATGTTTTCTAGCGGGTAACGGCTAGTAGTTATGTACAACATTTCGAACAATAATAAATATTTACAGAATTAAACATCATAATTTTTTGTTAGTGTTTCATATTTCGTAGAATCTGATTCATTTATAAAATGATATTGAACCTATATCCATTTAAAACAAGTGAAAACAAACAATTGACTGAGTTAATTGTTGAAATACCATGTATAGGCAGTGTTGATAACTTTGTCACATTTCACATACATACATATCTGACATATTTAACTGATATTCTCATATAATGCGCAAGTGTTGATGCGCAATCGTTTGTTTTTTTGACGTCATGTAAATAACAAAAGATATTCACTTTGATATTCCTATATTAATACATACTATAAAATTTGTACCTAATTAACGCCCTCGTGGGTAAACAGTGATGTTTACTAAAAAATGTTTCAAACAAAAGTTGTTTATTTTTTTGTAAGGAACATTTTTTACATTTAAACTTTTATTCTATCTCTAACGGTTTACAAGATGGGTACTACGGACCCATGACCCAATTGACCCATGTTGCTCATTTACGAACTTGACCTCACTTTTTACGTCCTAAGCACGCTGTAAAAATTTCAGCTTGATATCTCTTTTCGTTTTTGAGTAATCGTGACCACAGACGGACGGCCGGACGGACGGACGGACGGACAACCGGAAATGGATTAATTAGGTGATTTTATGAACACCTATACCAATTTTTTTTTTGTAGCATCAATATTTTTAGGCGTTACAAACTTGGGACTAAACTTATAATACTATGTATATTTCATATATACATGGTATAAAAATAACAATAGGATATGAAACTAATAATTACACGTTAAACAAGTAGGTACTTGGTACCTGACATGATTTTATAAATAGACCACCATCATACCGTGATAGTGGTCTGTGTAATTAAAATTGAATCTATTCATTCATATCAGCAACCCCCACTTTAGGTTGATAATAATTAGAGCTACTTTTTATTCATCTTGTCTTTAATGAAAGTTAACATTGCGACTATGCGATTTTAATTAGAGACTCAACACATAGTACCTACAGGAGATCGTATAAGGTCGAACTTCACTCATCTGATAACCTGATCAGACATATTTTTTATGAAATTTTATTGATTTATAAACATGCCTATCATAGTTTTTTCTATCGTAAAGTGTGCATGGCTATTTTTAATCCACGAACGAACTAAAAAAAAGGAGTGTTATAAGTTTGACCACTATATGCGTGTCTGTCTGTCTGTCTGTGGCACCGTAGCGCCTAAACGGATGAACCAATTTTAATTTTTTTTGTTTCGTTTGAAAGGTAATTTAATGAAGAGTGTTCTTAGATATGTCGCAAGTGCGAGTTTAGGGTTCCGTTCCCAAAAAACTAAAAGATTGGCGATGATTTTCATCTTCAAAATCGGCTCAGTTTGATAAAGGCTTTAAACAAAAAGGTATTATAATGGAAAGTCAGGGCCGGATTAATCCTCAACGGGGCCCTAGGCAACCATCAATTTGGGGGCCCTTTTTTCACGCCCGTTCCCTTCTTTTTTCGATTAAAAAATACAAACTTAATCTGACTCAATGCAAAGTATACCTAACATCTCGAATCGCTCTTGTCGCGTTGTAGCTCTTTCAGCAGCTTTGATTTTTTTTTAATTGCGAGAAGGATCGTTCGGCAGAACAATTTGTGATCATTAATGTTAAAAAAATCCGAAGAGCTATTTCTGTGTTAGGAAATACATCGGCTAATTGATCTTCCATTAGAATCTTATACAAATGACTATAAGTTTTGTCAAAGTAGTCGGAAATGTCCTTTTTAGGAACTTTGTCTAGTTCGTCGGTCGTCGCCTTTTGAATGCGGCCAATTGAGTTTTATTTATTTGAGTAAAATTTATTTTCAGTTCTGATTATATTTCCTTTCACTCTCTAGAATTTTATGTTTGTAAGAAAATTTTAGAAGTCTTTTTCATTTTTTGGGGGCCCCCTAAAATCGGGGGCCCCAGGCAACTGCCTTTTCTGCCTACTTGTTAATCCGGCCCTGTGGAAAGTGTTCTTAGATATGTTTCAAATTCGGGTTCCGTACCCGAAAAATTTGTCGGAGGTTTTTAAAATTTTGTAAATTTCACTTGTTAATTAAATTAATTTAATCGATTTTTTCCATGAACAGTTTTTTTTAAAGGCAAGTCTATACTATTTAGTGTCCGACCGAAGGTCGATTTTTGGCCGAAGCCGATTAATCGGCTATCGCCACAACCTTCGGCCGACGCCGAAGCCGAGCCGAAGCCGAAGGTTTAAAAACATGATTTTAAAACTTTAATATTAAAGTTGATCTCTAGAAGTTGATTTAGAGGTTATGATCTTGAGAAGTTGATATAGAAGTCAATCTAAAGCTGATTAAAAAAATTACCTTGAAATTTATTTCAAAATAATAACATTTAGAACAATTCGTTCAATTCCGACGTTTGCTAAGAACCTTCGGCCAAATCTTCGGCTTCGGCCTGAATTCAGGTCGAAGCCGAATGTTTGATCGAAGGTGGTTTTTTTGGCCGAAGGTGGCCGAAGCCGAAGTCGAAGCTTCGGTCGGACACTAATACCATTATTTTCATAATTAAATTATCTTTCTTTTGATACCAATCTCCATTGGTTAACAGATTAGTGTAGATCTGTTCATACCATATGAACAGGTAAGTCAATATAAGTAAATCATCGATTTTTAACAAGTCGAA
This sequence comes from Chrysoperla carnea, assembly GCF_905475395.1. NCBI lineage: Eukaryota > Metazoa > Arthropoda > Insecta > Neuroptera > Chrysopidae > Chrysoperla > Chrysoperla carnea. The sequence continues at coordinate 125,515,253 of NC_058337.1, read as the reverse complement.
ATTGAAATCAGAAGAAAGATAATTTAATTTTGAAAATAATGGTATAGCCATGAACACTTTACGATAGAAAAACTATGAAAAGCGTCTTTATAAATCAATATTCCATAAAAAATATGTCTCATCTGGATATCAGATGGGTAAAGATCGACCTTATACCGTCTCTTAGACTAACACGAATCCAGTAAAATAACATCTAATGAAATGAAAGGTCGGTAAAATGTATATTCCAATATCGATGTTATGTAACACTCATTTACCTAGCCAAGTGTAGATATTATTGTTGATTATTTCCTAAGAAATACGGTTACCTACGTCTTACAGAAATAAATTGTTCTGAAAAGGTCCTTCATGCCTAATGTACCATGGGCAGCAAAAAACCGTGAATGTTTTTCAAATTTTTGGATATTTTGTGCGTTATAAGTTGTTTATACATGATGCCAGAGGGACAGGTAACTACAGCCAGAAGAATACCAGAATCCAAAAAAAGTATAAAAATAATAACTGTTTAATATAATTAAAAACTAAAAATAGATGTCACTAAAGACACCAGTTAATTAATAAACTTGTACAATAAAAAACATAGATGGCGCTCAATCACGTATTTTAAATATAATAAATAAAATAATAATGAAATTTATTATTTATGATTTATTGAAAATACTTATGAATTCTTTTTATATTTTATTTTAACAATTTATTAAATTGAATAAATAATATTTAATTATATACAATATAAATAAATTATTTGTTTTTAGATTAGATTATAATAATATAATTGATATTGTTTTATTATTAAATTTCACTTATAATAAATGAAAAAAAAAAAAAAAAATGAATATAGTATAGTGGAGAGAAAATAATGTTATTACTATAGTTGTGTTAGATGGATGGATACATGATGTATTCTATTAATATTCTAATAGAAAGTTTCTATATTCTCCATGAAAATCGAAAATTTAATATTGTATGTATTTACATTTTGAGCAAAGTGGTCAGAATAGTTTTATAGACAAGTCTCTAGCCTGAAAGCCCAGGTTCGGATTCTAATGAGGCTGCCATCGCCTAGAGGTATTTCGATACGGTAAAAATGAAAATGATACCAAAAATTATTTATCAATTAATCATCCTTTTATACGTCTTTTGAGAAAAAATTAAATTAACTACCTAAAAATTTTTTTAGCTTTTTATGAACAGTTCTTTATTTTGGTATGATTTACAAAGCTTAAAACTTTAAGAATATTGATAAAAAGTTTTTATGTAAATGGTTTTTAACATTTTTAGAAGCACTTATCGATTAAAAAACAAAAGTTTATTACGACTTTTTCATATACCACCATGTAAAAAACGCTGTTTTTGATTATTATTTTATCGTTAACCGTACAGAGAATTGACTTGAAATTTATACAAAAGGCGTATTGAATACTCACTAATTGACACACAAAATTTCAGGTTTTTGGTAACATTTTCGTTTCGGTATCGAAACGCCTTAAGGACGTTCCCAAGAAAATTAGTGTATGGAAGTATTTGAGACTTACGTATCAAATTTTGAGGGTGTATTCTGTTAGAATTTGGGGAAATTAGACGAAAATTAAGAGTTAGATTTTTCGATATAAAGCATAGTTTTTGAAATACTGATGTCTAAAGATTTAGAGAAAATCACTTATAGAAGACATGCAAATGCCATTCATTTCGTCACTTTAAATTTATTTTATAGAAAAATGAGTGCATCTTGTTATAATTTTCCTTATTGTAAAATATTTGTCATGCTTTAGCTAATAAATGCTAGAATTAATTTTAAGAAGACATAATAGAGCAGCATAACTTCAAAAACTCTTCAATGTAGAATTTATTTGTAAAAATGCAAACTTGAACAGATCAAATCTATAAATTTAACACCGTACGAGATATTAAATAATTTACCTGCTTATAAGATAAAGATGATCCTAAGAAAACGTGATTTTTAGGAACGCCCTTAATAGAAATAACTGGTGATAGTCAAAGCGATCATAGCCGATTATTTTAGAAAGGATAAATACTTAATCAGGAAGCTTTAGGCAGGCATAAGCTTCAAAGGGGATATCCAACACGGCTTGTTTAATTATGAGGTCAAATTGTATTTAAATAAGAGTTAGCATGGGTAAAGAGGTTAACTAATTTTATTCAACCTACACTTAACTCGGTATAATAAATACACTCTCTTTAGTTTTAAGATAAAAATTAGAATTGTGTATTTGTTGTATGTATGGATGGCTTTCACTGAAATTATTATATTGAGTCATACAGTCATACACAGTCATATTGTTCACTGCAACTGCTCTACTCATTATTATATTTTATTTGAATGGGTTCATTCAGCTTAGTTTGATTAGCAATTATTTTACATGTGAATGCATCTTTTTATCGCTGGATTCAGATAATAAGACTTACTTCAACGTGTCGTAAAATTGGCATTTAGTGGAAATGTATTCTCAAAACAATGACTAAAATATGAAAAATGAAAAGGGGATGTTGTTTTAAGTTGGTGACTTAGTTCTGCCTCTTTGTAAACGATGTACAAAATTGAGTTTCCAAACTTTAATTAATAAAAAAACACAAAATATAATATTATCTTAGTTATGTTTTAATTATTCGAATATTAAGTATACTCAGCCAAATGGCATCCTCTGGACCATCTGAAGTTGTTGTATTCGTTTTGGGTAATTTTCTGTGACTTTATCGCAAGTTTCGGGATGATTATTTGGGCTAAAAATTGGCCGGTGTAAAATTTTAGCAACTCCAATATTGCAGGATTGATGTAGACGCGACTGGTGAGAAAACAACATGAAGCGTATTCTTGGCTGAACGCACCCTACGATGATACACATGCCTTACCCAGTCTCCAATGCTTACAGTTTCATCGAACTTTAGCACGATGTTGCGAATTGTTCGTTCATTAGTTCGATTAAATTGGCTGTAATCTTCCCGTAAAAGTATATGCATATAGTTCTAAGAGAGTAGTTATTTTTGTGAAGAGAGAAAACATTTCGAAAGTTGAATCAATTCTGGTCATTTAGAAAATAATCAATTCCATTTTAATACTAAAAATTAAAGACAATTAACGTTTTTTGTTCAGAGTACCTTATTTATGAATATTTTTTGCTACATTTGCATAAAAAAATATTGAAAATTCAGCCAATGTGGTAGTGGTGTGAACCGAGTCCTCTCACAAAAAAATTTTCCATCCGGTTGTCAGGATAAGTAACTCATGATTGCTTCATCTGAAATGAAAAAACCAAAGGAATTTCTATCGTACAAACCTTTATTTTGAATTTGAAAGAAAAAATTAACAAAATATTCATTTTTGAACGTTTGCTAAAGGAGCAATAAACTCTGATTAAAACTTGGATTTTTGACAAAAATTGCTCTTTTTTTTAAATTGAAAAACATGTTGTAATTTAAAAAAAAAAAACTTTCGTTCAGAAACTAGTATTTAGTATGTAAATGAAGGATGCAAATTTTAGGCGAACTGAATCCGAAGGTTTTCGAGAAAATTTTGATTTTCGACTTTCGACGGAAAAACGCGCCAGAAAGTTTTGGAAAAACGCGATTAAATTTTGATACTTGTAGAAAAACATGAATAGAATAGAGATTAAAAAAGCGCCCGAAGACACTCAATTGCCTATAACTCGGAAAGTTTTGCTCTAATGACTAAAAGACAGACCCTTGCAGCTACAAACAATATAATAATTAAGAGATATAACCGAATAAATTACTTCACTTTAAATAAATTTTACTCGTTATAATCATTTTAAAGTTTAATAGTTAAAAATTTTTATTGTTTTTTTTGCTAAAAATGCAAAGACAATTTAATGCCATTGTAACGAAAACAATGAATCTTGATGGACATTCTATTTACCCATAGTTCATATGGTCTGGAAAATCTGATTTTCTTGGGTATCCAAAATTTAAATAAAATCGTTTATAAAAGTTTTAATTTCTATCGGCTCGTTGAGTGGCTATGCTACCTACTATTAATACAGTAATTATCTTACGAATAGAGAATTACGAAGGTTAAATTTGCTGAATGTACCCATTTAATTTATATAATTAAAGGGTCGAAAAAACTAATTGTTTATTTGTCTTTCTAAATATTCATTTTGTAAATCTATTGTTTAAAATCAACAAATTTTTTTTTCTTCTCCATTATTAAACAATTGACAAATTTCTGTTTGTAAAAGAATGTCCCTTTTCTCACTTGAAAATTAATTTTTAATTTCTTGCAAAAAAAGAAATTAACTAGGTCAATAAAAAAAAAATTTAAATTTTTATTCAATATTTTTATTTATTATTTTTATGTCATTACAATAATATATAATTTTTACATGCCCTAGTTTCCATTACTTATTGTTTGTTTTTTTTTTTTCTTTCGATTTTTTGTTTATTTTTTAACCGTAATAATTAAGTAAAAGTGAATTTTTGTTAATTTATGAAAAAAATCAATTTATTTGGGGTAATAAAAAAATATTGCAATATTTATAATAATTATTTCTCTTGAGTCAGATTTATCTTTAGTCTTATCGAAATTAGCCATATTTTATGTATATGACCGCCAACTTTTGTAAATTCATATTAGGGGGCGTCCATAAATTACGTGAGGTGTTTTTTTAAATTTTCTGTCCCTCCCTCTCCCCTTGGTGAGATGTCGCGAGGTTTTAGTCAACCCCCTCCCCCGTCCCCCAATCTCACGTGAGATTTTTCAGAATGTGTCGCTGCCACTCAGCTCGTACGCTCTCGTTCATCGAGTCGCAAGTTCGGCTGATAGTGGCGCGAAAACAAAGGACAGGCTACACTGTACCGTGAATTCAGACTAAATTGAGCTATTTAGATTAAAATAAATATGGTGGTTCGACATTCAGTAGATATATAACGTCGAAGTATGAATGAAATAATTTTTTTCCGAACGAATTAGTGAATAATCGTAATCATATTACGTTAACGCTTAAGATTAAATTTTAAACATGTACATACAATTTGGATTAAATTCAACAAAATAGTATAATATTTTTTTGTTTCAATCAGAAAAAAAAATTGCGTGATATTTGTCGAGACCCCCCCTCTCCCCAACGTGAGATTAGATGATATTTGACTCGACCCCCTCCCCCCCTTAATCATCTCACGTAATTTATGGACGCCCCCTTATCCAAAAGAGAATTTTAATAAATAATATTTATTTAAAAATTTAAAGAAGTCCTCGACAAAAAGCATGTCTGATTCGTTTGTGGCATCTTAAACGGATGAATCGATTTTGATTTTAGTTTGTTTGAAAGGTAATTTGATTGAGAGTGCTCTTAGTTATGTTTCAATTAAAACACCTAATCCGTTAGAAGATCATCACCTCTCTTCTAGTTGTCATTGGATATGGAACCCTAAACTGGCACTCAGATACACAAACATATTAAAATTATAATATCCTTCGTTTTAGTCGGGGGTTAAAAAGAGCAATGTTGACTCATTTCGGAACACAAAAAAGCTTATTTAACCAATCAACCACATAATCGGGTGGGGGATAAACAAAGGCTGGGGTGGGGGTTTGCGCCAAGTATACAAAATTTTAATTAAAAAAGTACTCTATGAATTTTTTCTTCAGGCGCTTAGCTTTCGAAATAAAAATTCTTGGAAAACTAAAAATCCCATATTCGATTTTAAGAAAAATGTGTTATTTTTTCAATCTCTGAAGAAATTCGCTTAGCTTACGTGGCACCTGCGCTACACGTTTTTTTTTTTTTTGTTATATGACTTTCCAGCTAACCTCACCGTTTTGTTAAAATGTCGACGTTTTAAACTTTTTTTAGGCTAAAATTTGGTTATCAATAAGTTTGACGATTATCGAGTGGTTTCGATCAAATTGGTTTGAAAACGAACTGATTTTATATTTTTGACTATTCTTAACACTTCTAGAATATACCGTGGGAGACCACGTTTTTTTTTAAATGATGATTACATACTTGAAACTTCGTGAGTAGCTTCCTTTTGACGAGTCTACCTAATTTTCCTCTACGATTTTTTCGAAAAGGCTGCGATTTCAAATGAGCATTATTACGTCATATTTAAGTAATCGTTTTGAAAAAACGCAGCAATTAATTTGTCGGACACTATGACCACTTGATAATCATTAATAGTTATGAAGGCCTTATCTTATCCTCAAAAATTGATTGAATGTTGAAGTCGTAAAACTACCAATCAAAGATCCGCTTGGACATATTTTTCATCACAGTGATATCATCGACTTTCAGATTTTTTTAAATTTTTAATTTATTCAGATACTTAAAAAATACGTTAGAAGATTTGCTTATTCTTCTTCACAGATTAATTTAAGGTCATCATCATCAACCCAACTATTATAATTATATAACATGAAATAATTTTAATACAAAATCACTCTAAGCGATTTATATTTATTATTTTTTTCTGGGTATACTTAAATTGTTTTTTTTTATATTATTGTCCGTTTAAATTTTGTGAGGTTGTATAATAATGTGTATAGCATTTCGATTGGTATAGTACAGTGACCTCTGACCTAGCACATACAGAGCTAGCTAGTAGTCATCATCCAGATATTGTTGCCTGGCTTGGTTTGGCCTGTAAATATGTATGGTTTAAACCATATCGTATACAATACACAGAATCACGCAGTTATGTACAACAACACTATTTAGATATAACCAAATTGTATTAACATATACATTATTATGTATGCATATATGAATAAATTGGTTAATGTAATACCTATTTTAGGTATACAGGGTGTTCGAAAAGTTCGAGACCTATCTCTGCACGGAAAAAAAAGTGACTTAAAAATCTCATCAGGTGATACAAAAATTATATCACCTGTGAAGTCCACAGAGGTGATACAAAATTTGCATCACCCGATGATACAATTTTTGTATCTAATGTATTTTAAACGGGGACTAACTTGACATGGCTAAACTATAGATGCTATAGTTTACTCAGTGGCTGTCACAAGTCAGTAGATAGTATCAGATGTCAATGTATAACCTAAAATTAGCAGGAATATATATTTTTTAATTAATTATTAATTAATTATTTTATAATAAACTTTTAATAAATAAACATACATACAACACGACCTGTCAACAATAAATATAACCTAAACAATATTCAGGCGGGCAAAGCAAAACATACTATATGTGGTTCGCCGCTAGTCGCATGCGCATGCGTAAAGGGCACGCATAATTTACTTCACAGTATCACAGTGAAGTAAAATCCACATCACGGTGATACAATATTTGTATCACCTCAATCTGAAATTAACATCACTTGTACAATCAGATTTTTACATCATTTGTGGGGCAAATTTAAAATCATCTTTTTTTTCCGTGTGGAGCTTAGAAAATAATGACCAAGATCAAAATTGAAGAATTTCGTTTGTATTTTCTAATGATGGCCTTGGATTTGATCATGAAGGTTAATTTTAAGATCAAATCGATTTTTTTATAGTATAGGTAAATAGAGTTTTTATACCCTGTATATTTGTTATGTATAAGAAGTATACTAAGTTTAGTCCCAAGTTTGTAACGCTTAAAAATATTGATGAAAAATTTTGGTATAGGTGTTCATAAAATCACGTAGCATTTCCGATTGTCTGCCTGTCCGTCTGTTAACACGATAACTCAAAAACAAAAAGAGATATTAAGCTGAAATTTTTATAGCGTACTCAGGACGTATAAAGTGAAGCTAAGTTTGTAAATGAGCAATATAGGTTAATTGGGTCTTGGGTCCATAAAACCCATTTTGTTAACCGTTAGAGATATACCTAAGTTTAAATGTAAAAATTGTTCCTTATAAAAAGATAAACAACTTTTGTCTCAAACATTTTTTCGTAAACGTCACTGTACACCCATGAAGGCGCAAATTAGGACCAAATTTTGGTGTCCCAAATTTTGGTGTCCATTTTCTCCAAAACTATAAAAGATAGGAAGTTGAAAATTTGCAGGTAGCTTCAATAAAGGTCGAAAGAGAATCTGGAAAACAGTTTCGAAAATTAAAAAAATAATTATGTTGGTTTTTAATTTATAAAAAAATAATGCATTCTATACAGGGTATTTCAACAACTAACTCATTCAATTGTTTTTTTCACTTGTTAAATCTAATTTTTTTGATAACAGTCTGATTAAGATGTAACACTGATTAAAATAAAACTATGTGGGGGGAGTTTATATTCAGCGAAAAAAACGGCAAATATTATACTTTATATAATTTTATCCGTGCCATTGCCTGCCTGATTGCTCTTGGACACCGAGTAAATGACCAGTATTTGATTAAATGAAATATATATTATAATTCAATGTAGAAATTGAGTGGTTTGAAAATGAGTGGAGTATCATATTATTTTTGTAAAATCGATAACTATAAACAATCAAAATTCAATTAATGTTTAAGCTACCAGTAGCTTTTTACCTAAATAAAATTAGCAAATTTTCTGAAATAATTTTTAGATCCAATCTAGTTAATTTTAAAATGTAGTAACGAAGCAATCGGCTCGTTTATTAGTAAACACGAAAATAATGAATTAAAATTTCGAGTTAATTAATTAATTATTAAAAATTTTTTTATCACATTTTTAATTTAAACTTAAGTTATTTATTATTGTTATGATCATAATCGTGTATGTAGAGTATATACAAGCTATTTAAACAGTTAAATTAGTTAGTTAACCTCTCGCTCCCTTTTAGTTAACCTCTCTTCTCTCTGGTAGAGTTCGGAGTTAAAAGTGTCAAATCCTAAGATTAATATGAGAATGTAATATGATTTTGAATTTTCTATTATAATAATAAATTAAATAATTTTCCTTTGTTTCAGGTACGTATTGATTTTGGATACATCCAAGGAATTCTTGCTCCAATAATAGGTAATTAAGTTTTTCATAAGTTTTCCACAAAAACATCAATATTTCCACACACTTGTTTGTACTATTTTATATTTAAAAAAAAAGCAACAGTATTGATATGTTTATGTTTAAATTTCAAAAACGACTGTAATTTCATCGCTATCAGGAAATAAAGTTAAATCTTTGTGATCAAAGATTTTTTTTTTTTGGGTCATCTTAATACAACAAATTTTTCATACATTGTTAAAAATACATTAATCTTTGTCTTATAAATTTATCAACCAACTCAGCGTGTGCAATATTGGCTTGTGAATAATTTCTTATATTAAGAACTGAATGGTTCGAATTAATTTATACATCGGTAGAAAAGAAATTGAGTTTTTAGTTATACTTCCCAAATAGATTGCGATGGAAAGAATTTGTATTACTCGACAATTAATTTTCAAGTCGGCAAAATAACGTTACTACAAAAAAACTGTATCCTCCAAATAGCAATATTTAAAATGATGCATTTTGTATCTATTATAAAAATTCGATAATTAGTTGAGTTCCTGATGATACCATAGAAAATTTTGAATCTCTCTTTCTATTTTCCATCCCCCCCCCCCGTAATGTCTCACAGCTGCAGCGCGCTTCTGATTGGCTGCCTATTTTAATTAATAGCTAATTATCTGTGCATCGGATCAAAAAATGGAAGAGGATTTTTCGTCTTAGAATTTTATTTTTTACCTGAGGCAACAATGGCGTCCGCTACTTCGGAGACACCCTGTATTAGAAAATCAGAAATCTTCAAGTTATTTTTCTAGTTTATTCTTGTAGTTACCTTGAGAAAGCTGATGAATTTTACATCAAAACTTCTGAAAGTATCCTTTAGAGTTTAAATAGAGGAGTGTTGCTCTTTAGGGCCTACTCGAGAATCAAAAGGAGCAAGAATATCATTATATCATAATTAAGATTTCAGCGCCATAATGTTACAAATACCAACCATCATCTTTGATAAATCAGCAATCAATTACGTTTACCAAATTTTTTGCGTTTGACAAGACGTCTTTTCAACAAAAAAATTTAAATTTTTATTTATTTATGTCAAATAATTACTTTTCTCTAATTTTTGACAGTTCAAAACGTAATTTTTTTATTTTTTTACCTCCGAACCAAAAAAGGGGTGTTATAAGTTTGACCACTATGTGCGTCTGTCTGTCTGTAGCATCTTAGCGCCTATACGAATGAACTGATTTGGATTATTTGTTTCGTTTGAAAGGTAATTTAATGGGGAGTGTTGTTAGATGTGGTTCAAGTGCGAGAGTAGGGTTCCGTACCCGGAGCAACTTAAAATAATGTTGGTCCTCAAAATCGGTTCAGGTTGGAAAAGAAAAACTAACAAACGTAGTATATACGACGTAATTGTCTAAATACTTCTGATGTTCTTGTGAACAACAGGTTGTTTACCGAAGATCTCTTAGTTAGAAAACCCAATAAAGGGATTCACAACACTATTTGAATTACAAACATCTGATTTCTTGAATGAATTAAGTAGATGAATTGGGTGCACTTAATTTCAAACCACTTTGTAACACGCGTCAGTTAATATCAAATCATTTATTTGTGTTGGTTGTTCAATACAAATCGTCATTATTTTCAGTTTAAAAACAATGATTGAAAGGTAAATTGATGTTCTTCCATGTGATGATACTTGTGCTCATAGTGTCTCTTGATATATAGTTATCTTCGTGGCCGACCGAGTCGTTGATGTTCGACTATAAAACGTTGCGTTGATACAATGATGATTTAAAACAATGAATAATCGTCGATGAAGAACGCTGCTTTTGTGAAGGTGGGATTATTTATTATTGTAAGAGAATGTTTGTAGTTAAACTACTCGAATCTGATCTCACATGGATGCATGATGTGGAATGAGAGAGAGGGATATTTAGAGAAGGGAATTTCATTCAATAATCATAGTTTTTTTTTATTGTGATTATTGTAAAAAATTTAATTTGTATAGTAGTAAGTTTACATAGATTTACGAGTTTATGTATTATTTATTGATAAATTGTTTTTAAATAACTAGCTGCGCCTCGGGCTTCATTGCGTGGGTTTATAGAATCATTGTTTAGATTGTGTTTGAATAAATTGAAATTTTATTCGAATCGTATGAAATAAATAATTCGATAAATAAATGAAAAAAATCGATCTGTTTGCTGCAAAACCTTTTGTTATGATACATTTTGATATAAAATATTCCGTGAGCTTTATTACTGTAAAGTTTTATTAAAATCCATTCAGTAGTTTTTGCGTGAAAGAGTAACAAACAGACATCCAGGCATCCATCTTTACAGACTTTTACGATTATAATATATAGAGAGATTTATAATATTAATAATAATTAACTAGCTCGACCCGTGCAGAAATCTGCACCTGTGGCTACCGGTACCCGTGATAATTGGTATTAGAAGAACATCTAAAAAAACTGTTAAATTTGAAACATGTTTCACTTATTATTTAAACTTAGTTAAATTTATGATATCTTATCGTTAAATTTATTTGTCTAAGTTGTTTTTTCCTAAGCGGTACATTCTTAAATCGTGATGGTGAGCTTGAAAATGAGGGATAAATCACGAAATTTGAGAAAAGAGTGAAGAAGATAAGATATGGGTAGAAAAAATGGAGAAATAATTTATAAAGATGAATAATAGGAACTTATTTGAATTTTGAATATTACACCTTCGAATTTTTAGATGTCACTACTAACGCGGTTTTAAAAAATTTGTACAGAGATAGCTTTATATTCAATTAGGTTATATTAGGTTATACTAAGTCGCTATGGTCAAGGTAATTGAACACCCTTAACCTCAATTCACAAAATTTTGCTGCAATTTTCGAAAAAAAAAAAAAAAAAACTGTTGATTTCTCAATAAATTTTTGAGTACAATGTACAAAATTCAAGTATTATTTCTAGAATTAAAAAAACAGTACATTTTCTAAAGTGGGTCAAATATTATAAATGAAACCATCACATTTTACGGTATGTTTTTCATTGCCATTCATACATGAACATATATATAAAAATCATATATCATTATAGCTAGCCAATGTGAATTGTTGTAGTATTTACTACTATTGTACACAAAATAGTCCTCGTTCCTCGTTTACAAAGAATGGATGTGTAGGAGTGAGCGATTTTTAGTGATTGATGTTTATAAAATATAGATTTAATATAGACTTACTATAAAACAGACACACTTAATCCGTTAATATCTCACAAAGGAGAATAAATAAATGGACAATTTATTCTCCTTTTTGTAATTTTCTCGATTTTTTCAAAGGGGGTACTCCTTAAAAAAATTGCAAAAAATCAAAAAAATTTGTTTATCTATAATTACGATAAAACTCAGTATATAAAGTAATTTTGACCCAAAAAGTACAAAAATCGAGTGCATTTGATGCCTGGTCGAATAGTTTTTGAGATACGGACTAAAATCGATCCTAATATTGCGATATCTCAGAGACTCTGTATCCAATCATTAAACTAACACGATTTTTATACTTTTAAGCTCAAAATTACCCCATCCACTGAGTTTCATCAAAATCCAAAACAAAATATTTTTTTCGATTTTCTCGATTTTTTCAAAACCCCTTAAAAAATTGCAAAAAATCGAGAAATTTTGTCTGTCTCCAATTTCGATAAAACTCAATATATAAGGTAATTTTGACCCAAAAACTACAAAAATTGGGTGTATTTGATGACTGGTCGATTAGTTTTTGAGTTACGGAGATATCTCTTTTTGAGATATTTTTGTTTGTTTGTGTTATTCTCGATTTTTTCAAAGGGGCCCCCTTAAAAAAAATGCAAAAAATCGAGAAATTTTTTTAATCTCCAATTTCGATAAAACTCAGTAGGTATATGAGGTAATTTTGACCCAAAAAGTAGAAAAATCGGATGTATTATGACTGGTCGAATAGCTATGCTGAGACATTGCGTTTCTTCTTACTTATATTTTAAGCGTAGGGTTAGTTAAATGAGATAGAGAGAGTAATTCCTATAAACACTCGAACGAAATAAACAATTTTTATTGTCTCTCGAATGTGTCTCTTCGAACTTGAATTCAGTCCAGTTGTAGCAGAGTTTAAGGTAGCTACTATGCCGTAGTCAAACGTTTTTAATATCTCTGTAAAGAATGCATATTTTATAATATATCTACTAAGTGGTGCTGCTGTGTATAATAATTTGACATATATATGTTTGATTAACAACAAAAATAATTGACATAAATATATGATCTAAATAAAATATATAACGTATACCATTAGTCATAGTTTTTTGTGTTTACTACCGGACATGCGTGGTATCCAACAGTTATTACATTCTATTAGTTACTTAATGGTTAATCGTTACATATTACATTAATAAATTAAGTTATGCATTCATTAATTATTGTACATGACTAATATATTTGTGTCTTCACTAGTTATTTGATTTTTTTTTTTTTAAATTACAATTTTTTTTATAGAGGTTAATCTTGATGTTGAATTGGCCATATGACTCGTAAAATGTAAAACTAGACTTCATACCATGACAAAATTTGAAAGTGAATATAAAATTGATTAATTAGCGAAGAAGTTATGAGCATAGAAGTTATTGCATTCAAAGATTGCCCATCTCCTTTTAGCAAAACAAAGTTTGATATGTAATTTCTATGGCGTTACCCACATCATATGATGTCACAAGTGGGTATCTTCTTCTTTGTTTAATTAGGTATTTAAACGTTCATATATTGCATACCAGTAATTATTTTTAATAATCAACAACTTCACTTTTCTATTCATGAAGTGAGAATTCTTCATCGGAAGTGATATATAAAATTTAGTCCGATCCCCTATTTTTTAAAAGAATAATAAAAATTTTTTCAACTTTAGATTTCCATCTTCAGAGAATTTACTAAAATTTAAGGAATTCATCATCATCATTTTCACGACATATAATGCAGATATACTGGTTGTTTAATTTACATCTTGGCATAGTGCATTTCCCACGAGTACGAGGGAGTACGTATGTTTACATTAAGCAATGCGCTCAACAAAGAGGTGTTGTAGGCATGTTTTCTTAATATAAGTTCAGCTTCGATACTCGTTAAGTTGTACACAGCACACACAGCAGCAGTAAAACCATCGTACAGCTTGAAGAGAACCAAAGCTATAACACTTGAAAGAAACATATAACACCTATAGCACCTCTTTCTTACACGCGTTGCTTAACGCATGTACTCTGTCATATTCGGGGGAGATACCTATGCCAAGATATAAATTAAACGCATGGTATAAATTATACTTATCTTGAAAAACATCCCAAGATCCTCGTTTGGGACGCATATGTGATAATGAAAATTATACTCCAGAAGAAAAATTAGAAACAATATATATGCTCCAGAAACGAAATATACGCAGAGAAATTTAGTGTCACTAGGCTCATTTGAGTATCGAAATGTCGAGGTTGGAGAGATTATTTTTACTTCTTTTTTTTAAGACCCAAAGAACGTCATAAATTTTCTTTTAGTGAAAGTTAGATTTGCTATATTCAACTATTTAAAAACAAGTGAAAACAAACAATGACTAGGTTAATTGTTGAAATACCATGTATAGACAGTGTTGATTACCATGTATGGAAAGAAAGATATCTACTCTTAGGTAGCCAGACATATATATACATGTCACACACACATGACTGATAATTTGCGCCCCCACGGTAAAACAGTGATGTTTACGAAAAACGTTTGAAACAAAAGTTGTTTATTTTTTTATTAGAAACATTTTTTTTTATAAATTTAAACTTTTGTTCTATCTCTAACGGTTTACAAGATGGGCAGACCCAAGATCCAATTGACCTTTGTTGCTCATTTACGAAGTCGACCTCACTTTTTACGTCCTGAACACGCTGTAATCGTGTGGCCAGACAGACGGAAGGACAGACATTCAAACAATGGACAACTGGAAATGGATATTATGAACACCCATACCAAAATTTTTTAGCATCAATATTATTAAGCGTTACAAACTTGGGACTAAACTTAGTATACCTTGACATATTTCATATATACATGGTTTAAAAGTTTAGTAAAAATTGAAGAGTTGGTTTAGTCGGTCAATAAAAACAATTTCATTAAATTTTTTTAACTAAACGTACTAGGTTAATCTAGATTAATTAACTAATATCAATCATAATCACTATTAAACCAACTCACCTTACTACTAAAATTCGTGTATTTATTGTGTTTCGACACAATATAACACAATTGTATCACATGATATCTATGTTTGTGTATATAAAGAGAGTATTTCGGGTGCGCCCCGTTATATTAATATCATCATATCATGATAATGCTTGTAAATATCATTCAATTGGCTTTTGTTCTTATAATTTTGCTGTTGTTTTACCCCCTGTTGCTATTGGAAATTGGTTGTTCCATGTGCATACATATTTCATTATACTGTATTTATATAATTATCGTATATGTCCCATGTACGATGAAACATGTAGAACAGGCATGGGCGATTATTATTAAGTCAAAGCTACCATTGTTATAACTTTATTGGGTGCCATAAACTTTATTGTATTGTCCTTTATCCAAGACCGCATTGCTCATAGAAGAGGAAGCGAGACGGGTATACGACTCGTCTACCTATCTCAGTTCCTCTTATAGTAATGAGATAGGTAGAAAAAAAATGTTGCCTCTCTATCTTACTCGTATTTTTGGTTGTCATTGGTTAGGTTGACACTGTCTTACTCGTATTTTAGATATAGAAGTGTGCTGTCTTCTCTAAGCCACGTTTACCCATGCACGATGTAGAAGCAATTTCTTGATTCATTTCTATCCCAAATTTTCAATATTTATTTCAAAAATAATTCAGATACATAAGTTAATAAGTAGTTGTTAGTTAAGTAAATTAGGTATTTAATATGAAAAATGATGTCAGGAAAATAGCCGCGTCTGGACCTTCTGCAGCAGTTTATTCATTTGAGTTAAAATTCTATGACCTTTCGCAAGTTTTGAGTAGTTATTTCGGTTATAACTAGACTAATGTTATCTTTAAGATGCTCCAACATTGTAGGTTTGTTGGCGCAACCCTTAAGAAAACCCTACAAAAAGAAATCTGATGAATATTCTAGGCCGAACGCACCCTACGAAGATACACACTTAACATAGTTCACACCTCACTTAACATAGTTCGTAAACTTTTTTTTTTTTTCTTTTTCACAATATGACGTCTAGTTGTCACCATATTGAATTTTCATAATTTTCATGCCTCTAGTAACATTCGCAAGATTAAGACAAATCGATTGACGTTAGAAGCATCAAAATCGACCCATGCATTTGGTCTCTAGTTTGTCGCAAACATACATATATAGAATAAAAATTCCTCCTGTAAAAGCGAAACTTGAATTTAGCGAAGTTTACCTACCAAATTGTGCATCAATCTGTGAAACTTTTGAAGCTTTTCTATAAAGAATTTTATTTTCTACATCATTGTGCTGCCCGAATACAGTCCTTTTGGAGTATCGTACATTACTTTATATTTGCTCGATAATAATTAAAAATTTGGTGAGCCAAGGAAGGTTGGCGAAGAAAAATAAAGAAAGGCGTGATTGCACTGTTTAATTTTTCAACGAGTTTCAACTATTGACTATTCGCTCCGAGCGTGAATTTCGTTTCCATGACAACGATACACTACTTTAATTATAGAATTAATGGATGCATATATAATTGTGTGGATTGCATTGAAAACTTACATTTAAAATTTAATATTCTTGTTTCACAAATTTAAATAAATAATTACGATAATTAACATTTGAAAAATAATATTTGTACAATTTGATTTCTTATTTTCACAATTTTTAATGCATTAAGTTTAATTAATTAGTGTTTTTCAATCATTTTAATTTGACAGTTTCTATATCATTAACATGTAAATAATTGCAAATTAGTCATAACAGCCCACTTTATCTCCAAAATTTTTCACTTAAAGCGCTGGCATCGATTTTATTATCCCTACCATGACTACGCACACAACGAATACATAATGGTATTTTATTGAACTATATTGTCGTTATAATGCTATAGTCTTATTATGTTATTTGCTTTTGATGTGATCTCTGGTCTTTAATGTTTTGGTATTTAATAAGCCAAACAAAGTTATAATCTCAACAACTAATTTTTGATCTCTGTATTTAATAATATCACAGTATTCAGTGGCATAAATAATGTGTTGTACAACGTGTTTGGCATACTTTTAATTAAAAAATAGATTCAAGGGGGGCTGCTAACATTCCTTTGTTTGGAATTATGATAATCTGACACGATTATCAAACATATTACATTACCCGTGTAGATATGCGCTGCAGGCTTCTCTTAAATAGACATTTAATGAAAATTTAAAAGCTCAATGAACAGCATTTCTTCATTTCTCCCGTCAAATTTTTCCCTAATTAGATGTTTCTTATTATAAGGTGCTTCTTATTGAAATTGGAATCATAAAGATGGGAGAGGGGCTGGGAAGTTCACCCCCCCCCCCAAGAGGTTGGCTGAATGTTCCTTGGAGTCCTATAAACACGTTACGAAAAGTTTCATTAAAAATAGGTGTTATCTCCCAACTTTCCCAATGTATCCTAGCTTAATAACTATATTACTTGTTATATTTATTGATAAAAGCTTAAGAGCTAATTCAAGTCAATTTTGGATAATAGGGTTGATTTTTTTTATATGAAGTTGGACTAAGTCTAAATCAATTCTGAAAATTTTAGGGATGGTTGGTTGCCTGATTATTACAATAAATAAATGGCTTCACAAGTAGCAATATTTAACATTTTCTTATGGGAAATCGGTAGATGGATGATATGTTTTCATATATTTCTCCAGAACTTATCGGTGGAAATTTAAAAAAAAACTATTTAAATTAAAGTTAAAACGTTTATAAATTATTGCAAACAAAAAAACCTGTTGTGTCCGACTAATAAAGCATGTATGAGCACGGTAGTGGGGACACTTAAAAAAAAATATATTTTGAATTTTGATAGTGAATTTTGTTATAACTTGACAATATCAGACGATTAAAACTTTTCGATATCTGGAATAATTTTCAAAATACCGAAAATTGAAACTTTTGTTTTATTATTCAGCTTTCGATATTTTGAAAACCAAAGCAGATATCGAAAAATTGTATTCTTATCAAAGTTGAAAAATAAGATATAAATAATTTCAACCCTAAGTCGAAACTTGCCTTAGTGCCTAACTACCTTAATGGCAAAAATTTATTTTAATTAAGTAACTTCTATTTTTAACATTAATCTAAAATAAGAGTTTGTGCCATGTAGGAGATGTCTTAGATCGTGCTATTTCGAGGCTAATTGAATATTCTTCATTTTTAAGAAATTTTTACGTGTGAAAATCTAAAGAAAATGTAGAAGAAAACTAATTTGATGTAATCGATTAAAGAAACAAATGATTAAATGATAGCTTTAAGTTTATAATAGAAAAGAAAACTATGTTTGCATGCATGAAAATTGAACTGCCCAATTTTTCGTGTATATCATAGTTTATTCACCCCAATACATTTTTATTGTCATAACATGATTTTCCCTCGGTTCAACTACTTCACTCTAAAATCAATATACCTACTTAAACGATCTTTTATGTTTGTCTTTCGAAAATTGTAGGTGGATTTTTCTTATTATATTTCGTGTTTAGAAGCAATTCGTCAAAATATGATGTGAAACTTCTTTATATTATAAATTTCATGTTTTTATTGAAAACAATAATATAATTTTATCATCAAATAAAATCGACAACAATTGATATACAGTTTTTTTTAAATGTTTCGATATAAATGCGGCTTTAAATTTTGTTTCTAGAAAATTTGGCACAAAAATTTAATTTTCCAACCGGTGACAAATAAGGGTTGAGGTCTGGTACGCCCTTTTAGGCCCACACAAATAACTTCCCAGTATAATAAGGAGTTATAAAAGAAATCAAAAATCTTTTTGGATCACATTGCCTTTAAAACTTTTCGACCGACACCTCAACGAAGTCGATATCATTTTTGGTTCGCACGAATTGATCAGGGAAAAAATGGCCACACACGTACGTGCACATAGACGCATAATTCTTCTTCAAATTTTGTTTTGAATTGAAATTTTTAGAATATAATAAAACTGCGTGTTTCACCCCCGAACTAAAAAAAAGCTGTGTTATAAGTTTGACCGCTAGTGTGTGTCTGTCTGTGGCGTCGTAGTTCCTAAACGGATGAATCGGTTTTGATTCTGTTTGTTCGTTTGAAAGGTAATTTAATGAATAGTGTTCTTAGCTGTTTCAAGTTCGAGTTTAGGGTTCCGTACCCGGAACCACGAAAAAATAGGCGATGATTTTCAAAATCGGTACAGTTTGGAGAAAGCTCTATGGAGGTAATTTAATGGAGAGTGTTCTTAGATATGCTTTAAGTGCGAGTTAAGGGTTCCGTAATAGAAAAATTTGTCGGGGGTTTTTTAATTTTTGTAAATTTCACTTGTTTAAAAGTGATATAGAGAGATACATAAATTATGGATGTGTATTTGTAAATTGTCGACCCAATAATGAAAACTCATTTCCTTTTTGTAACAGTCGTTTTTCTCTTATTTTCTTCTTCTACTAAAGATTATAACTTGAAAGAAGTTAATAAAAAATTTAATTTAAAATATTGTAATAATCATTGCGTTACGCGCGCAAAATGTGTTCAAAATTTAAATTTATAAAAGGGAAATAACCCTGAACCATTTTTTTTTTCTAATTCATAAAAAATTTATTTTCCTTGGAAAATACATGGCATGGCAATGAAGAGACGGTGGGGAATTGATTATACCGTAATTGTATATTCAATGCATTATTACGCTCCAATAAATACATTTCATATCCACCCTCTTTGTGTGATGTTTGTTACCCTTATTTATAATTTAAAAAATAAAACTCTAGTTAAGTGTGAATCAAAGTTTTATCATTTGAAATTCTGTGTACTAATAAAATGATTTTCAGCATTGACTTTATTTGCTTACTGTTTTCAAAACATATTTGTGAGTTCTAAAATTTCTAGTGTTCTAAAATTTACCAATAGTTCTATTTTCCTATTAAAGATAAATTGTGTACTGAAATTTAACAATAATTCAATTTAGCATTCACAGGTGGCATTCATGTTTTAATGAAGAAAATGTTAAAGAAAAAGATTTACATACAGAATTTATTTATGAATAACATTTATTGCCATTTCGCATTATAAATGCGAAAGTAAGCATGTTTGTTTGTTTTTTTTTTTGTTTGCTTCGCTTTCATGCTAAAACTAGCGAATGGTTTTTAATGAAATTGTACAGCAATATAGCCGATATATCAGAATAACACATGAGAAATAATTTATAAAGATATATTAATAAAAAAATGAAAAAAATTAAAAGTTAATTTAATTTGACATTACTATAAATTACAGATTTCTGTAAAAATAGTCAATATAAAATATTTCACGGCCATCTTCTCTGATATACTCAATGAATAATAACTATTATACATTAAAAGAAAGAAAATAGAAAACCATACATATATTTTACCTATGTAAAACAATCCTTACTATTATTTCGAGTGTTGTAGAAAGGGGATAAGCGAGAGCAATTTTTGTCAATCTTTACTTTTAAACCCAGCGAAGCGGGTGGGTATCACTAGTAATTTATATAAATTTCGTTTCAATAAAAAGCGAGTTTAACTTCTGTTCTGGGTCCTCCAACTATATTTATGTTTGTTGCAATCTAAATTTTAATAATTGGTAAACATATTTTTCCCTGAGACAATTTTGGTAGCTATTTCCGAAAATATGATGAAATAATTCAATATGTGAAAATTTTCCAAGGTACTGTCTTGGTAGCATACCTGGCAGCTTATTTGCTTTGAGCGGTGTTTTGGAATACAACAGATTGTAAGTTCAACCCCCTGCTAAAACATATGCATATCGGATATTGATGTCTAAAGGATTCCTATTTTAATTATATAGCGGGTACAGGAATGAGGTAATAGTTTTGATACGGAATTGTGACATCTTGACATATTATTTTGTTATGACAAACGAACAGACAGTTTAAAGAAGGCATATTTATTAAATATTAACATATTTAATCGCTGTGTCTAGATTTTGTTACCTTTAGAAATTATCATAATAATAAATTCTTCAATAAAACATTACCTTGGCCCTGTTTGTTATTATATTAAATATTTCTTTTTTTTTTCTTAACAGTGAAATGATGATTTGTATGTTGTCGTTATTCGTCAATTTTATATTTATTTATATACTTCAGGCACGGATCTACAAAATTTTGTCGATGGTTTTTCATGAGTGGTTAAATATTTTTAGTATAATACTTACATGAATTCAGGTTTTTTTATTTTTTGCTTCTTTCTACATTTTTAATAGTTGAAGCGTCGTTTGACGTACGCCTGCCCAATATAAACCATATTTGTCATTCTTGTGATACTAGCTTGATACCCTTGTATTTTTAACATTTTCACGTTTACCATTTTACAGGAATCTTTAATTTATAGTTCAAAATGATGCTCATAGATGGTGCAGTGAAATTCCAGAGTAAAATTAATTATTTTTTTTGTTTTGCTTAAATACATCTTTATAAATTATAGCTTATGTGTTATTCTGATGTTTGAGTTATCCATTCAGTAGTTTTTGCGTGAAAGCATCATAAACAAACAAACAAACAAATAACCTTACTTTCATATAATATATAGATTTGTTGTAGATTTAGTGGATAAAGCACTCATAAATATTAAAAACGGTTTTAATTGTGCATGAGTCCTATAATCAATATACGCGACTCCAAGTGTAGAATAGAACTTATTCGTTTTTCCAGATTATAGCTATTAACTATCTTACTCGTTATGGGTCTGCGTTGTACTATTGTTAATTAGTTTAAAAAAAAAACAGTTCTTTACTTTTCTTGAGGAGGTAATTGTACCGGTTGTTGCCTATAGATCCGCGCTTGCACCTTTACATATAGAACCAATATAATTGTAATGTAAATTGTATGATATTTTTGGGTGTAAGTAACTTGGTTAGCATTTGAATCAGATGTGAACGATGTTAATACTTTTAATTGTTATTGAGAGAGATGGATAGAATTCTTTATATATAAAAATAAATTGATTGAATTACTTAATAAAAAGTTTGTTTACACATAGTTACAAAAGTTTTAGATTTGTTCCTCGCAGTCTGATTAATTTGTTACTAAAAAGCTGGACCGTTGCAGAAACATATCTTGTTTGAGTTCTATTATGATCTAATAGATCGTGGAACAGAGAGGGTGATTTGTAAAATTATTAATACATACTCGAAATTTCATGGGTGGCTTCTTTTTGGCGAGTCTATCAAATTTCACCCTACAACTTTTTTTCGTAAGTCGTGAGTTTTCAAATGAGCACGATGACGTCATATTTAAACGTACGTTTTGAATCTTTTTTGGGCGTGATCTACTGATGCACTTGTCCACTTATAGTAAGCACTTGTCTAGAAACAAAACGTACGTCAGAGCATCGTTCTCTTTTTATCGAGTCTGGGCAGATCACGCCAACTTCTTCAGTCTATTGTTATATGTCTATGCCATGGCAACTTAATTAATAATCTCAGCGCTTTTGGTGAAACTTTAAGACTTATTTGTGTTACAGTAAAGTGTTCTTCACATCCATCTTCCTGGAATCACCGAGAATCCACATAGTATTGATTAATACTGGACACAAGAAGCATTCTCAAGACGCATTATTTTTGAACATGCCTGTACACTAATAATAATAATAATAATAATAATAATATAGCATATACACTCTGTTGATTGTTGAATAATGTGTGTTATATGCTTGGATGTGAGGGTGGGGACGACCTCTGTGCCTGAGCACCCACCTTCTCTAACTCAACTGGGTCACCATAGCCATGTCATCATATACAATATAATATATAATAATAATAACATCGTATGGTATGTTCTACTTTCGGAGAGGTATAATATAAACGGCGAATTCATTCCATTATCGTTTGAGTGTAGTATATGTATACTCGGTTGCTTGACTGGCTCATTCAGTATACATATATATGAGTGCACAGTTGTCGTATTACCTCTTGACTAAAACTGAGATCGTATATTACACACATAGTCTAAGTTCCCATAGCGGTAATAAATACGTCATGAAAATCTAGCTCTAAGAAATGTTAGAAAATGATCCGCTAAATTGTTATTTGTCGAGGATTTTGGTCGATATCTCATAAATTAAGCATTCACTCATCAAATAAACACGATTTTTGTAGTTTTTGGGTCAAAGTCGTAAAATTAATCCGATTTCTGCGTTTTTCTAAAGGGTAACAACCCCTTATAAGAAAATTTCAAAATGTGATAAAAATTTTTTAATCCAATTTTGATAAAACTTATTCCATAGTTGATTTTGACACAGAAAATATAAAAGTCGTGTTCATTTTATGATTGGATGCGTCATTTCTCAGGTATCTTCAGAAATGCCACGATAAGAACGATTTCTCGGATCGATTTCGAATATTTCTTAGAAAACATTAATAATATTTAACATTATTTAAATGAACTGGTTTTTCGTAGCTTATGAGTCCTTATTATCCTCAAAAATACTTAAATGAGTACCAAAAAATCATAGTGGTAGGGTGGTTATTTGGAATCGCCGGAAAGTCTGGCAAAATGATATTTATTCTTGACTGTTCAATAATGTTTAAAAAAATTACATCTACATCTACACTAATATAAGAAAGAGGAAGTGATTTAACAAGTTCGATTGCCATTTTATTGCCAATAATTATGTAATTCGACCTTTTATATGCGTAATGAGTTGCAATTTTGTTCCCGTGAGGTCTCCAAGTCTATAATTTGTTCTGCCGTACTCTTTTAATCCTAAAGCCTATGGTATAAGTGAGGCAGTACGTCATTACCTGCTGTCGAATGTGGAACGCATGCGCCGTATGCACTATAAGTATCCTATAAATGTCAAATGTGTGTCAAACACCCGAAACGCATGCGACTCCAATTGTAGAATAGCCTTTACATGTATGCCTTTTACTACCATTTCCTCATTTTTATTTTATGACATAATTGTTACTGCTATGAGAGCTTGGACTAACATACCGTTGGTATAGATGGAGGAGTCATGTTTATAACGTTGGGTTGTAATTTTACCATTATATTAACATGGTGCAAGCTATACACATATTGTTGTTAGTGGTTACTGATTTTTTTGGTCAATCTAGGTTGTTGGTTGAATTCGTGTTAATCATTCATTCGAATGGTATTTTATATTTGAGAGAGAATTGCTTTCGGTATGATGGAAATGGATTGATACAAATTTAGTTCATAACAAATCTGTTAAATTTAGATCATAATTTTGTAAACATATATCACGTTTATTATTTTTTTATTGTTGTTTTGCACAAAGTAAATTGTTACAAAATCGATTGAAACGGAATACAGAGTGTATTGACTTGCTTCTACACTTAAGAAATGCTTTAAAAGGAAAATTATTTTGACTACACTATTATTTTATTTTTAACCACCGAAGCTTTGTAATTTGAAGTATTTGATTTCCATTTGTCATTTCTTACACGGTGAGAATTTTACCGTGGATATCACTATGCCAGTATCGGTGTGAACGCCGTACTGATTTGACCATTGAGAAAATGAGTGTGACCCATACTGGCGTCAGTATGACCCACTTTGGCGGCAGACCCATACCGGTTGACGATACACACGATACTTCTGGTGGCTTACATAGAGACTATAGTATGTCTCTATACCATACCAGCATTGAAGTAAATGCCATACATTTCTTACCGTGTACTTCTGCGAGTTGACGTTTACGTTAATGGCGCAAGTTTAAAGCGAGCAGATTTGATTGCCCGCAGCTAGAAAAATATTCGTTAAAAAGTTTTTCAGAACGATTTTAAGAACAATTTTGAGGCGGTTTCGCAAAAAGCCTTTTTTCTAGCCATATATTCGTTGCTTTGATTGCCCGTTGCTCGAAAACTGCTCGTTTTTTGTGGCTGTGGGAGCTTTTGACCAAAATGATCCACAGAACATTTTAGGGTGGATTAGAAAAAGTTTCACAGAAATTGTTTAATTACTAAAAATAATAAATATTCGAAGTCGACAAAAATTTTCGATTTTTAATTTTTTTTTTATTTAGATATTTTCAAAACTTTTTGCCAGTTCTTTTAAATTTTTAAATTTTAACATATTGCATGAGATTTAATTTATAAAAGTAGAAGTTTTTTTAACTTAACTATTATTTATATTTTGCGCAATCAATTTTATACCAACTCTATAATGTTGTATAAATGATTCTGTTTACATATACCATTAAGGTTTTGATATCTATTATAAATGTAAAAGCATTCAGTTGATGGATTCGTACTGATTTTGTTGTGCTACCACTGGTTTATTTTATGTATTCCTTTGGGACTTTCAAGTAGAGCTTCACAAGCTCATCCATCCTATAGTGTTCAATTCTCTTACTACAATAACACAACTTTACACAACGAACGGACCATAACCATAACCATGACCCGTCTTCATCATTATTTTTACAACAATTTTATTATTTATTTTGATGTTCAAATCGGTTGTAGAATAAATGGTCAATATTCTACGGAGTGATAATGTACACTAAACATTTTGATATAAGAAGGAACATGGATCATAGGGAACTATCTCCTTCGGAGCCATAGATATTAGAAATTTTGTATATCGTGTCGAATGTCTCGAAAAATATTGTTTCAAACAAAAGATGTTGATATTTTTATGAGAAAAATTTTTTTATTAAGGTAGTTTACTCGTCATAGTCAATTCCTTAAAAATATGCTATTACTTGTTTACTTTTTATGACAAGAGCGTACAATATTGAGACATTGTACCTAAGCATACACTGAACACATACACACACACACACATACAACTGAAAATTTATAAGTTTTTTTTTTTTCTTAACTTTTCAATAAATCGGAGTTTTCTTTATATTTAATTAAAATATTTAATATTTTAATAAAATATAAAGAAAATAATTATAACAAAGGTTTAAAAACTATTCATGAAATTTTTATTATTTTCTCTGAATCAATTACTAAAACTAGCTAAAAGTATAACTTTGTAATGGCTCGCGAATGGTATCATATAAAATAGATATTTATAGAATAAAATTATACTTCAATTATTGACAAATATTTTTAATTTTATTGTTCCTCAACAAACATCAGGTTGTAAACCAGGATCCATGTTATTATCCGCTGTGAAAATATTCAATTCAATTTTTGATTTTAAATTTATGACAAATACAACAAAACCCATCTTTATTAATTTGTAAATCAAACCAACGACGATGACATACATTACATACTTCAAAATTCAAATTCTTTTGAGCAATCTCAAAATTGCATTACATTTTAAAATTAATATCATCTTGATAAAGATATAATTCTTCTTGATTTTGTTTTCGTCGTTTCCGATGATCACGCATTAATGATCGATTACGATCACGCTCTTTACGACCCGTCAACGTACGACGTCGTGACATTTTATTGCTAAAATTACAATTAATTAATAAATAACTTTAAAATTATAATAACTATAATTAAAAATTATTAATAACTTGTATTAATATTACTTAATTTTTTTAGTTATTCTACCTGCAAAAATTAATTGTTTATGTTTTGTTATCACGTTATTTGAATTTTTTATTATGACGTTTATTAATACCTGAAAGAATCTACAGATAGCCACTCAGTTAAAATTAATATTAAATGTAGCCAATTATATATAAGTATTAGATGTAGCTCACAGATGGTGCCACTCTCTCTGCACATATATTGATATATACATTGTAATAAATAAAAAATACTGCTTGTTTTTTATTATTTATTATTTATACAATTTTTTCTAAAAATAATGATTGATAACACATCTAGACATAAATATGGAACTACAACATTTCATTTCATTTCCAAATCTTTTGTATTTTTTTTGTAAAGTTTATCACCAAAAAGTTACATTTTAACCTAGTAGAGGCTGCTTCGCTCGCCTAATAACAAAGGTTTAAAAACTTTTCATGAAATTTTTATTATTTTCTCTGAATCAATAACTAAAATTATCTTTATGTATGTTATAGCACTTCATCCATACTTTGTTTTTCAAAGAAAAAACAATTTCAAAGAAACATAAACAAAAATATTTATTAAACAAACCATATTGCATAATGCAGACAAAAATATTTGCAATTTTATTGCAAAAATTCAATCGAAAGGAAATTATTTTGACAATATGTTGGCTCAATTTTTCCATTGTACAATCACTTTTTCTTGAACTTTAACATAAAAGACGGGTGGATTCAGATTGTAAATTTTATTTGTATTTACTGTCTTTACTTCGCCTCCCTACACGTTCGTAATAAAGTATGTTTACATGTATGAGAAAATTTTTGGATTTTATCCAAAATTGTAAGTACCAATATCACATCAATTTTTGCAATGACAACAAAATTACCCCATTGTTGGAAAAAATATTTTATATGAAATGGATAGAGAATAATACGGCGACATCCTGAAAATATGTTTAATATATTTTGATGTTTATGTGTCTGTGTTTGGTGAGAAATTTTGAGTGACATATTTGTGATTTGACCCACCACCTTTTTATTAAAGTTCAAGTTGTATTTCATTTAATTCATTATATTTTTTTTGTACATGAAATGTAATTGGATTTTAAGCGTTGTCCACTTCATTTTTTTTTTAATTTTTAGTTTAAGAAACGGTATAAGGTCGACCTTCACACTTCTGATAATCAAATGACATATTTTGTATGAAATTTTATTGATTGATAAATACGTATCTATATTCTTAAATATATAGAGTTTTATCGAAATTGGAGATTAAAAAAATATTTGTTTTGGAATTTGATGAAACTCGGTGGATTGGCCGATTTTGATCCTAAAAGTATAAAATCAGGTTAATTTAATGATTGGACCTATAGAAAGTTAGTATGTCAACGAGTATCAAGGGCAAAAGTTAGAGTTCCCCACCAAAAAATTAAACGTAAATAACTTGATATTCTTTGTTTTTAAAGGAGAAATTGTCCAGCAAAGCGGGCGAGTATCTGCTAGTAAATCAATAAAATTTGATAAAAAATATGTCTCATCTGGTAAAGGTTGACCTTATATATTTTCGACTAAATAGTACGTTTTTCCAAAAATACCTCGGCTGGTTATGCAGTAGTTCATTTTAACATTCCAATTTTCAGTGCATGTTTAATGGTTTGAACCTTTGCATAGGTTTGAGCTTTACTTCTGTTAATTAAATTTATGTTTTTCTAATGAAAACAGATGCAATTCATTCGTTCATATATATGGAGGACGTGTGAATTTTGTAAATGTCTTACATTTTTATATTAAATTTGACTTTAAATTTGTATCGTGTTGGTTAGACAAAGAAATGTGTTTTTAATACATTTTATATAGGTATAAGATTTACAATTTTTTTAATGGAAAATTACAGTGGAGTTCTGATTTTACCTTCAAAAATGCATTATTTTAAAAATATTTACAATTAATGAAAATGGTCCGTAAAGTTATTTTTTTGTAGATGCACTATGTAATTTTTTCAAGAACTGTTCCTTTTGAATATAATACCACTCTCAATAAAGAAAATGACAAGAGATATTCGTTGCTGGCTGGGTATGTTGAGGATATTGTTACGGTCTGATGTAAGAATTTAAAAAAAGCTTTGACCAAATGAATACAGATGGAATATTACTTTTATATAAAGCGATTGTGCAGCCTCTCAACTCAGTAAAATGTTTTTTGTTTTGGTCTTTGCGTTGAAGTTTATAATAATCGCCTAAACAAGTCTCCATTTGATCCAAGCTTTCTTAAAATGGTTGCGTCAAACAAAAATGTTCTACCATTTCATTTTTATGTAGAAAACTTTTTTTTAATATGAAATTTATAATAATTATTTTATGAAGGTCATTTTACTTCGTAAACATTTATCTTGGGATAAGTATAGTCTGCGTCACAAAATGTGCCCAGATTTTACCATTCTATATGATATAGCTGTAACATATCATACAGTAATATTACTTAGAATGGTAAAACCTGTGTATATTTGGTGACGCAGAGTATATATATACATCGTTGGATAAATAAATGGATACCGTTGGGAAAATAAATGGAAATCAAGTAAAGAGTCTTTCAATAAGAATGATACTTTAATAAAATTTAAAAAACTCAACATATCACAAAGAAAACTGTGATTTATTTTGAAACCTTACAGTTACGTTGTGACCAAAACTTTAAACGTATAGTTCAAGCCATATAATTGGTATCACTTTTAAACTTCAAAAAATTCATTTTCAGGTCGGCAAAATAACTGTGGTAGATATTTGAACGACATTTTGTGCACAACAAAACTCCATTGTTAAAGCTACAAAATAAAGCAAAATTTACTTTGATATATCTATCTATTTATTTTGTATTCAAATTTTTAAAAGTATCGCTCTTATTGAAAAACCTTATACATAAAAATGGATTGAACTCAACTGTATAACAAATATATCTACATAAGTAAAGTATAATAATAATATTGAGAGAGGTGTTGTGAAACGTAGCACCACTTTCACTGCCGTGGCCAAGTTTCATAATAAAACGAGGACGTGGTTACCTCAAAACACTAATTTATTGTCACTTCTACATACATCATAATATAGTATAGTATATAAATATATACACTATAGTAGGTACACTACACTCTTCACTCTACACTCTACAGTAAAACATACAGAATTAAATGAGATACATCATTTTATGTTTAAACTTACATTAAATGGGATCTATTAGCCCTGGCCTGATGATACTGTTTGTACACAAATGTATTACTACTATAACTTACTATGGTACTGTAGTACTTACAAATACAACACACTCATTATTTACTACATACTACTTGACTGTACTTTATAGGTAGGTGTTTATTTAGTCTGCTAGCAACAGGCCAAAAAGTTGGTTTTTGAGCGATATTCTTTTGGTAATCATCTGACACAATCTACACCGGATTAAAGTCAGCTCAGGAATATCATAATAGGTACATCTTACAAGGCATAGAATTCAAGATGAGTTATCTGAGTTGTTTTCCATCCAATCCGGTGTACCGCAATGCAACGTCCTGGGCCCAACTTTCTATTCAATTTATACCGCGGAGATGATACTACCAAGACAGATGTGGATTGAAATCTGGTTTCTCAAAGACTAAAAAATAGCTTAAGGGGGTATTCTGGCCTAGAAGCCTAAATTGTAGGCACTTTTCAAACTACGACTATAAAAAAAATGAAAAGCATTTTCATAAAAATTGAAATTTTCACCTTAAAAAATGTAGTTTCAAGAAAAACGCCTTTTAAGTTTGAGAGACAATTTCAGCAGAGTAACTCGAATAATAATATTACTCATTTTGGATTAATTGGCGTTCCCAGATCTCATACATTGCTTTTTCTACTTCATATAGAATGTCTTGCAAAGTTATTTCTGCTAACCAAGCTATTTTGCCTTCTTTTGAAGCAACAGAAGCTCGCAGTACAGAGCGATCAGTTCGAATTTCGTTACCAGAAAATCCGCTGTTTCTTCGAAAGTAATTCGAATTTTGAAAAATCCGTTTAGAGACATATACTCGTAGTTAAGGGTCATTCGAATATACAATTAATTTTATGATGTGGATGGAATCGGTCACTTCGTTCTTATTTAAGCGACGAAAGCGTGATCAATTTACCGCCCATTAATTTTTTTGTTCACACTGCCGCTGCCTGCATTCAAACCCGCAACTTCCCAGCCAATACTAGCCAGTTACTTAAATAAAGTACAAAAGTGGCGTATGTCTAGTAGCGGGAATCTGTGGGTAGTCCCTGGTGTGAAAGAGATATACGCAGTCTCATAAAATAATTGAAGAGAGGAACAAATACTTACAAGATATAACAATGGGCTTCCGATTGAGTGACGGCACTGCAAAATTTGCCCTACAACATACATACCTTCTTTTATTTTAATAATCTATTCTTTTAAATCATTGAATGTAACCTTGTTTTTTTGAACCAACTCTCGACGCCTAGACTAAATAATATAATATATATTCATTTATTTGAGGTAAGCAGTAAACGTATGTATCACAAACTACACACAAGCCCTTCGACCTCTTCAATATTATCATTATCTTTCCTAGTATAGTTAAGTACTGTGGCCTATATATTTCAAAAATAAAAAAAATAAAATTTTTACAGTATGTAACAAAAAGTAAACAAATTCGTTATTTTATATACTTTTTTAATGTAAATACATAACTAATCTGATGGCCTAATTTTTTTTAAGTGTTTCTTTACTTTCAAATTTTATAATATCAACACCTGGACTCAAATCGATCGATTTTATTTATGTATTTCGAAATTTTATTTTAATTTCTGGTGTGTGTATATATTTTTACATTTATAACTTTATTTTTAGTGGCCTTCTTTTAGCGTCCTTCATTATTTTCTAGTAAAATAGTTTTTAAAATTGTTTAATTTTTACCTATTTGCTCAAAAGTATGGCGAAAATTAGTTAAGCTAAAATGAATTATTTAAGGTAGTACTATCGGTAATAGACTTTGCATTCAGAATTTAATGAAACTTTGCATATTTGACCATTATTATATAAAACTTAACCAGTTAAATTTTTAGGGGCCTTCAGAGAACTGAAAAAGAAATATTTTAAAGATATTTTAACATAGACCCTTATGGGAAATCACAGATTTTATTTTATTTCACAAAACTGGACGTTCAGATTTTTCAGTTCTCTGAAGGCCCCTAAAAATTTAACTGGTTAATTATGATATAATAATGGACAACTATGCCAAGTTTCATTAAATTCTGAATGCACACACAGTCTATTACCGGTAGTACTACCTTAAGGTTTTTTCGTACTAAAATCTTTAGAAATATAATTCTATTTTTATTAACTTGTATGTATTTTCTTTCACTAAGAATTAATTAATTCAGTTGTTCGACATTTTTAGACCGCCATTCATCGCGTTATAAAAAAATTATTGAACCTGGCTCCATGCGTTCATATGCAAATTTCTCTTACGACAAATAAACTGTCGGCTTATTATGAAATAACAAATATTTAAAAAATTTGTTGCTCGATGACATCACTAAATGTCTTTAATGAACCGAACATGTCAAATAACAAAAGTAATACAATATTTTTTTTATTTATTTATGAAATATAACAATACAAAGGGTCTGGTTGCTGTTCTTATGCAATAATAACACACTATACAGCTTGCGTTTAAAATTTTTAGGTATACTTAAAAAGATCTTATTTACCAATCGATTCCAATTCTGTCTAAAAAATACACCTTTTTATCATACTCTAGAAAGCTTAAGGTTCGATGTAGTGATGAGTTGTTTAGGAATTTATGTTTGACCCAATTCCAGTTTGAGATCGTTTGGAATGATCCTAAATGTTTTCTTTGGCGCATTATGTACAAGTTGCTGTAGATTCATCTTCGACTAGGTTTTTATATTATCCATCCAAGAGATTTTTTTTCTATCTATGGCTCTTGTAGACTGATGTTTTCCTAGTTCCACCAACTGTTCTACATTACTCAATGATGCACACCAAATCAAACAGTTAATCAAATTTTCGTGGAATTTTCTAACAAGACATTTATTTTATTTCTGGAACTATCACAATCAATCGCAAACTTTTCTTCACTAATAGAAGAATCCGATTACATTACTGCTTAAATTAGATTTAAAAATTTAAGCAAAGCTTCAAAATGTGCGATCTTTTGAGTTTAAAGTGTTACTTACATCGGCAAAAATTCATTTTTTTTTTTTCAAAATTCGATTGGCGTAGGTATAAGCGCATTTTATTTTTAAAGGAACATAGGATTTGTTGACACAGCAGAATTTATCATTTACCAATATCATGGACTTCACTTTAAGTATTGAGAACCTAAGCAAAAAATGACAATCTAATTTAAAATGAAAAAGCTAAATTAAATACTAATTAAATTAATTAAAATGATTGAATTACGCATATTTCATAATTTTAAAAACTTATTGTATATAAAAACACATTTAGTTGTGTTAAAAAAAGACAGGAAATCTGCAATGTGTGTGCGACATGTCATTCAGTTTCATTGATGTAATATAATAATAAATATTACAAAATGGCCTTAAAACATACTTAGCACTTATTATTGATAATCGTTTAGTATAGTTAATAAACAATACACAAAAATCAATTATTTAATAACTAATTATACCCGTTGAAAAGTCTACGATACAAAGACACAATAAATTTAAATTTTTTTTGAAAATAGACTCAAGTAAAGACAACTTTCCTGATTATGTTTATCGACAAGGGAAATATATCCTTCAATTGATATGTATCTAGCCTGGCATATGAATACTCATATGCCAGGCTAGATATTATATCAAATCCCATGTTATGGGCGGTAGAAACGAAGTGATCCAAGTAACATTTTTATATTTGTTATACATAATTAAAATAAGTGTATGAAAATGTTTGCGACTTTCGTTTCAAATTTTGAGAGTAGATTCTGCTAGAACTTGGGAAAATGAGACGAAAATTAAGAATAAAATGTTTCGATATATATATACCATAGTTTTTGAAATATTGATGCCTAAAGATTTAGAGAAAATCACTTATAGAAGAAATTCAACACAAATACCATTAATTACATCACTTTAAATGTATTTTATGGAAAAACAAAGGCCGCTGATTCAATTTTCTTTATAAGAGTATTTAAGTTTTGGTATAGATCACGTTGAAAGTGATTAAATTTTCAAATAAGAAGTATCATTTGGTTTTTTTTTCTTCAGTTGGCCGTGTTTTCTCCCCTGATTTCTTATGTGCTAATTTTTCCATGTTTTTTGCATTGAATTGTAAGATTTGTTTGGTTTTTGGTCAAGGTAATAATAATTTGTATAAAAATTGTCTTTATTTTTCTTCAATTAACACATTTGTATTTGATGTTCTTGTCTTAATGTAAGGTTATTATTCATTCTTAATGTACAACTAATTTAAAAAAAAGAAAAAAAACATTTTAAGTTTAGGATATTGTCAAGGGTATTATTAAAGTATCAAAATGACTATAAATGTGGCCGTAGAGAAGTTCTTCCTTGTAGATGATTATTGAAAAAGCGTTTCGCACTACCGTAAACTGATGGAGTATAAATACCTCGAACGCTCAATAAATGTTTTGTAGTTAATCATCATAGTTTGTACAATTAGTGTAGAAAGTATGGGTTTTCTGGACTATTCAGATGCAGGAGTTAATTTTTTCACATTTTAAAATTAAATACGAATGCAATATTCAACACACGAGCTAATATGCGAGTCTAGTATGTATTTACACGGTTACTTACGACATCCCAAAAATCGACGATGCTTTCGATATCCCAAAACGTTCCACGAAAAAGAATGTAATATCATTGTTCAAAAAAATTCAGTTTTATACCTAAAAAATACAAATACAAAACTCCTCGCTTAGTGGTAACGCGCTATGTAATTTATAGATATTTTTTCTTGTCATCATTGAAATGAAATTTGCCAAATTCGTGTGTGTTATATATGCTCTAATTTGATTATAACAATGCACTGAAAATGAACTATATAAGTATTTTATTAATATAAATTTTGATTGAAATAACCTAAATAAGTTTATTGCCATTTGAGTGACAGCAAACGTATCAAGTTACTGCCATCATTTAGAGAATTGTTATTAAATAATACGAACAATGAAAAATCGGTCAAGGCATAATACACACACACATCACTAATGTATTACATTTTTATTACTGGTTGATTTCCTATTAGGGTTCCATAATTTCAAGTATTTAATAAAAAGAAATGGGTCATCGTTTGTTTTCACTGTGCGAAAAACGATGCTTTTGTCCTTGACAGAATCTCTTTCTAAATAGATAATTATTTCAACTATCATCGTTGCGGAAGTCAAATTTTGGAAAGTCGATACAATATTTCGATTTTGATTATCGACATCTATTTTCGCAGTAATTATAGACTCGCATATTAGCTACCGCTTTTAAACTGCTAGGTTATTCTATATTCGTAGAAAATTTTCTGTCCATAAGCGAAATGAAAGATGCAAATTTGAATTTCGAATAAAACATACGAAAAGATTATGTCGTTCATTTTTATACTTATACTTGGATATAATTTCTAGTAATGATTTTTAAACTGTATAATGATAATTTCGGAACCAGGCAATATAAACTTGTCCAGAAGCGAGAGGATGAGAAAATTAGTATCATATTTCTTAAACTTAGAACGACAAAATGAAGGCTCGGCCTTTTTCTTTTCTTCTGATTTCTTTTTTGTTGGAGTCAATGTTTTTTATTGAAACTGATAAATGTAAATGATCTGAATAATGAACATGTCTGAATGTGAATGCAATAATTTTTTAAAGGGATCTTTTAAGTTTTTCAGATAGAAAATCGACATTTTCTGGATTCCTTTTATGGAAATACCAAAAAAACATTTGAATATACCAAAATTTAATTTTTCTTTTGATAATTTTTCATGTTTGATGGTTGAAGGTTGATTCAACACGTTGGTAGTGTTGTAAACATGAAATCTAAAATGGGTCCGAATCGGTTCCCACCTAAATCACCTTCAGTGGTCGGAAGCAAAAAAAAAACCAAACAAATTTTTTTAGTAACATCGTGCATTGCTCATATATTGCGATAGGTCGAATATTTATTTTCAGAATCGTGGGAATCGTTTTGTAAAAAAAAAAACACATTTCTAGGAAAAATTTTACAGTTTTTTAAATGTATATTTTCCTACTTTCTATTAGTGAGCGATTCCTGGGCTAAATAAAATAATAAGCCAAATAACTTCTCATAATCTTCTTCCTGTTCCAGAAGTTGCTTTATTTTAGCTTTTAGTTGTTAAGAAGTGATCGTTACTACGAACATTAAATAACAAGTTAAAAATTGGTATTTTTTGTACTTATAAGCTATTTAATA
Organism: Chrysoperla carnea; assembly: GCF_905475395.1. Taxonomy (NCBI): domain Eukaryota; kingdom Metazoa; phylum Arthropoda; class Insecta; order Neuroptera; family Chrysopidae; genus Chrysoperla; species Chrysoperla carnea. The sequence continues at coordinate 125,479,206 of NC_058337.1, read as the reverse complement.
TTATTTTAAAACTTTTTTCGTTCTTACTGGTACATGCTTTACTCCAACAAACAACTGTTACATAATTAACAAAAAAAAAGATTACGGAATCCTAAAAAGTTGAATATGTGTCATGCTAAAATGTGTGGCCTAGTTCTCGTTACTTTTTGTTTTATTTATCCTATATAATATTTTTATAAACGAATTTTATGAAGTTAATCGCTTTTTAGAGATAGTAATTAATCATATTCACCTTGGTTCAACCAATCAATACATACAATCAACTCACACACACATCAACCCACCATCAGTCACAACCAATAGGTGACTGATTGACTGACGACTGGAAGATGATTTTATTAAAAAAAAAAACAAATTGAATGACAGTTTTTGTATACTTCTATTTCCTTGACATTATCGATTCTATTACACAGTGAATTTTATTAATTTCACTTTATATAAATAGTAAATACTTCACATTTTATTACATAGATGAAGAAGTACGGCGGGAAATGTGGAACACGTGATTACGTAACCTTAAACTATTGAGCTAGATTTATTTATTTTTAGATAGTTTCTTTTGAAGTTTTATAACATGTGAAAATGATACATGTTTTAAAACATAAGATTTCCGTTTTATCTGAAAGTCTTTATAAGTAATTCAACGAACAAATTTTTAAAATATTGTTTTTGAAAATAATATTAAATATAAGAAAATTCGCGATACAAATGAAAAATCTCTAAGAAGTAAAAAACTATGAAGCAAACATTGATCTCGTTTCTCACGCCTAGGAACTACTGTACATAAATTCATCTCGTTTTTTCCTCGGGATATTGACAATCCTATTAGGCAAGGAAGAGTTACTTAGAGTGACTTTTTATCAAGAATAACTTTTTCATGAAACAAACAAAGCTTTCCATATAGTGCAAACTCAATTAGGAACAATGTATAAAAAAATCGGGACAGTGTCTGGCTTCCGCAGGACATTAAATTTTAGACTACTCGCTTAAGTTTGAAATAGTGAAAATAGTGAATAGTCACTACAAAATAGTGATGTGTTTCACTACAAAATAGTCATGACTTTTCACTATTTCGTTTTTAGAGAGTAGAAATAATGGGACGACCCGCTTTTACGCTGACTGAGAGGCACATAACTATTAGGAAATAGCTTTACACTTTAAAGATAAAATTCTTTAGGGAAAATAATTTGTTTGTAAATAAATTAGTCCGCGGGACAGCAACCTTTTTGTTAAATGGTAAATACATACTTGAAACTTCGTGACTTCCTTTTCGCGAGTCCACCAAATTTACTATCAACGATTTTTTTCGAAATTGCTGCATTTTCATGTGATCATGATAACGTCATATTTAAGGTCTCGGTTTGAAAAAAAACAGCAGATGAGTTTTTCTACCATATTGAAAATACTGCATCGATGAGTTTGTCTATCACCTCGAACATGCCGTACTTAATATTTCATATATAGTTCGCTTTTGCTGAATTGTTAAATAATTATTAATGTTATCAAGTGGTCAGAGTGTGCGTCCGAAAAATTCCCTGCTGCGTTTTTTCAATCCGATCGCTTAAATATGACGCAACACTTTCGAAAAAGTCATAGAGGGAAAAATTGGTAGACTCGCCAAAAGGATGTCACGAAGTTTCAAGTATGTATTAATCATTTAACATGCCTCGCGGATTAAATAATTTAGGTTCGGTTTAATTTTTATAAAAATTGTAATTGAATCGAAAGCATCCATCCACCGTATATGATTGTGTAAAAAGTATATTGACTACTTTATAGAAAGCTTATAATTTCAAATAACATTATAGAAAGTAATAATGAGTACGCAATACACAAATATCTAATTACATTAATTGAAAAATATTTATATTATACTTTTATAGCAAAATAATTGAGGAAGAAAAATAATCGAAACGATATAAAATCGATAATTTGAAGAAAAAAAAAAACAATTAGTCCAAAAAAAATACTATTTATTTTTTATTTACCTACTAAAATATTATTTAATACTATAAATCGATCAAGACATAGGAAGATTAAAGGTTCAGTCGTCAATTTTTATAATTAAGCAAAGTTTGAAAAATTTTCCGTTTTTAATAAAAATCATTTTTTTTTTTTTTTAAATAGACTTTTGGGAACCTATAATTTTCGACTTCTTTTCTCTATAAGCCTCTGGAATTCGAAACTTTGCAATTCGACACATTAAATAACTAATGAAACATCTTGAAAATCATACTTCTTGTCAAATTTTCTCTTCTTAGAAATTTTTGTCACCGTTTTCGATAAAAAAATATTTTAGTTATAACCCACAAAGTACAAATATTCAGTCGAAATATCCTTCGGGTGGTTTTCGAGATCCATGCTCCACAACTCTGAAGATTAAATTTTTGCAAGGGTTTTCTTTGAATAAATCTTATTATAAAAATTATATTCACCGTTTTTAATACAAATCAATTTTAACCCTCGAGCTAAAAAAAAAGAGTGTTTGATCGTTTTGTGTGTGTGTGTCTGTCTTTGGCATCGTAGCGCCGAAACGGATGAACTGATTATAATTTTTTGGTTTCGTTTGAAAGATAATTTAACGGAAAGTGAGTGTTCTTATCTATGTTTCAAGTGCGAGTTTTGGGTTAAGTACCCGAAAAAAACAACAAAATTGGCGACAATCTTCAAAATACTTTAAGGAAAAAGGTAATTTGATGGAAAGTGTTCTTATATATGTTTCAAGTGCGAGTTTAAGGTTCCGTACCCCAAAAATTTGTCTCGCGTTTTTAAATTTTGTAAATTTCACTTGTGCAGTATAATATGACCCCCAAAAATATAAAAATCTAATTAAAAGAGATATCAGGCGTTGGCTATTAGGATACGGAATTCTTGCTCCGAGAGCTTCCATAATTCAAAGTTTTGGATTTCAAGGGCAAACTAGACATATTTTTGACAACAATTCCTCTGATCGAATATTCTCTACAACTTTGTTTGTCGTTAAAAATGCATTTTGTAACGAACTCCTGTATCGTGATTGGTAAATTGAATCCAAAACAGTACAAACTTTTTAGATATATTTTGTCCTTATACTCAATACCGCAGGTTTTTAATAAGTTTAATTTAGTAGATAAGAGTTTTTGTTACTACATCCTACAGAACTTTACAAAATATAGGAATATAATCATTTAAATTGTTCCCATTTAAAAGGAATACCAATTTTAATTTCTCTCTAAATAATAATACTTTCAAAATAAAAAAAGTTATTACAAAATTCTCAATTTAAATTGTTAATAAATAATTATTGTACACTGTTGAGTGAATTGAATGTGTGTGCGTACGTACGCTCAGTTCAGCTCATAAACAGAACAGACACACATGAAGCAAGCAAGCAAGCAAGGTATATTTAATATTTGTAAATATCACATAAAAAGAAAGTATTTTCTAATTTTATTACTTTGATTAAATAATTAATCATAACTATTTCAAACTTTTTTTTTATACTCATAAATAAAAATTTTTATTATTCAACATTAATTTTCTTTTAGTATTTTTATTTTATTTTTTTTTGTTCTTGTGTTTATCACTTTCATAAACTTATAAAATATTTTAACTTAGTAGACAAAACAATGAGCAAGGAATTATAAGTAACAGAATATCGCGTATCTGCTATAAAATTTATTGAAAATTAGGCAGTTTTATAACAAACCTAGATAACGATCGCCTTTCAAAATTATTGAAGATGGGTAGAATCAACGACAGCAATTGAGAATCAACTTTGTTTTTTAAATGGAATAACGTACTTTTTGTAGCAGATTTTTATTCTATGCTCCAAAAAAGCAATTTTTGGAAACTATAGTTATAAGTACCACAATTGTTGATGTAACTGAAGTTTCAACTAGTTATTAACTGAAAATTATAAAAAAAAAAAGTAGGCCCCCGTCCACTTTTTTGGCTAAAAAATGATTCTTTATAATGTACTGAATAAAAAAGTATAGGTCATTTTAGAATTCAAGGAAAGGAACACCCCCTCAGGGCACATTGAAAATTTTTTACATATACATAAAACTGACCCTTATTCACTTCGGCCGTCCACCGATTTTCTCAAAAAATGATTCCTAATAATTTACTGATGAAAAAGTATAAGGTCATTTTAAAATTCAAGGAAAGGAACACCCCCTCGGGGCACATTGAAAATTTTTTACATATACATAAAACTGACCCTTATTCACTTCGGCCGTCCACCGATTTTCTCAAAAAATGATTCCTAATAATGTACTGATGAAAAAGTATAAGGTCATTTTAAAATTCAAGGAAAGGAACACCCCCTCAGGGCACTTTGAAAATTTTTTACATATACCTAAAACTGACCCTTATTCACTTCGGCCGTCCACCGATTTTCTCAAAAAATGATTCCTTATAATGTACTGATGAAAAAGTATAAGGTCATTTTAAAATTCAAGGAAAGGAACACCCCCTCAGGGCACTTTGAAAATTTTTTACATATACCTAAAACTGACCCTTATTCACTTCGGCCGTCCACCGATTTTCTCAAAAAATGATTCCTTATAATGTACTGAATAAAAAAGTATAGGTCATTTTAGAATTCAAGGAAAGGAACACCCCCTCAGGGCACATTGAAAATTTTTTACATATACATAAAACTGACCCTTATTCACTTCGGCCGTCCACCGATTTTCTCAAAAAATGATTCCTAATAATGTACTGATGAAAAAGTATAAGGTCATTTTAAAATTCAAGGAAAGGAACACCCCCTCAGGGCACTTTGAAAATTTTTTACATATACCTAAAACTGACCCTTATTCACTTCGGCCGTCCACCGATTTTCTCAAAAAATGATTCCTTATAATGTACTGATGAAAAAGTATAAGGTCATTTTAAAATTCAAGGAAAGGAACACCCCCTCAGGGCACTTTGAAAATTTTTTACATATACCTAAAACTGACCCTTATTCACTTCGGCCGTCCACCGATTTTCTCAAAAAATGATTCCTTATAATGTACTGAATAAAAAAGTATAGGTCATTTTAGAATTCAAGGAAAGGAACACCCCCTCAGGGCACATTGAAAATTTTTTACATATACATAAAACTGACCCTTATTCACTTCGGCCGTCCACCGATTTTCTCAAAAAATGATTCCTAATAATTTACTGATGAAAAAGTATAAGGTCATTTTAAAATTCAAGGAAAGGAACACCCCCTCGGGGCACATTGAAAATTTTTTACATATACATAAAACTGACCCTTATTCACTTCGGCCGTCCACCGATTTTCTCAAAAAATGATTCCTAATAATGTACTGATGAAAAAGTATAAGGTCATTTTAAAATTCAAGGAAAGGAACACCCCCTCAGGGGACTTTGAAAATTTTGTACATATACATAAAACTGACCCTTATTCACTTCGGCCGTCCACCGATTTTCTCAAAAAATGATTCCTAATAATGTACTGATGAAAAAGTATAAGGTCATTTTAAAATTCAAGGAAAGGAACACCCCCTCAGGGCACTTTGAAAATTTTTTACATATACATAAAACTGACCCTTATTCACTTCGGCCGTCCACCGATTTTCTCAAAAAATGATTCCTTATAATGTACTGAATAAAAAAGTATAGGTCATTTTAGAATTCAAGGAAAGGAACACCCCCTCAGGGCACATTGAAAATTTTGTACATATACATAAAACTGACCCTTATTCACTTCGGCCGTCCACCGATTTTCTCAAAAAATGATTCCTAATAATGTACTGATGAAAAAGTATAAGGTCATTTTAAAATTCAAGGAAAGGAACACCCCCTCAGGGCACTTTGAAAATTTTTTACATATACATAAAACTGACCCTTATTCACTTCGGCCGTCCACCGATTTTCTCAAAAAATGATTCCTTATAATGTACTGAATAAAAAAGTATAGGTCATTTTAGAATTCAAGGAAAGGAACACCCCCTCAGGGCACATTGAAAATTTTTTACATATACATAAAACTGACCCTTTTTCACTTCGGCCGTCCACCGATTTTCTCAAAAAATGATTCCTAATAATGTACTGATGAAAAAGTATAAGGTCATTTTAAAATTCAAGGAAAGGAACACCCCCTCAGGGAACTTTGAAAATTTTGTACATATACATAAAACTGACCCTTATTCACTTCGGCCGTCCACCGATTTTCTCAAAAAATGATTCCTTATAATGTACTGAATAAAAAAGTATAAGGTCATTTTAAAATTCAAGGAAAGGAACACCCCCCCCCCCCAGGGGACTTTGAAAATTTTTTACATATACATAAAACTGACCCTTATTCACTTCGGCCGTCCACCGATTTTCTCAAAAAATGATTCCTTATAATGTACTGAATAAAAAAGTATAGGTCATTTTAGAATTCAAGGAAAGGAACACCCCCTCAGGGCACATTGAAAATTTTTTACATATACATAAAACTGACCCTTATTCACTTCGGCCGTCCACCGATTTTCTCAAAAAATGATTCCTAATAATGTACTGATGAAAAAGTATAAGGTCATTTTAAAATTCAAGGAAAGGAACACCCCCTCAGGGGACTTTGAAAATTTTGTACATATACATAAAACTGGCCCTTATTCACTTCGGCCGTCCACCGATTTTCTCAAAAAATGATTCCTAATAATGTACTGATGAAAAAGTATAAGGTCATTTTAAAATTCAAGGAAAGGAACACCCCCTCAGGGCACTTTGAAAATTTTTTACATATACATAAAACTGACCCTTATTCACTTCGGCCGTCCACCGATTTTCTCAAAAAATGATTCCTTATAATGTACTGAATAAAAAAGTATAGGTCATTTTAGAATTCAAGGAAAGGAACACCCCCTCAGGGCACATTGAAAATTTTTTACATATACATAAAACTGACCCTTATTCACTTCGGCCGTCCACCGATTTTCTCAAAAAATGATTCCTAATAATGTACTGATGAAAAAGTATAAGGTCATTTTAAAATTCAAGGAAAGGAACACCCCCTCAGGGAACTTTGAAAATTTTGTACATATACATAAAACTGACCCTTATTCACTTCGGCCGTCCACCGATTTTCTCAAAAAATGATTCCTTATAATGTACTGAATAAAAAAGTATAGGTCATTTTAGAATTCAAGGAAAGGAACACCCCCTCAGGGCACATTGAAAATTTTTTACATATACATAAAACTGACCCTTATTCACTTCGGCCGTCCACCGATTTTCTCAAAAAATGATTCCTAATAATTTACTGATGAAAAAGTATAAGGTCATTTTAAAATTCAAGGAAAGGAACACCCCCTCGGGGCACATTGAAAATTTTTTACATATACATAAAACTGACCCTTATTCACTTCGGCCGTCCACCGATTTTCTCAAAAAATGATTCCTAATAATGTACTGATGAAAAAGTATAAGGTCATTTTAAAATTCAAGGAAAGGAACACCCCCTCAGGGGACTTTGAAAATTTTGTACATATACATAAAACTGACCCTTATTCACTTCGGCCGTCCACCGATTTTCTCAAAAAATGATTCCCTATAATGTACTGAATAAAAAAGTATAGGTCATTTTAGAATTCAAGGAAAGGAACACCCCCCCCCCCCCCAGGGCACTTTAAAATTTTTTTACATATACATTGTTGAACCTTATTTTTATCCGCTGTCCATAAATAATGCCAAAAAAGGATTCCTTATAACGTCCTGAAGAATTAACTAGCGAGGCATTTTTCGATTTAGAGGGCCCATCACCTCCGTGGTTCGCTTTGAAATTTTATGTTTTTTAACTTAAAAATTTTTAATTAAAATTTCGAATATGATGTAATACTATTTTAATATTACTAATAATTAGTAATAACTACTAATAAAAAGTTATAACGCTTAAAATATTTTAGTATTTCGATTTTAATGACCAAGAGATATATGTTTTTTCATTTTTAATAAACATTCTGTATAGTGGGTTCGTACATGCTGCCTGTATATAATACACATAATATTATTTTATTTAAGATACTGTTTCAATTTTAAAGTTTAGCCGCTGAATGCGTTACCGTTGGTAAATTATTTTCATACTTGTTTCGCATGATGTAACTTTCATTTGATTAACGTGAATATTAAATTAATAATAATTTTTCCAGTAAATTATTAAGAACAGTAAGTAAAACTCATACTACGAACAAATACAAAATTTTGATTTCTCTTTTTTGAATTCGTAATACTAAATTTTTTACCTTGTAATAAAATTTTCCTGATTTTCATTCATTTATTCCTTGTAATGAAATTTTCACTGAATTTCACTCATTTCACTTTAATCACTTTCAACATTTAAGAAACAATGCTTTTCACAGATTTTACAAATTCACTTAAAAAAAACACTCTGAATTATTTCAAAAACTACATATTCTATTTATTAAAACTTTGAATTAATTCAAAAACTACATATTCCACTAATTAAAACTCTGAATTAATTCAAAAACTTAAAAAATTTTCACCCAAAACACACTGAATTAATAACATACTAACTTACACCCCCCCCCCCAAGTGCCCTGGGGGGGGGGTGTTCCTTTCCTTGAATTCTAAAATGACCTATACTTTTTTATTCAGTACATTATAGGGAATCATTTTTTGAGAAAATCGGTGGACGGCCGAAGTGAATAAGGGTCAGTTTTATGTATATGTACAAAATTTTCAAAGTCCCCTGAGGGGGTGTTCCTTTCCTTGAATTTTAAAATGACCTTATACTTTTTCATCAGTACATTATTAGGAATCATTTTTTGAGAAAATCGGTGGACGGCCGAAGTGAATAAGGGTCAGTTTTATGTATATGTAAAAAATTTTCAATGTGCCCCGAGGGGGTGTTCCTTTCCTTGAATTTTAAAATGACCTTATACTTTTTCATCAGTACATTATAAGGAATCATTTTTTGAGAAAATCGGTGGACGGCCGAAGTGAATAAGGGTCAGTTTTATGTATATGTAAAAAATTTTCAAAGTCCCCTGAGGGGGTGTTCCTTTCCTTGAATTCTAAAATGACCTTATACTTTTTCATCAGTAAATTATTAGGAATCATTTTTTGAGAAAATCGGTGGACGGCCGAAGTGAATAAGGGTCAGTTTTATGTATATGTAAAAAATTTTCAAAGTGCCCTGAGGGGGTGTTCCTTTCCTTGAATTTTAAAATGACCTTATACTTTTTCATCAGTAAATTATTAGGAATCATTTTTTGAGAAAATCGGTGGACGGCCGAAGTGAATAAGGGTCAGTTTTATGTATATGTAAAAAATTTTCAATGTGCCCTGAGGGGGTGTTCCTTTCCTTGAATTCTAAAATGACCTATACTTTTTTATTCAGTACATTATAAGGAATCATTTTTTGAGAAAATCGGTGGACGGCCGAAGTGAATAAGGGTCAGTTTTAGGTATATGTAAAAAATTTTCAAAGTCCCCTGGGGGGGGGGGGGTGTTCCTTTCCTTGAATTTTAAAATGACCTTATACTTTTTCATCAGTAAATTATTAGGAATCATTTTTTGAGAAAATCGGTGGACGGCCGAAGTGAATAAGGGTCAGTTTTATGTATATGTAAAAAATTTTCAATGTGCCCTGAGGGGGTGTTCCTTTCCTTGAATTCTAAAATGACCTATACTTTTTTATTCAGTACATTATAAGGAATCATTTTTTGAGAAAATCGGTGGACGGCCGAAGTGAATAAGGGTCAGTTTTATGTATATGTAAAAAATTTTCAAAGTCCCCTGGGGGGGGGGTGTTCCTTTCCTTGAATTTTAAAATGACCTTATACTTTTTTATTCAGTACATTATAAGGAATCATTTTTTGAGAAAATCGGTAGACGGCCGAAGTGAATAAGGGTCAGTTTTATGTATATGTACAAAATTTTCAAAGTTCCCTGAGGGGGTGTTCCTTTCCTTGAATTTTAAAATGACCTTATACTTTTTCATCAGTACATTATTAGGAATCATTTTTTGAGAAAATCGGTGGACGGCCGAAGTGAATAAGGGTCAGTTTTATGTATATGTAAAAAATTTTCAATGTGCCCTGAGGGGGTGTTCCTTTCCTTGAATTCTAAAATGACCTTATACTTTTTCATCAGTAAATTATTAGGAATCATTTTTTGAGAAAATCGGTGGACGGCCGAAGTGAATAAGGGTCAGTTTTATGTATATGTAAAAAATTTTCAAAGTGCCCTGAGGGGGTGTTCCTTTCCTTGAATTTTAAAATGACCTTATACTTTTTCATCAGTACATTATTAGGAATCATTTTTTGAGAAAATCGGTGGACGGCCGAAGTGAATAAGGGTCAGTTTTATGTATATGTACAAAATTTTCAAAGTCCCCTGAGGGGGTGTTCCTTTCCTTGAATTTTAAAATGACCTTATACTTTTTCATCAGTACATTATTAGGAATCATTTTTTGAGAAAATCGGTGGACGGCCGAAGTGAATAAGGGTCAGTTTTATGTATATGTAAAAAATTTTCAATGTGCCCCGAGGGGGTGTTCCTTTCCTTGAATTTTAAAATGACCTTATACTTTTTCATCAGTAAATTATTAGGAATCATTTTTTGAGAAAATCGGTGGACGGCCGAAGTGAATAAGGGTCAGTTTTATGTATATGTAAAAAATTTTCAATGTGCCCTGAGGGGGTGTTCCTTTCCTTGAATTCTAAAATGACCTATACTTTTTTATTCAGTACATTATAAGGAATCATTTTTTGAGAAAATCGGTGGACGGCCGAAGTGAATAAGGGTCAGTTTTATGTATATGTAAAAAATTTTCAAAGTGCCCTGAGGGGGTGATCCTTTCCTTGAATTTTAAAATGACCTTATACTTTTTCATCAGTACATTATTAGGAATCATTTTTTGAGAAAATCGGTGGACGGCCGAAGTGAATAAGGGTCAGTTTTATGTATATGTACAAAATTTTCAAAGTCCCCTGGGGGGGTGTTCCTTTCCTTGAATTTTAAAATGACCTTATACTTTTTCATCAGTACATTATAAGGAATCATTTTTTGAGAAAATCGGTGGACGGCCGAAGTGAATAAGGGTCAGTTATGTATATGTACAAAATTTTCAAAGTCCCCTGGGGGGGGGGTGTTCCTTTCCTTGAATTCTAAAATGACCTTATACTTTTTCATCAGTACATTATTAGGAATCATTTTTTGAGAAAATCGGTGGACGGCCGAAGTGAATAAGGGTCAGTTTTATGTATATGTACAAAATTTTCAAAGTCCCCTGGGGGGGTGTTCCTTTCCTTGAATTCTAAAATGACCTTATACTTTTTTATTCAGTACATTATAAGGAATCATTTTTTGAAAAAATCGGTGGACGGCCGAAGTGAATAAGTTACATGTCCCCTGAGGGGGTGTTCCTTTCCTTGAATTCTAAAATGACCTTATACTTTTTTATTCAGTACATTATAAAGAATCATTTTTTAGCCAAAAAAGTGGACGGCGGCCTACTTTTTTTTTTATAATTTTCAGTTAATAACTAGTTGAAACTTCAGTTACATAATTGTTGGGTACCCTCAAATGTCGTTTTAACCAATGATTACAGTAAAACCTAAAAAATTTTTTTAAATAAAAAATATACAAACTTTTATTATACTAAAAAGTAGAAAATAATTTTGAGTCACTCATATATGACTATTTGTCAATGCTAGCCCTGCTCAATTAAAGTCACTAAAAAAATTTAAAGAAAAATTTCAATTTTTATGTTTATATTCTCCCAACGGCCCAATTGCATTTGTAATTTTCTGATCCCTAAACTAACATTACCTATGCAAACAATCATGTCGATTCCCTATGAAAAATTAAAACAAATCTATCCCACGGGAACGATACATTTTATCGGGGTAAAAATAGTCTATGTGCTATTCCAGACTATAATTAATCTATCTCTGTGCCAAATTTCATCCAGATTCGTTCCACCGTGAGTGAATAACAAACATCCATCCATCCAAACTCACGATTATTTACAATATATATCAGATGTATTCCCGATAATGTATATATGAATTTTAAAAATATAAATATGTTGGTAAAAAATTTTAATTTATATTCTTTTGTTGCAGGTATGTACTTTTGAAAAATTCGACGGCTGAGTGATAGGTAACTTTAAATTTTATGAGTAAATTGATTCAAAAAATGGACGGATGTAAATTGGATTTCGCAATATTTTTTTCTGCAGAAAATGTAGGCGAATTTTGAAAGACTCTGTTAGTTGATAATAATTCTGGTACGAATTGGCATTATCAATGAAATTGTCGAATTTCAAAGCTCGTTCTTTGGCAAGCCTTGTAACTTAATCAAGTGAAGAAGCTTAAACAAATATTTGAATGTTTAAATTTCTACTTAAATAACTAAAAACGCGATACAAGCGGAGATGAATGCAGCATGTCAAGATTTATCTCGAATATTTAATGGAAAGGAGTATAGCTGTCGACTCTTATGGCATCACTACCAATTATAAATGTCGAATCTAATTTTCAAAACAAGTTTATAACACACTTATGCGGCATGCCAAAAATTTAATAGGTTCACATAATCAATTTTATTCTTTTAATTGATTGATATGTTAATTAATAGATATTAATAATTATATTATTAGAGTGTGATTGATAATAATTATAGTTAATTTGTTAAGTCTATTAATATATGAAATATGTTAGCATATGTGTTATTTATGCGAAACAAGTAGTTTTATAATCAATAAATTAACTACTGCATTAAAAAAGGTATTTAAAGAAACAAAATGCACTCACTAACCGACATAAAATATTAGATATTTTTGTGTGATAAGATTCCGTACCAAAAAATTGACGCGGATACTTTAATTCCACTCTTCGATGCATTTATCTTTTGACACAATTGACTTGAGAAGAAAAAGCAAGAAGAAAATATGCGGGATAATTTTTTTTAAAACTTTGTAACGCTTAAAAATTTGGTTGCTACGATCAAATTTCGGTATAGGTTCATAAATTCAGTCCATTTTCGATAATCTGGGTTCAAGACGTAAAAACATAGGTCAATTAGGTCTTGGGCCCGTAAGACCTATCTTGTAAATCGTTAGAGATATAACAAATGTTTTATTGTAAAAAATGTTCCTTGAAAAAAAATAAACAACTTTTGTTTGAAACATTTTTTCGTAACATCACTCTTTACCAGCGAGTGCGCAAATTATATAGTATGTATTATATGGGAATATCAGTCATGTGTAGATACCGTGAAAAAACAAACGATTCCGTAATCAACACTGTCTACACATGGTTTTTCAACAATTAACGCAGTCAATTGTTTGTTTTTCACTTGTTAGTATTACAATAGTATTAGCAACTTCTCTTAAGTGCCAGGCGTACTGCATTCTTACCTTTTCAATAAGAAAAGAAACACTTTTTCGTGACGTTGGCAATTACCACTAATTACTAATTACGCCATCTAATAATATTAAATATTTCAGTTTTATACTTTTTTCATAATTATGGACAAATAGATCATAAGAAATTAAAATTTTTTTATTAAAATAATCAGACAGCTAGACTTCAATCATTGTTTCAAAGAATTCCAACAATTTGATACTCGTAGTCAATGACCCTATTTCCGACTAAATCTAATAGGATAAAATGTTCTAAATTAAATAAGTTATTTTCTAGGAATAAGTTGGTTTATCAATCACCCTACAAATAAAGCAGGGTATTATAAAAAATAATAACTCTTATTTTTTAATCTCGCATACAATTATCCAGGCCACCAATTTATAAATAAGCTACATATTTTATCAACAATAATAATAATTGAAAAATAATTTCAGAATACCTTTTAACATATACATACACAATCAAACATACTTACAAGATGATTTTTTATAAAGTTTCCATTCTTATATTTTGAAAACGGAATGGAAAAACAAAATCATTAAACGCGAAAGTACGTATCAGCACATTTTTATACAGAGCCGCCTTCATTTTCAGTCAGGGATCAACTTTGTTTTGTTTTTTTTTTTTTTTTAAATGAAACTATAGAAAAATTGAATTTGCTCACTTAATTTTAAAATTATACGGCATGCCAAAAATTTAATAGGTCCATCAAATGGCCGCCTCTGACCCTTCTGCAGCAGTTAATTCTTTCGAGGTAATTTGTATATGACTTTTTGTAAGTTTCGGGGGGACTATTTCGGTAATAACTTGGCGAATATTTGCTTTTAAATGTTCCAACTTTCAGGTTTGTTGATATAGACCTGATTTTTGAGAAAAACCCACAAAAAGAAATCCAATGGCATATTCTTGGCAAAATGCACGTTAGCTGTGAATTACCCGCTTCGCCTGGGCAACTTCAATTTTAAATGCAAAGACTATTGTGTTATAACCTTCACTTCATATGCCGCCACTTACCCTCCTTTTGTTCACAATTTCGTTAAATCTCTATATCATGCATGTATTATACATAAAAACCTTCCTCCTGAATCATTCTATCTATTAGACAAAAACCGCATCAAAATCCGTTAAGTAGTTTTAAAGATCTAAGCATACACAGTTACATAGGGACAGACAGCGGAAAGTGACTTTGTTTTATACTTTGTATTGATGCTTTAATAACTTGGAAATTTTTTTTTCTATGCTTCAATATTGAAAAAAATAAGATATTTCTTTCCGTCTTAGATCGACAAGTATTTTAAGGATTCCCCGTTTTCTCTTTGAAAAAGTGGTAATCGAAATTTTTAATGTGTTTAAGCCTTTTAGAAAACGAAATGGGTTCTAAAATATACAAATTTCTTTTATTTTTATAACAAAAATAAGATTTTTAACCTTAATATTGACTTAAACTTATACTCTCTGTGCTACAAAAATGCACATTTTAGTATACATACTCTCCGTGCCATATTTGTGACAAAGAGTGTACTTATACGAATATTTTATACTCGGGCACTTCGTATGTTCCTGCATATTAACCTAATTATTTTATATTTTCTTCTTTTTTTCAAGCCACTCTTAAACCGATCCAATTAAAAATTTCGAACAAAGAAATCAATATAAAACTTTGCTCTCATAAAAAACTTTATTGTTTTTAAACTTGCAACCTAAAATCGGCCATATTTATTAATCAACGCCTCCTATGTTAGTTGCCAGTACTGTGAAGTTGAAAATCATTCTGTACATACATGCATTTATACATACATATAAAATTGTGATTAATATCTAAAATAATTACATAAAAAATAGGTTAGTAGCTCGCGTTATATTACACACATTTCAATATACTAACAAATATATAATATAATAATATAATAAATATATGCATATGTACCGAACGATCAGCCATCACCGGTGTATACTGTATAGTGTATGGTTGAGTGAGTGAATAAATAAATATCGTATACAAATAGTTAGACAAAGAGTCAATAATAATATAAATATAACATAGAGCTTGTTGGTTAAAATGTGATATGTTAACAATAAAATTATTATTGTTGCGTTTGCGAATTATATATGTATAATTAAATATACTGTATATGTGTTCTAAGCCGTCAACTATTTGATTATAAATATTTACAAGGAGATCAAAAATTCATATTACTTCCTAGTAACCGGTGGTTCATGGAGTAGTGGCCGGGATGGGCCAATCCCCTTTCGGTATCACAACGAACCTTATGGTCTAAGTGTGTCCCACCTCAGGACAGCCACTCTAACCTAACTTATCCTAGTTACCGAATGAGAGGCTATAGTGCGCTCAACGCACTTTTTCATGGTACACTTTCGGAAATAGCACTAAATCTTCTCTAAAATTAAATCTGGCCCAATTTTTTTAACGGAAATAGATACATAAGCTCTTTTGTTCAAAATGGCCGTCAAATTTAAAAGAGAAAGAATAAGTTGATGTTCGAAATATCATTTCCACATACTTCGGTCATCGTAAGTCGAATAAAACCACTTCCGCTTCGATCCGACCGGAAAGGAATGATTAATTTTCAAAAAAATCCATCATGAGTTGTGTAAGTTGATACATTAAACGAATAAAAACATTTCCTATACTCTATACGAGCCATAAACTAGCTAGGAGACAGCCATAAATTATTTTGGAGACTTTATTTTGAGAAAAACAGAACTGTGACGTTTCCGGTCCAAACTGGAATCGAGAAGGAGTTGGTTTTGTTCGACTCTTGATGGTTAAAATATGCGCGATTTATTCGATTGGCCATGGTTGAAATACCCGTGTTTCATGACGGTTCTCGGATTATTTCCAAATGTCAAAATTTATCGAAAATGAGATGTTCTGGACAAAAAATGGTTATTGATTGTCAGTGATTTCATACGACTCGCTATGGTCAAAATTATGGAAAATATATTTCGATTATTTATGATAAATTTTTTATTGTTAAAGCTAGTTTGAAGGATTCTTTGGGAAAATATCCTATTTTCATTGAAACAAATTTCTTTATATCCGAAAATAATTGAAATAATTATAGTTCCAAGAAACTTTGCGAAATAAATGCAACTATGATTCTATTTCACAGTCCATTTGTTTAAAAATAGAATCTTTTGTTACTGTTCTGTAAGAAGTTTTTTACTGTTAGCTATAGTTATGGCAGACGAGTCAATGTAGTTTAGACAATTATACAATTAGACAATTTATAATTAATGGGAGTGCAGAATTGATCACATTGTCGTCGCTTGGATAAGAACGAAGTAACCGACTCCACCCAAACCAAATTGTAATTGTAAATATCGGCGTCAGGTACATACTGGTTGGTGATGACAATACGTCTGGATAGCAATATTCAATACTGTAATATTACTTATCCTAACATAGATATTGTATTATTATCTGTCTTTATACCGTACCGGCATTGTAGTAAACGCAATATATTTCTTACCGAGTGCCTTGTTCATGCCAAGTGTGTAGGTTTTATTTGACAAAAAGTATTTGCCTTCAAACATATAGAAAATTTAAAAAGTTACATTTCCAGATAAAAAGCGAAATGACGATTGACGGTTTTATGAATATAGATTAATGTTATGCACAGTTTAATTCTATATTTTAGTTTTCTCCTATTAAGTCAAATAATTCTAAAGAAGCTATTGTTTCAATTAGATAGAGATCACTACTATCAAAAGTGATAAACGATACCATCTTCAGTGGAACTTAAAGAATTGACATCTTCAAACATACTAAACAAAAGTAAAAAACTAACTTGCAAAACTTTAACAACAACAAAAACTTTGATGAGATAAAAACTATTCAAAGGAGACAAGATAGGACAATTGTGTGAGATAAATGTGAAAACTTTTTAAACACAGGGTACGTATAATGTATATATACTGTATAGTATAAAAAGATTAATGGATTTATATGTACATAACAATTGGAATAAAAAGAGCAATGTATAACAATATAAAGTACATATAGATAAAAATAAATAATATGTAAATTACGGATAATTTATTAATTAACTGAAAATGTACTATTTTTAGTAAAACGACGGCTAAATGAGTATTTTTTATCAAAATAATTGTATTGTTTTTACCATTTGCAATAAGGTATTAATGGTTTTTGCGAATCCATCTTAGATTATTAGATGATATAAATTTATAGAGTTCATAAAAAGTGTTTCAAATAAAAAAAATCGATTTAAATAATCCATCAAAACGGTATTTGTAATATAGATACTCATGTACTAAAATTTCTGATGACATTAAAATAATGTTTTATATTTATTGCCTTTTGAGGGACAGTTAAGGCAAGGCCGCCATTTTTAGTCAATTATGTTTGGTATTCAGGGTAATATAAAAGACAATATTTTTTAAAAGGGTTCTTTTTACTGACCTTGTAAGAATAGGTGAAAAAAACAATCCCATTGCATTTTTACCTAACAGTTCACATAATATATTAATTATTTTTTCTTAAATTGCATCAACAATTAGTATGAAAACAAAATCACTGGTAAAATCATCTAAATCAACACGGGATCATTGTAACGTATATAAAGGGGATCATTTTACCCGTAACGACATATTTGAATATCCTCATAAAAACTAACCTTAAAATTTATTGTACGCGAAAACTAACACAAAAAAAAAGGAAAATTTTACGTTGAAATTTGTCTCACCATAGATCCTAAATAGTAAAATTAATATTTTTATTACTAAACACAAAATAGCTTATATACATCGCCATAAATCATTGTTGAACGATTAAATTGATCACATGGAAGCCATGTATCCATAAATAAACTACTTAATGGCTTTAATAGTTCATTTAAAACATCGAGGTATCATTTTACACTGCACGAAAAATGAAAAATTTAGTTTTCATGTATTCATGTTACTCAATCATGTTTTATTTCTCCTTTTGAGTCAACGTTGTAGGCTCTATTATTATTTTATCCCTTTGCGTTATTTGAGATTTTTTATTATTAAAATAACTTCAAATTTGGAAATCCTTAACAGCAGTTCTAGCTTAGATGTCTGATAATAATTTTTTGTATGGTGGTGGTCCGAACAAACTTTCTTACATTAATTCGAAATCCTTAACGGCAGTTCTAGCTTAGATGTCTGATAATAATTTTCACTCATGTTCATTTTCATAAATAAATTTTAAGTTTTTGTTAAAAATATGATCTGGTATTGAGTCATAAGTCGTCCGAAATTTAGTGATTCAGCCATATAAAATTGAATTAATTAGTCACGCGTAATAAGTTGTGAATAATTTATCGTAGCCGTAAAACTTAAATAGAACAAAATAATAGTACTCGCGACCTGGCCTCAAACAGTCATTCTTTTCGGAATGGTATTAATCATCATATGATTTTAAACCGTGAAATATACTCTATTAAAAGGTTATATTTTATATACAATGTAATAAGCATATGATTATAATAAACTAGCCAAGTGCGAGTTCGACTTCGCCGACCAGGGATCCGCATTCTTTTTAAGAACGTCATATTTTTAAATGGTATATTTACAATATTTTTAATGGTATATTTATAAGATTAAACGTAGAAATGTTATGGAGTTTCGTCACCGAAACTATCGGAGATCCGAAATAAAAACTGGAGCCGAATCTGATATAAAAGTTTCTTATAATTTCGAATAACAGCGGTTAAAAAATAAAAACCTGTACATACCTTTAGTCAATATACGTATAACTACACCTTTCTGTTAGCCAATCGAAATTGATATCAGAAGAAAGATAATTAGATTACGAAAATAATGGGATATGCTTGCTTGCAATAAACCATTATGAAAAAAAATTGATTAAAATTAGTTTCTCGGTAGACAAGCTAGTCGTGTTTATCAATCATTAAAATTTCATAAAAAATATGACTCATCTGGTTATCAAATGGGTGAAGATCGATCTTATATCGTCTCCTGTGCTATTAAATTTTATTATCTAAGGGTTGTGGACTGATATCAATCGAAAGAATGGCAATGTCACGAACCTTATAAGAAATAGCTACATATTAATCTGAATTTTTTATAATCGGTGTTCGAAGCTTACTTTATAAATGTCTTCATGGACAAAATTATAATAACTGTTTTGGAGTTATTCAGCATTTGCCACTCTGATAAAATAATATTTTTCATTCTCATTTCAATATAGATAATTAATCACACCCACATTATTAACAACAAGCAACACTTCATTGACATCAGCACCACCACGAAAAGGCTAATAAATCACCAAACAAAAAAACATTAAAAACATCTATGGCTGCTAATCCAGGACCCTATACGCAACAAACCAATAACTTCAAAGCAAAGGCAAATAGGCCAGCAAAAACTTCAGACCAAAAATACAAGGAGCGCAGGGCAGCTTATAGACTTCTTGATCGACTCAAGTCCATTTCTGATGAAAATCTCACTGATGAACAGAGAGCCTCGAAAGAATGGGCGAAGGGTATTGTCGAGAAACGGGAAAGGGAAAAGCTAAGCTCCCGCTCCCAAGAAGTCGAAAATTGGCCCCGCGCCACGTCAAGGGAGTCAACTATCGAGTCGGCCGTTCACTGAGGTGTTCAAGGATCACCTATTCTGGGCGGTAGTAGACCGTAGTAACCCCGACGGATCCATCTCTCCGGCTAATGGGAAGATGGTTGAAACCGCTTTATTGAGAGTATACAAGGATGTAGAGACGCTGGCTGGTACCAGGGTCACATTAAACTTGTGGCCTGTGGGGATCAAAGATCAGCAGATCTTTATAAAGCGGCCATAGGAAAGGTGGGTGAGGTATGGAAGGGTTGTAGACTGGAAGCTATCTCAAGGGACTCGATCCCGAGCAGACCAAGGTCGGGGGCCCGAATCCCAGCCGAACCTTCTGAACCGAATGAAATACTTGAGCTAATTCAAATAAGCAATCCAATGTTACCCACCCAAGATTGGAGGGTAGTTAAAGTTGGCGAAGCTATTGGAGGCTTTAGGCGGGCTATAATCATTTTAAATCAGGCATCCATTACTCCCCTTAAAGAATCCCGAGGGGAAATCTATTACGGCTTCGGGTCAATTTCTCTTAACATCTATGACCAGGATGCTAAGGAAACAGAAAAGAAAGACAGAAAAAAAGAGATAACTGATGGCGTGACTAGCCTTTTATCTGGGGAAGAAAACCTTGATTCCGTAATCGAGGTAGCTGACCAAAAAACAGATGAAAGTAGTCAAAATTAAAGCAACTTCAGTTGCATTCCTCCGCCTCCTTCTTCGAAAAGAGGGGGGCCTAATTTTGTCCAGGAATCATAGGTTGTTTGAGACCGGTTTTATGGACTTAACATTAAAGATTATGAAACCATATATATTTGCGTGAAGGAAAGCCTAGAGCATGTATTCTTGCAAAGAAAGAATACAAGACCTTCACTTCAGAAAATTCCAGTGATCGGGAGAGTGGCAGTAAAGTTGAGAACACAGGATCTCTGGCTGCTGTCATCCTACATGGCCTACAACAATTCCCCTCCACCGGCGTACTTGCGGAAAGCAGTAGCGGAAGCGGAGAGGAGAAGAATATCAATCAATATTTCTTCCGACGCCAGAGCACGTCTTTCGACGTGAGGGTGCACGAATCTCAACTAGCGAAGTGAGTTTATATTCGAGTACATATTCAGTAGCAAACCATGTATGTAATATCAAGGGCCTCCCTATCAGTTTGGCGGGATGTTCTAGACATAACTTTTGTCAATAGACCTCGCCAATCTAATTGGGCGCCTGAAAAGTCTCATACGAACACTCTTTTACGGATCATCGATATGTAGAGTTCATAATAGACGTGCTAAAACTTGAAATAAAGTCTTACATTAACAGACAGACGTAAGACAGGTTAGGAAATATACAGCGACATTTTAAAAAAAGCCTTACCAGAAAGAGATCCAATCCCTATTGTCTCAAAGAAAACGACGGTTGTAGTGTATTTTATGTTGAACCTACATTTGAAGTAGCCTACGATCTGCGTAGGATCTATTCTGGAGTATAGAAAACCATTCGTTTAACAAGATTCACTATTTTTTCGACTACGGAGTCCTAAAAAAACTAATCTCATATATTTGGGTCCTTGCGGTATTGTACATTCTGTTGGAAAATGTTGACGCCATGTGTCATTCTCTATTAACAATGTTCATAAAAACACAATATTTTAATTGATTTTAATTAATGAGATAAAATTTTATTATGCATAAATTGAAAAAATATGTTTATTTTTTACCATACTGTAATAACATTTAATATATTGTAAAAATTTTATCTTTCATTTTTGATGGATGTTCAATTGGCCTCCTTATCTGATTTGTTGATCATCTTGAAAATTTTTAAAAATTATTTGTTGGTAATAATAAATAATAATTACAGATGAAACTGTTCTGTTCAAGCAAGTTTAAAAAATCCTCTCCAATCAACCTTAGAAATTTAAATTCATGTATGTTTATTTTGAAGCAATTTTAAAAAACCTCTAATGTTGATTTGTATTTTATGAAAGTTTTCAATTTCGAGAAGTGTCATAACATGTAAAACTCCTGTAAATTACTTTGACTAAGAACCGCTCTTGACAAGAGCCTCTTACAGCAAGAGCTTCTTGTACCTTTTAAAATTTCGCCATCTATATGTAGTCCATCAAGTTAGATGAGATTTTTTATGATTTATTGAGATTTTGGGTATAGCAAAGTCACATATGCCAATTTTGAGCTTTTTACCAGTAGAATAAAAATTTGCATATGCGCAAAACAAAACAAGGGTGATTTCGGAAAATTCATAAATTTTTTTCGCAATTTACTGGTAAACTATTAGTTCAGTAAAATAATACATTGTGGTATGCAAAAGGTCGGGTAGTTTTGATTTTTTCCTATGTTGTTAGTGTTAGGCCCATGACTTAAAATCCAAGTTTTCCACCTCGGGGTGCCAAGGCGCGCCGCGGGGCGCGGCACTTTTTAATGAAATATCGAAAATTTGACCATTCCTAAGTGAAATCTCGCGAACGGTTTATTTTACAGAAAATATTATTTTAATAAATTAAAGGGTAATAAATTTGTGACAGTTTAAGCCCAACACCAGGTTTGTAGCGTAAATAATGGCTGAAATACAAACCTTCAAAATAAACCAATTTTTCAAAGATTTGTGAAAATCGTGATTTTTTAAAAATATTTCCACAATATAATTGTTTAAATCAAACGCCGTATAAATTAATTGTGTATGTTAGTTTATTTGCTATAAAAGAATAAAAGAAAGTATTAATAAAATTATGAAAGAAAGAATGAAAAGTGTGTTTGTAGGAGTTATATATTAACATTTTTTTATCAATGAATGTCCTATTTAGTTAAAACAATACAGTACACTTTGGAAGTATTTGTTACAAATAACGATAACAGTATCTATTTAAAGTTTTCGCATTTTTGATGGGCCAGGATGGAAATGCTCAAGCTCTGCCTGATGCTCCTTGTTCTCTTCATCCAGTGGAAAATTTAACTCTCCTATATCTTCATGTTTAGAGTTATTTATTGACGCCAGCATGTCGTCTTCGTCTTCAAAGCTCCCCTCAAACGGATTTATTTCCGAAACGTTTTCGCAAGTTTCTCCTAGAGAACAGGTGCATAGAGAAGAACATATAAGACCAGCTTTACGGCAACCACATGAGTTCTTGCACGCTTTCTTACAATTGCAAGATATCATTTTAAGAAGGGATTCAGGAGCTGCATCTCTGTCCATTTTGAGGGGAGAGAGCCCAAATCTGGTAGATACCCAGCCCCATTCAAGAGGGTTTTTCTCTTGACCTAGCCACTTCTGTATCTTAAAAATGATACTTTTAAGCAATAACCATGCACGAACATTCAGATCATTTTAAACAACAAATCTGACAATAACATGACAATAGAATTAATTTGTTTTTACTAAACTACTAACACTCAGCTGATCAATTAATAATGCAGGTTTACCAACCTATATCATTGATCCCAATTATCTTAGTTAATTTATTTTGAAGATCTATAATTCAGCCATTATTTACGCTACAAACCTGGTGTTGGGCTTAAACTGTCACAAATTTATTACCCTTTAATTTATTAAAATAATATTTTCTGTAAAATAAACCGTTCGCGAGATTTCACTTAGGAATGGTCAAATTTTCGATATTCCATTAAAAAGTGGCGCGCCCCACGGCGCGCCTTGGCACCCCGAGGTGGAAAACTTGGATTTTAAGTCATGGGCTCAACACTAACAACATATCCAAAAATCAAAACTACCCGACCTTTTGCACAGCAACCCCATATTTTCATACATATTTACTGGATTATATGCATTTTAGAGAAAAAATAGGTCAGCTTAAAGTTGTCGGACGTAAAATTTCCGATCGATTTGTATGTATAAACTTGTTCTTACCCTTCATATTTCCTTAAAAATACTACGTCAATCAATGTACATTTAAATTCCACGTTTTTGTTGGTTTTTTGAATGTTCCTTAAAAACTATTTTAAAGGAAAAATACTTTGAATAACAGCATAAAATTTCCAGCCCATCTGTATATTTGGATTGTACCTAATCTTTCCCATTTTCGTATTTATCCATTTAAAAGTTGTTTTCTACATCACGGGATTTTCCTACAATACATTTTCCCACTACGACTACCCTAACAACTTTTACAGAATAATGAAATGAAATTTCTTTAAATTGGTAAATTGTCATACTAAACTTTTTTCGATTCAATAATTCTTTAGGAAATAAATTATTTCCATTTCCCCTGCTGAACATTTTAAAATAAGCGTGAATAATTGAAACAAAAGAAAATTGAATTAAAATAATAAATAACGGACTTATTTTATGCAAATTAAAAACACCAGGTGTTTTTTTTTTTCTTACACAGAAACGAAACAGCTGAAAAGACAAAATAAATAAACAACACTGTGACTACTCGATTTTTCAACCAATAACCGATAATAATAAATAAAAAATTACAACTAGTGTTGGATTGAGTAACTCTGATTCAGGATTTAATTCATTTTACTGTAATCAGCACAATATTCCATGATCTATTTTGATTTAATTTTTACTAAGTTCGACATTTTGTTTATAGCACTTACAAGACTATAAAGATAAACATACAAAATTCTAAATCTAATAAAAATCTAATGTAGTATAATTCAACTGACTACAAATTTAAGCTAAGAAAATTCGATTAACGTAATTCATTTCAAGTAAAAAGAATTTATATCAAAGTAATAATCCCTTCTCCTATCAATATATATTATAAATGTGAAAGTACTGTCTTAAAAAGAAATAGTGAAAACTATAAAAAATCACTATTTTGTAGTGACTATTCACTATTTGTTAATGAGAATTATACCACTTTTTGAAATAGTGGTTGGTATACTTCTCACTAACAAATAGTGAATAGTCACTATTTTCACTATTTCAATCTCAAGAGAGTAAGGTTGTGAGTTTGTTTGGGACGATTTCACGCAAAAACTACTGAATGGATTTGATAGAAACTCTACAATAATATTGCTAAAACATCAGACTAACACATGAGCTATAATTTATTAAGATATATTTAAAATAAATAATTAAATAAATTTAGTCTGACATTTCACTGCGCCATCTATGAGCACTATTTCGAACCACTTAATGATTTCTGTAAAATTGGTAAAAATACAAACACTGAGCCTTTAGCGAAAGATATGGTAAAATTTCTTATGCTAGAATCAGAATTACTCGAACCAACACTACATTACAGCGCATATTTCTTTTTTTATATAAATAAATATTTTTTTTCGATATCATTAAAATTATATATACTTTAATTCAAAATATATTTATGAGTTTGACCTTAAAACAAAGTTTTTTTATGATGAAACCAAGTAAAAATTTTATCGTTTTCATATTTAATTAATTTTGTACAACAAAAAAGACTTTGTGGTAATCATAAATTTGTGATACGAGACGATGATGGAGAAAGAGTACTTCGAACTAAATTTTGATAGATGCGAATAACACGTTTATATTTCATATGAGTCGTAAAATTTAGTACCTAATAAGTGTCGATTATAAATGTCTATGGATTTGATCACCAAAACGTCTTTTTACTGAAGCTTTTATATTTCTTTTCGACAGTTAACAATTTTAGTCCTGACGTCTGGTAGATAAAAATCTAATTATAATAAAGTTGTTTGAGATGCTGTATATCCCTATATATTATAAATGTGCAAGTAAAGATATTTGTTTGTTTATTTGTTTATTACGCCTTCACGCAAAAACTAATACATGGATTTGAATGCAACTTAAGAATAATATTGCTAATACATCAGAAAAACACATGAACTATAATTTATAAAGATATATTTTTTTTTTAAATTTTAAAATTTAGTTTATTTAATTCTGTAAAATTAGTAAGTGTAAAACAATTCATGGCCATCTTTTCTGAAATACTCAATGCATTATGACTTGTAACCCTTTAAAAAAAATTGAAAACTGCATATATTTTAGCTGGTATATGGTAGGGGTATAAGTTAGATCAAGAGAGGCCGAGGCTATAAAGCGATTGTTTTTACTTTTAAGAAATACATTTTTTCTATACAGACTAAATTCAAATATTTTAGCATACGAATTTTTTTTTCTTTACGATAATAGAAAAATTGATCTAGAAAATTGGGGCTAAAATGAGATACAACCTTTTATGAAGACATGACAATAGCTGTTCCGGGACTTTACCAACACGCTCTATATTTTCTATAGCGAAAAAGTAGTCAAATTAAAGATTGAATACTACATTTTGAGTTCATATTGATAAAGTATATTTTTAATAATGTATACAAGCAGACATATTTGTATCTGTAATAGCCTGGCGCCTGGTTCATCGTTTTTATCCAACCATTGCGTTCGTTGTGTTGTTGAATAAAAAAAAAGCAAATATTTAGAATGTTGAATAACCCATTTAATACGAGAGCTTTCATCTTATTTCCAAAAACATTAACATCAGTATTTTTTCTCTTCGTTTATAACGCATATGCCTATAAAAAAAAGGATAAATTATATTGTGCTTTTTTTTTTTCATTAATTACTTTTTCCATTTTCATTTGTAATTAATTAGCTTATTAACCTAATTCCATTTATATGTCGCTTTATAATTAGTTTATTTACATTTTTGCAGTTGGAAAGTTAGGTAATTGATCATCCAATTTCCACTTAGTGTTCTATGTATGCATACTAAATAGTAGTAATTTGTAGAAGGTTTTAGTCGGCCTAATATAACCAATTTTGAGAAGGCAAAAATTTTTTGTATTTTCAAATCCGACTTAAATCTTTCCACAAAATTGAACGTTAAAATTGTGCAAAATGAATTTAATAAAGTCTTACTAATTAAAATTGATTTAATTAACGATATGTGCTGATATATAACGGCTGATGCTTTCAAGTTCTTTATTAGTAAATCAGTAATCCAGTAGGCTTGTCGTCTGAAAGTACAGGGTATATTTTGCGTTAAATCCGATAGTTCTGTTTTTTTAGCAAACTTTTTATGTTGGCCCAATGAATAATCCAAGCTTGTATTCTCGAGCGCCGAGTGTCAATAATCGAAAATATTTTTTGCCGGTTTTTTCAGATTTTAACGATACCAACTCTAAAGAGTTGGTTTTGATAGAACCTTTTCAAGATGTTTTTATAAGTAGACCAAATTTGCTACAATATCAGACTAGAATTGTCTCTGTAGAGCCAATAATTTCTGAGAGAAAGCGTTTTAAAGTTAATCAGTTTTTGTCTCTTCTTCACCGTTAATGTTTCTCTTTCGAAGTCGAAAATTGCGGAGTAAAATAATTCCCACCTGTGCTCGTTCGACCTTCTGAATTTGTTTCGACTACATAACAGCACTTTAAAATCATTGACTGTAACTAGAATCGTTTTATAATTTGTTCACAAATCAATGAGGACGATATTGTGGCTTTATTACAACAGTAATATAATGATTATAATTATTGTCTATCATAGTTCGGAACGGTAGAACCATAGTGATCCAAGTTACACCTTTAAATTCGTCATAAAATAAAGAAAATGCGTCTTTAAGATGTAAGGAAATTAATGTTTTTTACTGGTTAATTTTTATAAACATAAATATTAAACATTCTTGGAATAATGGGAAACAATATTCAATTAAGGTGATTGTAAACTTACAATATTGTAAACAAGTTTTGGTTTATTGTACGTACATACATGTAAATCAACATGCTTTGTAGTCAAATAATGTGTTATTTTTGGCTTTACAATACCACGCAACTACAAAAATATATAATATATTATGTGCAAGTGATGCTTATAAATTTCATAATATAGATATTGCTCTACAATCATCAATACTCTAACTATAGTCGTCTCTGTTCATCAAATGACAGATCTGCGATGAACTCATAATTAAATTAAAATTTGATTTTCATCGGCAACCTTATATTTTTATGGTATTATTATAAACTACAAGATTGTCTAAATATTTTAGATAGTTTTTTATCACACTCTCTAGATTTTTTGATATAGAAATATTCATTTGAAAAGTATAACCTATATGATTCATCATTTTTTTAGACAACTTTGAACGATAAAATAATAATAAAAAGCCCGATGATCTAGGAATTTTTTGTGAATTTTGAAAACTTTGTTAATCAAAAAATGTATTTATAAAGTTTTATTGAAATTCCTAGTATTATTCAATCCTTGCATATCTCCTTAAGTAGAAATCTATCATTCTTTAAATTGTGGTAAAAACTTTTCCATGGAATATATTGTAACAAAAATGATACTTGGATCACTATAATCCTACAACCGTCAGTTAGTAGGTACTTAAGCTGACACTGCCTCCTGTCTGTCACAAGGGCAAATTGCATAACAATTATTATTATATATATTCATATTATTATAGATATTCAATGTTAAATAATCATAAACAAAACAAACTAATTATCTATTTATCATCATCAATGATGGAAATAAAAGTAACATGAAAAAATAAGCATTTAATCAAATGTTTATTCATCAACTTATGATCAGCAAAGGCTGCGTATCAAATTTTATGAAATTTATTTTTAACTTAACAAAATATATATTCAAAGCTTCATTACCTTCGGTATTTTTATACCATGCATATATGTAATATGCAAGGTATACTAAGTTTAGTCCCAAGTTTGTAACCCTTAAAAATATTGATGCTACGCAAAAAAATTTGGTATAGGTGTTCATAGAGTCATCTAATTAGTCCGTTTTCGGTAGCCCTTACTTATCCTCCCTTTTGTTCACAATTAAATAGATTTTAATTTTTCGGTGGGGAAGTTTTTTTTGAAAATGAAGTTTCGGCCATGATACACCTTGACATTGTAACTTTCTATAGATCCAAACATTAAATTAACCTGATTTTTATACTTTTTGGATCCAAATTACCCCATCCACCGAATTCCATCAAATTCCCAGACAAAATTTTTTTTGCGATTTTCTCGATTTTTTTAAAGGGAGTACCCCTTAAAAAAATTGCAAAAACACTGAAAATTTTGTTTATCTTTAATTTCGATAAAACTTAGTATATAAGGTAATTTGGACCCAAAAAGTACAAAAATCGGGTTTTATCGGTTTTTTTTAAAGGTATACTCTTTTCTTACTAACTTTGGATAATATTTAAACATAAAAATTTGATACAGAACCCTGCCAGCTATCAATTTTTAATGATAATTATCATTCATTACATGGAAACTGGGTGTAGGTTGAGGTTTATTACTGGAAAAATGAAAATGATGCAAAATATATTTTGCATAAGTATTTATATGTATCATAATACGCAAATTATAATTACATAACATTATTGTAAAATATGGAAATTTATTATGTTTTTCATTTGCATAAAAATGTGTTTTAAATTTTATTTTTTCCGTGTTTAAATTATATCATTATTTATTTATCATCACCTTAAAATGCTTAAAGGATTTTTCATTCACGGCGTCTGAACTTCAAATTCAAATGAAACAAGTTTGAATTTTTTTTTATTTGCATGCCATTTTTGGTGACATATAAGCCAAATGGCGACCGCAACTTTAGAGTGACGTAACAATATAGATTCGAAATTCTGAAAATCATCCCCGTTTATTGGATGGTATTTATAGAGCCCATAAAAAGTGGGTACTTTTAAGTATTTGATTATTTTCAAAAAATAACAAATACAAGTGAAATTTACAAAATTTAAAAAAAAAACTCCGACAAATTTATTGGATACGGAACCCTAAACTAGCACTTGAAACATATTTAAGAACACTCCCCATTGAATTATCTTTTTCCTTGAAGTCTTTTCCAAACTGAGTCGATTTTGAGAATCATTGCCAATTGTTTAGTTTTCCGGGTACGGAATCCTAAACTTACCCTTGAAACATAGCTAAGGACACTCTCCATTAAATTACGTTTCATACGAAACAAAAAAATCAAAATCGGATCATCCGTTTAGGCGCTACAATGCCACAGACAGACAGACAGACACGCACACAGCGACCAAACTTATGATACTCCTTTTTTAAAGTGAAACTTTTTATGGGACGTTTTGTCATGAGAGTTAACTCGTAGTTAAACATATGCTTTAACAACATTGTTAAACTCCTTGTCTCTTTCTTATTACCATTTACTCCAGCAGAGTGAGAGAGGCCGTGGGACTTGATAACTGTACATATTTTATTAAACAAGGATAGTTCAAACCTACTTACATTTAAATCTTATATGTCGATCTTTATTTATTAAATGTTATTAAAGTGAAACTTTTTATGGGACACTAGCGTTTTTATTAAACAAGGATAGTTCAAACCTACTTACATTTAAATCTTATATGTCGATCTTTATTTATTAAATGTTATAAGCCAATTACATTTAAATCTTATATGTCGATCTTTATTTAGTACACTAGCTAGCTAGCTAGCCTACACTAGCGTTTTTATTAAACAAGGATAGTTCAAACCTACTTACATTTAAATCTTATATGTCGATCTTTATTTATTAAATGTTATAAGCCAATTACATTTAAATCTTATATGTCGATCTTTATTTATTAAATGTTATAAGCCAATTATTTCTATTTTGCCAAATAAAAATGACAGTGCAGATAAAGATATTTGAATCTGTGATTCATTAACATAAGTCATATTAATTACTTATATACTTCTTTTCTTAATGTAGAATGTTTATGTATATTTAATATATATATATATATGTATATGTCTATTAAATTATTTCATATTAAAAATTTTTTAATATTGTTTTTATTCTCAGTTATTGTCAATGAAGATACAAAAAATGTATGCGCCAGTCCAAAACTAACAGCGTCAAAAGTGAAACTTTTTATGTAATTCAAAAGTGTCAATGAGTGTACAAAAAAATACATTGCAGCAAAAATTGACTGGAAATTATAATAAAAATGATTTATAATAAAAATCAAGAAAAATCTACAGACTATCCCGAATTAATTACTACGGAAGTTTCACTTGTACGTATATGTATATAGTTTTATGTATATGTAAATAATAGTACGTACGAGTGAAACTTCCGTAGTAATTAATTCGGGATAGTCTGTAGATTTTTCTTGATTTTTATTATAAATCATTTTTATTATAATTTCCAGTCAATTTTTCATTGCTGCAATGTATTTTTTTGTACACTCATTGACAGTTTTTGAATTACATAAAAAGTTTCACTTTTGACGCTGTTAGTTTTGGACTGACGCATACATTTTTTTTTAGTTCCGGGGTTAAAAAATACACGATTTAAATAACTCATCAAAGTGGTACTTGAAATATACCTATGAACCAGAAGTTATGGCATAACTTTGCCGTATACAATTAGTACATATTTAGTTGTTGAAGAAACAGCTAAGCCAATGCCGCTATTTTCAGCCAAATATTTTTTGTGTTTGTGACAGAACAGAAACTAAAGCCGATCGTTTTTCGTTTAATCCGATCGTTATTTTTCTTTCATCACGACAGAGAATCCAAAATGTTTTCTGGTGTGAACTACCCGCTTCGCTGGGCTACTTCAATTTTAAATTCAAAAGATTATTATGTTATAACCTTCACTTCATATGCCGTCACTTATCCTCCTTTTGTTCACAATTTCCTTTAACCTTTCAAATTATCAGTATTTCTCATCATTTTCCGTTGCGTTTCTCTATCAAAATCCGTTGCGTAGTTTTAAAATTCTAAGCCAGCGGGAAGCGACTTTTTCATACTGTCAAATAACCTTTTGAATTTTTTCAACTATGGACAAACGCTCAATATACTTATTTTATTTTTAATAACTCGATGAATCTTAAGTTAAACAATTCAAATATTAATATAAATTATAATAATTATATTTAATAACTATTTTAAAAAATCAGTCATAAATTTTAGAAATAAAATCATTACAAGAGACCTGATTTTTTTAAAATATTGTTTTAAAAATAAATCATTACTTAAATAGAAAATAAAATCTACCTCCTACTATGTGGTAATATAATTTTAATTTTAAGTAACAAATCATAAACTAAAATGAAACTACAATAAAAATATAATAAATATAAAGTAGTTACAAATAATTATAGATAAAATATAGACATGCTTAATTTATTTAAAATGTTAATATATTATTTAATAATGATGTCAGACTCTGAATACACTTAATTTCAAATTGGATGGTCCTGAACTTTAGACAATAATTTTATTGCTAATTTTAATAATTTCGTGACTTTTTAGTATACCGTACCATTTCTAAATCGCGATTAGAACCGTGTGTAATTTGATTTGATTTCTTTGCTGAAAGGGGCAACGTTTGAAATATCTCGTAATTATTAGCGCTGAATAATTTCAGTTTCACTCTGAGTTTGAAGCTTAATTTTAATGTACTACAAAAGAAATTGACAATAACTGTGTTATCTAATTTTTAACTTTTAACTTATAGTCCAGTAAAAGATGCTACAAAAATCGGCTAATAAAGAAAAATGAAAGAAACCGCTCTCATTTTGCTAAAACCTCGATTTATGGGTCTTAATTGTCAAATTTGTAACGTATGAGTTAGTGGCGCAAATATTTCTATTTGTTTATAAACAATAAATTTTTAATTCAATGAAACGATCGATGTTTAAGTTCACTTTTAAAGTTAGTAATTAGGCAATTTTTATGACGCAAATATTAAGTGTTTGTCAAATAATCGAAATGGATTATACATGTATAACGTATACATAATTCAAGTTGCCTATTGTAAGTAAACTTGTAACGTTAACGTTCCATTGAATTAACAATTTATTGTTAATTAACAAATAAAAACATTTGCGCCACTAACTCATACGTAATAATATTTGACACCTAAGAAACACATTCCATAAGGTATTAACGTAATGCGAGGGATTCTTTGATTTTCCTTTATTTTTAACATCTTTAACTGTATTATTATGTGAATTTAAAACTACGTCTTATGTTTTTATGCTTATTTATTTATTTAATTTATTTACCAAAATGTGAAAAAGACTCAATTGAGGTCGAAACGTATGCAAATAAAAAAATTGAGTTCGAATACATTTTATTTGTGTCCTACATTCCCAAGAAAACCAAACAAAGTATTACATAATGTTGTTACTATTTTTTCCTTCTCGAAAACGTAGCCAAGAAAATCATCGAATGAAATCTATCACCATCTCCCATCTAGATGAAAACCTAAACATTTTAAATTGTTTAAAATAATTCTATTTTGTTAAATATTTGAAAAAAAATTAACAGCATTTTTTTCGTCCAAAATTTCAATAACAGAAAATCTTTATCACCTGCATATTAATTAGAAATATGCATTTATAATAAAAAATGATTTTTAATTAAAATTTTTTTGTTTCAGGTACGTATTTACTTTGGATACATACAAGAAAGTGCTGATTTTACCAAATTGTGGGTAATAAATGTTTTTTTTTTGCCTTATTGGTAATATATTTTTCTAAATTTTATATTCAAAGTCCGGAAAAATTATTATCATACCACCTAACTAAAAAAATGATACAACGGACCTCTTAAACTAAAACACACTTTACCGATATTTTTTTGACTATTTCATTAATTTATATTGTCTGAATTTCTCACCGACGATGCTAATTTTTAAGCAAGGACACAAAATTGTAATTTAAGCAAATTTTTTTTATTGCTTATTGCATTTAGTATTAGCAAAAACAAATATTTTGAATTAGTCATAAAAATTGAATATTGATCATAATTAAATTTTGTTAAAATTAAAAAACAGTCGTGCTAGAAATTTTTTTTTCTTTCGATTTTCATAAGCCTGACATTTTGAAGAATTCTTAGCTCATACTTCCAAAATTTCCATTTTTTTTAAATGAAATTTTCTATAGGAACGTTGGGCATTTAAGGGTTTCGGAAAAACACTGAACTCAGCTTACCTGGTGGATCAGTGGTATCGCTGCTGGACTGCAATTCAAAAAGAAAGTGTTCGAAACTCAACCAAGTCAAAATAATTTTTTTATTGATAACAATTGCTTACAAATAAGTTTACAAATTATGAAATTTTATTTATTCCTGCTACAAATAATACACACAGTTAGTGTCTTTATTTCTGTCGATTGTCGCCAAAATTTTATAACTATGCCACTACTTGATGACTTGAAGTCCTGCTGTTATAACTCGGATCACCCGTATAATGTTATTTTCAAATTCTACATCAGAGGTTCTCAAACTTATATCTTCTGCCGCCCACTTCGAGAATTAATTATTTTTCAGCACCCCCGAAAGCGTGTTATATCAGTCTTATCCTATATAAATTAGCTTTACCGCTCCCATCCCCCCTCTATCACCCACAAGGTGGCGTTATCGCCCTTTTGAGAAACACTGTCATACATTTTAGATTGTTCAATGTGGCTTAAATCGATATTATGAAAATCGAAGAAATATGCGCAAATTATGATAAATTGTATTGGAAAATCGTGACTGGAAATTTTTTCACTTTTCGAAAATTTGTTGCCCAGTTTTATTTAAAACATTCTGTATTTAAACTACTTTTACATGGAATTTAGAATTATTTCTCCAACGCAATCTAAGTACTTACATAAAATTTTTTAATGGTTTACAATAAAATTTATGAATTTTCAAACTAAGTTCGTGCTTGCAGTATAAATTAAAAATGACCTTTAATGTTTCAAAGCCTTGTGCAATTGTAAGCAAAAATAAAAAAACTCAAGTTTATTATGTACGCTTGCTATTTATACACAAAACACAAAAACAGGGAACCTTCGATACAAATTATAAATCTAGATCAAAAATAAAATGAAAATATAACAATATTTTTTTTTTTATTCGCAAATTTCATAATTAATTGTTTTGAATGTAAATAAAACAATTAAGAATTTTTATTGCTCCCATTAAAAAAAAATTTAATTTCTAAAAAATAAATAAACATGTACATAGTGTGGCCTTCTTTTGATAACATATAAAATTAAAAAAAAATGATTAATCAAATATTAAACGCTACTAAAAGTCTAGTTACACGTTAGAAAGATAACGGTTTTATTAAGGGTATCAGTTTTCACACGCCAAGGCGAAAAGTTGTCCCCTTTTTTATATAAATAAACATCGGTGTAATTTACACTTTCATTAATTATTCCGTCATTTTGCAACTAAAAAGTAGTACTCAAAAGAGGGGAGCTGGTATACAGAAAGTAAACAAATTGGCTACAAATTGGAAACATTGGGGAAATAATTGACCTGGAACTCGAGTTTTTTTTCTTTTTTTGCTCTTATTACCTAAAGTCCTAAACCAATGATTTTTATTGATACCTGATATTTGGTATTTTACCGATGCTCAATTGGCAAAGATACATGGGTATTGAGAAATTCCATATTTAGTAGGGGTCCCAATTTTTGATTTATTTGGCGATTAGATGAAATACCGGTGAAAATGCTTGCAAAATAGTATAGGTCTTCAAACTTCATACACAATTCTGCACGAAACCATACAAAATAGCTGACCAATCGTCTAATGAATCTGATTTTTATTTTTTGGATCAAAAATACTCATAATACTCTTCTTCGAGTATACTCGTCAAAGTTAGTCAGATTCAAAGAAATTACGGCCACACTTTCGTTATAGCAAGTATCTCATTGCTAATAGCTTACATCAAAGTGGCAACAGCTGCTTACAATCACGAAATACACAAGTAATCACGATAATGTGGACATGATACTCATTTTTATTCGCGTGGAAGTATCGTGTTGCCTTTGACTCGGGTATAAAAACAGATTTTTTAGCGAAGTCGGTCAAGACGAGGCGAGGACTGACTAGTCACTGGCGCCTGTCTTCGTGTTACTTCGATACAGCCTGGAGGAGGCTTAAATGTATAGACTTTTATCAAATTCTGAAACAAAAAGCTATTTATGATTGTTAAACAGCCGAAAAAAATTCTTATTCTCCAATTTCGATAAAACCCCGTACATATGGAGTGTGTTCCGTAATATTCATCAGTATACTAGCCAGTGCTCATGACGTCAGAAATCGACGCCATATTGTACTGGTAAAACGGGCATGATAGGGTACATGTGTTCACCGAGTATCTGTGCAAAAATTTATTTATTTACTGTTCATTATGAAGGAATAAAGGCGTCTGAAAAAGACTTACTCGTAATTGACGAATAAGAATATATATACACGCACTGGCCAGTATATTTCGGAACGATTCACCAGTATGACGTCATTCGCTCTGGCCAGTATACTGGTGAATATTACGGAACATACCTATGATAATTTTGACCTCATAAATTTAAAATTTAAGTTTAGTTTGTTTGGATGCATAATTCTTGAGCTATCGTACAAAATTCCATACTAAGAATCGAGTTCTCGCATCTATTTAGATAATTTCTTAGGAAATATTTGTCCAATAGTCAAATTCGTGACTTATTACTGTGGAAAATTCAAAATCGAGAAAAAATTATCATCTTGATTTTTGTAAAAAAAAAAAATCATGCTTATTCCCTATTCAAGTCTGAGGACATTTTTTCAAAGTACGCATATAATTTCCTTTACGTAACACAAATGGATCTTATTTACGAAGCTAACGTGTGACTTATTAAAACGAATATTTATATGTATCACAGAGATAAATAAATATTAAAATAAATCCTGGGCTGAAATACAAGGATTTAGATTACCTACTAAAAAAAAGTATCGTTAGTAAATTTTTGTTGCAAATTAGGTTGAGTTAGCTTATCAATTTAATAAAATAAAAAAATAAACGTATTTATTGATTTTATTTTAAAGTTTGTTGATATAAGCGTTTTATTTAGTTCCAGAAGGGTGCAATTATATTATTTAAACACGACAAAATCAATTGCAGCATATCCTTGATTTCAAGTACTTTGCTTGTGGTGTGTTTCATTGGATCATAAAATATATAAATTTGATTCAAGGTTCTTTTTTCATACACGTATTCAATTCATATTTTGTTTTTTTTATACGGGGTGTATTTATTTTTATTTGTATTTATTTTATACTTTTTTGAGGGCATTCGAAATACATGTCATTCATGAACATTTTAGTCAAAGGTAAGCGGTACTGTTTACTACAGAAGGGCTCACAATCAGCTAGAGATACTTTACCAAGAATATTATTTGGAGATGATACCTTTGACTCCGCCATATTTAACCAAAAACTAATTGATATTATATATTGACAACTTACC
Source organism: Chrysoperla carnea (assembly GCF_905475395.1). Classification (NCBI taxonomy): domain Eukaryota; kingdom Metazoa; phylum Arthropoda; class Insecta; order Neuroptera; family Chrysopidae; genus Chrysoperla; species Chrysoperla carnea. The sequence goes on along the minus strand of NC_058337.1, from coordinate 125,442,045 downwards.
ATTTTAGTCATGAAGTCTGGTGGTTTAAATTGTAACTATAATAAAGTTGCTTGGGAAACTGTCAAAACAAAGGATTCATTATTTAATTATGAATAAAAACAACAGTCCTTTATCATGAATTATTGTGCCCCCCTCAGAATACGGCACTGTAGCTAAAATTTGATATTTTAGCAAATCTTCTGCAAAATTTCAATTAAAAAAAGTAAGCCAGTTAATCATATCTATTCCAAGAATACAAATTTCAATAAAATACCAATCGAGAGCAATTTAGGATTAAGACTACTATGTATTCCAAGAAATTCAGATGATTAATCAAATTTAATTTAGTTGTTTGTGTGATAATTTGTGTCTTATCTACAAAATTTTAAGTAGTTTACGAGCTTCAAAAAAGTTAAGGTTTGATTTTTATAAGCTTTCGAATATAAGCTTTACATAAATCCAAAGGAGTCTTAGATTGCTCAACGAGTCTTTCGTCTCGCTTCGAAATAAAAATTAAAAATAAAATGTTCTTATTTTGTTTTCGAAAGTCAATGAATGATAAATAATTTTTTTCAAAATTTGTATGTACAATCTGATAACAAAATAAAACTAATACTAAACATTTTTAATCATACAATTAATAATTTGTGTATGTTGAGTACTTAATAATACACTTTAATGTAGGTCTTTCAACTTCGCTTCGCGGTATTCAAATAAAATATCATCGCACGCCGTGGTGACTAAAACTTCAGAGGGTCAAACCAATAACTTTCTAAACTGAATTCATTTCAAAACAATTTTAAGAATCAAAACTTTTATACTTTTAACTAATTTTGGGAATCAAAACTTTGGTTTTGAAGCATTAATATTTCTATACAAATATCTTTAGCCATTATTTAAATACAGAGACATATTATCCGTAAGACAAACTACACACGTGCCTAGGAGTGCGTGGCTAGAAAGAACGCGCGCGCGGAAGTTTTTAAACAAAGATTAACATTGAGAAATTTTTGCGGATATCACTGTGTCAATTTCAATGTGAACGATATACTGTATTCTGTATTGAAGGAATAGTAGCTTGGCAATAGTTATGGCGGAGGAGTCAATGCAATATGGACGTCAGACCCATGCTGTTTAGTGATATCCACACACAATACTTCTGGTGGATAGTCCTATTCAATATAGTAATATTACTTATGTTAACAAAGATACCATAGTATCTGTTTCTGTACCATATCAGCATTGTAGTAAACGCACTGTATTTCTTACCATGTAGCTATTTGTACAGAGTCCCCCAGAGGTAAGGCACGCTTTTATGCAACAGGTAGAAATTAAAATTCTAGGACAAAAATCTGATTTGCTGCGTATTTTAATTAATAGCTAACTATCCGTGCATCCGATCAAAGAAATGGAAGAGGACTTTTCATCTTAGAATTTAATTTTCTACCTGATGCAACAAAAGCGTGCGTTATTTCTGGGACACCCTTTATAAGTACTAGTTCAAATTCATCATATGACCTCTGGTTGGCCTCTGCTTAGATATGTCAGTATTCCGTAACTATCGAACTCGAAGATTTCAGTGATATTGAAGATAGATTACTAAGAAAAAAACTTTCTTTTTAACGCATTTGACTGCAAATCTAATGCGATTAAGTATGCTATCGAAATATCATAAGATAAAACTTTGACTGCAATCAAGTGTAACTTTGCAGGCACCCTAAAACGTATATATTTTAAATTTTCGGAGCGACTATCACAACTTAATATCTAGAAAGTACATATAAACTCTAATTCTATCGTCAATTAATTATAAGGGTCAAAAATTTGTTACAGATTAATAAAAATAATATTTTACAACCGATTGTTATGTTTTATTTTTAACACTATTCAATTTTATTATCAGTCAGCAAAAAAAAAAAAAGAAGCAGGCAATGTGAGCGACCTAGATAAAGAAAGTATAAACAAAATATTATAAAATGTATAACAAGAGTACCTACAAAATCATACCATGTGCATATAATGCTTTTTTTTTTCATATTGTGTATCATGAATGTTTAGTTAATGACGTCAATGGGATGTATCGTCATCGACACCAATCTGGACTAGATAGGGATGAGTGTTGAAAATTAAATATGATTTTATTTCATCCAACTAAATTCAATAAAACTTGTTTGTACCTATATCGAATGTATGTGATAACATTGAGTGCTCATGAAAAAGGTCTTTGAACTTTTCTCTGACGCATTTTACTAAATTGACGCAGTTTTGGGGCATACGTAATAACATTTGTCATTTCGTGTATTTTGCGAAAATTTGATTTCTTTGTCTATGTTGATAAATCAGATATTACGCACTCAATAAGGTGTTAGTTTTAAATGGATTTTTGATTATTTTTCGGTAAAAAAAATAAATTTTAGGAATTTTTAAAAGGTGTAAACGAAGTTTAATATAACCATGATATTCGATATTATTTAATGCTGATTACTCCTTCGAATAATAGCTTTAATGTAAATAAATATTATTCTAAAGAAGAATGTTGGAGATGCTCGAATCGAATTACACCATTATCTTCTGGTTAGAAATTTGGACTAATTACTTTTGGAGGAATGGACACTTTCAGCACAATTTTGCTGTTTGCTCAAAACACAAAATAAATTTTTGCTGTTTGTACCTAAATGACAGAATGGAAAGGTTATCTGAAGATATTTTCATGAGTTATAAATTTTTGTTTCGGCATTGAATTATTCTTACCATTAAATATTTTAATCCGTCAGCACTCGCATCAACCGTTCGGTAATTTTGAGTCGCTTGATGGCAGAATTGCTCACGCGTTCTACATTATTGTACGGTACATACATATAAACCAAATACATGCTTTGTTATCAAGGAATGTGTTATTTTTAGCTTTACAATGACACGCAACTACAAAAATGAATAATATATTGTGTGCAAGTGCTGCTTATAAATATGATAATATAGGTATCTCTCTTCAATGATCGGTACTCTAACTATAGTCGTCTCTGTTCATCAAATGATGAATCTTTGATGAACTCATAATTAAATTAAAATTTTGTAATTATATCATCGGCAACAAGATTGTCTAAATATTTTAGATAGTTTTTTATCACAATCTTTAGATTTTTTGATGAGTTTTTGAATCATAAAGGTATCCAATTGAAAAGGATAACCTTTATGATTCATCATTTTTTCGGCCAACTTTGATCGATAAAATAATAATAAAAAGTCCACTTGTAAAACATTTTAACTATGGTGGTTTTTATTTTGACCTATTGAACGATTTAAAAATGACATCAATAAGAGTCCAACGTAAAGTTCTAAAAAGTCATAGTTCATGTTTATTACATTCCATATTTCATGTAATAAATGTCGCAGACTTCATGTTCTATTCCATTACATTGTACCAAGTGTAAGGTATATGTTAAAGTCATGCTATTTAATAATTTCTAAATCGAGTCATTTAACTTGTACAATAGTGCACTTAATTTTTACAAATATCACAATTGATACATATGACGTATTCTCATTATATCTTGTTATTTACAACAATAAAATAACAATAATAAAAAATAAAATAAAACGCTAACACAGAATTATAAGTAGTTGAGTGACTTTATAATCATTTGATCATCCGGTCATTGGTATAAAATAACAAAACGGGACGATCATTATTATATATTAAATATGTATTAAATGTATTATATTAAAGTGTAAATTTTATCTAAAACATTATATTCAATATGTACAGTCAAAATTTATTAGTGCGACACCGCTTATAACGATAAATGATAAAGACATGAGCAAAATTTCTCTCTAGCCTCAGTATAGACTCGATAAAATAAAAACACCACAAGGTAAATTCTTTGAAAACTTTGCTCTTTTATGTTGATTGATTGCAAAGGTATATATTTCGAATCAATATATTGAAAAGTAATTCCATAACTATTTTTCACACTGGTCCTGTTGTGACAATCATCCACAATGACTGTCTGTAGAGAACTCTATCGACTATTCATACTGAACTCTTCATATCGACTGACTTATTATTTACAATATATATATTACATAGATTTTATATTATATGCAATAAGAAGAGTTCTTACGGACGTTCTTATGTATATACTAAAGAGAACTAGTATATGTGTAGGTATACATGAATCATGCCGATTAGACTCATCACTTGAAGTTGTACAATACCAATCACACACAGTAACACATAACCATACATAACACACAGTACACATTCCCTCTTTCTTTTATACATAAGAACGTCCTTAAAAATTCTTCTTACTTCATATATTTTATATGGCTAAGGAGATAACTTACAATCGGTATATTGTTTTTCTGCCAGGCCGAGAGATCTTCCTTTATTATTTGATTCAGTCTCCTTTAAAGTGAAACATTTACTGCTTTGAATATTAATAACTTAATTTTATAATGTCCTTGAAACTACCAGTGGCTGATATTCAACCAGCCATATAGTAGTACTTTGATAGTCAGACATAGAAAAAAAAAATTAAGTCAAAATTAATGCAAAAAAATTTTGAAACACAGTTCATTTATCCGTGCAAACTAGAAAAGCAATAATTTTGAAATATAGAGAATTATAAGTGATTAAGAAGAAGATATTCTAGAGATTCAAACTACAATTTTGACTCGAGACCTTTGAGATAAGCCTAGAGTTAATACAGTTATTAATAGGCAAAAAAATTTGTTTTCAAGGGAAACTGTACTGAAGATACAAGAGATAAATACAGCTAATAGAGCGATAAGTACGTTCCTTCCAAGAAAAGCGAAAGAGCGATAAGTACGTTCCTTCCAAGCCTGCAAAAGGGCAGAAGCTCGATCTTCAAAAGAGTCCTGGAATGCCTTGAATAATCTAGGAAATGTCGAAAACCTGCCTGTCAAAATGATCGGAATTTTTTCCTGCTGACTTTCTTGGTCGGTAATCTTCTTTCGGAATATACTGAACTGGTCTGGGTGATTCGGCAGGCGAACTTAACCTTTAAAAAATGTACAGAAGAGACTCAGGTGATTGGAGAGGCAGGTTGGACCAAAGCTATTTCGACTGGTAGCTTCTGAAGCATAACTTTATACCGTATTTACTTTATTTTGAAACAGTGAAGCAATTATAGGACGGACTTTTCAGCCAAGCGTGGTAGAACGAAATACATATCACCTCTCAAATCAATTGTCGGTCCCTTTAATGTCACTATAACCGATTGTGTCTGTATTAAATATATTATTAAAGTGTAAATCTTATCTAAAACATATCAGTTGTTTAAATGATATCATCATTTTATAATATTACATACGATACTACTATAGCAAATAAAATACATGCATGCATCCATACAATCAGTTGTAATTGTTTACTGTAAATAGAGTAGTACAGCCGTTGGTTACGTGACAATATCAAAATATTTTAAAATCATCTTTTGTGCAAAACTTAATTATAGGCATATATTATTAAAATTTGATGCATTTAGTTCATTGGCCCAGGGCTAGTGATGAGCAAAAGTTTTGTAAGTTTTTGTTTCATCACTATATACAGGATGGCCCAGAAGTAAGGGAAGACCTTATGGCATCGTATAGAAAATAAAATTTGAAGAGGAAAAGTCCTCTTCCATTTTTTGATCCGATGCATTTACATCCCCCTCTTCCTAGACGTTCACTCGTATGCATACGTACACGCCAGCGTAACGTTGAAGCTCTTGCGTCCCTCTTTCAACTATAATTAATAGTACGAAACAAACGTTTGTGTGTTCTGTTTTGTATAAACAAACAAACAAATAGAATAAAGACACGAGCAGGTTACATATAATTTCTATCACTCACATAAAGCAGGAGTGATGGAGTTGCTTATGTCCTAGATCGGATATCTATAGGACCTAGATTCGAGTTCCGGCTGCTGTGTAATTTTTGTGTTTCTTTCTATTGGTTTAAATATAAAAAAAATTGTACCAAGCGTACTCCGACTGCTTCATTTTAATTTGTTTCAAATATATAAAAAAACAAGTGAAAACAAACAATTGACTGAGTTAATTGTTGAAATACCATGTATAGACTGTTTTGATTACTCTGTCACATTACACATACATACGTGTCACATATATATAACTGATATTCTCATATAATACACACTCTACAATTTGCGCATATTTTTCGCTCTCACGGGTAAACAGTGATGTTTTCGAAAAAATGTTTCAAATAAAAATTGTTTATTTTTTTATAAGGAACATTTTTTACATTTAAACTTTAGTTCTATCTCTAACGGTTTACAAGATGAATCCTACGGGCCCAAGAATCCCACTTTTGGTTTTTGAGTTATCGTGATGACAGACGGGCAGACGACAGACATATAGACAGACTACCAGAAATGGACTAATTAGGTGATTTTATGAACACCTATGTCAAAATTATGTTTATAGCATCAATATTTTTAAGCGTTACAAACTTGGGACTAACCTTAGTATACCTTGGTATATTTCATATACATGGTATAAAAAGTAACGTATATCTCTACCAACTCTGCGATATTAATGCAAATTTAGGTAATTTAGGTTCGATATAATAATACGGTTGTTTCATTCTATGTTTGCAACTCTGTATAATCCAATAATACCATTAAATTTAAATAATATCATTTGTGTTTAATTGTACGCGTATGTTGCACTCAATTTCAAGTATTTTTATTTTTTTTTTTGTTTTTTGTTGTAGTTACAACTTTAATTGATAAAACATGTATGCAAAGGAACTGAAAAAATAAAATAAATAAATACATGTATAATTAATATTACACAAATTTATAGTGTAAAAATTCAATGTAAGAGAACACATTATATCATACAGGTTGACTTTAAAATCGTTAAAACTCTGAATATAACGATAAATTTATGTAGGCTTTAAAATCAAAAACATATATTTAATATTTCTATCAAAAGTCTAAAATTTTCAAAATTAAAAAATAAGGCTGTCGTAAACCAATAGACTTTTGGACTATTAAAATTAACTAATCACGAAAGCTTTAATATTATATATTTAAACGAGCAATTCTTGTATATATCAACAATCTCGGAAATGGCTGCAAAGATTTTCATGAAACTAATTATACAGGGTGATTCGGTTGCGAAAATCGATCTAGCTAAGTTTAATTTTTAGAAAACATCGTTTTATCCGTGTTTTCAGGAAAAAATGAAACATCAACTGCAAAATATGACTCTTCCTGACATTTTGTGCGAGTATATACATTGTACGTGGTTCGCATATATTTTATAGTGTGAAGTCCTTATGGCTTTGTCAGTTTTGGTTGATAGATAGCTGTTGTGATATATACGTCTATCATAGTAAACGTAAGGACATTATCGGGATATTCAAATTGGTATTTTTGTGGAGACATATTAAACGGTTTTTATATTAGTGATAAAAGTGTCAATTTGTGTTATACCGAGCAAAGCTATCAGTCATCCACATACTATAATATTAGGAGTTTAAGATCATACTTTTAAAATTAGCAATACTGAAAATTTTTTATTCCATTCTTTTATTATTTAAATACCGTCTCATAACTTAAATACCCTAGCTTTGGGGTTTCAAAATTGTTATTGTAATAATAAAAAGTTAGTATACTTAATTTTGGGTTTTTTTTCACAGATAGTGTTCGTGAACTGCAATTTAACAATAGTACTATTTCTCCGTCAACAGATGGCAATTTTCTGTCGTTCTGCATAATCAATCATGAATTTTTATAATTTATATAAATTTTGTTTCAATATAAAGCGATTGAATGTTCAATTCTGTCGTGGGTCCTAAGAAGATCCGTATATATTTTATTTCTGTCGGAGTTTAAAAACTAATTAAAATGGTAATAAGACTAGCGTAATTTTCTTTAATAGGTAGCTAACATTAAAATTTTAAATTATTGTAGATGACTTTTCTATGAGAAAATGATAACCATATATAAGATAGAATTTTTCTATTAATGCATTTTAAAATCAGGGAATTGAAATACATTAACAGGAGAGGTATAACTTTATCATGGTTTTATTTTTTTGAAGTTTTTGTCCACCCCGTATAATCTAAATACAATATTATTATTATTTAATACTACTGGTTGTTGACATGTTGTTTTAACTGTTGACAAAATTAAAATTTATACGAAAAAAGAGTGTTAACCCAAAAAATGTTTTAATATGGCTAACACATACAAATATACAAAATTTTTGTTAGATATATTTTAACTGATAATAATGCTAATGTAACAGTCATTAAAAAATTATAATAATTGAAATTATACAGTGTGTTTACTGTTCTTACCTTTAGTTAACAACAGGAGAACGGGTAAAAAATCGTCGACTTGTAAAGCAAACATGGGTTGGTATGTTAACTGTGGATATTTAAAAACTATCTTCAGCACATTTTTTGAAAGAAAGGGTAACTTTTTACAAAAATGTTTCCAATTTGATCCTTTGAAGTAGATATTGAAAATGATTTGAGCTGGAATTCATAAAAAATGTTGGAAATTATAGCTGAGCTCATGGTTTGAGGCAAAAGTTTATATTACTTTTTTCATAAAAATTGGGGATGAAAGTTTATATGAAACTTTGTAATATTGTTGGTGAAAAAGGGATGATAGTTTTTTTTTGAAAATTCGTCAGTTTTGAATTACCTACTTATAACCGATTGTTTTGGAATTTGATGAATCTCAGTGGATTGGGTAATATTGATCCAAAAAGTATAAAAATCAGGTTAATTTAATGATTGGATGCGGAGTTTCTGAGATATCGCAATATTTGGATAGATTTTAGTCCGTAACTCAAAAACTATTCGGCCATTCATCAAATGCATGATGCCGATTTTTGTACTTTTTGGGTCAAAATTACCTTATATACTGAGTTTTATCGAAATTGGAGATAAAAAAAATTTATCGATTTATTGCAATTTTTTTAAGGGGTACGTACCCCTTTGATAAAATCGAAAAAATTGCAAAAAAAAATTTTGTTTTGGAATTTGATGAAACTCAGTGGATGGGGTAATTTTGATCTAAAAAGTATGAAAATCAGGTTAATTTAACGATTGGACCTTACAATGTCAGCAAGTATCATGGGCAAAACTTCGTTTTCAAAAAGTTCCCCAAAAAAAATTAATATTGTGAACAAAAGGCAGTTTGCGGACATTTCATGGCTCTTGATATATCTACACACCTTCAGCAAACATCATATACTAACAATTTATCTTAAATTCTGCAAAAAATAAATATGTAAAAATAAATTTATTTAATCTCATTTTTTATTAATAAACACAGATATGCAAAAACCGATTTTTTTAGAACATTTTTTTACGGAAAATTAAAATATTTTGTCTGCAGTATTATATATGATTTAAAAGTTATTAATTGGAATATGTGTTAAACACCATCTCACTATTTATAAATTTGTTTAAAAAAAAAATGCTGTGAACAACTTCCGTGTATAAGTATTTAGTAGATTGAGTGACGACGACAGTTTAACAACATCCTTGGCACAATTTTCGCCTCGAAAGATCATAACATTGTGCATAAAAATATATACGTATATACAAAAAAAAAATTTTGTTTTCATAAATTATCTGATTATTCAAACAAACATTGGATTGCGTAATGCTTTTTTATACCCTGTTTATATCGGTTGAGAAACATTAAACTGTACTAATTTATATAATACCACAGATCAGGTTCTATACTTCGATCCGCATATCGCAGGAAGGGTGTGGTCACTGAGCGTTGAACGTTAATCGTTGGTTAACAATTTTGACCAGTGTTTTTTTCATTCACAGCTTTAATACGTTACAACATTGTTCCTCCAACTTGAATTTAAAGCTTATAGACGTTATAAATTATTATTTTAATGCTTCTAATTCAGTAATTGAAAGAAAGCTAAAACGAAATACTTGATTGTACTTAAAGGATAAAACGAACTAAAAAAATAATAAGTATCACACAATATTATAAAAAACGTCAATAATAATCAAAAGATTTTTACGTTCAAGTTTGTTTACAAAATTTAGTATACAAACAAAATTTAGTAAACAAACAAAAAATAAGAATGAATAATAATTTAAAAAAAAAAAAGAAATAAACTATAAGTTCAAAAAAAAATAGTTAAGAAAAAAATCATTTTATCGTAAAAAAAGAGTGGGGTGCTACGAACTAAATTTTGGTTATTGGTGTTCATAAAATTCATTTCCGGTTGTCGGTCTGTCTGTGGACACGCTAACTCAAAAACAAAAGAGATATCAAATTGAAATTTTTATAGCGTGCTCAGGACGTGTAAATTGAGACGTAAAAAGTGAGAACGAGTTCGTAAAGGAGCGACATATAACAATTCGGTCTCGTGTCCGTAGGATCCAACTTGTAAACCGTTAAAGATAGAACAAAAGTTTAATTGTTAAAAATGTCTCTTATAAAAATATGAATTTTTATTTGAAAGATTTTTTCGTAAACATCACTGTTTACCCGTGAGAGCCCAAATTAGGTTAGAACAACAATATTGTATGTATACGTGTATTTTATTGTATCAAGTATATAAGTTTTGTATTTATGGATGTGTTTGTTTATTACTATGTACACTGAGGAATTGAGAAGAAAGATACTGGTATTACTGTGTGTGTCAGAATGACTATCTTTCTTATTTACATGATGTAAAAAAACAAGCGATTGCGTAATCAACACTGTCTTTACATGATATTTCAACAACTAACCCAGTCAATTGTTGGTTTTCACTTTCTTTTTTTTTGAAATTTATTTTCTACTTTTTAGTTCAGCTAAAAGCATGTGTTTTTTTTTTAAATTATTATTTATTTGCTATTTTTTACTTCTGCTTGCTACAGAAGCGTGTTTCATTACCGTGTTTTCAGATATGGAAAAAATCGTAAAATTTTAAACTATTGTATTGACATCAATTTTATCCGATGTTTTGAGGTGGGTGAAAATCATTTTCAAATATTCCGTTGTATAGATATATACCAAGCTGGCAATAGCGTGTTAAAAATTTGTTCAATTGAAAAGTACACAGTGTGCCTGGAGCACATAAGGCCAAATAGAATTAGAGGCTAAACATGAATTCAAGAGACCCGAGTTTGAGTCTCAGCATGTGAGAATTTTTTTCAATTTTCTTTAATTAAGATTAATCCGACAAGTTATTTGTCTTTATTGTTTGTCATTGTTGAAGTCTTAATATAGATTATTTGAAAATATAGAATTCTTTTGAAACATTTCTTAAAATTGCCCTAAAACTTTTTTTTCCACTCTATATAAAATTAACTCATAAATTTTTTTAAATAATGATTGAAGATAATTTTCACCTGGTTCCTGATTTATTTCTTATACATTTTTTGTGTATCTATAGAATCTATACTTGACCGATAAATACATATATTTTCGAAAACTGAAATAAGTCACGTATATCATTGTATTCCAATTATATTTAGTTGGTCCAACTTGGTCACCTTGAAAGGTGATTTATGTGAGTAAATATTTTAAATGTATTAATTATAACTATTGACCACACAGCTACACTATAGAATTATGTAAAGTTAATGGTTTAAGATAATTAACTAAAAAAACACTTTTAATTATTATTATTAAACACACGTATGTGCGTACCGTCAATTTATCATATTAATTACTGCGACAAATTTGATTTTAATTTAAGGTGATATTTTCAAAGAAATATAAAATTATTACGAAAAATATTTCACATTAGAAGTTTATTAAAAGATATAAAAGTTTGCTTTTAAAACCCGACTAACAAAGAGGGGTGTTATAAGCTAAATGTATCTGTGGATCTGTTTGTTAGTCTGTGGCATCGTAGCTCCTAAACGGATAAATAGATTTCGAATTTTTTTGTTTGTTTGGAAGGTAATTTGATCGGTAGTGTTTTTAGCTATGTTTGAAGTTCGAGTTTAGGGTTCTGTACAAACGGCCGAGCAGTTTTTCTTCAAACATAGTTCTTAGCTTTATTTCAAGTTCTAGTTTATCAATCGGTTTACTTCGGTTGTGTCGGGGGTTTCATTAAATTTTTATTCATGTGTTATACATATACATTTCCTAATGCTAATCGTAAAAAGTTTACGATATATATCGTAAAAATTATACGCTGTACATCGAGAAAGAGTTTGCTTTGTCTAATTTTCAAAAATCGCTGGCATTTCCAACCAAAATTTATGTTATTACTTCACCAAAGTAAGAATTTTCTCGAAATATGATTAATCGGTCATTATGGGATTCAGCAAAACCTAAGATATCAAAAATCGATTTTATCGACAGATAATTTTTGGGTTTCTAATAACTTTAACGAACAGAATGAGTAGTCCTGGAGATTTTTCCAAAAATCTATACAAAATATATGATTTCATATAGAATTTCTGGCACTACCATAGAAAATACTCGAGAAATCCAAAAATTTCATTTCCTAAGTTTCATATTTTTTGAAAATATTTTGTGTAACCTATTTGGAAAAACCTTCGATTTAAGCCCATTTTGACACAGCAAAATCAATGTTCCTGTTCAAGTGAAACTCGAATCCAGAAAAATTGGATGTATTATATTTCGAAATTAATAAGTCGGCCATTCAAATGGAATATCGTAATATCTGGGTCCAAATAACGTTAGAAAATGATTTTTATTGAAATTGGACAAAAAAGTTTTATTTTACGGTAGGATTTTCATAGCAATGAAACTGAAATTCAGAAAAATTACCTGTGGAATATTTCGGAATAAATGGGTCGGCATTCCAATGGAGATTTTCGGAATATTTGAATCAAAATAACCTTATAAAATGATAATTATTGAAATTGAAACTAAATTTTTCAAAGGTTAGGGTCTCATAGTGAAACTTGAATCCAGAAAAAATAGTTGTGGAATATTTTGGAATTCATAGTCGGCTACGGCCAATTTTGTTTTCCGAAAGGAAAAATTAAAAAAAAAAAAATTCAAACAATATTTCATTAATTATTCTGTCAAATAGCCTATTGTTGCTCTCAATTTTTCATGTAAGGAAATATAAAGCATTAACAGTAATTTTTATCAAATTACATACTAGTCAAATTATATCTCAAAAACAATTATTGTCAATCATAGCGTTAAGAAGAAATTATTTTAGAAATAAAATATTTCTCTTTTGAAACATATAATCTGTCCCAAAAATGATGATAAAACAAAAACAAAAGACAATAGAGAGAAATCAGATATCCGGAAATTTCGAATTTAAATAGATAATTATTATTTTCTCTACACACTATGTTTACTTATTTGAAAACATATGTAACAGTTAAGTTATATAAAACAATTTCATTTATTTCTTACATATAAGTTTGTTCTTTTTTGGTTGCTTTAATCTATTCTATTTAAATAATCAATCGAATATTAATTATTCTATAAACAAGTGAAAACAAACAATTGACTGAGTTAATCGCGCTTAAATACCATACATAGTCAGTGTTGATTTCTTTATCACATAACACATACATACATGTGACACATACATAACTGATATTCAAGTATAGTACATACTATACAATTTCCGCCTAATTGGCGCTCTCACGGGTAAACAGTGATGTTTACGAAAAAATGTTTCATACAAAAGTTGTTTATATTTTGATAAGGAACATTTTTTACATTTAAACTTTTGTTCTATCTCTAACGGTTTACAAGATGGGTCCTACGGACCCAAGACCCAATTGACCTATGCCGCTTATTTACGAACTCGACCTCACTTTTTACGTCCTGAGTGCGCTGTAAAAATTTCAGCTCGATATCTTTTTTCGTTTTTGAGTTATCGTGCCCACAGACGGACGGACGGACAACCGGAAATGGACTAATTAGATGATTCTATGAACACCTATAGCAAAATTTTTTTCATGGCATCAATATTTTTAAGCGTTACAAACTTGGGACTAAACTTAGTATACCTTGCATATTACATATATGCATGGTATAAAAATATGATATTAGTAAAATTCTTTTTAAAAGTTATTGGAAATGATAAAGATGATGGTAGGTCAAGCTATCCATTTGGTCGTTTGTGACTTAGATGAGGCTGAAAAATATATCGGTTTTGACTTTAAACATGCAAAATTTACGAGGTGTTCTCACAAAATTCAGTATTGCAAGGGACAGGAAAGAAAAGCATATCGAATTAGGAGTTTTTAATTTCGTCCCTTTCAGATTTTTCATATTTTGTTTAGAAATGCGTAAAAAATCATCGATAATATTCCTTGCTCCCTACAAAGTATTTTAGAAATGTTTTTCCTAACGAAAGCATAAAAGTAGATATCGCGAATTCCTCAGATTCTGGAATTAGTTCTGACAATGGTCAATTAAGGGCCTAAAAATGGAAAACTTCGATATGTAAATCATTCATATAACTCACTCGCAAATTTCTTCTCATTTTAGTTAGCACTAGGATACACTGAAATTCAACTTAAAAGATATACGTTAGGTTAAGTTAGGTTGTTGCGGCTTAAGTTATTTGAACTCAAACTGACTAACTGATCGGAAAAGATGGTGGGAGTGTCTGACTTCACATGTATAAGTATTTTCCCCATGCAAAATTCCACGCAATTTAGGCACAGTACTACTAAATCTGCTGACATAATTTATTGAAGTTCCCTTAACGTTAATTTCGGGAGCATTTCCAGCATAATATTTTAACCCCCGAACCAAAAAAAGGGTTGTTTTAAGTTTGGCCGCTATGTTTGTGTGTCTGTCTGTATTTCTGTCTATATGTGGCATCGTAGCGCCTAAACCGATAACCGATTTTCATCTATTTTTGTTTCGTTTGAAAGGTATTTAGATGGAGAATGTTCTTAGATATGTTTCAAGTGCAAGTTTAGGATTCCGTACCCGAAAATTTTTTCGGAAGTTTTTTAAATTTTGTAAATTTTACTTATTGACTTGTATCTCTGATTCTTTTTTTAAAGTCAAGTGTATCCTAATATAATGGAGCATATATTCTTTTCTTTAAGTCGCCAAAAAAACTAATATCCTAACTATACGAAATGAAGTGTTTGTTTTTCAAAGCTGAGCCGGTTTTACAACGACTGTTCAACAATCAGTTGATTATCTAATATCTTCGGTTAATTATCTTCGTTTTGCTGTCCGAGATCGCTACCGTTAGTGATTTTTCAGTTTTGAATATGCAATTTGAATGTCCTATTTTCTGTGCTTTTTTTAATTGGCAATGCAAAAATTATTTTGTAGGATCACGGTGATCGTTATTTATGTTCATTGTCCCTGTTTTACTTTTGTATATTGTGTAAACTGCAGTATAAGAACTTATGTTATTATGCGTTAACTTATTTTCTGAAAAACTTGCAAAGTATTCAGACAATCTTTTTAAAAATTTAACTACGACTTCTTAACATGTTTAAGAACAATTTCTGAAAATTTTAAGTAAATGGTGTTTTTTCTGTACTCTCTCCTTAATGGGTTATACGGGCGTAAAAAAATCCAAATCTGAACAAACTTAAAACTTATATAAATTATATTTAGTAATAATTGGTTAGACTGACTGTACGGGTCAAGAAACTGAATCTTTTGAATATTATTATTACTAAGCTACAAAACACACACACATTCTTATATTATGTGTATGTGAGATATTTGATGAATTAAACAACGCATATAAAACAACAAAAATGATTCGATTCAGACCCATGCGATACCGCCATGGTTGGTTTTGTTAATAGTTGGTAGAGTAGGTGTACTTTTATAATATACCTCTCCCCATCATATTACGATTTATATATTATAATATATTATATTCGAAGTCTTTTGTTTTGTAATAATATAATGTTATTTGAATTATATTTTGTTTATATGTATAAGTTGGTATAGGTATAATATAGTTTTCACCGGAAATGAGAAACAAACGAAAGTTAGTTGGCTCAAGTAACACCAACTTTCTTAAAAATATTTTTTTTTTTAAATTTTATTTTAAATAATAATATTACTCACACAGCACGAAGCGGTGAATTGATTAACGCACTTATTGAGATAAATCTTTTTGAATAATATAAAAGTCTATGAATTATTTTTATTATGGCTATGTCAGCTTATTGAGTTACAAAATTCAATTCACCTAAAGATATCAGAATTCAATTCACCTAAAGTTTTTGAAGTGAAACTTTTTATGGGACACTAGCGTTTTGTCATGAGAGTTAACTCGTACAGCTAACAAGCTAACAAGCTAACAAACTGTTAAACTCCTTGTCTCTTTCTTATTACCATTTACTCCAGCAGAGTGAGAGAGGCCGTGGGACTTGATAACTGTACATATAACATTTATTTATTAAACAAGGATAGTTCAAACCTACTTACATTTAAATCTTATATGTCGATCTTTATTTATTAAATGTTATTAAAGTGAAACTTTTTATGGGACACTAGCGTTTTTATTAAACAAGGATAGTTCAAACCTACTTACATTTAAATATTATATGTCGATCTTTATTTATTAAATGTTATATGTAATGTCTATATCTATTTAATATATGTTTAGAGATATCTTTGTTTAGAATATTCATTTTATAATTTACAATAAACAGTAAATGTTTGTATCTACTATCTTTTTTTGATAATTTTTTATTAAAGAAGGATAGTTCAAACCTACTTACATTTAAATCTTATATGTCGATCTTTATTTATTTATTTAATATTTTTAATATTGTTTTTTTTTACGTCACCATCTTAGTTTAAATAATTATTCTCAGTTATTGTCAATGAAGATACAAAAAATGTATGCGTCAGTCCAAAACTAACAGCGTCAAAAGTGAAACTTTTTATGTAATTCAAAAACTGTCAATGAGTGTACAAAAAAATACATTGCAGCAAAGAAAAATTGACTGGAAATTATAATAAAAATGATTTATAATAAAAATCAAGAAAAATCTACAGACTATCCCGAATTAATTACTACGGAAGTTTCACTTGTACGTATATGTATATAGTTTTATGTATATGTAAATAATAGTACGTACGAGTGAAACTTCCGTAGTAATTAATTCGGGATAGTCTGTAGATTTTTCTTGATTTTTATTATAAATCATTTTTATTATAATTTCCAGTCAATTTTTCTTTGCTGCAATGTATTTTTTTGTACACTCATTGACAGTTTTTGAATTACATAAAAAGTTTTACTTTTGACGCTGTTAGTTTTGGACTGACGCATACATTTTTTTTAAAGGTATTTCTAACGACATAATACTAAAAGTAGTTTTACATGAAATTGTGCAAAGAAGTAATTTTTAACGACATAACGTCGTAAAAAAAATTGTAGAAGGATTGGCTGCCTGCGTTAGCTGTTATAAATTTTCAAAGATGTCAATAGCTTGTTTTCATTTATATCATAAAAGTAATTGTATATCTGAATATAGTTAAGTAAGTAAAGATTAACCAATTATGATGTGGGTAGCCTCTGTTATTGGCGTATATGTCAGGGAAACGGAGGTTTAACACCATTATTGTTATTAGGGTTTTTCTAAAAAAAAAATTCGAGATTGTTTCACAAGACCACTAGTTGAAGTTGCATACAAATTTTCAATTCATTATCTTTTACAGTTTTGGAGAAAATAGACACCAAAATTTTGTCATCACGGGTAAACAGTCATGTTTATGAGAAAATATTTCATATAAAAGTTGTATTGCAACACTTTTTCCTTTTAATTATTTAGTTAAATTGTATATGTGAGAATTTTTAGCTTCTATAAGTTTTCAGAGTTATCGATAAGAATCCATAATATTTAGAAGACATTTTTGAACATTCTTAGTTCGCGTTTCTGCTACACACGGTGGGACTGCTCCATTTTGGTTAAATGGTCGTAAGTGGTTTCCTTTTGGCGTGTCTACCAAACTTTCTCTCTACGACTTCTTTCGAAGTACTGCAATTAGTTTAATTTAATTTTAATTTTCAAATGAGCATGATAGCGTCATATTTGAGCTATCGGTCTGAAAAAACGCAGCTTTGAATTTGTCGGACACTATGACCACTTGATAACATTAATAATTATTAATGTTATCCAGTGGTCATTGTATCCAACAAATTCCCTGCTGTGTTTTTTCAGACTTATATCCCAAGTATGACGTTATCATGCTCATTTGAAAACGCAACACTTCCAAAAAAAGTCATAGATAGAAAGTTGGGTAATTTCGCAAAATGGAAGCCACTCGCGAAGTTCAAGTGTGCATTGATCATTTAACATTTAGGCTGCTATCCCGCGGACTACCACAAAAAGTATGTTTGCAAACAAAACAAGGTATCTATATGTAGATAAATAAATTAGGGATCCTTTGAGTCCAAAAAGAATGTAATTGATCGTTTAATTTCCGAAAAATTTTCTGGGTGAGCATTTAATCTAAACTGGAAGTGAATTGTACAGGCGGCAACTTTGTTAAATTTACCTATGTGCTGTGACCATATTCGTTGTAGCGTTGACAGATTTAGTGCATGAATAGAACTACTTTATAGAGAACTATATTTTTTCTCTTTCAAAGATATCAAAGATATCGCATTCTCTCCCACTCTGATAACAATACCTTGATTGTCAAACTATACAACATTCAAATCATTAAAAATTTTAAATTTGTCTATTTTTACCACACAAAGAAACAATTGGATAACATCACCTTATTAAAATCACCTTGTACATGATTTAAAACAAACTTTTAAATAAATAATCTAATTGTTTCCTATTTAAAAAAATAAAGGTTAATGTTATTCATTTCTATAATTTAAATAAAAAATGATATACAAGATGTTTTCCAATAATTTAAAGTCTGTCACGTGGCAACAAATCATGCATAAATATCACATGTATTTCACTATTCATTTATAAAAAAAATAATAATAATAATAAACTATTAAAAATGCTATCATGCTTAACAGAGTCGAATTAATTTAATTTTATCTAGTTCGAATAACATTTTCAATATCTAATCATGTTAAATATGTCAATTTATAAATATAGGTAATTCGAATATAATGTTATTCAAACTATTTACAGTAATCTATAATTCGTATATGCGTTAAATTGGTTTATCCAGGAATAGTAGGCGCATTTAAATCCTGGAGCCCGTCGTCATATGATGTCATTGGCAAAAATATGCCCAGGAATAAGTATACTTATCCTATCGAATTTTTTCTTTACGGAATTTTTTATGGAGTTCAGAAAATGTCAGATTTTTTTGCTATTCTTGGTGCGACTCTTCAGGTCCACACGAATAACTTCCCAGCATAATAAAAAGTTCGACCGATTCGAAACGACTAAACCGAATGTTATGAAATTCGTTTCGGAACATAATGACTTTAATATGCTTCGATCAGCACCTCAACGAAGTCGATATCATTTTTTATTCGCGCGATATCTATGACGATAAAAATGTCTATGGACGTTTCCTATAGTGGGAAATTAATAATTATACTACAAATGAAAAAATCATTTTATGGTTTTCGGAGTGTCGAAGATTGTCCAAAAAAAGTCCGAGTAAGGTATAATGTAATAACCTACTTTATTACAGAGTAGATAATAATAATCCAAATCTAATAGGCGCTACAGCCCGGGATGGACTTTGGCCCCTTCGACCACCCTCTTCCAGATTGCTCGGTCCTTGACAGCGAATTCCATCCAGTGATTCGCATCACCTTCAGGTCGTCGATAACTTGATCCAACCATCTGAGTCTAGGCTTGCCTCATCTTCTTCGTGTGGATTGGATTGGAAGTTAATAATAATAATGGGGTTTAACCTCCGTTCCTCAGACATACAGTCTATAACAGAGACCATCCTCATCATTATTTTTAATCTTTAAATTACATTCGAATACATACTTCTTCCAAGTTCTATTCCAAGTTATAATTGATCAGAATACCTCTGCCTGGATTTGAATCCGCAACCTCCTAGTGTAAGTAGTCAAACGGTTAAAGGTGATTGCATCTTTACTCGTTCGGCCACTTGGCCGGTTACAAAATGGATAAGAATAATCGTCTCCGTGGAAATTTGCTAAGTTGGTACGAATGTTTTCGTACCAAGCAACATGCCTGTTATTTTACTATAATGTCATTGAATTTTTTAAAAACATTTGTTTTTAAAGGAAAATCGAATATTTTAAAATTAGTGATATTTTAAACTTGAAATAGATTTTGTTTATTTGTATAGATACAGCACTGTTTTTCATGAGTGTGTCAAATTACGTTTTGATGAATGAATTTACTGAAAAATAGTTAAGTGAAAATAAAAATTAATGGCTCACATTCGAACGAAATAAATCATTAAAAAATTTTTCTTTTGTTACATGTCTGCAATACTAAGATAATTATGTTTAATTTGTAATCTTCTAGTTTCATTTTCCAATTAAAAGAATGATTAATTTTCTGTACAAATTTTTCCGCATCTAATTTTACAATAAAATACATGTGTGGTCAAGCAATCAATTGAAAACCTATATTTTTTCTTAATCAACCATTACAGTTCGTAATTTTGATCCATTGTTGTTAATGATAATCAACCCCGATTAAAAAGAGGGGTGTTATTTCTTTAACATGTCTATGTATCTGTGCTTCTGCCTGTGGCATCGTATCATCCAATTGGATGAGCTGATTTTGTTTTTTTATAATGAAGTTTTATCAAAAATTTTCTACGCCATGTTTTAAGTTTTAGCTAAGGATTCCGTACATAAAAAAAAAATAGAAAAGAGTCAATAATCTTCAAACGGCTGAGTAGATTTTCTTGAAACATAGCTAAGATCAATCTCGATCAAATTACCAAGAAACCAAAAAAAAATCAAAATCCGTTCATTCGTTTTTAGGAGCTACAAGGAGCTAACTGAAAAATCAAATCTTAAATAAAACAACAAAGTATAACAATATTTTGAAAAAAGCAATTATTTTTGTTATGTTCATTAAAATTTCCTTTTAATAAAACTAAATTTCAAGTTTATTATATGTCTACGATAAAAAAAGCATAAAATATGCTTGTTTAGGGTCGTAAATTAAACTAAGCAACGCTTTCAAATGCCTATATTCTTTCAAGAAGTCAATTTTCTATTAATTTATTACAACTACTTACTAAGTTATCATTTTTATGTTAGTAAATTAATAAAAGTTTATAAAAAAACTAATTATATAATAAATTTAAATAATTTTTATTATAGCATCAACGTAGAGAGTAATTGGTATTATTATATTAACTTTGTATGTGTGTACTAAAATACAGGATGGAGTAACAAATACAAATTTAAATAAAAACTTCTTTTTTAGAGACAAGCTTTTATTGCCAGGGCCATAAAAATGCATTGTTGTTATCCGACTAACATATGCATACAAAATTTTAGCTCAAGTAGAATCGGGAAATGAGTCAAATTTTAACCAGGAAGTGATTAAATTCCAGGACATAAAAGTAAAGAAAATCAAAGCTTGTAAAATAAAATGTAAAATCATTCATCGAAAAAAACGTTAAATATATCGCAAATTGTTACTGTAATAACTAAAGTCAAAGGGCAAGGTCTGATGATAAATTTTTTAATCGTGAGAAATTCTATGCTGATGTTTTCTTCTTGCTCTAATGCCTTTTGCCCATGATTCTTTGATTCAGCGCTGAATTTTTTGAAAAATCGATTTTGCTAAGATTTTGTCCGCTCTACAACACTTGCTTATAGTAGTGTTGAGTATAATTTTCTGAGCTGAAACTTAGTAAAAGAAAACGATAGGCTCGTCAAATCAAAACGATTTCGGCCAATCAAAAGTATGAAAGTGGATATCGTGGTCTACAAAAAGTCTTCGGTTAGTCAAAGCAGGATTGGAAAGGGCTTTTTGTCTTTCTCTTCGCTCCATCTTTGTGCCTACTTTCAGACGTGAAAAGTAGGCACAAACTTAATAAACGTGAAAATTGTCATTTACTTTTAAAATTGCATGGTCTTAAAACTGGTGATGTACTTTACTAATTCACTAAAACTTGTAAATATGTACTTTTTTTCGATTTGCACTCTTTTTTTTAAATTAAGAAATGGACTTGGCGATTCAGCTGTCTTTATATCCGATTAGTTTTGAAATATTAATGCTCATTTTCACAACTCTTAATGCACACACGCTATTCCAAACAGCATATTAAATAATTATTAACTATTATTCATTAAACAATTAAATCTTTACAGAATCTAATTAAATGGAATTAAATGTTTTTTATGGGTCAATGAAAATCTGATTGTTCGGCACACGAGCACACTTAAGGTACAATCGCCACTGTTTATGCTTATCCGACACTGGATTCGATTATAGAAGTCATTGTGGCAGATCATACAGAAATTGAACCATTTTATGTTCAAAAACAGGATTTAATTACCCTTAAAATGAAAGGAAATAACGGGCTGAAGTTTTAGAAGCTTTGCAGCTAAATGATTTTGGTTTATGAACGAATAAAGTTGATTCATGAGTATAACAACCACTTTCAGTTTAAGCTAAATGAGATAAGAAAAATTTTAAGACAAGAGGAAAGAATGTAACGAATTTAAGCGAACTGTGTTAAACTTCGTTAATGGTTGTATTTAGTATTTAATTTTTGTTGGGACCACCTTATACATATATTCAGTTGGTATTATGATTAGTACTTATTGTAATTGACATAGCCAAGTCGTGTAAGATTCGGTCAGGGATAAATTTTTCAACTATGAAAGAAGTGTTTGGTAGTGTAGATACTTTTTAACAAGAATATTCACTCTTTAATTTTTAAGTGTGTCAACTGAACATATAATATTTCTTTTATATTATTTTTTTTTATTCAATGTATATTTGTTTTGTTGCCTTTTGATAACGAATATTATGAATTCATAGAGGGTATCATTTTATATATATTAGTATAGTATAGACAGACTTATGTTGTCCACTCAGATGTCATGGTCATTTTAAAATGGATATCAGTTATTATAGAACAATGAAAAGACTTGTTTTTAAGATTTGTATAATTGTCACACTGTTTTTAATTGGATTGATTACAAGACATTCAAGTTGCTAATGAGATTGTACCAATTTTATGATTTTTAAGGAAATATGCTTAATTAATATTTTTTACTAAATGAATTCAATCTACCTACAATTTATATTTTATTCACAAACATTAGTCGAGTGGAAATAGACCGCGAGCCAGAAACATATTTTCATGATCAAGTCCCTCTTGGATGATAACTCTAATCAAATATTTATAAGAGAATTGAATCATGAAGCCTCGTATACGTCAGTCAAAATTGATCCAAATTATAGCTAACCTCATATTTAGAAGACAAAAAAATCAGCTGATTTTACTGATTTACTCACTGCATTTTCGAAATTTATTGAAGATATGTTAATTTTTACCAAATATTTAAAAAGTTGGACACAAAATTAGTGAGATTACATAGTTAATCCAAATTGTATAAAACTTTCGAGTAGTTTTAAAATTTAAAATTAAATGACGTCATAAAGTTCAAAAAATTAATTTTTTTTGGTATTTTATTCAAATTTTATCGTATTTGAATGAATTTTTTTTGAAACCCACTAATTTTGGGTTATGTTTTTCATTTTTTGTAGTAATTATTCATTTATATTAGCTCTTATACCAAATGTGGAAATCATGATGCTGCATTTTCGAAATTTATTGAGATACGTTAAATTTGACCAAATATTTGAAATGTATGGCCCAAAATTAGTGGAATTACATACTTGGTTGATCAAAATTGGATAAAATTTGCGAGTGGTAGAGCAAAATTAAATTTTTTGGATTTCTATGACGTCATAAAGTTCCAATAATTAATCTTTTCGATATTTTATCCAAATTTTATCGTATTTGAATGAAATTTTTTTTGAAACCCACTAATTTTGGGTCATATTTTTCATTTCTTGTGGTAATTATTCATTTATATTAGCCATTATGCCAAATGTGGAAATCATAATACTGCATTTTCAAAATTCATTGAAGATACGTTAAATTTGAAATGAAATATTATTTTCGAACTTAAGTTAATACTGATAAAATCACATTTTTGCCATAAAAACATTGATTTTATCAATTCAAAATATTTTATGCTAATATTTTGTAAGTAAGTGACCCCATTATACTCCAATGACTCAAAGTGCTCGAAAGAATTTAAATGATTATTTAAAATTATATGGAAACAACTACCATATTTTTGGAGACGACATAATTTAAATAAATTAATAAATTCAGTAAATCTTAATCTGATAATTGATTATGAATATATTTTGATAGATTTCATTGCCACCATAAACAACAGCAAGCAGTCTACTAAACGCAGTACTGAGAACATAAATTTATTTATGACTACCTTGTCTCATATAATTAAATTTATTAATAGTTAAAATTTTATGTAACTGTTGTATTTCATAATTAATGACTGATGGAAAAAAAGCGTATCGATTAACTTTTGAACAATTGGTAAGACAAAGAAGAGGATATAATTTCCTATGTAAATAAATATTTAAAAACTAGGATGGAACATATTCACATAACATGTATGTACAAACATTTGATATCGTCCCTCTAATTCCAAAAGGTTTCATGCCAAAATTTTTTGACTATTATTATTATCTAACTGTCTCAAATAACGCCTTCAAAAAGTTTGTGTCCAGTTTATAAAAAAAAAAATGTCAAGGTCTACAAAGTTTAGTCCCAAGTTTTTAAGATTTAAAATATTTTGGTATGGTAGTTTCATAAAATCACCAAATTAGGCCATTTTCGATTATCTGTCCGTCCGTGCGTAGACACGATAATTCAAAAAAGAAAAGAGATATAACGCAGAAATTTGTATAGCGACCTGAGGACGTACAAAGTGAATTTATGTTCGTAAATGAGCAACATAGGTCAAGGTCTTGAGCCGTAGGAACTATCTTGTAAACCGTTAGAGATAGAATAAAAGTTCAAATGCAAAAAATGTTCCTTATAAAAAAAAAAAAGAAACAACTTTTGTTTGAAACGTCAATTGTTTTCACTTGTTTGAGTTTGTGTTTTGGTTTTATCGGTCCCTTTGGTGGAAAATCGGCATAAGGCTTTTTCGCTCCTGAACATGAAACATCTTAGACCAGTTTGACACTATATCCATAGCAACAGCGTTAATCATTAAAAGCTACAATTTAGATTAATAAAAAATCAATTATTTTATATTTGTGTTCAAAATTAATAGCCTTTAATTCAATTCTTTCAATTCTGTTCATGACAACTTTTTCGACAAATTATAAGCCAAAAATTAAACTAAAATTAGACCACTTTAAAAACTAAAAACACAGAAATGATTACCTAAACACTCACGTTTGTACATTACATGGACGTTTAAAGTTTAGGTAGCTATTATTATACTAAAAGATTTGACTAATGTTCTTGTTGCTTTTAAATAATAATATTGGTGGCACATTTCAGTCGCCTGAAGTGTGACCTTCCTTGAATCTATTCTGAGGTAATCATTTATCGATGTGTCTAATTATTTATTACTAAGTTTTTAGCAACCGCCCATCCTTTGTTTAAAATATTAATGATTTATTGTTTATGTAATCATAATTTTTTTTTTCTTACCTTCATATATGTATAGTATGTTATATATGTGAAGGTATTGTTTTCGACCTTGTATGTATCGAATTTTTGTTAATTTGTTTGAGATATTAAAATGAAGAAAAATTATTGTCATTAAAATTAATTGACCTTTGTGCTTTGACATAGTTAGTATTACCTATATTGAAAATAAATCAATCAGCAATTAATCTATACAGATAATTTTGTTTTTGTTCGTTTAAAACTAAAAATAAAAAAGATTGAGAGGTGATGTGGGACACCCGGCTGGAACTATATTCCTTTCGTACCTTGGTACATTATAAATGTATTGCTATATTTTCTTATTTGCACGATGTTTATCTGATATATTTAAGGTATTAATTTAAGAAGTCAAATATTTGCTTGATTCTTTAAAGAATTTAATTGTATAGCTTCTTTTAGTTTTTACTGTATGAAATAATTGTAGTATTAGTTTAAAAAAGACATAGTTCTGATTTAATAGTCAACCCAATATGTGAGTACATTATGTTTGGTTTGATTAGGATATTTATTATGACATAACATAAAAATTGCATCTCCCTACCACAAATAATATAATTATTATGTTATAAAATAGTAAAATTTTGTTATTTACATTTTATAATAGAATTTGATTTGAAAATCGTGTATTAAGAAATTTCATAAACAGACTATCAAATAAAATATTACATTTAATAATTGATTCCAATATTATTTATTATACTTGATTTTTATACCCTGTGTTGATTTTTATACCTATTTTACTGAAATAGGATAAAAAAAATTTCGACATTTTTTGCAATCTTTTGCAAGCGCTAAAGAAAATTTAATTTTGGAATTTGGTGAAACTCGGTGGATGGGGTAATTTTGATCCAAAAAGTATAAAAATCAGGTTCATTTAATGATTGGATACAGAGTTTCTGAAATATCGCAAAATTTGGATCGATTTTAGTCCGTATCTCAAAAACTATCGACCAGTCAGCAAATACACCCTATTTTTGCACTTTTTTGGTGAAAATTACCTCATATACTGAGTTTTATCAAAATTGGAGATTAAAAAAAATTTCCATTTTTTTAAATTTTTTAAGGGGTACCCCTTTGAAAAAATCGAGCAAAACGCAAAAAAAATTTTTGATTTGGAATTTGATGAAACTCAGTGGATTTGATCCAAAATTTTGATCCAAAAAGAAATTTGGAGCAAAAAGTATACAAATCAGGTTAATTTATTGATTGGACCTTTAGAAAGTTGTGATTCTCCTCGCAAACACTTGAACACACTCATAAAATTTCATCAAAATCGGTCCATCCGTTTAGAAGTAGTTCAATTATTCAACAGTCATAGAACTCACGTCATCGCGTGATTGACGAGAGTTCCATGACTTTTATTCACCCAAAAAGAGATCAACGTGCCAAAAGAACTTTTCACTTCAATTATTGACTTCACAACAATAGATGACCGTAAACTGCACATACGGTATCTTGATAAAAATAATTGTTGATTGAAGTCAATCATTACCCTTTTCTATGTATATTTTAAAGTCAAAGCTATTTGTAAATCATTATCATAGAACTCTAAACTTAACTAAAAACCAACTATAATATTTATAAAACAATATTATATCTGACATTTGATTGATTTATAAATTATTATTTAATAATAAATATAATTAATAAATAATAGATTATGCGATATTATTTATATTGTGTACATTTATACATTTCATTGTTGTTGGTATTATATTTGTTGTGTTGGTATACATACTACCATGCTCTATGGTATGACGTTTAAAATTCAAACATTATCTATTATTTTATTTGTGTTGTCTATTTGTTTGTTTGTTTTTTTATTGTTGTTGTATTTATTCACTTTAATTATTATTAATTCTTATTTATTATCTTTTGTTTCAGGTACGTATTCTTCAATTTTATTGTATGCAAGTGCAGATGCTATTTTTCAATGACAGGTAATTCATTAATAAGATTTAACCAGCTTCTTAACAGGAAATTTACCTTGGTATTCATGTTAAATTGATCATAAAACTAACTTAAACAAGTGAAAACAAACAATTGACTGGATTAATTGTTGAAATACCATGCATAGTCAGTGTTGATTTTTTTATCACATAACACATACAAACATGTGACACATACATAACTGATAATCAAGTATAGTACATATTATAAAATTTCCGCCTAATTGGCGCCCTCGCGGGTAAACAGTGATGTTTACGAAAAAATGTTTCAAACAAAAGTTGTTTAATTTTTGATAAGGAACATTTTTTACATTTAAACTTTTATCTCTAACGGTTTACAAGATGGGTCTTACGGACCCAAGACCCAATTGACCTATGATACTCATTTACAAACTTGACCTCACTTTTTACGTCCTTAGTACGCTGTAAAAATTTCAGCTCGATATCCTTTTTCGTTTTTGAGTTATCGTGTTCACAGACGGACGGACGGACAACCGAAAATGGACAAATTAGGTGATTTTATGAACACCTATGACAAAATTTTTTTCCTAGCATCGTTACAAACTTGGGACTAAACTTAATATACTATGTATATTTCATATATACATGGTATAATAAAATATGTTGCCAAAATAGTCCGTGAAAAACTATGCCAATGCACCGTCCATGCACCAGATACAAACAAATATCCAGCTTTTTTCCTCAGAATTTTGAAAGATATGCACTTGCTGGCGTTATTTCGATAGGTTTCCGCTGCTTTTGTATAGTCAAGAAACTAATTACTATATAAGTCAGCGTCGCTACAATTATTTTGGTTTAAATCAAAGATCATATTTTGATTTGATTTTGAAGTTTGAAACAAAATTAGGAGCTTTGACATCTTCCAGTATTCTAGGAGGTATTAACGAGAAAATCGTCAGGTGAAATCAGTCACCATCTCTCAATCTATTACATTGTCGACAACAATAATGAACTGATTTTGAGACCTACATGTAAAGTAAGAAAAAAAATGTAATCCCTCACATCTGTCTAAATTAACTTATGATTATCTTTAAAAAAATAATTATTATTTGGTCTTTTTCTTGTAGCTCTATCCAAACTGAACCGAACTGCTTAAAATACAGCTAAGAATATTCTTTATTACCTTACCTTTCAAATAAAGAAAAATTTGTAGCACAGGAGCTGCGTTAGTTAAGCTAATTCCATCAAATATTGAAAAAGTAACACATTTTTCTTAAAATCGAATATTGCATTTTTCATTTTTCAAAATTTTGATTTCGAAAACTAAGCGCTCAACATCACAAGAGTACTTTTTTGCTTAGACTTGATCATAATTATTATTAGATTTGCATATGTTGTTATTCGTATTTTTCTCAGCAAACCCTTTTCTTTTGATACGCATGTCATGGAAGTGCATACATAATAACTAATTCGCCGTTTTGGTTTTAGAATGATGTCATTTAGCTAACCATGATGCATTATCATTCAAACTAAACATGCATGCAATATTTCACTTCAGTTGAGGATAATTGCTTTATTTAGTTACAAGGTTTGCCCCGAACAAACATACATAGAAATAAACATTGCTAGTTAAATAAAAGCTTCTAAAGGAAAACTCGGTTCCTCTTGACAGGATGTCAAATGTGACTAGTTCATCAAAATATCTGATGAATACCTTCTAATGTAGATAATACAGCTATACAGCTTCATAGGAATAAACCGTAGAAACCGTACATTCGAGCGACAATACTAAATTATCTATAGAAACTTGTATGGCAAACGTGCAAAAATAAATATAAAAATTTATTCAGATTTTGAGGTGAGTCTTTATTTAAATAAGTAAAATTAAGTAGGTTTGATTGATATAATTTATTTGATTAAAAGTTGGGAGTTACCCTCTTAACTAGTACCAGTGGTTTATTAATAACTATATAAGAAAACCATTTACAATGTAAATATTACAAATTTGATAGGTGTGTTTTAGATATATACTTATGTATGTAAAATGCATTAATATGTGAAGTAATATAATATAATGCATGTTAGTGCCTATGTAGGTGGTAAATTTTTGAACTGCATTGATTTATTACAATTATTACAATGCAATAGGTACACACACAAAAATTAATTTTCAAACGTTCATTCGACCTCTATATAAACAGTTTTAATCTGATGAATGTTTCCAGGCATCTGTGAAGAGGTTGGGAAATAGAAAGCATTAGAAATGAATCGTATTCGAAAGTAAGGAAAACGATTGAGCAGCTAATAAGCGATACACTAATCTATTTACCGATTTTCAACCCACTAGTGAACAGTTCAATTCGGAGAAGCTGTACAAATGTTCAGCTTTGAAATCCACAAATTATTGAGTGAATAATGCAATGAGAAGCATTTCAAAAGAAAAAAAAGTTTATTCAATATACACAACAAAAAACTTTTTGCTAAAGACTTTTCAAATTTTCAAAGACAGCAAAAAATGTAAAATGAAAAAGTCATCCAAATTGTATGCCCATTTTTGAGTACCAAAAATGTGTAATATGAAATCAGTTTTTAAGACAAAAATTGTTTAGAAACTTATCAAGGTATACTAAGTTTAGTCCCAAGTTTTAGTCCCACGCTTAAAAATATTGATATAGGTGTAGGCGAACAAAATTTTGATTTAGGTGTTCATAAAATCACCTAATTAGTTCATTTTCGGTTGTTCGTCTATTCGTCTGTCTGTCCGACATCACGATTACTCAAAACGAAAAAATTCATCAAGCTGAAATTTTTACAGCGTGTTCAGGACGTAAAAAGTGTGGTCGTTAATGAACAACATAGGTCAATTGGGTCTTTTCTTTTAAACCGGTAGAGATAAAAAATGCCCTTAGAAAAAAACAAACAACTTTTGTTTGAAACATTTTTTCGTAAACCTCTTTGTTTATCAGTCATGATTTCGTAATCAATACTGTCAATACATGGTATTTCAACAGCTAGCTTAATTCAATTGTTTGTTTTCACTTGTTTTTATCTATTTTCATGATTTTCAGGACCATTGGCTATTACGAACTTGTCAGCGCGCTCACGAGAGAAAATTTGGAAGCCATACTTTCTTTCCAAACTATTTTTTCTACACCATGATACGAATAGTTTGCACCCGATCCTGTAAAAATCGGAGTTGTAACTTTAAATTCCTACATTTCGGTTATTGTTTAGTTTTATTACCTCGATTGTTTTATCTTGCTCGAGACATATGTAAGGGCAATTAAGACTTGCAAGGTTTTGTACAAGATTGCGTTGGCTAGCCATGACATTTTGATCACTGTGACCGTTAGCAATGTTGCGTCTTTCGGACATTCTTTAGGTGCTTGTGGCATCAAAATCTCTGATTATATTCTTTTTCGAAAAACAATATAATTACTCTAAATAACAAAATTATAGTTCGGATATATAGAGGACTGAGGTAAATATGTGCATAATAAAGTAATCAATGCATATACACTACTAATAATAACTCATTACAACTGGTAGTCATAATTATAATGACAACATGCTGGTTGGGTCGTTTGTTGGCTGTTGGCTGGCAAATATTGCTTCTGGCTGTGCTGCTCTGCTCTGCTCTGCTCATTTTATTATTTAGTTGAGTGCACTGTATTTATTATATATAATATTTATAATAAACAACACACATACATACTGGATTACATTTATAAATCATGTCACGCACATTTGTATCGAATTTATTTATTGTTTTATGTGTGAGAGAAAATTATGTTCATATGTAAATCATACTGTGTGCTTGAAAGTTTGGTCAAGTTTGGAAAATTTTACCTAAAATTTTTTTTCAATGCATTTTGAGTCAAAACATTTTGATGAAGTCGTTTTGGAGATAACTCTCAAAGATAATCCTCGCTTTCAACAGGTTTTCGCGGGCTAATATACCGGGGCTCTCGTGTTAAATAATTCATCTGAAAATTTCCTTAACGAAAGCCTTTTGGAATAAATTTCCCTTGTAAGGTCGTTTAAAATTCACCTCATGCTCATAACAGCTCATAAAAATTTATCCATAAACTCCGTCAGGGAAAATTTCGTCTTTTTGAATTCGTCAGACTGTTTCATATTTTCTGCACTCTCTCTTCATAAACATCGTTACAATTTCTAGACCCTTTCTTTCTCAATCAAAATTTACAAAAACAAAAACGAGTATTAAATAAAACGTAAATTAAATTGGCAACAAACTAGCATCACGTTTTCTTGAAGTCTCCGCCCTCTTTACGTTTCCTTGAAGTCCCGCCCGAAGTTATACTTCGTCATGTTAAGCAATACCCAACACCCTCCCCTTGTTTGCCGTAACATATTTCATGACAAGCTCGTGAAAGTTAGAAAATATCTTTTTATATTCTAACAAACAACTTTTGTTGGATACATTATTATAATTTGGGCAGTAATCAAGTGTAAAAATTTGTCTATACTTGTTTTTCTAATCGATTTCTACAGAATCTAATCAACTTTCAAATTTTTTCCAAGGAAAGTTTTTTTTCCAATTTTTTTCTCATTCTCTAATTTAAAATGCTGGCTAGATTGAGCGTCATTAGGTATTTAAAGACGAATACAAAATTCCATCAAAAAATTTTGACCTGTGCGATTAAAAAATCTGAAATTAAATGAAAAGTATCTTGAAACACTCGGTAAAATTATTCGTTTAAGTAAAGAAATTATACTCATTCCATACATCAATACCAATGCAATGATTTTATTTACTTATATAATATAATAATTGTTTATTAATTAAATGAAATTTAATTATTTAATTACTATAATAATTATTTGAATTATCCATTATTTGAATCAAATTGATTTAAAATTGTATAAAAGTTACAGAAAAAATCTTGTAAAAAAATACTTTGATCGCACACGATCATAATTTTATCTCGACTTTGGTTTCCATAATGGTATTTGGATTAAATTTTAATTTTAATTTCACTTTTTGTTTTTTACGGTATTTCAAAATTTTGTTAAGAAATGCGTTAAAAAACCATCGATAATCTCTATTCTGTACAAAGTATTCTTGAAATGTTTTGCAAACGAAAGAATAATCGTGGGTACCATGATATTCCCAGAAAATTTTGAAACTAGTTTCCATTTTTAAGACCCTTAATTTTCCATTCACAGTAAATTAAGGATCTTAAAAATGGCAAATATCCATATGTAAATAATTCACGTAAGTGACTCGCTTTCATATCTTATGGTATTTTCATATTTTCTTAAGAATAAAAAAAAAAAAAAAAAATTGATATTACTTTTGGTCCAATTTTTTGCCTAGCCTCCTCAGGCCAAAATAAGCTGAGACGATTTTATACACTGCAAAATAAATAATGCATTAAAAAAAAGTTTTGAATTGTTATTGTAGGTTTTCTTGTCCAAATTATCTTTGATTATCTTAAACTAAAATCATTAAGGATGTTCCAGCATGGTATTTGCAGTTTCTATGTTAAAGCAATGGTACAATTTTTTTTTCGACAGAATTTAACGAAAAATTAAATTTAAGAATTTAATAATGCTTACTATTAATTCCCAAAGTTTCAGAAATTTTGACCGTTTAAAATGGGAAATAATTATGCCAACGTCCCAATTTTTTATTTTTTAGAATTGTATTGTATAAACATTTTTTTCTACTTTTTCTTCAATATATAATAATATCATAAAAAATAGTTGGAGAGACCGGACATTTTACATGCTTTAAATGGGACATGACCCTCAAAATCGCGAACTTTGTCTTTAAATATCTCGCGATCTAAACGGTCAAAAATTATGAAATTTTAGGAATTCATAAATAAAGCTATTATAAACCCGAGAAAAAAAATTCGGCCAAATCTGTCGAAAAGTGATTTCATGCTGGTACTACCTTAAAATATAAATAGGGTAGGCGTTATTAAAACTAGTAAGAATTTCTATTATAAATAGTGTGTGCAGTGGCGTTGAAAAGAAAAAACTGATAAAATCAAAGAATTGCTGCAACATTCTATTTAAGAATAAATAATAATTGAAATTAATATTCATTAAAATTGATTCCACCAACGTAACTCTAATCAATCTTACCGATTTATTCCCCCGCACATAAAACTGAAAAAAAAAATACTACTTTCATAAGCCAATTTATCTTTATGTGAGGCTTTTTATAATATTGAGAAAAACTTTACTAAGTTAAATAAAACCATCTCCGGAAATATTAATCAATTAAGGACGTTCCCAAAAATATGCGTGGATGAAAATATTTAGACTTACGTTTCAAGTTTTGAGGGTTCGTCAAATTCAGTTAAAACTTGACTTTTTTTTGTTTTTTGCGATAACTTCTGTAATTTTTCATCGATTTTGATTTTTCAAAAAGCCTTTGGAAGGTAATTTTAAGGACTATAACATCTGAGAGTTTCATCTTTTTATAACCCTTAGTTTTGAAGAGGAAAGGGTCAAATGGCTCAAAACATGGGCTGTTCACGCGGATATGCGGACTTAGAACGTTAATAACTCAATTTTTGTCCGATCGACTTCTAACACAGCTCATTTTGAAGGTATTCTCTGCTTATAAAGCTATAAAATTTTATTTTTTTCCCGTTTTTAAACGTCAAACACCAAAAAAACAAAAAATGAATAAAAAATTTTTGATACGGTATTTCTTACTAATCGTTGTATTTAATAAATCGATTAAGAAATCATTCTCTTTGTTTTTTTATTGGCTACAATTTTATTCATGACAACTATGCTGAAAAAACGCCTAGTTTTTGAGTAATTCACGAAAAACCAACTGAAAACATGCTTTTTTTTATGTCAAATCTGCGCGCTTTCTATTGCAAATAGCTCAAAAAGTATTTGGTTAATAAATAAGTGTATTTGACATTTTTTGCTCAAAATTGGTCACTCTATCGATTCCAGGGGTTTTTTTGACCAAAACTATTTTCACCCCCAAGAAGGGGTGGCAACCACCCCCAAGAAGGAAGCGCCCTTCGGCGTGATATAGATTTTGAATAGGGTGGTAAGTAGAGCATATTCCCAAAATTTCATCAAAATCGATTCAGTTACTTGGATTTCGGAGGTCAAAACCTTCATTCCCTGGGGTACTTCATTTTTCTGTCCATGCAGTAGAGTAGAATTCTTCACATGAAGCGGTAAAAAAAATTTAGTCATCATCCCAATCATAAGAAATTTATAGCGTGAAATTTATACCGTCCAGCAAACTAAGTGAGTTTTTTTTTTATAGATGAAGGTCAAGTGATCAATTTCATCTAAAAACAAAATGTATTTATTTTTGGTGAATTAATCTAAACATTTAAAATCATAAGTGTTTATTCGATTTAGTAAATTTATATTTACAGTCAAACCTGGGTAAGTGAGAACTGGATAAGTGAGAAAACTTTATAAGTGAGAGTAATGGCCAAGACCCGTCATTTTAAGCTCCCAAAACCTCTATTAGCGAGAAACAGAAACCTCTGTAAGAGAGAGTCGTTTTTCCCTCATGCACCTCCGTAAGTGAGACTGCTATTTATCTATACTTCTATAAGCGACAGTCATTTTATCATGTTACATATTTACTACATCCGCACTTGCTGTGATTTGTTATTGCTGCGTACCTCTATAAGAGAGAAACGCAACCCATATATCTGCATTAGCGAGAAGATCGGGTTAGTAAGAAACCTCTATAAGCGAGAATGAGATTGTGCTCCCTTGAACCCTCGCTTACCCAGGTTTGACTGTATATGTAATTGGAATTCAATAAATATTTATAAGCAGATGATAGGTTTAATAATCTTTTGTAACTAGTCATACTTTTTTTGGAAACTACAAACACTAATAGGCACTTATATTACCAAGTGGCTTGCAATGAATATAAAAATTGAGTTATTAATAATAACGAAAGAATTCATCAAGGACTTGACATTCATTTAAACGTTTGTTTTTGGAATGACATAAATTAACAACTTTTTTTTCAGATAGGTTGGTTTTTTTATTTGGCTAATAAATAATGGTATTTATTTCTTTAATGTTCAACCGATATTTTATTTTTTATTTGAATAAAAGAAGGTTATTAGAGTTTCCAAATTTCCTTAAAGGGTCATCTTAGAGACATTAAAATCATTTGGTTTTGTATAATTTTTCAATTAAAAACAAAAATTATAATATTTAGCTCATAATAACTTTAATAATTACTGAATTTATTTATCCTTGAAGAGGAACGCGGAAAACGTCGCTTCATTAAATCTAATTTGATTGATTGGGGCGGATCCGATCTTAAGGATGTTGAGGCGCTACAGAAAAATTTTGAGAAATTGTATTTAAGGTAGTACGAGCACCAAGGCAATTGATTTAGGTTTGAAATTATTTGTACCTTATTTTCAACTTTGATGATAAATTTTGTTATAACTTCATGAATGTAGACGAAAAATAAGAATAAAATTTTTCAATATCTGCCTTGGCTTTCGAAATATCGAAAGCTTCAACCGTCTTAAAATAATTTCTCGAGAACGTTATCGGTTCTCGTTCCATAAAATTAATAACATGAAGACAATTAACATATTATTACAATATTTAAAACATTACAGTTAAAAGTTAACACCACCTTTATTCCGATGTCAACACTTAGCATTTGCAATTGCAAATATGATTCTAGTTGTGTAATAAATATTATGTTTTCGTTCGCTTCACCATCTTATGTAATCATAGCTTTATTAGTTTATTTAAACCAACTGTCATAACAAACAATAAACTTTATTTACTTCTATTTTGTTGCAGCTTTCTAAGCTAATGAACTAAATGTTTAGAATTAGTTATCATTATTATGCATTTTAATTTACAGTGTGCTTTATTTAAATTAAATTTATTTGAACAATTGAGAATTTTATTTCGCAAGTATGAATATACCGTAAAAGAGATGAAAAAAAGTGAAATCTATGGCGTCTGGTGGTCGCCATATTTCATTACTGCCAAATCTTCAGTATCACTCAGCAAGGTTAAGACAAATCGATTGACTTCTGAATCATCAAAATCGGCCCACGTGTTTGGGCCGATTTAAACATATTACCACTCCTTTGCGTTGCTCAAACGGTTAAAAAGTGGATTTTTTAATTAAAAAATCGAACAAAATTAAAATTTTTATAGCTGATATCACGTAGTCGTAAACGGTTTGAATTGGATTAATAAATATTATATTTATTTGTTTTCTGTGATTTTCCTTTTATCTTTGTTTTAAGCAAATGAAAACCCGTAGAATCTTAATTACATTTTCGAAAATTTCAATAATTAATTACATTTATATTTTGTTTAGTGTGTTTTTAATTACACAAAAGTGTTAAAATGAATATGTTCATTTGTTATGTTTGTATTGTTGATATATTATTTAGAAAACATCGTGTACTAATTTTAAATTCGTACTACAAACATTGTATGTAGCTAACATAATACAGAATGTGGCGTAACTGGATGTACAATTATTATAAAAGCGTTGGTCTCTTTATTATTAAGGTGATTGTTTCCCTATTTTATTGTAAACAAGTTTTGGTTTATTGCACGGTACATACATATAAACCAAATACATGCTTTGTAGTCAAGTAATGAGTTATTTTAGGCTTTACAACACCACGCAACTACAAAAATATATAATATATTGTGTGGAAATGCTGCTTCTAAACTTGATAATATAAATATCGCTCGTCAATCATCATTACTAGAACTATAGTTGTCTCTGTTCATCAAATGATGTATCTTCGCTGAATTAAAATTTTGTTTCTATATCATCGACAACCTTATATTTTTATGATATTATTATAAACTACAAGATTGTCTAAATATTTTAGATAGTTTTTTATCACACTCTCTAGATTTTTTGACATAGAAATTTCCAATTGAAAAGGATAACATATATGATTTATCATTTTTTCAGCCAACTTTGAACGATAAAATAATAATAAAAAACCCGATGACCTACGAATTTTTTGTGATTTTTGGATACTTTGTTAGTCAAAAAATATATTACAAAGTTTCATTGAAATCCCTGATTTTATTCAATCCTTGTATATCTCCTTAAACTAAATAATTAATTTAAAGACTAATAATTTAAAAAAACTGTATAACTATTTAAGGCTCACTCTGTATTTTGTAGTATTCTCTCTGTATCAGTTTAGTTTATATATAAATGTAAAATGATGTCGTGAAAGTGTTTTAATAGTAAGTTTTAAGTAATAACATGCAATAAGCCAACAATGGTTCATACACAAGTTATACGGTGGTTATATGGATGACTCTATATGTATGATGCTTTCATCTCTTTATAATCAAAATCAGGGCATTTACATTTTATATACACTATTACTAGGTGATTTTAAATTTATTATTATAAATATCTAATAAAAAATTTAAAGAAATTCACGACATAAAATCAAGTCTAATCGAATTATTTCTATCATCGTACCTCCTTTAATGATTTGAATGTTTTAAAGGTAATTTGATCGAAAGTGTTCTTAGCTGTGTTTCCAGAAAATCTGCTCATCCGTTAAAAGATCTTCACCTCTTTTTTAGTTGTTATCGCGTACGGAACACTAAACTCGCTCTTGAAACATAGCTAAGTACACTCTTGATCAAGCAGCAATTTTACTATCACAACTTTTAACACGTCAAAATTTTCTAACTTGATACAATGTACAAGAGTAGATGATACTCTTCCTTCTCCACCCCAATCTAATATTGTTCAAGGAATTTAAGCTTGATATCTTTGACAATATGAAAGCTACAGACAATCAGAGACGTATCATGATTAGGTTATATTAAGGTCGTTCTCAAAAGAGTATATGAAAATATTTGTGATTTTCAAATTCGAGGGTGAATTTTGTTAGAACTTGAGGAAATTAGACGAAAATTAAGAGTAAATTTTTTCAAGATATCCCAGTTTTTGAAATATTGATGCCTAAAGATTTAGATCACTAATTCTAAGTAACTCACAAATTCCATACATTTCATCACTTTAAATGTATTTTATGAAAAAACGAGTGCCGTTTTTTATGATTTTTTTTTTTAGGAAAATAGTTGTCATGCTTTTAACTAATGAATATTAGTTTTCCAAATTAATCTTAAGAAATAACCCTTGTTAATTATTCTATTAAGAATAATAATTTATCTTCTTATAAAGGGCATTAATGAGAATGCATATGCACTATTTAAAGATGATCCTACGAAAATTTTAAAGATGATTTTTTAGGAACGCCCTTAAATAACTTTGCATTGAACGAAATTTTTCAATTGTGTATGAAATTCTTGTTACATTCTGTATACCTTTATGTATATTAAATATGAAATGATAAATTTAAAAATCGAAACATGCGCTCATAATATAAATAAATATGAATGAGATAAGAATATTTATTTGTCTTTTCTAATATCATAATTATATTTTTTAATATATAAATAATATTGTTATAAAAGCTATATTACCATATATAATGGGCAATTACTATTAACTTTATATAGTTCTATTATATATTGTGTTGTTTTATCTTTCTTGGGCTAGAATATATTTTTTATATAACTCAATGAAATTTGAGTCTGTTTTTTCTTTGACTTTTTCGTTATTATAATATCAAGCTTGCAGTTTCATTTATCATAAACAACTAATAAGGAAAAAGCTTGACCATCTACTGAAAATTTAAATAAAATTATTTAATTAAATTTTTATTCTATCTCTTACGATTTACAAGATGGGTTTTACGGATCCAAGACCCAATTGACCTATATTGAAAATAGCGCTATAAAAATTTCACCTCGATATCTCTTTTTGATTTTGAATTATCGTGTTTCCAGATGGATGGACAAATGGAAATGGACTAATTAGTTGATTTTATGAACACCTATACCAAAATTTTATTAGTATCATCAACATTTCTAAGCGTTACAAACTTGAAAGTAAAATTAGCATGCCTCGATATATATCCCATATAAAGACAGGGTATAAAAAATAGTCTTGATTACCTCAAAGAATCCCTAGTTTGTTTATTTAATTATTTCTAGTTTTGTTTGCAAAGTTAATTAACGCGAACTAAAAATGTTCAAAAATATCTTCAAAATAGTAAGAATTCTTATCCTTTATGTGTTAAATATCGACAATTTTGAAAATTTATTGTAGCTAACAGAGACGGTCAAGGGTCCATGTTTCTACAATTTTTTATGTAACTCTGTCATTAGAAATACCTTAATATATTGAAGTTAAATAAATCTGTGTAAGTTAAAACATACCTAATTTTTTAAAAGTCGAAGATTATTATAATACATTAAGGTGGTGGGTGGTTTTAATTTAATTTCTAAAAAAAAATCATTTGTTATAAGAAAGAGAATTATTACAACTTTCAGTTTGTTTCTGCATATTGTGAATAATATTTAGATATGTAATTATTTATACCTAATTTGAAAGTTTTTCCCTTCAAATTATTACTATTTTATACTTTTTAATATTTTTTTTATATATTTAATATATATTTTGTCGGTATTGATTGATGTTTTGTTTGAAATTTATTTGATAGTGATATAATGATCGTATTTTACGATAACTTAAAATATGACTTTTATATGTGTACAAGCACGATATACGGGTTTGTTGACTAAACACAGGTCAACAACATAAACAAAATATTTACAAAATTTCTATTTGTCATTTTTATTCAGATATTTTTACACGATTACCTTTTTAACAATTAGTATCTTAAGACTCCTAGGAAGTTGGATTTCCTCCTACTTTCTCCAGACCATAAAACATTTCCTTGGATTTTATATTAATTTCATTAATCGCCTAGCCGCAAGTACGATTTTCCCAATCGCATTAAACACTGGGAAGAGCAACTTTTGTGACTTGACAAAATTGTTTCTATACAGTCCCGGATGAAGTAAACATACAGTCCCGGACAAATACAGTAAACAATTGAATTGAACAGAAAAAACGAGTGCAGTCGTCGGATCCCCGTTAGGAACGATGTTCTTTGCAAAACCTACAAAAACAAATGTAAACTTAAAATAATACTTATAATCAAATTTAATAACTTACTTTTCTAAATCTGTATTATACATATAATCTGTTTTTGATTGCTCTATCAAGTTATAAATTAGTTAGTTATAATAATTCAACATTTATAATTTGTTATTCGTTTGAAAGCTAACAAACAAGTAATGAATTTGGTTAGTGTGAACATATAGGGTTGCCATAGATATGTGATAGACACATAGCATACCTCTCACTGTTGCGTGACGATTACTACCAGTTAGGCGCCATGGCAATCTGCGTTAAGGAACTTCGTTTCAATTAAAAAAATGCTTCGAATTGAACCTCAAATATCTTTTTATTGGAACGAGCACTGAAATTATTAGACCAAGTCCGGCATACTTTGGGCTTAGCGGTAATGAATTTACTTTTGATGACACTGACAGATTGAATTCGGACGATAACTTCAAATCAAAACATTGTTATTTACATGTGTCGATTGATGCATATCCGCTGTTCCTGTAGTTTCAAGATTATCTTCCTCTTTTTCTGAAAACTCAAAAAACTGTTTTTATGTGTACGCTTTTTACGTTTTTATTTCTAAAATTACGACCTTTTCAGAAACTGTTGACTTTTTAAAAATCACTAGAGTGTAAAGTTGTTTAAAGTTGAAAAAATTTGAGATCATATTATTTTTATTTCAAAATTTTTATTTATTTTCCAGAAAAGTTATTTAAAAAGTACGTATTGTATGAAGGTAAGAAATGAAAGGTTTTTGAGCGATTAAAGGTTAAAGAATATTTTCCAAAGGCAGATTCGTTTTGACGTTTGAATTGGATTAGAAATGAAAAATTATTTATAAATTTTAGAGAAATAATTAAAATTCATTCATTAAATAATTTTTGAGAAAATAAATAATGATATTTACAAAAAATTAAGAAATATAATATTTATAATAATTGTTTCTAAAACTTTCGCCTCTATTTAAAAAACATCACATTGCAATATTATAATGTATAAGCGAAGCAAGTGAAAGCATTTACATAAGTTATTAGTTTTATCGTTCTAAGCTATCGGGTAACGTTTTTCAAAATAAATCTAGTACAACAATCACACTACATAACAATATTTTAAAAAAAAGTTTCACATTAATCAGAGTACAATTTTTAAATCATATACTAATTATTTAATTTAATTAAGTATAAATATAAATAAATAGATAAATTATTATTATATTTGTTACTTAAGTAAATTCAATTAATACAATTATTGAATTTTTAATTAGAAAAAGTGTAGAAATTTAGTTTTAGTTTTTTTATTATGTACATTTCTCTTCAAGTAAAATGCTACGACAAAAAGACGAAATCAGGTCCTTATTTTGACGAAAACCAATTCAATTTGTTTTTATACCATGTATATGAAATATACCAAGGTATAATAAGTTTAGTCCCAAGTTTGTAACGCTATAAAAAATATTGATGCTATGAACAAAATTTTGGTAAAGGTGTTCATAAAATCACCTAATTAGTCCATTTCCAGTTGTCTGTCTGTCTGTCGTCTGTCAACACGATTTCTCAAAAACAAAAAGAGATATCAAGTTGACATTTTATAGCGTGCTGAGGACGTAAAAAATGAGGTCGAGTTCGTAAATGAGCAACATTGGTCAATTGGGTCTTGGGTCCGTAGGACCCATCTTGTAAATCGTTAGAGATAGAACAAAAGTTTAAATGTAAAAAATGTTCCTTATACAAAAATAAACAACTTTTGTTTGAAACATTTTTTTGTAAAAATCACTGTTTACCCGTGGGAGCGCATATTATGCGCAAATTGTATTATTATATGGGTATATCAGTTATATATGTGTGACAAGTATGTATGTGTAATGTGACAGAATAATCAACACTGTCTATTCATGGTATATCAACAATTAACTCAGTCAATAGTTTGTTTTCACGTGTTTATTACTACTTCTTTAGATTTTAAAATTTTCGTGATGACTTTTATTAATCTGATGAAGTTTTTACAATATTTTGGATGTTTTCCCTAGTGCAGGTGGCTAGTTTCGTATTGATTTACTGCACTGGAAAAAATTTCTTTTATTTTTGTCTAGAAGAATTTTTCACAAAATTATGTATATATTTTCGAAGACACGCGATTATACAACGTACATCATATATGTATGGTATTATTAAATCGATAAATATATTTTGGGTAGATCCATTACATTACCTATCTAACTGAAAATACATGTAAAATATTTCTTAAAATTCGCAACAATAGTACTGGAAACAAATACTAGATCTATTATTCCTTTTTATTTCTTTTGTTTTAATTCTAGTACAAGAGACGTTGTAAGGTCGATCTTCACCCATCTGATTAGCAAATGAGACATATTTTTTATGAAATGACATAAATTTTTAAACACTCCTATAGCTTTTCTATCGAAAAATGTTCATGGCTATTTTTACTTAATTTTAAATAATTTTTTCAGGCAAGCTTATTTCATTATTTCGTAATTAAATTATATTCTTCCATCTCCTTTTAGCAAAACAAAATTTTATATGTAATCTCTATGGCGATACCCACGAATGACATCACAAGTGGATCTTAATCTTTCTCCTTGTTTAATTAGGAATTTTAAACGTTCATATCTTGCATACTAGTAAAGATTTTTAAAAACCAACTTCACTTTTCCATTCGTGAAGTCAGAATTCTTCCTCTGAATTGATAAACAAAATCGAGTCCGATCCCCTATTGTTGAAAACTTTGCCAGCGCTTGTATCACATCCTTCAAAGTTCTGTGATGATTCGATTTTCCATACAATTTCAATAATCGGAACACTTCTAGTTTTTATTCAGTCCCGATTATCAAGACTCTACTGTATTAATTTGTATAAACTAGCTAAAAGTATAACTTTGTAATGGCTCGTGAATGGTATCATATAAAATAGATATTTCTAAAATAAAATTATACTTCAATTATTAACAAATATTTTTAATTTAATTGTTCCTCAACAAACGTTAATTTCTTTAAAACCTCAGGTTGTAAACCAGGATCCATGTTATTATCCGCTGTGAAAATATTCAATTCATTTTTTATTTTAAATTTATGACAAATACAACAAAACCCATCTTTATTAATTTGTAAATCAAACCAACGACGATGACATACAATTACATACTTTAAAATTCAAATTCTTTTAAGCAATCTCAAAATTTTTTGCATACATTTTAAAATTAATATCATCTTGATAAAGATATAATTCTTCTTGATCTTGTTTACGCCGTTTCCGATGATCACAAATTAATGATCGTTTACGATCACGCTCTTTACGGCCCGTCAACGTACGACGTCGTGGCATTTTATTGCTAAAATTACAATTAATTAATAAATAACTTTAAAATTATAATAACTATATTAAAATTTTTTCATTACTTATATTAATATCACTTAAATTTTTAAGTTATTCTACTGTAGAACTGCAAAAATTAATTGTTTATGTTTTGTTATCACGTTTTTGTATTTTTCATTATGAAGTTTTTTAATAATTGAAAGAATCTACAGATGGCCACTCAATTAAAATTAATATTAAATGTAGCCAATTACATATTAGTATTAGATGTAGCTCACAGATGGTGCCACTGTCTCTGTATAAAGATTGTATACATACATGTAATAAATAAAAAATATTGTTGTTTTTTATTATTTATTATTTATATAATTTTTTTCTAAAAATAATGATCGATAACACATCTAGACATAAATATAGAACTACAACATTTCATTTCATGTCTAAATCTTTTGTATTTTTTTTGTAAAGTTTACCACCAAAAAGTTACATTTTAACCTAGTAGAGGCTCACTTCACTCGCCTGATTACTATTTAATTAAAACAAAATTAAAGATCTTGTTTTTATAATATTTTGATAGAAAGTTATGTGTTAATATGTAATTTATAGTTATGTGTATTGCAGTGCTTAAATAAGAATTATAACATAATATATATTATAATAGTCATTGATAAATTTTAAGATAATTTTATTTAATTATTAATTATTATAATCACTATAATAATGTACTTATAGTATGTTTTTGTTGAGAGTTGGTTATGCATGAATGAATTATTCACCATATATTTATTGAATTTAAAAACATACGATTTTACATTCCAATTTCGTTCCAATCTCATTATTGATTGGTTTTTTTTTTTTATATACTCATGTGTGTGGGAGTTGA
Source organism: Chrysoperla carnea (assembly GCF_905475395.1). NCBI lineage: Eukaryota > Metazoa > Arthropoda > Insecta > Neuroptera > Chrysopidae > Chrysoperla > Chrysoperla carnea. Next base: position 125,397,272 of record NC_058337.1, on the reverse strand, counting down.
TACAAAAATGCTTGAAAGGTATTTTGTTGATTAATCAGTTTATGAATCACGCTTCAAATTTGAGAATTGAATATTGAACATCAGAAAATTGGAGATGGTAGATTGAATCGATTGCAGCTTAATGTACCAAGACAAAGTCGAAAAATTTCCAGCGTATCTAATATATTTATGATGGTTTTCACGTTTATAAAGAATTATAAGTGCCATGTTTGCCTGGATTCCGTATATAACCCCAAGAGAGGAGGAAGTAATTTTTTATTGTAAAATTCACACACTTACTTGAGTCATATGTTATAAAGATCAAACCTATATCAAATTATAGAGTTCAACAAGTGAATTTTACAAAATTTAAAAAACCACCGAGAAATTTTTCGGACACGGAACCCTAACCTCGCTTTTGAAACATAGTTAAAAAACTCATCATTGAATTCCCTTTCAAACGAAATTTAAAAAAAAAATCGGTTCATCCGTTTAGGCACTAAGATGCCACACATAGCGGTCAATCTTATAACACCCATTTTTTTTGGTTCGGAGTTTAAAAGGATTGCCTGGATGAAATATGACCCAAGATGAGGCAATCATTTGGGGTCAATCAGTTGAGTTTTTTTTATCGATTCAAGCACTTACTTGGTCCATAACTTTTAATGTATTCAGTGCTTTAATTTTGGGCGGTATAACTAGTATGTCTTTTTTTCTGATGAAAAATAATAACTTTGTTAAAATAATTTTTAAATTTGATTTTCATGAGAATAGTCTAAGAGACGGTATAAGGTTGATCTTCACTCATCTGATAACCAGAGAGACATATTTTGTATGTAATTTTAATAATTTTAAATCAAATTAATTTTAATCAATTCTTCCCATGAATGATTTTAACAGGCCCATTACGTGAAACTAATTTAAAATTTCATAAAGTTTCATAAAAATATTTGATATAATTAAAAAACTTAACAATTTGCAAGCGTTGCTCTGGAATGACTCGAAATGGCAAATCAAATTAATCATTTGTTCTGGTAAATTGACTATCAAACAAAAGAGTGTTGCCTATTCAAATTGACTGAGTTAATTGTTGAAATACCCTGTCTAGAAAGTGTTGAATGACAGTGCTTGTATTATTTTTAATAAATTGAGAAAGTTTAAAAATTTGTGATAATTTTCGAAGATTTTCAAAAGTATTTTATAGAATTTTATTCGTTGTTCGAGAATGTTTGACAAGACCACTAGTTGAAGCTACCTACAAATTTTCAACTGTCTATTTTTTATAGTTTTGGAGAAAATAGACATAAAAAAAGTTTTGTTTTAATTTGCGATCTCACGGGTCAACATTGATGTTTACGAAAAAATGTTTCAAAAGAAAGTTGTTTATTTTTGTATAAGGAACATTTTTTACATTAAAACTTTTGTTCTATCTTTAATGCTTTACTAGATGGTTCCTACGATCTTGACCTATATTTATTTAAGTCATTAGACCATTTAAAAGTTAAACTCATTTTTACGGCCTGAGTAAGTACGCTTTAAAAATTTCGTATACCAAAATTATATTCGTAGCATCAATATTTCTATGCTTTACAAACTTGGAACTAAACTTAGTATACTATGTATATTTCATATATACATGGTATAAAAGTGCATTTTACCAATGATTCTTATGACCGCCCTAATCAGTAAGAGACTAATTTTCAAAGAAGCGTTGCAAGTTTTAGACATATGTTGTTTTTGTATTGAACTTAAGTACATTTTTACGTGTGAGAAATATCCATCATACTCTTACTTTTATGTCAATTTCATTGTGGTTTTTCAATAACAAGAAAATTGAAAATTCCTATGAATTGAATACGATATATTGTTGTTATTTGATGACACACACAAAGCCATCCATACAATGGAAATTTAAGTACGACGCCAAGTACGTAACATCACATGTTGTAAACAAATACCTATACAAAGGCACTCTAGTAATGCATGCATTGCTGCTTGTTTACTTTGAGATACTATTTACTATCTAATACACATAGCAACTACCATTCAATACAACTAGCAAATAGCTACTACCTTTAGCATCTATTAGTCAAACAAAATTCGAGATAATGGTACAGTAAATCTGGCATTTTGACTGGAAAAAATTACAATACTGACTCTGAGGTTATAGATCGTTAGGGGGGCATGTAAATAACTTTAAAAAAAATTAAGAGAATTTTTCGTTCCGCTGTTTTTGAGAAAATCCAAAAAAATGGGAAAAAAAAATTTGGAATGCGTTTTTCTCGGAATCTATTGATTTAAGGGAAAAGTTTTTCAAATAAAAAATGTAGAAGACACTGTCAGCTACATTTTATGTCATTGGAGCAACGTCATACGAGTTAAATTACAAAAAGTAGGTGGCGTTAAAGTATCAAAAAAAGGGTTTTCCACGGTTTTCATTAAGAAAAAATGATTTTTTTGTAAAAGTGTAAATAAAAAAGTTGTTTGACTCAAAATTAGCTTCAACTTTTATTCAAACAATTTTTTTGTAAAACTTACCGTTTTTGAAATACAGCTTGCTAAAAAATTTGAAAGTTAAGTTTTTTAAAATTTTGAAAAGGAGTACTTGATTCCCTTTTTATTTTCTTGGTTTATTTTAAACATACATTGTTTTACTATAGCTCGGAAACGGTAAGTTTTTCATAAAAATTGTTTATATAAAAGTTGAAGCTAATTTTGAGTCAAACAACTTTCTCATTTACACTTTTACAAAAACATCATTTTTTCTTAATGAAAATCGTGAAAAACCCTTTTTTGATACTTTAACGCCACCTGCTTTTTGTAATTTAACTCGTATGACGTTGCTCCAATGACATAAAATGTAGCTGACAATGTCTTCTACATTTTTTATTTGAAAAACTTTTCCCTTAAACCAATAGATTCCGAGAAAAACGCATTCCAAATTTTTTTTCCCCATTTTTTTGGATTTTCTCAAAAACAGCGGAACGAAAAATTCTCTTAATTTTTTTTAAAGTTATTTACATGCCCCCCTAACGATCTATAACCTCAGAGTCAGTATTGTAATTTTTTCCAGGTCCGGCCTTTTTTTCGTCTATATTGACTGAATCATAAAGGTATTCAGTTTTTGGTATACATTTATCATTCAACGAAGCTTATGCTTAGCGATGTTAATCGTTGAGCGATAGTTGTAATCGATCGCCTTTTTTCAAGTCTTCAAAAATTCTTTAGGGCATACTACCTTAAATCCTTGAACGATAATCGTACAGTCAGCTCTTGAAAAATCGACCATATCGATATTTAAGCGCCCCCCAATATTTCTCAAGTTTTAAGCTTTATAATTATAACAAAATTAAGGACTTGAGCATAAAAATGAAAGCCTCTGTTTGGTAAAAACATTGACTTAGTTTATTTCTCATAAACCGTACAGAGAATCGATATGAATTTTTAACAAAAATCATAAGGATGGAATTTTATTGATAAATAAAATTTCTTTTTGGTATGATTTTCATTTTTACGGTATCGAACTACCTTAAATCAATCAAATGAATTTGATACAAATTATTTACTTGGACAAATGTCACAGTTTTTTTACACGATGATATTTGTGACATTATTCTAAGTAAATAATTTTTATCAAATTCATTTGATTGATTTAAGGTAGTTCGATACCGTAAAAATGAAAAAAAGGCTGTTTTTAATACTTACTTATTAAATACTCATTAAAGGGCTTACAATATTTCAGTTTTTTGGTAACACTTTCGTTTTGGTATCGAAACACCTTAAGATCAAATTTTAGCATTTTTGTCTAAATATATTTTTGAAACCATAGAAACAAAATATTAAAAATTATTATCAATTTATGTCAAATATTTTGATTTTTACTAATTTTTGACCGTTTTGAAAAATTCATGAAAAAACAGTTCCGCGTTGTGTTTTTCTAACAAATATCGGTCCATTTATTATTAATATTTTACTAATTTTGTTAAAACTGAGATAATACAAAATTCGTGAAAAGTTGTATGCATCTCTATTTTTCCATTGTCTGAAAATACTTTTTGAGCGTTGAATCGATTTTTATTGGAAACAAAAAGGTATGCATCAAATTTCTTTTTTTATATTAGTAGTAAGAAAGTTGGTTCAGCAAACGCTAAGTTTGAATCTGAAAAGTGCCAAGATTATGACTATGTTCTATTTAGTTGAAATAATTTAAAATTCTTTGAAAGTCGAATCAAAAATTTTAAATAGATTTATGCATTTCTACTTAACCACTGTCTGAAAATACTTTTCGAACTTGAAAATTGATGTTTATTGAAATAAAAATTTAATGTCCCGAAAACGATGGATCGATTCTCGCTCCCGAATTTAGCGTTTGAATGTCACGTATTACCTAATTTATCTCGATTAGTTTTAGTATATTTTTTTTTATCATTTTTTATAACCTTTTCTTATTATAATTGCCAAAAAATTATAAATAGACTAGACTGATAAAGACCACCGCGTTATAAGTTTCCCCTCCCTTGCTCTCACGTATCCCCCTTTCATAACACTCGAAATAAGCGTACAGATTGATTTACACAGGTAAAATATATGTGCAATTTTCAAATTTTTTAAATGTAATGTAATCATAATTCTTTAAGTATATTAGAACAGATGGCCATGAATGAAATTTTACTGGGCGTAAACCGTACGCAATTTTATTTCCCAGAGACTTCCTCTGAAACTAGAAGGTAGATGATGTAAGTAACTTCGAAGGGTGGGATCTCTATTTATCTTAGTTTCATATGCCATGCAATATAATTAAGGAGAAGGAGAAAAACAAATGAGATGAAAATTTCAAGAAAATACATTTATTTTAATAATTACTTTACAAATAATGTTCATACGTGCGAATAATATAAATTATTCGTTTGCTTTCGAGATACGACCACTTGAACCATTTTAAATATTGAACTTAGAAAAATTTAATATCCATTTTTTTGTGTCAGAGCAATAAAAATTTTTATGTTCCGAGGGAGAAGGAAAATGGATAAAATCCATTAAATATGACAGACCACCACCTCGTTCACTGAAATTCTTATTTAACCAGGTTGTTTCATCTTGAATGGGGCCACATATACATTATACACATATATACGATACTGCTGACTATCAGAGATAGATATATCATACAGAAAATCATCCATTTTACCTAGAATACACATTCTAGATATTCTTGTACGTGAAATAGGTACAACCATGTTGATATGGTATTCAAAGCGAACAAAACAGTATATAGTGGCAGAAACGAAACACTAAAAATGGTAAAATTCGAAAAATTTGAACAGTAAGTCGGATTTGAATGTTGAACATGAATATCGCGACAGAATTGGGCACCAAGTACCTGGTTCCCGGGAAACCCAGAATACTCGAGATACCCTTGAAGCACCAGGTACCTCGGAGATAGATTCTGTCGCGATATTCGTGCTCAGCGACACCAAAATCCTCTAGTAATAATTTTGGACCGATTGTATAAAGAATTTCTCGAAAACTCTAGGAGACAACCGGAATACCGCTTACCCTGCGTACCAGGTACCTCGGAGACAAATTCGGACTATTGCATATTTTGAATTTCGTATAAATCAGTTTAGGTCACAAAATTTCCTGACGCTCTAACGCATTCAAATCCGACTTACTGTTCAAATTTTTCGAACTTCATTGCTTCGTTTCTGCGAATAACTATAAGGTATAGAAACTGACATAACTACTACAGAATTGAACTGAATTGTATATTAAGAGATTCTTACTACCAACAACTAGCAGCAACATTGATAAGCAAACAGCACAAGCAAAGTACCCACTACACAGTACACAGTAGCAAATGAAATACACAAGTTTATGGAGGGCGGTCTTTACGTTGTCGACACAACAGGATAACGTTAAGGTGAGACGAAGGACGAATAACAGTGTGTATGTTATATACGTCGAGGTCAGGTCATACACAGAGAGATGCTCAGCATTGTCGCGAATACTATATGCTTCTGATCGATACTGAATACCCATGATACAAGGTATTTCAAAATTATGGTGATTGCTTTGATGTTAGGTTTGGTTAGGTTAGAGTGGTTTTCCTGGGGTGGGTGGGACATACGTAAACCATAGAGTCCGTTGTGATACGAAAAAAAAGGTTCACTCATACCTCGCTATCACTTAATGAGCCATTTGGAGCTGTTTAAGGACACCAGGAGTGCTTTGACCTCAACGGAATTCAGGTCGGAAAAATCGTAAAAGAAAGACTCAAATGAGCCCATCTGCTCATGGCAAGAGCTGGGCAGTGACAAGGAATATCATATATCGTTTCTTCCTCCTTCTCACTGTGGCAGCTCCTGTAATAATCATTGGTAGACCAACTCGTTCAGCGTGCCTGCTGCCTAGTAATGGCCGCAGTGTTCTGTAATAGCCGCAACGATTTTGCTTATAGAAGCAATATAAGACTTCGGACTGCCTACAATTGTAATCAGACCATATTTGTCTTGTAGTACCATGAGTACGTTCTTCCTTCCATCTAAAATTTCTCGTTCTTAAGATATCCTCATTTAGGAGCAGCTTGTAGTTCGAAAACGGAACTATTTGTGCCATTTCAAGCATACTTTTCAGATTCGCAATTCTCTGGTATGCTCTGTGTTCTGGTACTAGCCTAACATTTATTTGTCCCCCCAGATTTTTATGTTACGGTAAATAAAAATGTTTCTATTGAGTAACCATCACCTGAAAAGTCCTTTAAGAAAATTTAGAACATTGTAACTATAATTATTGTGTACAGAACTTGTTACATCCGCTACACTATAGAAAACTTTTCTTATAACAGTATAACAGCATTTTTCTAGTTTTCTACTTGTGGAAACTAAAAATTGTAATGATAAACGTTTTTAATTAAAATTAATTTCATTTTACTTTTAAAATTTTCTATGTGGCACTGTGTGTAGCAATAAAATTATGCAATTTCTGCAAATCTAAAAGTTGCTTAAAAAAATGGCTACTTTTTTACCTATACTTATCATCATTTCCCCATAATCATTTTTGAGATGTTCTGTACATATGTATTGTATTGTAAATGTAGGTATTTTCTAGTTTGCAACCGTAGAATATTAGAAAACTTAGAGTATAGTAATATTCTATCTCATTTTAAAATATAATGCTATCATTGTTTATTTTATACCCTTGAAAAATATTCATTACTATAATTTGATTCAACAATTTTATTTTTCATCTCACTTTATTTAATACCTATTCGTACCAACAGCAAAAAATAGATTTGCAATTGAATAGTTTATAAGTAATTTTGTTAAATCATTATCACTTGAAATACGTTTCGATTTAAATTATTCTTATTGTTTGTTTTGTTTATTGAGCTCAATTGATTTTTTATTAAATAAGATCTATACAGAGTGTTTCAAGTCACTGAAAAAGCCTTAAAGCATGCTATCGCGAAGCAAAAAATTTGGTCAGTAGAAGGAAACATACCAAAAAAGTAGCTTTTTTCAGGAGTCTGTTTTTTTGAATTTATAAAAAATAAAAAAAACTTTTAATAAAAAGAAAACCGACTACAAAAGAAAAACTTTTCCAAAACAAATTAATATGCACTAAAAAGTAAAAAAATAACGATAATATAATGTAGTTAAAATTATTGTTATGTTTGGAGTCAGTGTCCGCCAAGGAAACAACTCTGACAGAACAGTTTAATACATTAGCTTATCTGACACCGGCTCCAAAAATAACAATAATTGGAACTACATTATATTATCGTTATTTTTTTACTGCATATTAATTTGTTGGGGAAAAGTTTTTCTTTTGAAGTAGGTTTTCTTTTTGTTAAGTTTTTTATTTTTTTATTTTGTGATTTTTTGTGAATCTGAAGTACGCTAACTAATTTGTCACTAAAAAAAAAATCATTGAAATCGGTTGGCGTGATATTGAGTTATTCGTGCTCTTGTCGTGCATACTTAATGAAAATTTAAGACTTTTATGGTTTCCGCATGGATGCCATTGTCAGAATTGGACCAAAATGACTACACGGGAAGCATCAGCTTTCAAATAGATAAAGAATCATCAAAATCGGTTCACCCAGTCGAAAACTCTTAGGTAACACACATTAAAAAAATATATAGTCGAATTGATAATCTCCTCTTTTTTTGTTTGAAGTCGGTTAAAAAAGAAATCTTTAAAAAAAGTTAAATGATAAAGTTGCAGAGAATAAAATAGGCTTGTTACGATTTCGTTAGTCATTCCCCGAGAAAATAGCGAAATTTCATCGATAATTGTAATTCATTTTTTTTGTTTTCGCTGTGAGTGATTCATTTTTTATTATAATTAACAAAAAATGTTACTTCTGCCAAGTAGAAAACGAGCGTTTTTGATCAATTAAAAAAAAAAGAAAATTGGTCCCCTTATAGCGAATTTTCGGGGAAATTTTTTAAATTGGCCATAATCCAGGATTGTGATGGCCTAGAGAAATTATCCAGGACAAAAATTATTCGTAAAAGATTATATTATTGATTGCGACAAGAAAAAATGTTTTTTATTGTTACTTTATAACCTCAAATAAAACGAATCAAAATTAGGATGATTTCGAAAACTTAGTATTACAAAAAAGTACAATAATGTCTATATTTAATACCCAATCTCGACTTTATAAGATATTGTTTGAAATAACATCATGGAAAAAATTAAATATTTTTCTTTTAACAAAAAATCATAGTTCAATGATTTTAAATATTACAACACAATCATAATTCTTCTTAAATGACTTCGACTAGAATGTTAAGAGAATACATACACGCGACGAAATCAAGTAAACTTGGAAAAGAAAACGATAGAAAAGTAGAAAATTGTCAAACAGATGTTGGATTTCATAATATATATCATCAGAAGAAGATGTGAAAAAAAAATCAAAATAAAATGTTTTAAGAACAAATACTGAACAAGAAAATTCTTTAAAGCATAAGAAGAATTCGAAGTACGAGAATACTTCTCCTTGTTCTTATATATACTTTGATTTAAACATTTTCTTATTCACAATTTATAAATGTATAGTGAATTGAAAGAGGTATTTGCTATTTTGTTTAATACAGTTTTCAAGAATTTAAAAGGTATATTTATGTTTAAAACAATTCTGTAATTAGTGATAATTTAGTTTATACAGGATCGGATTATTACTAAAGTCAAGTAAGGAAAATGAGTCTTAAGTTTTTTACGCCACAATTTTGTCGAAAATAACTATTGAAATTAATAACAAGATGCATGAAAATTTTGAAATTGTGTTTTTACTATCATAATCAATATCAGTCTTTGTGTCGAGTAACAGTTTTTATCAGAACGTTAAGAAGAATGTTTTTCCAAAGTTTCAAAACAAAAAACAACCGGGAACCAAATCTCGTTGGGAAGAACCTTGAGCTTTAACAATAACCTCATTGTTTTATTAAAATTTATTACTTTTAGGTCTAGATTTTCATAATTTACATACCCGAGAAAAATGATAGCATTCATTTTCATTTCCAGAACAGTTTCCTGTTTTGGAAGAAGTATCATTAGGTGTCATTGTTTTTTTAAAGAAAATAATCTTATATAATATCATTCGTCTTCATATTGGGCTCACTGGAATGCTAATTTTGTGTCTTTAACCCGCAGACCAAAAAAAAAAAAAGATTTGTCGGGGATTTTTATATTTTGTAAATTTCACTTGTTTTTTTTTTTTTTTTATATGATTTTAGTCCTAAAAGAAGCGTGGCCTGTTAAAATGGCGGCATATCGTCAGTATCACGGTAACTTGCTAGATTCCAATTTGTCTTTGGTGTGAGATCACACTAACGGCACAATTTTTCTTATTCTTGCGCAGACCTATAAGATCTATATGATTTTATCTATACGATGAAATGGCATAATATATTGAGCACAAATTATCCGTTAGCTATCAAATTGACTCCCGCTTAGACCCAAAATATTATTTTTACAAAAATGGCATAAAATTTGCTTACCGGTGAACTCAATATCGAGGCGATTTATCTTACTTTTATGTGTTAAACGATTTAGAGTTTATTTCATTAAAAAACAAATCTGTGAGATTAGAAACGTTATCATTGTGAGTTATAAATTCGCAATAAATTATGGTTCCCCACACGTGGCATCCGTATATTACTATAAATTAGAAAATATTAGATTCAGGAAAATCGGTTGTCGAGGTTACCATTTGTTAGCCATTTTCTAACTCTCGTCTAAAAAGAGGAGTGTTGTAAGTTTAACGAGTCTCTGTGATTGATATTTTGATCGAGAGTGATTATTTGGCTATGTTTCAAGTGCGAATTTAGGATTTCGTACCTGAAACAAATAGAAAAGAGATGATGTTCTTCAAACGGCTGAGTAGATTTACTTGAAACATAGCTAAGAAACAAAGAAATAAAAATCGGTTCATCTTTTTACTAGGTAAGGCGCCACAAACAAATCAATAAGAGTCTTATTATAAAACCTGATTTGTTGCCGAGGGTTTCTTTTAAATTTTTTAATATTACAATAAATAAATAAAATTGATATTAAATTACAAATATATAAATAATGATTTTGCAATAAATAATTAAATAATGAAGTGAATGATAGATAAGTTGAGTTATGTTTATAATTTAATAACGTCTTGTTTGTTCAAAAGTAAGAATTATATTCATTTTAATATAATAAGTACCTATAATTATAATATTCATATTCAATTGATAAAAATTAGTTGTTTACACACATTACATTCTTTGTCTGGATCATTGGTTTTAGAGGTTTGTATATCAAGGCTATCAAATTATTATATGTATTATATTATTATACATATCGTTTGTATTTTTTATATTTTACTGTTTCCTTTCTATTGTAATTCAAATTAGTGGTTTTTATAATAAAAACAAGTGAAAACAAACAATTAACTGAGTTAATTGTTGAAATACCATGCATAGTCAGTGTTGATTTCTTTATCACATTACACATACATACAAGTATGGCACATACTATAAAATTTCCGCCTAATTGGCGCCCTCACGGGTAAACAGTGATGTTTACGAAAAAATGTATCAAGCAAAAGTTATTTATTTTTTGGTAAGGAACAATTTTTACATTTAAACTTTTGTTCTATCTCTAACGGTTTACAAGATGGATCCTACGGACCCAAGACCCAATTGACCTATGATGCTCTATGACGAACTCGGCCTCACTTTTTACGTCCGGAGTACTCTGTGAAAATTTCAGCTCGATATCTGTTTTCGTTTTTGAGTTATCGTGTCCACAGACGAACAGGCGGACGGGCTGACAACCGGAAATGGACTAATTAGGTGATTCTATGAACACCAGTTTTTAAAGCGTTACAAACTTGGGACTAAACTTAGTATACCTTGCATATTACATATATGCATGGTATAAAAAACTGTACGGCTGTACCGACGTGTTTTGTTTAGAACTTGAAGTGTAGAGAAAAAGTTAACGTTGCGAGTGCAGGCAACCATTGTGCGACATCGTTTGAATGTTTTGAATACAACAAGCAAGATATGAAGATAAATACACTTAATCAGGAATCCAACTCAGACTTTTTAGGAATCCAACTCACACTTTTACTAACGGAGCAAGCGCCCTATCATCTGAGCAATTAATTTGTACCATAGCTGTGTATCGAAAAGCCCCCATTTGAAGCTCACTAAAAGACTGACATGCCGTTGCAAATTCCAAGGCATTTCTTAGACGAGCGATTTGCATTCGACGCGAAATTGCTTGAAATTTATCGGAACAATCGAAAAACTTCAACTTTTTCATTGCATCCTCCCGACAAATCGGAAAAACTTCCTCCATACATCACAACCCCCCGAAAATAAGGAAAACACCTCTAAAACTACCCCTTTTCTTCTTTACAAGCTAGAAAGATGCGGTTTTCTATTTTTTTTTCATGGAATGATTTTTTCTGCGACGCGAAACCAAAGCCGAAGGCTGCCACGGTAGTAAAGGTTTGAATTATTTGCAAGGGTTTCTATTACGAAATATGTTTGAACAGTTTTAAGTGAAACAGTAAAAAAGTGCCCTCTTGCAAGCATCGAACCCATAACCGTTACTCATATACTGAGTTTTTAACACTAGAGCAAAAAACTGAGCAGATTATAATTCTTAACAACAAAAAATAATTTATAAGGAGCAATGAACGTCGTACTTTAATTTTTATACAACTTTGGTTGATGTACTTTGATCTTAAGCTCATTTTGGTTAATGTACTCTGATTTTAAGCGTGTGTTGCAAAATTGTAAATTTTCTAAAATACATTTTTCATTTTAAGAGCTGATATTTAAAAAATAAATGGTCGAATAGAAAATGATCATATACCAGGCTGAAGCTAAAAACTAGCTTAAGTGACCCTAGTATTAATAACGCCGAGCGTGATTCCGTAAAAAAACTTGACCTCTCAAAATCTTAAAACTAGACATTTCAAACTTAAAAAGGCCTTTAAAATATAAGTATGTTACTCTTTATTTTGAAACAAAATTATTTTGGCTTTAGAATCGAAATCGTCCAGTGAAGCCGTCGGAGTGAAGATTATGACAAATGAACTACATTATTTTAAAGTTTCTTTAAAATCGATTCAGTAGTTTGTGAAATTGTCCAGCGAAGTGGGTGGATAACTGCTAGTGCCTGATGTTATATAGCCTTTAGCCTTCCTCGATAAATAGGCAATCCAACACTAATAGAATTTTTCAATTCGAACTAGTGGTTCCTGAGATGAGCGTGTTCAACCAAGCCAACTCTTCAGCTTTATACTATTAGTTAAGATTTGTCAAGATAATGATAAGAAAACTCACACTTCTGTGAAAACTACTCTAGACTTTTTACAAACTCTTTTCCAAAGGTCGATAACCTTGATTCAAACATATTTTTTAAGCTACAATTTTTTAAAAGGGTTTCTGAATACAATATATATTTTAATATAAGAAACAAATTTTAAAACTATAATTAAAATATACTTAAAATAACATAAAAAAAATTTGGTTGCCATATGTTATTGAAAAGCAAACGTCGCGGTCGTCTGTCACACGTCAATAATACACACAGCAGTTATAAGTTATATTATGGTTAAATAATATTTTGAAAAGATATCTAAAATTAACTCTTAAGAATCAACCACGCATTCAATAACACAACGAACAAACAGAAAAAATGGTAATCAAACAATTGATACTAATAAATTTGTCCTTAATAACAAAATAATTATATACTTTATTGTGTATCATGTAAATATGGTATTAATATTATTATAAATATGTGACCAATTTAAATTTATAAGCCATTGTATATATTGAAAATATTTTTTTTATTTTGCGGTTTTTCTTCTCAAGTACAGGGCAGGATAGGGAAATCTGCGATTTTGAAATCCCCGTTAAATTAAATTTCATCAGTATTTTTAAATTATCTTTTTACTACATTTGAAACAAGAAAATTAAGTGCTGAAGAAAATTATTTGTGTTTAGCAAATTGTACTATGTTTTTAAGTCAATATCGTTAATGAAGTAAATTTTACTGTTTTTTCAGTCAGAATTAATAAGATAAGTGATACCTTATACTTTCGCTGTGAAAGTGTTTTATCAAAACAATATTGACGTATAGATCCTGGTTTAAATCCCACTCCCAATTTTTCGGGGAATCCAAAACTCTCAATTGAATTTTTTAGATTTTTCGTATACGGAACGCTAAACTAACACTTGAAATATAGCTAAGAATACTCTCTATTTAATTACCTTTCAAATGAAACAATAAAATCGATTTAGGTGCTGCGATGCCATGGACTGACAGACAGACCGACACACACACATAGAGGTCAAACTTATAACACCCTTTTTTAGTTCGGTGGTTAAAAAAACTGGTGGTTAAAGGTAGTTGTCTTGCTATGGGCAATGTGTCCGAAAATACTAAATTTTTAACCGACTTCAAACAAAAACGGAGGAGGTTATCAATTCGACTGTATTTTTTTTTTATTTTTTTATTTTTATTTTTGTTATTACCTTATTACTTTTGACTGGGTGAACCGATTTTGATAATTCTTTATCTGTTTGAAAGCTGTTGCTTCCCGTTTGGTCCCATTTCATTTTGGTCCAGTTCTCACAACGGCATCCATGAGAAAATCATTAAAGTCTTAAATTTGCATTTAGTATGCACGAATAACTCAATATCACTTCGATGATTCTTTTTTTAGTGACAAATTAGTTTGTGTAGTGTACAAATTAGTTCAGATTCACTAAAAATCACAAAATAAAAAAAACTTTTAACAAAAAGAAAACCGACTTCAAAAGAAAAACTTTTCCAAAATAAATTAAAATGTAAAAAAATAACGATAATATAATGTAGTTAAAATTATTGTTATTTTTGGAGTCGGTGTCAGCCAAGGAAACAACTCTGACAGAACAGTTTTCTACATTAGCTTGGCTGACACCGACTCCAAAAATAACAATAATTTTAACTACATTATATTATCGTTATTTTTTTACTTTTTAGTGCATTTTAATTTATTTTGGAAAAGTTTTTCTTTTGAAGTCGGTTTTCTTTTTGTTAAAAGTTTTTTTTATTGTATACTTGTTTAATTGTCTTGCTTTTTTTGTATAGGTTAAGAAGGTAAAAAGTTAATTTAGAAAAGTTGGTGAGATTTCCTTTTTTAGCATTTTCAAAATCGCAGACTTCTCTGCCTGACCTTGTATATTTGCTATTTACTGATTAGGCTTTTTATTCAACCCTGTGACATTATTTTGGTTTATTGATAAAATAACGATAATAACTTTAAATAAGGTCATAAAAATTGTTTATCGCAACACATGATGTTATGAATTTTCCATATGTGTCACTGCTTGAAAATTCCCTCATAATTTGAATGGAAAAAATTCTCAATACATACTAACATCAAACTAACATAACAATTCTACAGAAAAAAGAAATTTTCAGTTGCATGGGATTTTTTTTGTGAATTTATTATGATGCTGATTTCAAGTATAATATCCATTTCCTTCTATTCCATCAGATTTTCTTACAAAAATTTCCCAAAAGTTGGGAATTCTGTTAATTGAAGGGGCCAAGGATACTAACTTACATGAAAACTTCGACATGTCTCCTTCTTCTTCGAGGTCTGGGAAAGTTTAGCTTTTTTGTCTTTGAAACATTATATTAAAATAAATCTGAATTCAAAGATTTTTTTCTGAAAATAATTATATTTCTTACAAATAGTGAATTTTTTTTTTAATGCTTTCATCAATCTTTTATAATTTCTCTGTATCGTGCTCAAGGTATAAAAAATTGATAGGAAAATAAAATCGTCAACAACCATTCAACGTGATAAGAACCAATGTTGGTTGCGTTGCTATGTGAAAAGTTGGTACTCATTGCAGTTCCATACACGTGCTTTAATTTGTTAACATAAAGACAATTAAATCAATCAATTATGTAATACATTTATTGTAAGATTGAACTTTTAATGTGAATTTAATCAATGCCGATTTTGCGTGTGTTTTAATATCAAAGTATCATTTTATATAAAATTTTATACAAAAATGTATTACGATCACTGTAATGCCTAAAATAAGATACGAAGCAGTTAATTTCTGTCATGGTGATCAAATTTAGCATCTGTGCTAAATATGCTAAATAAGCATTTTAAATAAAGAATACTTTTTAAAGAACAAGCTTTTATTGTACTAAATATTAGAAAAGAATTATTTCAATCAGTCACTGCGTGAATATTTTTAAATTATTTTCTATTTTTTAGCACAATAAAAGCTTGATACGCCTTTACAAACCCTTTAATTGATACGCATAGAATGGGAGGGCATAAAATGTAGAAAGACGTCACTTACCTAACTGTGCATTGCCATCCAAACTAAACATGTATGCAAAATTTCAGCTCGATTTAACTAAAGAAATTTAATTACGTTAAGAACGTGGAAAACAAAATATGTGCCTATGCAAGCCAAAGTACCATGTAGAAAACACCTTTAAATCAATTTTTTTCTAATTTACTGCCGTAAAAGCCCTTTTCTTATATAAATAAAATTAGTGTCTTCCCCAAAAAATAAAGCCTGTTAAAATTTAGGTAATCAATCATAGTATAAAACATAGTTGCTTCTCGCTGTCTTTTTTTATCATGTTTTCATGCCCCTATGTATGCTTAGATCTTTAAAACTACGCAACGGATTTTGATGCGGTTTTTTCTAATAGATAGATAGTGATTCAAGAGGATGGTTATTATGTATAATACTTGTATAATATAGTAGAGTAAAGGGTTGAAATAGGGGTTGAAAAAGGGGTGTGCTTCAAAAACTTACTGTTATTCATACAACCAACTTCAAGGATTGTTTTTATTTATTTTTAACCTTCGGAAGTTGAAAGGTGGAGCGATGGAGAAAGTGGGGATGAATATTCGAATATTTTCTCATAATATATACCCAAGTGGTGTATCAAATAAAAGAGCATGACGTAAAAACTTAAACCCCTGCGCAGGAGGATATGGGGGAAGGGGTGAAAGTGGGGATGTTGCTCAGCAAAGCGGGTAATTCACAGCTATTAATAAAATAAACCTCGATCGCCCAGATACTAGATACATACATACAAACATCGCAAGTTAAATAAAAACTTTTAATAAAAATAGATATCGCCATTATACCCCGTCTTGTAACATATGCATACGCCGTTACTAATTTTTTAAGTATTGTTTGTTGTTTGTTAAAAGATATAAAAATTTTTATTATTCTTTTATTTTTTACAGAATTCCATTTTGTTTGAAATGAATTTAAATGAAGCAGTCAAGGTAAGAGCTTTTATTGAAAATTGTGTGTTTACTTATTTATGTATTTTTTTCATACTTGTATATATTGAATTTCATTCTTCAATTATAAATTTTTCAAATTATAATACGGTTCAGAAAAAATATTCGCAATTTATTATTTATTCACCTTTATTGACAAATTCTTGTATATTGTTGTATTGTGTATTTAAAAAAAATATAAAACCTCATTAAAATGGAATCAAATATTTAAATTTTATAAAAATCTCATGAGTGGGTACTTCAAAAGAAATATATTTTATTTTTGGAATTGTATTTAATTTAAATACCTCTTTTATGTTGTCTAACGACAAAAAATATGTAGTATTGCTACGAAAAAAGTTATTCTTATTTCTCGACTCGTCTCGATTTTATTCGAGATTCATAGCCATAAATCTTATCTAGGTTTTCAACAGTTTAATTCCGTTTTCATTAATTTATCGATTCCCGTTGTCAACGTATATTTTCCACCTTCTAGTTAGGGGTGATTACACCATCCTCTGATTAAATGCACAACAACTTTTGTTTATTCAGGTCTTATTTACTTACCGTCAAATTTCAGGTTAATCGGAGCTATAGGATAGAATTTAAAGGTTTAATCCACTACGAGTAAAAATAAACTACGAATACCTCTCACCAGATTTAATCATGATTTGGAATGTAATAAATATTGAAACCTTTGTTCTCTTACTTACTGTATGTACAAATTCGTATTAAAAATATCGTGACATATTGAGTATGAGATATTGTGGCTTTGGACTATGTAGTATATGTCTGTCATGTAATTATATGACCCGATATTTATAACAATAAATCGCCCACTTTTGTAATATTTATAATACAAAAAAATATTGTTTAAACCACATTTTAAAATAAAATATTCAAATTTCTCTTTTTTTTTCTATTTTATCTTCAAATCAAAATATGAATATGACTTAATATATTCAATTTCACAGATAATTAGAACTAAATTTACATTTTTTTTAATAGTTATTATTTTATAATGTTTGTGATATTGTATTTAAGATTTGGTTTTGTTGTTGAAAGAATGTAATGTAAGTTTATTCTTTCTCTTTAATAATAATTAGTTTATAAATATTTTAATAAACACCCACTTGATAGATCTAATCTTGTTAATTTTAGATAAACTTATTTTTTTCTTAAGTAGATTAGACACAATTTTAAATAACGTACTCATTGTCAGATCTATTAGAAGTCGTTGCTAAATTTTGTTTCAACGTTTACTTCAGTTTACTTCCAAAATTCAACTGCAATATTTTAGTTGCTAAATTGTAAAGTGAAACAGGCTCTCTGGAGGTTAGCCTTTACCTAGTACAAACAAAAAGTTCATTTACCTACTTTTACACTCAATCTAGAGGATATGCAAAAGTGTGGAAACCTTAAAAAACGTCAACTACCCGACAAGAATGCTTCAACGTTTTATTAAAACTTATTTTCAGTTAAAGAGTAATTTCCTCGTTATTTGAGAAAACTGATTTTTATACCTTATTATATGCTACTAATAAATTTTTGATGTTGATGTTCATAAAACCACCTAATTAGTCCATTTCCGGTTGTCCGTCTGCCTGTCAATAAACACGATAACTCAAAATCGAAAAAAAGATATCAAGCTGAAATTTATATAGCGTGCTCAGAAAATAAAAAATGAGATTGACTTCGTAAATGAGCAACATAGGTCAATTGAGTCTTGAGTCCGCAGGACTCACCTTGTAAACCGTATAAGATAGAACGAAAGTTAAATTGTAAATTTTCCTTATAAATAAATAAACAACTTTTGTTTGAAACATCTTCTCGTAAACATCACTATTTATCCGTGAGGGTTCAAATTAGAACAAAATTTGGTGTCCATTTTCTCCAAATCTATAAAAGATATGGAAAATTTGCAGGAAGCTTCAACTTAGTCTTGTGAAACATAATTCTTTTGGAAAACGAAAAAAATTCTATAAAGTACTTTCGAAAAAATTGTTTTGGTTTTTTAAACTCTTCTAATATATAAAATAATAAGGCAAGCACTGACATTCAACACTATCTATACAGGATATTTAAACAATTAACTTACTCAATTGTTTGTTTTCACTTGTTGAGGCTAGGCTTAGAATTTTTTAATCCCTTTACTCTCTTAGAAACATCATAGCAATACTTATGGGCGAAAGGCGATGGGGACAGGGAAGGTCTGGTGCCCTGTTCTTGAGCTGGTTTTTCCGTACATTTATTTAGCTAGATATTTACGCATTTACAAGTACCTACTGTTGTATTTATGAAATTTTACCATCTTTTAGGAAAAATTCGTTATAAACCCTTCCTTAGGCTAAAAATGTGCTCATGGAACCACTTATTAACAGTAAAGTTCGTTATTTGCCCTTGTGGCGTAGCTATATCGTTCAAAAACCGCGGCAAATGAATCGGATGATACACACTACCTCTCAAAACAAAGAAATTCAAAAATTTGTATAAAATTTCTTTTTAGCAAAATAAAATACAAATTTGGTTCACATACTTCCAAGATACTAATATTTTTGAGAGAACTATTAGTTTTCAAAATTTCTCCACAGTTTTTAACACCCTGCAAATTGGAAAAACTTAAAATTATCCTTCAAAAGACCAAGATAAATTACAATTGTAATGTTTTTTTCCACGCAAAATATTTATATAAAAACGTAATATTTGATTTAAACAGACATCTGATTATCGTTTTTAGCAAAAACACTCAGACAGGAATTTGAAATAAAAAAAACTAGTCCAAATATTTTTACAGTAAAAACTCAACAGTAATTGATTTTTTTTAAGTACATATACTACTCTGACTCATATTCGAAAAAAAACGATATTTTTATTTAAATTACTTACATTCGACACAACACTTCACCTAAATTATTTATTTTTAATTTCTTTTCAAATAAAAAAAAACACATTTCAAAAAGACTTGGTCATGATTTTTAGATACTTTTTTGTTTATTATGATCCCAGAAAATACAGAAACAAAGAAATGCATATTCACGGCGAAATGCATGTTTCAATATGAAATGGTAATAATAAAAAATAAAATAAACGGTCCGAAACATCGGACAAGGCTTTATTATATTATAAAATTGATATATTATTCTTGTAATATTTTTATTGAAAGCAGCCAATTGTAAGAATTATTTAAAAATAAGGAAAAGCTTCAGTTTCTTAAGTTACAAAAGTTACTTAAAAAGACATTTTAAATAATATTTGATCGATTTTGGGTAGGGTTGATTTGACCACTTTTGACGATTTTATCCCCTCTAGCTCCACGGTTCCAGGGGGGAGGGGTCTCAGAGGGAAGTTATATCAAACCTAGGACCTTGTTGATATAAACCCTGATAGGAAGTTTCACTGCTGTCCCCTCTGCCTCTCCCTAGAAAATCCCATTTTCCTGTATTTGGAAAGGTTTTTCCTAGGGTGTGGGCCTTCTTGAATTTTCCCGGATATGGGCTTATACCAATCCTAGGAACACCGTAAGGTCTAGCCTTGTACCAAGTTTAATCGAAATCGTTAGAGCCGTTTTTGAGAAAACCCCAAAAATTATGTTTTGGCCTAGAGGGAAGTACCCTTGAAAAAAGGCCTTGGGAAAAAATGAAAAATCGTCTGGTGACTGAACCTATGTACCGAGTTTGAGAAAAATCGGTTGAAAATTGAAGGCTCCAGCTTGGTAACAGACATACCGACAACCGACGGACGCAACATTTTTTAAAAACCACTTTTTTGGAATCAGGGACCCTCAAAACGTGTGTTTCCGTTGAAACCCCGATATCGATTTTTTTTTTTCGATCGCAATACTTTATTGTATTTATAATATAATAAAGTAAAAATTGTAATAATAAAAAATAATATTTTCTTTTGTAAAATTATTAAAATTAAAAATAAGAAATAAGCGTACGGATACATGATGCACTTTCTTTTTCAGAAATTAATAAATAATTTTCTATTCAATTTCAATTTTTTCTCTAATTATTTCACAACTAGGTGGGTAATTAATTATTTATATGAAATTGTCTTTATATTAAGTTTTATTTTTTATTTTTTTTGCCAAACAATATAATTAATTTTATTATTTATTAATATGGTACAAATTTCACACCTTAACATTTCATGTTAATGTCTTTTTAGAATGTAAAAAAATGAAATATTTTCTATAAAATTTATTTATCTATAATTCAAGAAAACGTTATTCAAATGTGATCGGCTGAAATTTGGGAATGTTCCAATTTTGTCTTAACCAATTTACGTAATTTCCATACCATAAATTTTTCATACTTTACAGGTTTTATTAAGTTTTTAGCAAATATCCTCTTCAAATAGAATAATCTTTATTATATCTTTTATTTTGTTTCCACTACGGCCTTTCATTGAAATTAAATCAAATGGCCAACGATTCTACCAAGTTCTTGTCGTAAATAACCTTCGTTAAAGCTTTATTTAATCATACAAAATTTAATCATATAATTTCTATTTATCGAGATAATAAAACAACTAATTAGTCAGATTACTGGGTGCTCGAAAAAGCAATAAATCGAACGTGTTGACAATGAAGAAACACAGACTGCGAGACACGTGATTTGACTTAAAGGCTGACAACTGTAAGAATACTATAGACATAGAGAAATATTATTATTTTTAGAATATGTTGGTTAGAAATTTTCTTGACGGAAACTATTTAAACTAGGAAAATAATAAAATGCATTAGTCATTAAACAGATTTAGGAAAAAATATACCGGAAGAAATGGACCGAAAAAATTTCTGAAATAGTGTCCCATTTTTAAATGCAAGGGCTGAAAATTCCAGAACCCAACTCATCTATAGTTGTCAAACCTAACCCAGACAACAGTCTATAAAACTTTCGATCTATTTTTTCCGATTACCATTCATAATTCGTTAGATTGTGTTGTCCGACAAATTTTTTTTTTTTGCGTTTACCCAATCCGACGTTCAAAACATGTAGTTTAAACAGGGCTATGTTTTCTGATCTGTGGTAGTTTTGTCCGACGTGTGTTAGTCAGTAATCATAATCCCGTTAAAGCGACATGTTTCGTTCGTTAGACTGACTAAACGGGACAGAAAATATGTTGGACCAACGTTTATTAAACGTTTTCGCAATATCGCTCATCTGGTCATCAGAAATCAATTTCCTGTTAAATTTATTACATTTGTCGGACAAAAATTAGATCTTAATATTTAGATCACATAATTTTTCATTTGCAATAAATAAATTTACATGCTTAGAGACGTGAAGCTCGAAAACGTTGCATTTCTAAAAATTGTCGCAATGGTAAAGTATAGTAGACTCGTCCAAACGAAGACACTCACGAAGTTTGGTTTCGTGTTTTTTTCCTGTTTTTGATTTTCCATTCTGTTTTTGAAATATGAGACTGGATGAAAACTATTTTAAAAAAGCCATTCTATATATTCATATCTGTAATTTGTCACGCCCGCTTCGCTGGGTGAAGTAAAGACCGCCGCATTATAACCTCCATCTCTCTTGCTTTCCCTAAACCTCCTTCATAACACTCGAAATAGAGGTAGGGATTGTTCTACACTGGTAAAATAAATGTACAGACTTCAATTTCAATTTTTTTAATAGTCTTGATTAATTGAATTTATCAGAACAGGTGGCCATGAATTGTATCTTGTTCATCATTTTTCACAGAAATCTTTAATTTATAGTTCAAAATGATGCTCACAGATGGCTAAGTAAAATGTCATAGACTAAATTCAATTTTTATTTTTAAAATATCTTTATTAATTATAGCTCATGTATTAGTCTGATATATGAGCTATATCATTTTACAGTTGCATTCAAATCTATTTAGTTATATTTGTGTGAAAGCGTAACAAACAAACAAACAACCTTACTTTCACGTTTATAATATACCTATGGGGATTGTATATATTGTGTTAACACCCGGTATACAATAATAATAATAATAATACTATAATGAATGTAATTATTGATTAATTTAAAATGGTATGTTGTTTAAATGTATGTAATGTACTTACTTGTTGGTTGCTGATTGCTCGCTCATACATTTATTATAATATGTATTATTGCAATCTCAATTCAATAAATTTTTAGTTATTATTATTTAAACTATTGCAATTGAATTGATTAGAGAAATCGAAAGTGAAAACTGACACTTTTAATATTGACTATCTATTTCTTGTTACTTACTTAGCCAGTGCATAGTTGTTGTAAAGTCTGCTTAAATATTACTTGCTCTAACTGTACATATTATGTTTTTTTTTTTTTATTGATTTCTGATTTGATGTTAAACGTTCTTATTTTTGATTGCAAATCTTTCACTTATAGATTTTTGGACCACGGAAACTAGTTGATACATATTAGCTGAAGTTATTATTTTGATTTGATATATAATATATTATTTATTACCATATAATAAATTGTTGTAATTGAGCCAAATCTGAAAATTCTATTTTGTCCGCCGAACACATTATGAAGTTTTTTACACAATGTCTTATTAGCTGATATAAAGCTTTAAATAAGTGTTTTAAGTAAATCAAAGTAAGTGGAAAATTTAAACAGTGGCCTGGAATCGGATCCGGTCTAAATGCTTTATCTCTTTCAGTTCATTTTTTGTGTAATATATCCGCTTCTCCTTAAGAGGTTGGAGCATCTTTTAATTACACTGCAAAAAATATTTTCTAATGATTACTCTGCAATTTTCAAGAGTAAATCTTCCGATGAAGAATGGAATAGTATTTTTTTCAAATAATTGCCTCAGATGAATATGCAGATTTAATTTTCTTTAAGATTTAATTTGTGAACATAAATTGTGATGTTGTACATTTCGATATTTTCAATAACAAATTTTAATATTTCCCAACTTTAATATATTCATTTTTTTCACTAGGAATTTAAAACCTGAATTTCTGTCACCTATAAGATCGACCATCTTAGTGATTCGATTGGTCGAATTACCTATAGATCAGAAACTTACGAAAATATAGAGACTACGAGATTTCTTCTTGAGTCAATATTTGCCATACTAACACCCTGAATTCCTCGAATTTATAAAGAAAAAATTCTAGGTTTCTTCTTTAGTCAATATATATCGCCCCCAATTCCTCGAATTGTGGATTTTCCAAATAATATTTTCAAGAAAACTTGAACTGATAGTTTTTTTCTAATATATGTTACCCAGTTTCAGTGGGTAAAAATCTGTAAGAAGCAATTACAAAATTCTGTTCAGTTTTGTAGTTGCAAACCTGTGTTGTCGAGAATAGAGATCCCGATGTCGAATTGGCCATATTACTCATAAAAATGTAAAACTAAACTTGATATCATGACATTTGAAAGTGAAATTATAATTGATTAAAATACGAAGATGTTATAAGCAATCAAAAATTGCATTCAAAGTTTCCCATCTCACTTTAGGAAAACAAATTTTATAAGTAATTTTACGGCGATACCCATGTATGACGTCAATAGGTGGGTATCTTCTTCTTTGTTTAATTAGGAGTTATAAACGTTCATATCTTGCATACTAAAAGATTCTTCACTTTTCTACTCGTAAAATGAGAATTCTTCATCTAAAGTGATATAAAAAATTTATTCCAATTGCCTATTATCGAGAAACCTGTTGAGATATTGATTGAGAGTTAAATTTATTTATTTAACATTCATTTACGATTGAAATGATTGAATATCGTAACACCTCCCAATTAAATTAATTGATTTTACATGAACGTACAGAATAAAAAATTTTAAGATAATAAACACAGCTACTTCAAGTTGTTAATTACTTTTAACAAAACACCTACATACATAATTAAAAAACAATTAATGATTACACTTACATACATACCTATGTACATAGAAACACCCACCGACCGTTTGTTTTATCATTGAAATTAGGAAATGTAGAATAATCTGTTTTAACTAAATATAAAATCAAGTAAAATAAAATAAAAAATTGTGCATTTAATGACCTTAATGACTTAACTGAATACAATAATAATAAAAATATAATAATATATAACAAAAATAAAAAGAAATATTTTTTATATATTGATAATTAGCACAAATTTAAAAGAAAGTCTCTTTTGAATAATACAATAATATACAGTAAAACATTATGTGTATTAAGTCATATTATACCTATTGACTTGAGTTGAGATACAGTTCATACGGTTTGGTGCTCGACTATGTATAGGTACAGAGTGATTTGAAATGATTTTTGACTTGACTACCAACGAGCTACCAAAAACACTCTAACAAGGTAGAGTAAGTCTTTGAGGGTACCAGAGAACCTCGATCGAAAATGCGGACATTTCAAAATTTTTCTTAAAAAACCAAAAGTTATTAGATTATTTGCTATTGTAATTACAGCTTTCGTCATAATCATAATAACACGAGATACTAGTTATTAACGTTGATAGTAGGGTACCAGCATTATTAACGTACGCTTGCGCAATTTGCAAAACGATTGCGTACCACGAGTTGAATAATCGCAGAAGTACGTTAATAATGCATTATCACGCGTATATCGTACAAAACTTTATCTAAGCCTTAAAAATAAATAGAAAATTAAAAAAGTTACTATAGTAACTGAATTCATTACCGCTCTAGTGCGAGAATGAATTCACTATCACACTAGGGCGGTAATGAACTATTTTCCCACGCAAACTGAGTGAGAAAAGTACTTCTTTTCTCATGTGCATAGATAAAATATATTATACAGATATACTTGCGGTTGCAGTGGTCTTACACAGTAAATGTATTGTGATACCTAGTAATTTCTAGTAATTTCAGCGCCACGTGATTGGTCACTTCTCCAACTTATACTCTGCTCGTTTTCAATCTTTATTTTCTCTCTGTTTTGGAGCAAAACAAAAGAGAATTGGACAGAATTATGAAATTAATCGCCAAAAAACATAATTTTTCAAGTTCTTAACTTTTTTTAAATTTTTGAATGATGTTATGAAATATACAGACATTTTGTCAAAAATTACTAACGATACGGACAACGCTCAAAAATACATGTGATAACCCTAGTAAATCTTAGAAGTACTGCGACCAGTTTGACTTATTGTTCCTTCTTTGTTTCAAAGGTGCTCTAGAAGCACTACAGCTTTAATTAACTTTAGGATATTCCTCAGTTGTAAACGCCCTGAAGTCTTTTTCCATTAATAGTCTTTTATTAAGGCTTTTGCATAGTCTTGATCTTGAATGTTTGCCAAAGTGCGGTTGGATGGGTAACATTCATTCCTTTATTTTAGTTTTAATTGTACTTTTCTGTACTCCATGAAATGGTTCTGAGCCGTTTCCATTGTTTAAATGAATCCACTTTGGCTTATTTGTCACCGTCCTCGTCCTGAGTGTGCAATCTCTCTGTTTTAGCTCTATATATCTAAGTTAAGTTAATACTGGCTCAGTAAGTTGGGGTAGTTTTTGAGTTTTTTTTGTAGGGTCATTATGTTACTTGTAATCTGCACTTTTTTTTTTAAATATTTTCCCATAAAAGAAGTATCAAAATATAATACCGATTTGAGAACGATATGATTCTTTTATTTTTTTAAATATTCTTAGGTATGTGACAATCAGCCGTTTAAAATCACTCGGTTAAAATATAGTAATGTATTACTGCTTACTTTTTAATACATAGAAGTTAAAATATAGTCGCGATATAATTTTTTTTTTGTTACGAAATAGAATCAAATGTGTTTTGAAAACCTACTTTCGATAAATAACATTATTACTTACTACTTAGTTTTAATATTATTTATAATTTTAACAGACTGTTGTTTACGTTCGTATTCTTTTGTAAATTCTTTTTAAATTCTCTGCTTATTTATTTATATAAGGAATGTTTACTTTCAGTAAATTTGAGTTCACAGAAATAAAAAGTACGGGGTCATTTGGGTCATTTTGTGACCTATTAAGTAGCGAATTATTTTATCGTTGAAAAGTTATTTTATTAATTTGTAATATACAACAAAAATACTAATACCAAATGTCAAATAATTGAAATGATAGCAAGCAAGAATCTCTAATATGTGATGAAGACATCAAACAAGACACGGTTTATTACAAATACTTTTAACATCTAAATAATGGGTAATAATTGTGTTTATTAGCGCTTACTAACTCATTCAATTCATTCTCACTTTCAATTTCTCTTGAATTTTATAGTGTGAATGTATTATATATTATTTAGTAACTCTTGGAGAGCGCCATTGTGGGAGCAGTATGTACATACACACATTCATATATACAGAGTGAGGCTTAGAAGTGTGCAATTTTGAAAACAGTTAAACAAAACTTATCAAGTATTTTTTACCACATTGAATTTGGAATCAATTCTAATTTTAATTACTTAAATTTATAAGAATAAATTTTTGTTATCTTGGAGTTGAGACATAGTTATTGAAATAAATACCATGATAGTGGAAATGAAATTGTTTATTAAGATATTCTATTTAAAAACGCAACCATAGTCAGTAGTTAAATTTATTTAGCAGTTAAATTTGTTTTTTGAAAATGTTTTACTAGTCCACTAGTTGAAGCTAACCTTACTTTTACTTCCTGAGCACGCAATAAAACTTCAGCTTAATATCTCTTTTCGTTTTAAGTTATTGTGTCCACCGGACAAACAGGCAGCGGGATAGACGGACGGGCAACCGGAAATAGACTAATTAGATGATTTGATGAATACCTATATCAAACTTGGGACTAAAGTAAGTATACCTCGGTATATATTACTTATATAACAGGGTAAAAAACATTTTGATAGGGTTAAATTTCGGACTAAGGGCTGAATGGCAGTCCTGCAACAATACCACTAATTCACCAAGCTGGTTGAATTATGGTTGAATTTTTAGTGTGACGGTCACGAGAATTTAGTGAAATTTCCCATTCCAAAGAGAATCAACACGCCTAAAGAAGTTTTCACAATTAATTTGAAAAAATGAATGGTTTATGTTTTACAGTTTCTTTCAAAATCACACACTTCCTTACTCCACCATGTACATACACCTAGTTTAAATATTATATGTGTACCTTTCCACTATTTCATAACAATAATTTTATTCACATACCTAGGTATGTTTGTGTGAGTGTCTACTATTTATGTGTAATCAGGAACATAACATAAATATTTTTAAATTTCATAAAATTAATAATTTATATAGGATGTGTATCTTAAAAAATGAGGATAACGTTGAAGAAAGGAAACAGATGCTGTAAGAATATGATTGATTGTTAATAATAGCGGCGTGAAAAAAATACGCATCTGCCGGGAATCGAACCCCGTATGTCCTGCCTTGCTAGTAAATGTTAAAAAAATATTTTTATTTTTCATAAAAAATGTTTCTTGAAAGATGGAAAAGATTAAAGAGAAAATGATTTCTTTATAAAGGTGTACGTACCAATATCATTTTCCTATGTTTGCAACTCTGTAAATAAGAATGTTGTGAATACTTTTTCGCTTATTTCAAACGTCAAATGCTAGTTTGAAACATTCCATTTACGATATGAATCGTTTAACTAACGCTGAAAATTTTCACCTGTTCTACAGGAATAACATTTTTGTATGAAATTTGAATAGACTGTTAGCCAGTGTGAAATTGGAGTCAGTAAATCAATAATTTACCAATTTTGTAATAAAACATTACAAATACTCTATTATCGTTAAAACAAATTTTTATATTTTGCGGTTATGTTAAACGTTTGTTACAGACATTTATTTTGTTTTTTAACCTCTGAATCAAAAAAATGGGTGTTATAAGTTTGACCGCTATGTGTGTGTTTGTCTGTCTGTGGCATCGTAGCCCCTAAACGGATGAACCGATTTTAATTTTTTTGGTTTCATTTGAAAGGGAATTTAACTCTAAGTGCGACCTAAAAGTTCCTTTCTCGAAAAAAACTAAAACATTGGCGATGATCTTCAAAATCGATTCAGTTTGGAAAAGGCATGACGTATAATTATAACATATAAATAATTACTATGGAAATTAATGGTCAAATAAACCTGGCTTAATTCATTTCGAAAAGTGAAATGGTAAAATAATTAGGTAATTCAAAACAATAATTCAAAAGAACAAAGTCAACTCAAATATTTCAATTTAAATTAAATAATTCCAAAAATTTGTCCCAAAAAATGATAGCTCTCTTTTCATCTCATCTGATGTCCTTGACCATCACTTTGATATTGATTTAAGAAGGAGTGTTATATGTTTAATGTGTTTATCTGTGCGTCTGTGTGTTTCTCAGTGGTATCGTACCCACTAAACGGTCAAACCGCCTTAATTGAGAACATTTTATAACTAAGTTTCCAAAAAATCGGTTTACATGGAATAATTTGTCGGGGGTTTTTTAAATTTTGTAAATTTCACTTGTAATACGAAGCCCGATTTATTTCTATTGGGCAATTGTTTTCTAGACGCAGTCTTTAACTTAACTAATGACACTGAAATTTTTTTTAATAAATTATATTTTAGCATGCGTCAAGTTAAATTATTACCGACAATAAAAAATTGTGTATTTTCTTACAATGAATGAAAAAAAATGTCACCCATAATTTTTATTATTTTATTATTTGATAATGTATGACCGTCTATCTGTCTAGAACGGGAATGTCTCACGTTGAATGGTTAGAACATGACAGATAATTTGTTTCAATTTTAACCCGAAGGTGAATTCCAATTAATATTCAAAAGTTATCCTTTAAAAAATTTAAAAATTGTTTGGCTCAATATCAAACACCTGTTTTTAATCGCAGATTTTTAAATATTCGAAAAAAAAGAACATTGTTTCCTTGAGAAATACTTTTATGAATATGCAAAATATTATTTTCAAACAAAAATATTTCTCAATTGAAATTCATCACAAAAGCAGATAAATCTGAAGATTTTAATTCTGAAAACACTTCTTTCGAACTTTCGCAGATGTATTATTAAAACTTACCACCAGGTAACGTTAGTCAGATAATAGAAAAAAAACTGGGTTCACCTTAAAAAAAAGTGTTGCAGTTGGTTTCTGGCAAAAAATCGAGAGTTTTTTTTTGCCACCGATATCGATAAAATTCACTGTATAAGGCAATTTTGACCCAAGAAATCAAAAAATCGGGTTTATTTAATGATTGGATGCGTGGCTTTTGAGATATATTCCAAAATTGGGCACAACGACCGATTTTCTTCAAAACTATACATCCAATCGATGCATTAAACCAATTTTTGTAATTTTTGGGCTAAAATTACATTATAAATAGAGTTTTATCGAAAACGGAACCAAAAATTGTTTCCCGATTTTTTCGATTTAGTGTTACATTTTTATGGGTAATATGGCCAATTCGACATCAGGATTATTCCCCTATTTTGTTACATGCAGGACTCTCAGATCATAAATTGTTTTAACGGCTAAGGGTTACTACAAGCTAAGCATCAGATGTCAAAACCAAAACGGTTTCTTTTTCCACTAGCAAATTAAAAAGTGCAAAAACCTTAAAAATACAAAAAACATGAGTCAAAATTTATGGCTGAATTCTTCCCATACAATATGTCGGTCTTTTTAAACAAAAAAAATCATGTAAATATTATGAAAAACTTCGCTAAGTTTTAACATAATTTGCTCGTAAATAAAATTAACAACTTAAAACCCGCTTAAATAATATTTACAAACTTAACAATAAGTAGATACTTAATATTTTTAAATTATTATTTATTCATAATAATCCTCCATACTTAAAAATGACTCATGACTCGATAAATGAACGAGATCCATAAGTCTGATTTCTCTTAAAAAACACACCTATAACTTTTACTCATTTCAAATGTGAGAATTATTGTCACAAAAGTTTATTTTTAAAAATACACATTTCTTATACACCCTCCACACATAAAGTATACAATCGCTAGTGAATGTTTGGTTCATTTTATATTGTTATAAAAACGTAAATGTATACGTTAAAAAAACCATTTATTTGGGTGCAGTTTAAAAATAATATTGTTTGTGTTTATTTCGTTGCAACAGTAGAATATTTTCTAGGATACCGTGTCTTAAAATATTATAGATTTCGATTCAAGCAACCATTGATCCCCTTTTTCCTAGGGATCAATGTTACATCAAAATATTTTTGTTTTATTTAACATCGACAAAAAGTTGCAGTGTTTGAAGGGGGGGGGATATGTTCTGACATCAGATTGCCATTCTATTATAGCTAATTTGATTCTAAACGGTTTGAGATAGAATAACACTTTAAATAGAAAGTTGATCCTCATAAACAAACTGACAATTTTTGTTTAAAACATTGTTTCGAAAAACGTTAGCTTTCGTAGGAAATACGACTTAAAAATATGTCTTGCATTTAATCGAAAGAAAATACGCTTAAAGTTTATCGATAATTTGAGGTCAAAGTCATGGACACAGGTGAAGGTCCTCTATTGCGCTTGACAACTTTTGGCTAAAACATTATTCCTTAGTAGCATACTTTCTTTCGATTAAATGCAATAATGACATATTTTTAAGTTGCATTTTTCCCGAAAGTTAAAAGTCTTTCGCAAAAAATAATTTAAACAAAATTTGTTGGTTTTTTTGTGTAGATTAACTTTCTAAATTAAATCTATTTCTTACCGTTTAGGATCTAAATTAGCTATTAAAGAAACCCGAAGAACTAGATCCAATTTGATGTCAGAACATGATATCTACTATCAAGCTCGGAAAACTTTTGTTTAAGATATTTTTTGGTTGGTTAACTACAAATCGAGATATTAAGGTGTATAGGTTAAAATGACCCATCCTGTAGATAATGTGATAATGGTGCCCCCTGTTAGTATAACATCACCCAACGCCCAATGGCCATAGAACTAAGTTCATAAAAAAATGCTGTCTCAACTAACCCTTCACCATCTCTACGATGCATAAATTATAATTCTCCACCAATTTCTTCCCAATTCATTTTGCGTCTGTTTTATATGGTACCTAAGGCTCTCCTAGCGTTTGCTAAAAGTAAGCATTAATCTTGAAAATCGCCAGTTTTAGAAAATATACGGTTTAAAGTTCCAAAATAAAAAGGATTTCCGAATTACAAAATTTATACTTCTGCAGCTAAAAAAATCACTGCAAAAAATTGAAAGTTAAAAGAAAAGTATTAAAAAACGAATCGTTTACTCGTGTAGTTCTTAAACAACAGACTGGTTTTTAGGCGGAGGTTCTGCGCAGAAAAAATATTTTTTTTCCTAGGTCATAGAGATCAAAACAATAATTTTTTTAGCTTATAGTCGTAATTCTGAGTTCCCAGGTCATATAGATCAAAACAATAATTTTTATACCATGAATATATGAAATATACATAGTATATTAAGTTTAGTCCCAAGTTTGTAACACTTAAAAATAATGATGCTAGGAAAAAAATTTTGTCATAGGTGTTTTTGCCATAAAATCACCTAATTAGTCCATTTCCGGTTGTCCGTCCGTCCGTCCGTCCGTCAATTGGGTCTTGTAAACCGTTAGAGATAGAACAAAAGTTTAAATGTAAAAAATGTTCCTTATCAAAAATTAAACAACTTTTGTTTGAAACATTTTTTCGTAAACTTCACTGTTTACCCGTGAGGGCGCCAATTAGGCGGAAATTTTATAATATGTACTATACTTGATTATCAGTTATGTATGTGTCACATGTTTGTATGTGTAATGTGATAAAGAAATCAATATTGACTATGCATGGTATTTTAACAAATAACTCAGTCAATTGTTTGTTTTCACTTGTTTTAGCTTTGTATCTGATATTTTAAAAATTCCAAAATTTTGAAATTTCTATAACTAAACGTTATAAATAGCAAGTATATACTGAACCTGTCTGATAACTTGAGATCCACTTTACCATTTCCTAAATCTTTGTAAAATGAAATAAGAACAACCCAGAGCAACTACTAGAACCTAATGCACAGATATGCAACAGCAGCAGCATTGATTGCATGCTAATGTTTGCTTATTTATTTTTGTTGTAGATATGTTTTTGAAAGTTTTTTCTTTTCTTTTTTTTAATTCTTATGGTAATTTGAAATAAAATGTTATTTATTTACTTTTAAAATTCAATTACTTGAATTTCTTTTTACATAAAATTGTAGGAATATGTTCCAATTAAAAATGATTTCGTAACGGGCGATCTCCTATATACAGAAGCTTTAGCTTGTTGTTCGTTTTTTACGTTTTGATTTTGTAATGTATTCTGTAATGTAGAGGTTGTGTACAAAATCTTAATTTCCATCGAAAAGACCCAAAAAAATTAAAATTTCAAGATTGATTTCTATCATAGATCCATAAAATCTACAAAAATGAATGGCTTCTGACCAAAATAAATCGAAATTCGTATGGTTCTTTTTGTCTGATTTTTGGAGGATAAAGTAAAGATAAGTTTAATAATAAAAGAAAATGAGGATTAAGTTGAACCATGGTTCTCCACTTTGCTAGAATGAATTATCTTTTATAATTCGAAATATCAGTGACGACGTTTCAAAATTTTGCTATGACGTATCGTGATTTCTTTAAGATTATGTGGACTAGACTTCTGAAGCATATTTTGGTTTTTTATCTATTCATCATCAAATTTAAGGACAAGCTCTTACAAAAAAGCGACTTGAATGTAGAATCTACGAAAATCAAGCTTTTAATGTTTCGACGAGTTTGTTTTGCCTACCGAATACATACCTGATACCTAGACATAACACATAGATATCAATATTTAATTTTAGATATCCTGAAAAAATAGAGTAGTTTTTTCAATAAAGTATCTACCTGTAGTTTCATTTTGATCATTTTAAAACTATTTCATCATGGATTGATGATAACCAATACGTATGGCTCCCTGTTTTTGAGATACTTGGTTAAAAAAATCGTAGACAGTATCGAATAAGAAGGTTGTTGACTCGTAATACCACTAGCGTTGAATATTCGTTTTTTGTTTATTCTATAATAAATTGGATAAATAATTCCAAATTAAGCAATCATTTAAATGTATGAGGAACATATCGGTTGCACTCAGATTTGTCTAGGATAAAAGCTGATCTTATAAGCCGTTTAAGCATCATTTATATCTTTATTAATTAAACGTGATTGCAATTTTTTTAAATAAGCAAAAAAGATTTTAACGATATGCAAAGATTCTTTCTTGAACAGACACTGCATAACTGATACACACTGTAAATAAATAATTTTGATAATAAAATTAAAATATTATAATGAACCTTGTTAAATGTTGATTGACATTTTCAATATCTATTTCGTCAAGTGGTTATGGTACGTCGGCCAGTAAATCTAATGTTGCGATTCGGTTTTTCCTGTTGTACTGAATACGAAAATAAACTCCTTAAACTCTTCTGTCAGTGGGATGTATCCAATGTAGACATTTTCGATCTTTTTATAACGTTCATAACAAGTGAGAGATTGAGACAATTTTCTTATTCTGTACGAATAATAAATAACTCGCAACAGTACGCCGAAAATTGCACCAACCGACGTCCTATTAGATAGTAAAACAAGAGTACAAGTTAGAATATCTATAAAAAAGTTTTTCCTAGCTAAACTAAACAAAACCATCTAGTTTTTCATTTAAGAATGAAAAACATTTATCCTTTAAAATTATTTAGCAACAAGTGAAAACAAACAATTGACTGAGTTAATTGTTGAAATACCATGCATAGACAGTGTTGATTTCTTTAACACATACAAACATGTGACACATACATAACTGATAATCAAGTATAGTACATATTATAAAATTTCCGCCTACTTGGCGCCCTCACGGGTAAACAGTTGTGTTTACGAAAAAATGTTTCAAGCATAAGTGGTTTAATTTTTGATAAGGAACATTTTTTACATTTAATCTTTTGTTCTATCTCTAACGGTTTACAAGATGGGTCTTACGGACCCAAGACCCAATTGACCTATGATGCTCATTTACGAACTTGACCTCATTTTTTACGTCCTGAGTACGCTGTAATTTCAGCTCGATATCTTTTTTCGTTTTTGAGTTATCGTGTCCACAGACGGACGGACGGACAACCGGAAATGGACTAATTAGGTGATTTTATGAACACCTATGACAAAATTTTTTTCCTAGCAGCATTATTTTTAAGCGTTACAAACTTGGGACTAAACTTAATATACTATGTATATTTCATATATACATGGTATAAAAATTCTGTTATCACTTATTGTAATCGTAATATATGTGCAGATAACCTGACTTTTAAGTAATATTATACTTATTTCATGTTTAAAAGAAAAATAAAACGTTATGTTTTATTTAAAAGATAAAAATAACATTTTCAATGTCAGTAATAATTGATTTTCCGTATAGCAGTTTTTTTTTTAACTAAAAACATAAAAGAATAATTATTTTATATACACAATTTTTATTTTTGGATTCTTTTGACCATGAAAAATGACGTTATCGTATGTTGACGTATTTATGATTTAAAGTGGGGAAAAAATTTCCAAGGGAATAGGTTTTTTTTTTAATTAAAAAAAAAATTTGATTAGATATAAAATATTTTTTATTAATCATAGTTTGACTTAATTAAGTGTAAAATGTTATCTAGGATTATTGAAAATCTGTTATGGCTTCAATTAACAAGTTTAATTCGAACTAAATTCAAAACAGTTAAGTATTTTGAATGTGTAAAACAGTTGGAAAATTTGAAACAAGTTTTAAGTATTGATTGTAGGGCATTAAACATTTTAAATTAAATTTTCTTTGCAATAAAAATTTGAAACCTTATATTTTCCTCAGTTGCATATACAGAGTGTCCAGGTCATTCGATGGACATAGCGAAGACGAAAGTGCCTTGTTTACTTTTGTCGAAAACTCAATAAATCAGGAGTAATAATATCTTACTTAGTCTATATCCTACTTTTTGTAGCAAAAGTTTTTGGTTATTTCATTGAAATTAAATTTGTAATTATGTCATTTATGAAGTATTTACCCCTGCTGTTTCTACTGCTAATTCACCATTTCATTAGGCAGCACAGCCTTTTTGCTGAAATCGTAAATTTTGTAAATTTCTCTTTTCCATGTCTTTTTGTTAATTCATCAGCTTTTCTTCATTTCCTTCAGCAGCGATTCTCAATTTTACAGTTCTTGTTTTTTTCGAAAACATGTTTTCTCGAAATTTTTTTAAATCAAAGATTACCATATTTCGATACCAAAAAAAAATGAAAATGATCCAAAAAAGTTGGATATATTATTTATCTAGATTCTCTAAACGGCTGAGGAGAAATTAACTGTCAAAGTCAGTGTTTTTATCAAAAAAAAGTTTGATACACAGTTCTTAATTTTGGTATGATTTTAGAGCTTAAAACTTGAGGAATATTTAGAAAAGTATTTTGTGTAAATAGCAAAACATTTTTTAAAGCAATTATTGAATAGAAAACCAACAATTATTACGATTTTCTCATATACCACCATGTAAAAAGGGCTTTTTTTAAACTATTAATTTACCATCGACTTAATCGACTTGAAATTTATACAGATGACTCATTAATTGACACATAAAATTTCAGTTTTTTGTCACCACTTTCGTTTTGGTATTGAACCACCTTAATAAAGTATTTCCAAATTTTAATGAAAAAAAAAAAATTAATTTATTTTTGAAGTACATATCTAATTTTTAGATTAAAACAACACTATATTGTCTAATAAAAACAATATCAATCAATCGATTGGTAGATAAAATTAATAATTACGCCTCCAAATATTATTTATTGGTTGGATTAATGTTGCTGACTAATATAAAATAGTTCAAATTCCTTGAAATATTCAATTATTTTTGATATAATTTCAATTCAAACATTTTCCAAGTACACATGTATCGAAGTAATATATATTTATCGATTACATTTTATTAATTGAACAATTGGAAGGTTTTTAATGTAGTATAAATATTGTTCAAAATTCAATTATTATCATGATACGAACAGAGGAAGGTTTACTTTATCATTAGCTAAATCTATGGGTCAGAGTCTTTAAGTAATCGACTTGTTAATTTATTGCAGTAAAATTAATTATTGAATTCTAGTTGCACGCAACACGATAGATTTTTAAAAGAAGTCCACGCAAAGATGAGAAGAATTTATTTTGAAATATTCAAGTCCTACGTGTGCACATCGTGTACACTGAAAAATCAATATCGTGAGTGGATTAAGATGATAAATCAGTTGTTTTCCAAAAAAATTAAATTCAAATAATTGCATCCTGCCTGAGTATCTGGTATGGTTTTATCTAACTTGGCCGTATGAAGGTGAATTATTTGTTAAACATACCCTTATTCCACAGCATTAATTAAGAATACTAACATTACCCTCTGATTCGATCACAGGAAACAATCCAGCATCCCTTCATTTCGTCTAGTTGCTTCTTCAAAAAGAGCTTCAATCTTAGTACTTGCGTGAACTTTGAAATTATTTCCTAAATCTCCTCAATTTAGCATTCGAGAGATATATAGAGTATTTTTTAAAGTCATGATTCGCTGTCATCAAAAGGTGGCAATTTTCTCAAAATCGAATTAGTAATGAGTTAAAATAGTCTTGGTATTCAAGTCTTGGTCTTGCAAATTCTTCAAGAACAAGACTAATATAGCACCACTTCGAAAAGACCAATACTAAGACCCTATCTATATGAATCAAAATCAAGACCAAGACCCAACTCTACAAGACCGAGTCTTAACTCTGCAAATCCAAGACATATTTTTGCAAGACCAAAACTAATAATACAAAACCAATGTCAAAATACTATCGCCAAGACCGATACCAAGACCAAGATAATACATAATATGATAACTAAGATAAATTTCCAGTTTTACTTTTTAAATATTTTTTCAAAAAAGGAGTATCGAAAAGGTAAAATTATGAGCGCAGGTGTTGTCAACTGAATGCTGAAAATAATTAAGACACAGTGCTATCAGTTATTGCCATTGAGGACACTTTATTTTAGTGGCAAAATTTTTTTCGGCGTTCAGATGCTATTATTGGCAACACAACATTGGTATATCTGGTACAGAACCCTTGGTATACATGATCATCCTACATTCTTGCGGACAGATAACAGATAAGATCAAAGAAATGTCAGTGTAATATATAATTCATGTGGCGTCAATTTATGCGATTAATTAATTATTTATAGTAAATAATACCTACAGTAAAATTTATGTGAACATATTTTTACAAAATCCATTCACCTGAATGGTGGTGACATTTTTACTACTGAATTGGAAATGGACCGTTAGCACATAATAAAGTTAATATTCCATGGTTTTTTCTGTATTCATTTTTTGAGAATTGATAAAAGTTAGTTTGGTAATAAAGAACTTTGATTTTTTAATTGTAGCTCGAACGATGAATTTAAAGACTAGACACTGCATCGAAGGTTATCGAAGAGGAGTGGTGTTGAATTATAAGTCCTTTTCGTCTTTATTTATCGACGTTTGGACTTCTCCAACAACCCCCTTTGGTTTAAATGAACTAAAATTCGCTATATATGGTTTCTTTACCGAGAAGATTGATATTAAAAACTGCGGGAACCCATTTCAACAGAATTGGATTCCTAGGAGAAAAACCATTTTTTAGCTTGTGCAGCTTTTCCAAATCAAGTTAGAGGGTCGAAAATCGAAAGGATGTGTTTGGAGGGTTTAACTTCCCAGTTTCCCTTTTTATATCACAAAATCACGTTTTTTCGTGGTGTTGAAAACATTATACACCTTCACAAGCCTTCCAAACTGAGCTAGTTCATTGTAAGCTGATATGTGAGTTGAAATAGCGAACGATTTCTATATAAGTTCGATTCTCGAACCACCATTAAAAGTTCATTTTTATCAATGCTCCAAATATGAGACAACAACAAAATCATAGAAATTCCGCTTGATTATGGGCTTAAGGTCTATATCTTATATTTTATTGCTTTTAATAATCCGTACTTATATTATTAGTTATGTATTAAACAAATAAATCATTGATTATTAAAATAATTTTTTTATTAATTTTAATAATAATAAATTTTATTTATTTTTAATTATATTTTTTATTATCTGCGAATTGTTATAATAAAATTTAATGGACATTTCATCATTACAGCCGTTTATGTATCTGTAGAAGTAAAATTATTGTAAAAATGGACACTTAATACATGTTATTTATATATTTTAATTTTTAAATATCTGAATAGGGATTGGAATATTACTATCAGTTGCTTATTGGTAATATCAAGAAGAGAGCAAAATTATTTACTGCCATTTTTTCACTCATCGACAGATTATAAATTAAATGAAAGATAAAAAAATTAATTCTTTCAACTTGTTTTCTGTATCTTTTAGAATGTAGAAATACTTCAGATAAAACATCCGTTAATCCTCTTTTTCCCGATAGGAATCCCGATAGTTGAGTAGCTTTTGAGATATCCTTCAAAATCCTGTAAAAAAAGCTTATATTTCGGGACGATTCTGAAAATATTTCGAATAATAGTCATCCACTCGTCAAATCAACTGAATTTTTATGCTTTTTGGATCCTTATTATCAAAATTTTTACTTATTCCATACAGACACTAAATATATAATTGATTTTTCGATTCAAGGACAAATTTTTGAAAGCGCCCTTCTCTAAATTCGTGCTTACCAGCTATAAAAATATAGGCAAAATTTTATTGTTATTTAATTTTAATTTCCATTCTAAATAATAAATTTAAAATAATCATATTTTAACCACCAAAAATTTATATCAATATCAAACTTAATTAATTATTTAACCAGTTAACGTTTAACAAAATTGTATATATAATCCTGATAGAATATTAATAACTAAAACAATCTAAATTTACCTTCACGCATCCTCTATGTGGACTAAAAATATCCATACCTATTTGTGACAGTTTAAACATGGCTACAAGATTCGAAGTTAAATATGTTAAAGTAGTTAAGGAAGTTCCCTCACCAGTAATAGAAAAAAATAAATTAGTAGAAAATGATCCAAATTTTTAGTATGTTGTAGTTAACGGTACATATTATTAAATCAAAAAAAAATTTGGGTATCTTATCGATCAATTAAGAGAGTAATTAATTAATTAAAAATACACTAAATAACATAGCATGATATGAGGATGATTATGTTAGCTATGTTATTTAGTGTATTTTTAATTAATTAATTACTCTCTTAATTGATCGATAAGATACCCAAATTTTTTTTTTGATTTAATAATATGTATCGTTAACTACAACATACTAAAAATTTGGATCATTTTCTACTAATTTATTTTTTCTATTACTGGTGAGGGACCCTCCTTAAATATGTTCAAAGAAGTTAAATATGTTAAAGTATCGAAGATCATGGTTAACTGCTTTTTTAAAGAAAATTTTATTCAAATCAAAAGACGAAAAAATGTTTCAAACAAAAGTTGTTTATTTTTTTATAAGGAACATTTTTTACATTTAAACTTTTGTTTTATCTCTAACGGTTTAACATAAGCAAAACTCAAAATTTGTACATTTCTAAATACCATGTAAATTTTTCAAGCACCATAACTCAAAAGCTATTAGACAAATGAAGCTGTTTTGGCTTCAATTGTTTCAAATTTAATACAATTCCCAAATGATAGTAGCAACTAATGTTAAAAGTTCATAATATCTTAATTGATTTTATTTTTGTAAATTAACCAATAAATAAGAATACGATGGACACACGAATACTAAAGCTACTTGTCGATATATACAGGTCGTAGAGACACTCTATATTCTTCTGTATATAGAGGTTAAAAATTAATTTATAATTTTTGAAATGTACACACCGCATACAAAAAATAAATATACTATAAATGGTTATTGTTATGTCGAAACACACCGTTTTAATTAATATGGAGGAAGGTTATACCATATTGCAGCTATTGTGTCGAAAACACGTCTAAAATATAGCCGGTCATTTTAAATTCTCTAAAACTCACAATCTTTACTAATCGTAATTTGTTTTTACAGATCTAAAAAATTAAATTTTCTGATCGTTTTGAATTAATTTTGTGTAGTGAAAAGTTTTTATATATGATATTGGCAACAGCCTCTCAAATTTCCTATTCTTGATACCAAATTACTTACATTATTTATTACACTATGATTAAGTGCCTATTCTTTTGTAAACATATATACGTGTTAATTCATTTTCATGGTATACAATTGATTTTTCTACTGGTTTTCCGATTCGTATAGTTTTAATAAAACCTGTCAAAACAAAAACGATAAAATAATTAAAATTATAATTTATATTCAAAAAAAAAAAAACTATTTGAAATGAGGCATTAACACAAAGTGTAGAGTTAAAAGATATCCAGTTGTAGGTACTCATGTCGACCGCAATGTAAACTGGGGCGGAACATGTGAATTGTGTTTAAATATTATGATTATAATACTGGGGACACTACAAATACACACACATAGAAGAAAACTGACGCATACACAAGTCACAATCCATATTAATAATAATAATAATAATAATATTATAGGGCACACCTTTTTCTAACTAGTCGGCCCTGATCACGCTCCAGTGTTCCCATGCGTGAACTGTGTATATACTTTATTTATATAATATTTTGTAAAAATTTTGTTGTTAAATCTCTGATCTAATCGGTTTACATGTAGTATTTTATTCAGTTATTGAACTGATAAATAATTGTTTCAAGTATATAATTATATTAGTACCATTTTTTTTTGCTGGTATTTTTGCTACACCTACTTGAAAAAAAATTATTAGGCTATTAGTTTTAAAAGTTTTTTAAAAGCTGATTTTTTTGTTTTTTTAAGAAAAGATTACCCGTTGAACAATCTCTACTCCACATATGTAAAGTGAAGGAAATTAAGGCTTTCAATTTTAAAATTTTAAAATATTTGATAAATCTTCATTGGGATAACTTTTATATACCCCAAAAAAATTTTTAAAAAATTCAAGAATATAAAAGTGAATTTGGTTTTTAAAAATCTTCACTAAGCAAGATATGAACGTGTGAAATTCCTAATGAAACAAACAGGAAGATACCCACACAAGTGACGTCATGCGTGGGTATCGCCATATAGATTACTTATAAAACTTTGTTCTGCTAAAAAAAGATGGGAAACTTTTGAATGCAATCTTTGATTCCTTATAACTTCTTCGTTTTTTAATCAATTTTAATTTCCCTTTCAAATTTTGTCATCAATTCTAGTTTGACATTTTGATGGGTAAAATGGCCAATTCAAGATTATCCCCTATTACTCTTTAACGCTCCACCTAAAATTTTACATATGCTAATCAATTGCATAACACTTTAAATAATTATGTATTACTAATTTATTGTATTATTAAAATATTCTATTTTTTATTTAAAACAATATTGAAATAAAAAATAAAATGACAAATGATGAACGCATAAAAGCGTGCAGGAGGGGTCAAGAAGGGAATATAAACAAACAACGATCAGAAAAACAAAAGTTAAAAACGGATATACAACACAGAAGGGACACAATACAGAAAGTAGAAAGTATATATATTTTTGTTGTTACGTTTTTAAATCATTTTTTTAAATATATTTATTCATAAATAAATAAATCAACGTTTGTTTATACACAAGACGGCCTTCCACTTAAACTACGAATTAAATTAATTAATTTTTTCTCATTTTCCAACTTATTTCACATTTTGAAACACTCAGTACTCAGTAAATTGTATGAAACACACTTGAGAGGTACAGTATTGATAAAATTATACATTACTTATATACTCTTACTGCGTATATAATCCAGAAATTTTTGGCAATATTGTTGCAAGACAACAGCTTTAAAGCAAATTTTACTGCATGGAATGTTTTAAGCGGAAATTGATAGATACTAAAAATTAAATCCAAACATGCCAA
Source organism: Chrysoperla carnea (assembly GCF_905475395.1). Taxonomy (NCBI): domain Eukaryota; kingdom Metazoa; phylum Arthropoda; class Insecta; order Neuroptera; family Chrysopidae; genus Chrysoperla; species Chrysoperla carnea. Next base: position 125,354,535 of record NC_058337.1, on the reverse strand, counting down.
TAGTTGACGAATTCTCAGTGTCAATTGAAGAATTCTCACTGGACGTGCAGAAAAGTGAAGTTAGTTTTAAAAAATCTTAACTAGTACTGGCAATATATGGACTTTTAAAATTCCTAATTAAACAATGAGGAAGATACCCACTTGTGACGTCATACCATAGAGATTACAAATAAAACTTAGTTTGGATAAAAGGAGATGAGAGCAACCTTTGAATGCAATCTTTGATTGCTTATAACTTCTTCGTTTTTTAGTCAATTATAATTTCACTTTCAAATTTTGTCATCGTATCAAGTCTAGTTTTACATATTTTTAGGTAATGTGGCCAATTCGACCTCCGATTTATCCGATATTGTAAGAGATATTCTTACTCGATGAAAAAGGTTATCAGAGTATTCTTACTTGATGCGAGTAGGATCCAGACCAAGGTTTTAATCCATTTTTCGATATATATATGCCTATTTATTATCGAGATCATAATTTCAAGTGTGTGTTCCGTTATATTTACCAGTATACCAGCTAGTGCTGATGACGTCATAAACCAACGGCATACTGATGAATCGTTCCGAAATATACTGGCCAGTGCGTGTATTTTCTTAAATATGTCTTCTTACTGTATTCGTCAATTACTAGTAAGTCTTTTTCAGACGCCATTATTCCTTCTTAATGAACACAAATAAATTTGGATTTTGATGACGTCATGAAGTTAAAAAATTCAATTTTTTTGATAACAGAGGCATATTTGATCCGATTTTATTGGAATTTTTTTTGAAATCCACTAATTTTGGCTCGAACTTTTCAGCTTTGATGTCAGTTTTTTGCTAACTATCACTTCTGTGCTTAATTCCGGGACGAGGACTCCACGTTCTTGAAATCTTTTATAGCTAGATTAATTTTGACCACAAATTTGAAAAGTATGACCCAAATTTAGTAGGATTACATACTTGATTTATTAAAATTGGATAAATTTTGGATGTGATAGAGCAATATTAAATTTTTTTAGATTTGGTATATTTTATTTTCGAAAGAATTACTCCGAATATCAGAGAAATTGAATGCAAATTATTGAATTAGGTACATGTTGGATATACGCCTATGAGTGGGCGAAACGTTCTTAAAAAAATAATCTGTGTTCAATTAAAAACAAAAACCTTCCATTATGTTTTGATCCAATAATTTCATTTATTATCGAATTAATTAAATAAATTTCTTGTACCAACACCCGGTGAATACATTTACACTGTCATGCCCGTTTTATACGAATACAATATGGCGCCGATTTCTAACGACATGGGCACTGGCCAGTATACTGGTGAATATTACGGAACACAACCCAAGAGTATTTAAGAAAACTGAAAGTATATCTTCGTAAAGAAAATTAATCTAACAAAAAAATATAATATGTGTGTGTGTCATCCGGTATATTTTCAACCTTTTTTTATATTAACATAATTTTTATTTAATATAAAACTTGTTGAATTAACACAATAATTGTTTTTTAATATTTAAATTTGTACCTATATTCGGTTTTGTTATGTTTTTTTTAATAATAATTATGTATGTAGAACATGAAAAATTTACTAGGTCTTAATTTGTTTGATTTAAATTTTATTTTGTTTATTTATTGTGAAAATATAAAGTATAATATTTTGATTTCAATTTGTGTTATCTAAAACAAAACATTTATACGTGGTGTAAAAAAATATAATTACTTTAATGGAACCAATTTGTTGTTTTGTATATATATATGACTTTTTCTCGATTTCGAAATTTTCACAGTCGAACTTTGAAATTCACGGTGAAGAGTACTTTGAAGGATTTTTCATTTCGAACTTTCCATCGTAAAGAGCAAAAAATCATGTTTTTTATTACTTCATTTTTTTTTTATATCACGTATATATGAAATATATTAAGGTATACTAAGTTTAGATCCAAGTTTGTAACGTTTAAAAATATTGATGCTACGAATAAAACTTTGGTGTAGATGTTCATAAAATCACCTAATTGGTTCATTTCCGGTTATATATCTGTCTGTCCGTCTGTGATCACGATAACTGAAAAAGACATACCAAGCTAAAATTTTTATGGCGGGCTTCGGACTTAAAAAGTTAGGTCGAGTTCGTAAATGGGTAACGTAGGTCCATTGGGTTTAGGATCCGTAGGACCCATATTGTAAACCATTAGAGATAAAACAAAAGTTTAAATATAAAAAATGTTCCTTATAAAAAAATTAACTTTTGTTTGAAACATTTTCGTAAATATTACTGTAAGAACATATATAATAAGGACTTAAAACTAGAGTGGAGAGGGTAGCAGAAAAAAGGTGCGTATCTGGGCGAGCGTTGTGTATTTTGTACTGCGCACCAAGCTGTCTTTTGTTTTCTATTTTTTGTATTTTATTTTAAATCATTTGAACCAATGGACAGCTTTCAATCACTTAGACAGCATCCTAATGCGCGTACAAAGTACGCAACGACCGATGACTAGACCTTAAATTCAGCGCTCTCTCTGCTCGGCATAGGAGGTTTCATGTCTTTATTATACATGTTCTTGTATCACTGTTTATCCACGAGGGCGCAAATTAGGTTAGAAAAATTATATAGTATTCGAAGAAAAAATTGAAAATACACGTTTTTAAATATTTTCATTCAATTAGCAATATTAATTATTATTAATAAATATGAAATAAAATACAAAAAAATATTTTAATATTATTTATTTGTGTCGCCGAATTTACTCGGTCGCATCGAGTTGACTTGGTAGCTTGATTGCAAAGGAACATTATTGTACGAGTTTGAAAAATCCACTCGATTCACTCGAGTAAAAAACAGGCCTCGAGTCGCATCACTAGTTTGTAGTATTAAAACTGCATTTTACTTCAAATTCAACTTGAATGAAATTTACCATTAAAAAAAGAATTTAAAAAAATGTGATTACAAAAAAAACCAATTATTATTCAAATATAAAAAAAAAAAAATCATTAATTTTATTAATTAGAATGTGAATTTTGTAATAAACGTTTCTTTTACTATAAAGTAAATAATATTATTTTTTTTATATTTTAAAGTTATATACTCTCTGCTGTTATGCTTTCTATTAAAATAGTGAAATTTTGTGAAATCTACATAACAGAGAATACCAATGTACGTTCGTACGGTATCTATACGACGATACCTTATATTAAATAGATAACGTATACCTCTTTTGTAGCAAGCAACAACATTCACAATATAAAATAATCCACCACCCACTTATACGAGCTCACTCTTACTCACCCAACTCAAGTCTATATGTATTTCACAGTTTCTTTTGCACTTATAATTTATGTAATGAGTGATTTTAAATGCCTGACGATCATAAAATATGATAAAATCGAAATTAAATTCCATTAATTATGGACACTCTGGTTGGAACGGTAATGAGAGAGCAGACAAGCTAGCCAAACTGGGAACTACAATGGCTCCCACTCAAGAAAAGCTTGCGAGGATGCCATACCAAGAAGGTCTTAACAGATTTGGAGATAATCTGAAAAACCAACAATTAAAGGCATGGACCAGCTACGAGGGAGGGCGAATCGCCAAAAGCCTGTTGGGTGAAGGAAACTCGCTCGGTAACAGAGCCGAGGAGATCTTGAAACTAAACAGAGCTGATATTAGAGTCATCGTAGAGTTACTCACAGGGCATGATAACCTGAACAAGTTCCAACATCAGATTGGAAAAAGACAATCTCCCGCGTGTGACAGATGGTGCCCGGCGCTCACACAGCAGCGAAGGAAATGGTTTGGTCCGGCCATAGTCGAACCAGAAGAAATTAGGAAACTCAGCGCTAGGCAAATCCTGGGTTTCAGTACATCAGTTGGTTATAATAGACACTGAAAAGCGTAGCGGGGATAGAGTACAAGGGTCTACTTGGCTAGGTGCTCTGAACCATTGTTTCGAGGCGCGATCTTCGAGCATGGCCCGCTAACCTCCATACCCATACCCCCATACCCATTGCCACGAGAAGAACTATATTGTCGAGAGCCAAGATAACTGGGATTTTGACTCCTATATAAAAACAAGGTGAGACGAGGAAGATGGTACATATCGTTCCTAATCTTGAAAGTTCTTTGAAAACTTTGATATACTTTAATTTTTATTGCAAGGGTTCATTAATTGTTAAAAACAAAATAAATTAACAATCTTCATTTCTAAATATATTCCCAACTAATCTAATTCTACACAAGTCTTCGCACTGTACTGCAGGCATGGGCGAGTTATTTTAAGTCGAAGTCGCCATTGTTATAACTTTATTGTGTGTCATAAACTTCATTGTGTGTTTCTTTATCCATACGACTCTTCTACCTATCTCAGTTTTTCTTATAGTAATGAGATAATTATAAAAGAAATGTAGTCTCTCTGTGTTATTCGTATTTTCGGTTGTCACTGGTTAGGTTAGGTTGTCACATTTCCATTCCTTTGATTTCAAACTTAATTTCATTAATTCTAGAAAAGATCTTCAGAATTATCGACGATACCAGACTAGTTACAATATTAAGGTTGCAAATTAATTTTACTGTACAATCGGTTGGCAACTAGAATGAAACTTCTAAGGATCCAAGAAGCATCGTAGGCAACCGATTTGAAATTGGTTGCAATCTAGTTTCATTTAGGTCTGGCTGGTTTGCAGCCTTAATTGAATTGAATCCTAATCTCAATTGTAGTCGCAGGAAAAAGCTAGTTTACAACTATGCTATCGAAAGTAATCGAAATAACGGACAAATGTATTGAAATACTTAGATGTGACGCTGAAGTTATGACACACACGATAAATCGTGTGATCGACTGATCGTTCAACGGTAATTAAGAGGAATATTAAATGCTACTTTGACGCAGGTTGTAATTTCGAATTGCAGCTTTATTTTAAATTATATATTACTAAAACAAACGATGTTAAAAGCAACGTCTGCATTTTTTAACGCTCAAATGACCTCGGCATCAAAAACGTTGAATTAAATGATTTTTGTTCTCGGTCTAGACACGTTCAATTTTTTATGTATACTCTAGGGGCTTGACAATCAGTCGTTGCTAGTATCTTTGTATAGTAGATGGTGACATATATTATTTATTTTCTTGATTAATTTTCATCTTCTAAAATAGAAAAAAAAAACAGAAACAGGCGTGAATTTTCTAAAAATGTTTACTAATCTCTATTGTAAAGGTTTTCTTTTACAATATAAGGAAGAGATCTTTTTTTTAAAAATCTGGAGACGGGAAATAAAAAATAATTTATTTATTAATCGAACACAATACACTTGTAAATAAAAGTTGTGTGTCTTTTTTAATGATAATGATTTTTATTTTGGTATAAAACCCTTTTCCAAGTAAAAAAAGGAAATTTTTTGCAAAAAATATTATTTTCAATTAGCAAAATTTGCTAAATTGGAACCATTTTTCCTTACTATCACAAATTTTTATACCAAGGTATACTAAGTTTAGTCCCAAGTTTGTAACGCTTAAAAATTTTGGTATAGGTGTTCATAAAATTACCTAATTAGTCCATTTCCGGTAGTCTGTTTGTCTGGCGTCTGTTTCTGTCGTCTGTCCGTCTGTCCGTCTGTCATCACGATTAGTCAAAAACGAAGAGAGATATCAAGCTGAAATTTTTATAGCGTGCTTAGGACGTAAAAAGTGAGGTCAAGTTCGTAAATGAGCAACATAGGTCAATTGGGTCTTGGGTCCATTGTACCCATTTTGTAAACCGTTAGAGATAGAACAAAAGTTTAAATATAAAAAATGTTTTTTATACAAAAATTTGAAACATTTTTTCGTAAACATCACTGTTTACCCGTGAGAGCGCATATTATGCGCAAATTTTAGTATTATATGGATATATCAGTTATATGTGTGTGATATGTATATATGTAATCAACACTGTCTATACATGGTATTTCAACAATTAGCTCAGTCAATTGTTTGTTTTCACTTGTTGAATCTGGAAATCAAATGTTAGCTTAATGTCCTGCCTTCATTCATAAAATTGTATTAATTATTTTGTCAATATTTACTGAATTGAATGAATATTATAAGTTATGTTCAAGATAACAATGCTTTCAAAATTATAATAAAAATAAATTAAAATAAAACGTAATGTTTCTTGTAAAACCGTTTCTTGTCAGTATCAAAATGACAAAATCATAAACAGATTTTAAATTGAAATATTTACAAATATATTTGAAAATTGTATTCAATATTTTTGTTAACAAGTGTAGACAGAAATATTACTTTCATTTTATCACCATAAAAATTATAATATGTAAAATTATATCATTTATTCAATCAACTACAAAAATCATTAAAATGAGAGAAAAAAAAAGTAACGCAGTGGTTCTCAATCATTTTTATTTTTAATTATTTATTCACCACCCACATGTTTATAATTAACCTTTACAGTAATTACTTTCAAATTTTGGAATTAAATTAATTTTTTTGTTATCTTCTTTTTTTGTAACCACATTGCTATTTTTACACTTTAAAAATCGTAGAGAATCACACAGTGCGTTGGTAAGGTTTCTATATTTTTAACATTTATTTTTTGGGAAAGTGTAATTATCATGTTAATGAACTACCTATCTAAAGTTCTCTAATAAATTTAAAATAGTCCAGCCGTTTGGGTCCTTTGGGTAGTGAAATCGATAATTACATAAAAGTTTATTCAATTTTTATCTCCAAAAACACAGAGTTAATTTTTATTAAAAAAGCATATACGTAGTCGTTTTCGTTAAAAAATTTTCGACTAGTTGTTAATGTTTAAAAACGAGTAACATTTTTAAACTGACGAAGTATTAGTCTCCACAAAATCTTCAAGAATCCTGAATAGGACTATCTTCACTACCTAGAACATTGAATAAACGGGGTTTTCCAAAAAACAAAGCACTCTACGGCTGCTATACACTTAGAAAAATCAATTTTTAAAGTGAAAACTTCTTTAGGTGCGTTGGGCACTTTTGGGATGGGGAAAAACCACTGAACTCGCGTGATCGTCACCCTAAAAAGTCGAAACTAAACGTTAAAATTTCAATAAGAATTTCACCTACCCGATGGAGCAGTGGTAGCGTTGCTTTTTTAGTCGTTCCGGGTACGAAAACCTAAACTCGCACTTGGAACATAGCTCATAACACTCTCCATTAAATTACCTTTCAAACGAATCAAAAAAACCAAAATCGGTTAATTCGTTTAGGCGCTGCCATTCTACAGACTGGCAGACACACACGCGTAGCGGCCAAATTTAAAACATCCCTTTTTTGGGTTCGGGGGTCGAATCAACAAAAAAGAACACAGTTATTTCGAAGTTTTAAGTTTTCACTTCGGTCGATAGAGTGTCTCAAAGATTATCATTTTTTAATGTTATCTTTAATCGTTAAAATTTTCTTCACTTGTTGGTTTCTCATGACTTCTTACTTTGTTAATAACGCTTGAACTGAATTTTATAACTCCACTGTATGTTACGATGACGTTATAGATGACTTATACTGTACCCCGCAGTACGATCGATTTTGTTGATACATTTCAATTTTCAACTGTTGGCATCCACTGTGTTCCAATTTAAAATATAATCGAGTTAGATTCAATATTATTTTTTTCTTAAATAATATTAGTTTCAATTAACTTGATTAAACTTTCATTTTGTAAGTTAAATAAGTAATAATTTTTTTTAGTGAAAGATCTTATTAGATTTGATTTTAATTAAAAATGTATAAGATAATTAATATAATATTATTTTTATGATATGAGAAATATACGTATTTGGACAATAAAACTTCGTAAACATGTTGCCCGGATAAGGAGTTCGAATGAACTGCATATGATGGCAGAAAAGAAGATTATATAAAATTGAACATTTTTTCGAAATACCTACAATTTTTTCAGTCTTAAATAAAGTTATGAATTATGGTTCAAACTTTTCTTTTAGTTAGAATCTGTAGATAATAATAATTAATATGTCTTTTATTTTTTGTTTCAGGTGCGTATCTTACATTTTTCCATCTACAAATGATTCTCGAAACGGTAAATTTCACAAACAATTTTTATTTGTATTAAATGAAATTGAATATTTTTTATTCATATTTTAAACTTATTTCGATTAAAAAACTTATAGTTCTATTATTATTTCGAATATAGTTCTGCTAAAAAAAGGTTTCATTATCCTAGCATTAATTTTCGAAAGCGAGTGTAACGATATATGAGTTGTTCTACAAACTAAAGAAGGAAATGAGTTTGATATTATCGAGACATTTTTTGTACATTCTAGTTGTGAAATTCAGTCTATTATCAAAAATTCAATGTCTTTTAGAATATCTGTTAAGTAGGGCAGAAGAAGCCTATGTTAAAGATTCTATTAGATTTATGTCTGCATAGAATTTAAAATTGGATCCTAAACTGTATGTGCGCCAAATTGCATCCTAATCCGTCCTGCCGCTTAAACATGATTGAGTAAACAACACACACAAACAATATTTAACTTCTCAAGACGCTGGATAGTTTTTAATACTGAGACCAGGATTCTGAGAATTTGTAAATAATATCAATTTAGAACATTCGAATAAAAGCAGTGCTGGATTACCCATTAGGCCGGACTAGGCCATGGCCTAGGGCCCCCGACGGGCAGGGGCCCCCACGAAAATCTGATATGATTATTTTTGAACAAAAATTTTCAATTTCAAGTTATTTTTTTTCATCAAAGATTGTTTCATCAATAATTATAATTTATTGTTAATTATTTGAAATCAGAAAATATATAATTTAACAGAAAAAATTACAATTTTTTACAATTATTCAAAAAGGGGGGCCCCAAAATTTTATTGGCCTAGGGCCCCCGATGGGCTTAATCCGGCACTGAATAAAAGTTAACCAAAACTAACCCTTCGTGTAAGCTTACATATAAAAACGCTAAAATTATCCATAATATTTATTTTGTAAGTAAATATCTTAACAAGGTCTTGAGAGCTCGACTGATTACGACGCGCCTCCCTACATTAATTGTACCGGAGAGGGTTGCCAAAAATTTTTTTATCCTGCAGACCCCATCTGTGATGGAAGAGGGTTTTATGTAGTACCCAAACATATGTAAATGTTCATTTTTTGATTTTATCCAACATATATAAATTTTGAAATGTAAATCAATCCCCTGATTTTCAGTTTCAATCACCTAAAATATTTTCTCACATATACATAAATATAAAAAAATAAAACTTTTTAGTATTTTGAATTGAGTTTAAATTATCACAACTTACACAAGCGTAAAAACAAATTCTCGATTAAAAAATTATTAACGTAATTAAAATTAGAGAAAAAAAAATTGAAGGTATTTCGTTTTACACACACACTTGAAAATTGAAGGTTATTCAGAAATATTGATATTTTGTAAGGCGTTACTAACCATGTATTTAATTTCGCTTTATAAATAGGTACTTCAAAGTTTTTTTTTTTATAAATTGAGCATGTGAACTTTTTATGATTAATTTTCGATTTGAAGTAATGATGTAATGTAAAAGTATATCTGATAACTTTGGTTGAACAGATGTCCATAAATTGTATCTCCCTCACCCTGTTTTATAAAATGTCAAAACAATAAATATAATATTTTTAAAATTTATTTTTATAAATTATAGCTTATGTGTTATTCTGATGTATTAGCTATATTATTGTCAAGTTTCATTCAAATCCATTGAGTAGTTTTTACGTGAAAGCAAACATACAAACAAAGATCCATACTTTCACATTTGTAAAATATAGGGGGGAGCCTATATAGGGATAGTATAACATTATCCACAATACCCTCGTCGATCATTTTATTTTGGCGACATCTATAACAGCCACATTTCACAATTAAAATCATTTATTCGATAAATAAATTTTTCGAGTGGTCATTTATTAACCTCTCTCTATAAATAAATCAAAAAATATGTTCTCCATATAAAATATAAACTTGTGTAACTACATTTTGGTTTTATTTTTCAATTAACGAAAATTACCAAGTAAAAGTTTTTTAGTTGTTGAAAGTTAGTTACATTGACATTCAAAAACAAATAACACTAAATTACTCTTAAAAATCCCAGTAACGAGTTAAATAAACAATCCAGATTTATGTAAAATACTAGAGTGATACCCACCCGCTTCGCTGGGTTTAAAAGTAAAGATTGACAAAGATGGCTCTCGCTTTTCCCCTTTCTATAACACTCGAAATAATGGTAAGGATTGTTTTACACAGGTCAAATATATGTATGGTTTTCTATTTTTTTAAATGTATAATAGTCGTAATTATTCATTGAGTATATCAGAAAAGATGGCAAATCAATTAAATTAAATTAAATTAAATTTTTTTTTTTAATTATTAATATATCTTTATAAATTATATCTCATGTGTTATTCTGAAGTATGAGATATATTGCTGTACAGTTTCATTAAAAACCATTCGCTAGTTTTAGCGTGAAAGCATAACAAACAAACAAACAAACATGCTTACTTTCGCCATTTATAATATATAGAGATAAAAAAAAAAGCTGAAATGATTCATAATTAAACTGCATACATATATAACAAATCTGTTAAAATAACCTCTCATAATGTCGACATCAACTCGGCTCTCCTCCAACTCATACTCAACAATATAATTTGCACCCCCTACCTACACTCGTCACAATCAACCGTGTACCGTATGTAGAGAGTACTACTGCATTAAAATCCAACCCCTATACAGATATATAAATACAATGTGCAATACTGGATAACATTAGAGCACAGCCAAAGCAAAGCAGAGCAGAGCAATGTGTGGTGTATATGGATTCAAACAAACAAATTTATATAATATTGAACATAAACGAACGAAAAACGAACAATTGGAGAAAGAGCTGTATAACCATAAATTTTCCTCATTTTATATAGTACAAACTACTGTTGAAACATGTTGAAAAATTAACGGTAAACCTTACATTTTTCAATTGTTCACATTTATTCATGCAGAACAAGAGACATCACCAACGGTAGCAAATTTTGCAATTTTGTATTATATGCATGATTTACTCTGAACTTTCTGTAGCAGTTTATTCGTTGGAGGTAATTTTCTATGATATTTCGCAAGTTTCGGGGAGTTATTTAGGCTATAACTTGGCGGATCCCAAAGGTGCTCCAACGTTGCAGGTTCGTTGAAATAGACGTGACTCTTCAAAAATCCCACAAAAAGGAATCGAATGGCGTATTCATGACTGAACGCACGCTACGATGATACACACGCCTTACTCTAATGCTTGCAGTTTTCTCGAACTTTTGCACAATGATGCGAATTGTTCGCTTACTAGAACGATTAAATTGACCATAATCTGCATTCTTCCTGTCTATACGCAGTTGTTACAGAATTGTTATATCTGTAGAACAAGCAAAAAATTTGCAACGCGTCAAGTTTTGTTGAGCGTTAGCTAAACGATTATCATAAATGGAATTCTTCAAACTAGCATTTGACTTTTGAAACAGGCGAAAGTATTATCGACATTCTAATTTACAGAGTTGCAAACATAGGCAACTGAAATTGGAGCTCCAAAATACGTCTACTCATTGCCGATATTGCATAAAAAGATTGCTTGTCCAAGTGTTCCAACATCCTGTTAAGACCCTGCAAGGTAGGAGGTAACCAAAACTTTCTTACTATTAATTCATCGGAATGCGTTCGATCATATGTTATTCCTTGGCTTTCAACAAGTTGTCCTCGGCAAGAGCAGAATCTTGCAAGTCTTTGTACGTAGGATGTTTACCACCACCTCTCCCCACAGTGGTGCTCTTTATTTCTCCTAAATATTTAATTCCTTTATTTGTATCAAAAAAGTAGCATCACTAATTCTATTGACAAGTTTTTAAATATTTTAACGATTTTTGAGACACCTTAATCAAACAACATTTATTCGCCATTTTTAATCAAAGAGTAAAAGAGAGAGAAAATTATGATCTCTCTCTAATATATTTAATCTTATTTTTGCCTAAAAATGGCGTACCAATCTGATCTTCCAATCTGGAGGCTAGACTAAAGTTGCATTACCTGTAATCTATGCTAAATAATCTAATGCGGCAGAAAGTTTGAAAAATTACTATACACTTCTTTTGAGAATTGGGTTTTTCTATATTTTTAAATAACTTCGAAAAAAAGACATCGATTTCAAACATTTAACAAAAAGATAAGCAAAAATAAGCCTTCGTGTAAGAAACTTACAAATCAAACGCTATTAAAAACTCCTTTCTTCTACAATATTTGAAGATCGAAGAACAATCGCGTATCTATGCAATAAAATCCTTAGAAATATTTCCTAAATCCGATATTTTTTTTGATATGTCGTCGAATATCAGGCAGAGGATGTCTCAGTCAATTATACATAATATAGAAGATATGGAACTGGCTGGCTGGAATATGGCTCACAATATAATATGAATGGAAGCTCCTACTCCTAGTCCCATGTTTGCTCTGGCATCGAGGCTGGCTGATCTTTGACCGTGTTGTATACATATCATATACAATTGTATTTAAAACGGGTAGAAACTAGAAAACTCAATGAAATATATATCCATTTAATAAGAGTAAACGAGATAGAATGATGATATTATAAAAGCTCGTTTTGTTGTCTTCTACTCCGATATGGTATATACCTCTGCAGTAGTGTAATATTCTGTTTTGTTGTACAGTTAAAACCAGCTATAACGACATAAAGGAGCTACAATTGGAGGGAATATCGATGATATTTTTTATGCAACATATGAAAATACCCTAAAAGAGGTGACAAAAAGGGAAATGTAAATCGGGAAAGAAATGCGAGTGAAATAAGCATTTTAAACTACTAATTAGTCAGATATTAGACAAAGAGATCGGATATAGTATTTGACGTCATATACTATGTTTGTCATCAAAACAGCATGCTAAATTCTGTTTTGCTAGAAAGAGATGCAAGCAAATCTTTGATAACTTTTATCTTGATTATTTTTATAGTTATTTCAAAAATAAATTTTCTCTACTGTTTAATATATGAATTAGCTTTTATTAAAGCAAAATAATCATCAGTATTCCTTGTTAGGAAATTTCCAGTTGTTTTATTATCGCTATTTGGTAGTACAAAAGGAAACTAAAAAAACAGATGTAAAAATTTAGTTCGACTATTTTAAATTTGACTCCTTTTTTAACGTTTTTCTATTTATACCACGAGTTTAGTTTCATACATTGTTCTATAGCCAATTTTTGGCTAGCTACGTCGTAGATACTTGTTGCTACATTCTGTAGATTATCTACTTTTATTAGAAGAAATGCGCACATAAAGCAAGGTCATGAAAGGTCCAAACTCAAAATAAGGTTCGTTGTCATAAGATTGTAACCTGGTATTCATTCATCCCAGGAAAGTATCAAACTCCAATTCCAACCACTTATGAATCGGTCATTTTTAAACATATTTCAATTTTGTTTCGTTTCTTCTTTTCAGAGTTATAAGGACTTATATAATTAATGAAGCCGATTCTTTGAAATAAAAGGGGCTAGCAAATGTAATAAAATGATCCCCGCGTGATTATTCTACAGTTTATAGATGACTAATTCGAATTGGTCATCAATTCATTCGATTTGGTCAAAATCTTGTTTTATCCGAAAATTCGATGGATCGAAATCTCGTTTTATCCAAAAAAATTTGATTTATCGAAATCTTGTTTTATCCGAAGTTATTAAAGCGGTTCATTTACGTTTGAATTCTGTCCGATTCTTGCTAACTTCTAGTAATAATCGAGTCGTCGTTATAAGTCACTATAATCGATTTTGACTGTACATGCAAACAGTCCATATATACACAGACAATTCAGTTGAGAATTCAAATTGTATGTTCAGTCATTTTAGTACATGGATATAACCGTCAGCTAGCGCTACATGTACACACACAAAACCATTGTAGGTGGAGCTTACTTACCACCACCATTTATTTTCAAGTAAAAAAGACAATCAAATTGAAAGCAGCATGTTCGATAATTTTCAACGGATTTAGTTGAATATTTGTACTTTGGAAGTGAACACTGTAATATTTCAGTTCAGTTTATTTTATAATTTCATTTTTATTATTTTTTTTTGAAAAAATATATAGTGTTCGTCCGATTTTAATTTTTTTTTTGAATTATCATGTGGTTTTTGTATGTTTATCAATTTATATACACAGTGTGAAGAAACCACCCACATCATTATTATATAAAAGTTTAATGTGTGTTTTGTGTCAATCGAAGTGTTCGAAAAGTAAAAAACAACAAAGTGTGTAATTTTGTACTTACGAAAAGTGTTTTTTGAAAAGTGTGATGATTTAAAAAGAGTGTGCTTTTTTTGTAATCATCCTGTAAAAGCTTAGTGAAAAATTATTATATTTTTTTTATACATTTTTTTGGGGGTAATATAATTGTGTTGCAACCGTGGATACGCTAGCAGGGCCTATTTGTGGATTATCTCATGTTAGAATGGCATTGGCAAGGTAATTTCCAAAATTTAATAAACTAACTTTTTCAAAAATATTTGTGCCAAATTTTTATGTAGAGCATAGCTAAAGTATTTTGTATTTAAAAAAAAAAAACATGCACTCACTGTTTGTCGTACATATTTTTTTTTCAATGACCCCAAAATCATATTCAAATATCAAATGAATTAATCTTATATTAAACACAGATTTTAATAAATGATATATTAATATATTTGAGTACATGGACATAGCATAACCTTATTTTTTTTTTTAGTAAAGTAGTTTGTGTCAGTCTAAATCAATCAGCTGTTACCAATGCGAGTGTGTGATATCTAACCTTAATTAATATAAAATTTGTTTAAGAGATAGATACTCATCAAAATCGGTTAGAATTTAATAAAGGGTGATTTTTTTAAATCCTTTCCCTTGAAATGACCCTTTGACGTGACCATATGTATATTTTTCTTTTGTGTATCGAAGATTATATTTTAACCGACTTCGAAAAACAGTTGAATGTACATTTTGATCTGTTTTTAAGCACATGTATACGCCATTTTGAACTATTTGTTAGAAAACATGTGGTCAAATTAAGTTGTTGGGGATTTTCTAAGATTCTATATAAGTTCAAAAAGTTGGAACAAATAAAATAGTATCTTAAAAAAAAAAATTTTGAAAGAACTTTTGAAATAGAAAAAGGTAGCGAAGTAGAACAGGTTTGGTAGCGGCTGTTGAGACTTCATGAAAGAGTTTCTTTGTGATATTGAAGGCCTCTGACTCAGTCAGTTCTTCATTTTAACAAACTGTTCAAAAACAGTGAAATTTGGCGTTAACAAACTTCAAATCGCAAGGTCTATGAAAATGTGCTGAAGCGGCTTCACATTACAGAGTATCTAAGCGCTACTTTTTCGTATATTTTTGACGGTTAGAAATTATGATTGACGGTTAGAAACAAAAAAATAAGGTTAGGATAAGACCAAAATCGTGTAAGTCCATTTCAACAAATTTTTCTACCTGGTTCTAGGGGATAAATAAATTTTTAGAATTTGTTTCGTGATTTTAAAGTGCTTGTTCATTAGTTCCAAGTTTTGGCCACAAAAATAATAGCTTTTAATTCGAAAAAGGTTTATACTAAATCTAAAATCTGTTATGACAATCAAGAAATTCTCATTAATAATGAGTGTATGGCCAATATTTGAGACTTACGTTCCAAATTTTGAAGGTGGATTCTGTAAGAATTTGGAAAACTTATGCGAAAAATAACAGTGAATTTTTCGAAATAGCTTTTGGAAATATTGATGCTTTAAAAAGGTTCACAGAAGATTTTATGGAAGAAAGAACACACAAATGCCATTCCTTTCACCTTTCATCGTAATTTTTTTGGGAACGGCCTTAATAAAAATATTACATTAAAAAAGTTATTTTGTATCTTTCTTTTTTTTTTGAAGTCGGTTGTTTATTATTTCCCTCGACTGACCCTTTACATATGTAGATTTTTCTTTTGTGCAACATGGATTATACATATTTATTTTTTAAGGGATTTTTTTAAATAAAATCAGCTGCTGGCCCTTACATGTGATTATATCAGAACCCTTTGAACAAATTTCCGTTAAAAATACTACACCCTCGTTAATCAAATTATTTGTACACAAGTGCTTCTTTCCTCTTTCACATAGATTTTTTTTTGGTCAATTATGTAAACAATACCCCTTCAATTTTAATTCATTTAAACTTTACTTCAAACAAAATTGGGCCTGGTTAAAACAAACCCATTTTGGAAAGAAATCACAGCTAAATAATTCAACAAAATGTTTTTGAACTTTTTTTGGTAAAGAAAATTGGTCATTTTTTACCATTTTGAAAATCGAAATGGCTTTTAAATCCAAACCATTTTGAATGATCGACATAGTTGAATTTTAAGTGAGAATTCAACCAATAAACATCCTGTATATAGGATTAAAACTTACAAATCCATTAACATTTCTAGTTTAAAAAATTTATTTTTAGCAAATATTAAATCAAGGTTGAAAAAATCCAAAAAAATATTTTTTGTGGGAATCCATTTTTCTGACCAGTTTAATGTTAATGATTTAGAAAAAAAGACGAGACATAAGGGTATATATTTGAAAAGGATATTTATCGAGGGTTGATAAATATTATATATCATAAAGGGATAGTCAGCACTCGTCAAACAAGAACGCCCTTCACTGAATACACGATTTTTTTTTAAATGATTCTGTGTGTATATCTTTTAACCGTTTTCTCCATAGTTCTCATCTGTTTAAGTTTCTATGTGTACAAGATTTACTAATAGCTTATTCAATTACTGTTTTTTTGATTAGAGAGAGGGATGGTGTATTTTGTTTCCCTTAAAACTTGATATTTTAATGACAAATAAATAATTTTTGAAAAATAAGATCATTTTTTTAATAATTTTAAATATCCAATGACTGGCAAAACAAGAATTTATCCAAAAGACTATATTGTGTCTCATAAAATCTCTATTAAAAGCAGGCATGGGCAATCGGGGTCCCTCGGACTTTTAACATATTACTAAGACAGTGACAACCTAAATTACGAATAAGTTAGAGAGATTATATTTTTTTTCTGCCTATCTCATTACTTCCTCCTCAATGAGCAAAGTGGACTTGGATAAAGAGACACACAATAAAGTTATAACAATGGTGACTTCGGCTTAAAATAACTCGCCCATTCCTGGTTAGTATCAATTTTATTATCGAATAAGAGTGTTTTTTAATTCTAAAATAAAAAGTCTAAAATTTTCAAGAAACTAACTGAATATTGAAAGTCTTTATTCGAAAGTAAAGCTGGGCTTATACCTTAACAGATACAGATCAATTATAAAAACAAAATCAATATCAAACTTAAACTGAAATTATCATTCAAAAGTTTTGGTAAAATCAGAATTTTTAGGAGATGCACTAGAAATGAAAGCAGATATTACAAAAAAATTTCAAATTTTTCAAAAATGGTTCCAGGAGCAGAAGACCTTCTGAATACAAGCGATTTAAGAATAAACAAAATTTTGTAGTATAAAATTACATAGCAGATAAAACTGCTTAAATAAGCATTTCTCAGAAACAAGAGATGAGTAACGTAACATGTAACTTAAAACGAATAACAAAGAAAGGTTACTAAAAACATACGGCCACCGAACTTAAAAAAACCACACACATTCAAAAAATTAAGACGCTCCTAATTTTTTTGTCTGTTGATAAAAAAAATGGTCATGCGATCGATTTTACTGTATTTAAAAAAAAAAAAATTGAATATAAATTAAACAGAGTGTAAAAATATTTTATTGAGATATTCATTAATTATTATTGATAAGGTTGAATAAATTGTTTAAGGTTATTCGATCACTAACGCAGACTAAAATAAAATTAATAAACCTGATATCTTTATTGTGACTTAAAATTCTCAGCGCCACAATGATAGAATATGAACTAATTTTGTTAATCACGTGTTGTTCAATTATATTGACCTTCTTGCTAAGCACATGACATTTTTAACAAATTTATCTATTTTATAATCAATCGGCTTTTTTTTTTGTCTAAAAGTATTTTTTAGGAGTGCACATGTATCCAAGTAAATGTCATTTGGACCGAATTCTTATTCGTCAAATTATGCTATTCTATTAGTGTGTTCCTTACCAAAAATGTCGTATCATTGATAAAATTGAATTATTTTTAATTCCTAAAGCAATTCTCCAATAGAGTATGATATCTTTGAAAAAACTACTCAAAACTTAATAAATGTTAAGCTTTCTAGCCGATCAGCGGAAAAAAGTATATAGAGCTCTTTTCGGACAGTTGACGAACCGATAGTATATTTCATTAAATTATTAAATTATTCGCATATTCGAAACACTTTCTCATTTTAATATAGCCAGAACATAGTACTTATGAGAGGTTAATATCTTTAATTCTTGATTATATAGGGAACTGAAATGGTGGCGGTATTTGTGAGATATTAATTGGTTTTACTCTTGATTTTCAAATGAAAATAATATTTAAACATTTGATTTCGTTTGTATAGAAATGAAATTTCAGATACCTAGAATTTTCACTGTTTGAAATTAGACACTTCGATCAACCTTAAAAATTTTGAATAATTCACTTTGATTGTACAATATTTACTTGACATTTAGTATATAAACTCGGACAACCTTAAATTCAAGAATAATTAATTTATTATATGTGTAGATCGAATAACCTTAAATATTGAAGGTGTGTTAAATTATTTTTTGTTGTTAAATATAACGAGGGCAGAGAACAATTAAAGAATTATTACATCAGAGTAGAAAAGTATATACATATACACACTTTATTTAAAATAATAATACTTTATAACATTAACAACAGTCATACAGCAACACAGTTAAATTAATTTTAATGCCGGAAATTCAACATAATATAGCAATGATGTAGATCGACCTTTATCAAATAATTCTAACGGTTGAGGTTATATTACTTACTTGTGTGCTGTGTGTGTTGCTGTTATAATCATCATCAAAATAATTAAACATAATTACACTTGGCTTGAAAAATTTTTTTTTTAAGAAGAAATTATTTTGTGTTTTTTTGTTTAATTGTGAAATATCAACTCATGTTAACACTCATGTCAAATGTTTCAATTATGATTTAAGATGAGATACAAAGACAAACGAGTTCGTAAAATAGCGTTAAGGTTGTTGGCCTTGCATAGGCATAGTTTCAAATTCTATTTTTTTTTTTTTACTTTTTGAGGATATAATCATTACAATAATATTATAATTACCATAAAAATTTAAAGCCCATTAACCGCCTGTTACTCTAGATAAATTTTATTAAATTTCGAATCATTAACGCGGCGAGCACAGGCGAGATTGTGATTTGACAAGTTTTTTAATTATAAAAAACAAGTTAAAATAAACAATTGGCTGAGTTAATTGTTGAAATACCCTTTGGACAGTGTTGAATAACCAGACCTTGTATTGTTTTGTAAATTAACTTAAAAGAAAAATTTTTTTCCCCTTTCATATTATTCGACAGTGGTATGAAATGAGAATCAATAGATTAATTATTGTTGCTACCTACAAATTTTCAACCATCTATCTTGAACAATTTTTGCCTGATTTGCGACCTAGCGGGTAAACAAAGATATTTGGGAAAAAATGTTTCAAATAAAAATTGTTTATTTTTTTAAGGAGCATCTTTTACATTTTAACTTTTGTACTATTTCTAAGAGCTGATTGACGTATGTTGCTAATTTACACTCTCTTTTTACGTCCTGAGAATGCTAAAAAAAAGTTCAGCTCGATATCTCCTTTCGTTTTTGAGCTATGGTATCTGCAGGCAGGCAGACGAGTGGACAGACAAACGTAAATGTGCTAACAAGATGATTTTATCAACACCCTTATATAAAAATTTGGTTCGTGTTATTAATATTTCTAAGCGTTACAAACTTGGGACTAAAATGAGTGTACCTTGATTTCTATTTCATATATACAGAGATTAAAACTTGTTGAGATGTAATAACGCAAAGTTAATCAGTTTTATTGTTGAAAAGAAACGATAGTTAGACTATCGTTGAAGAGAGATAACTATGTTAACAGAATTTTAAACAACTCTTCGTACACTGTTTATTGTATGAAAAACATTCGAGAGTTACTGTAGAGATAAAAATAACTCTTTTTTTCACTGCAAACTTATACTACCGTGCATATAATCCAAAACATTTCGCCTCCTTTTATAAATATACATGAAGGTAACGTGATCCAGTAAGAATTTTATCAACTAATAAAAAAAAGTATGTTTTAGGAGAAAAAACACCATAAAAATAACTATAAAATAATAATTATAACATAAATATTTAGAGAAAGACAGATATATGTTAAAACTGTACCTACATTTTTTATGTCTTTACTTAAAAAATTTATTTGAACATGCTTTCAAAAAAATTTTCAAGTCATCAATAATATTATTAATCAGTTGAGTCACATATTCATATACATATTTGTCAAAAAAAATATTTTAATTAAATTTAAATAAAATATCTATTTGCATTTTAATTTATATTTTATTATCATCAGAGATGGCTGTGATCCCAATAATTGAACTCAATATGCGTAGCATCAAAGGACGTTTATTAAATTTTATATTTATGTAATCATAAACAAATTTTAAAACTTGTAATTAACACACAATGAAACACGTGTGAAAAAAATTGTTTTAAATTCGTTATAATTCGTTATTTATTCATAAGAACTATGAATAAAGTCTACTAGTTGAGTGACAATATTTTTTTACAGTAAAACCCTTCAAAACTAGATACCTTAAGATTGTTGTCTCGCTAAGTTATAAGCAAGAATTCTAGAAAAGAAAACGGCAGAAATTTTCTAAAAGGTAACTGATCATTGATGTATTTGTTCTGAGCTAAAAAACGAAAATTCTTGACAGTTACATTGTTGAGATATTAAAACGCAAATTTAAGCAATTTTATTGTCGAACAGAAATAACTATGGGTTGAACAGAAATAGCTGTATTAACAGAATTTTAAACTCATCGTACATTATAAACATGTACAGAAACAGTTGATTGGTACAGTCTAGAAAAAAATTATACGTTATTTCACTAGAAGCTGATATATTCTTCTTCAAAATGTTAATACTTGCTCATTCTCAACAAAAATGAAGCCAAATTTGCTTATACAGGGTGCCCCCCCTTTAAGGTCTGTATAACGAAATACCAATGCATTTCAAAATAATTCGATGTAGCAAAACTTGTCAAAGTATAAGGTTGCGTCGTTTGGAAGCTTGAAGGTTCTAAAATAGAAATTTCTTTTGTAGTATCTAGAATTTAAATCCTCCGTATTTCTACGCCCGTGGAAATAAAAGATTAAAAGTGTTAGATTTAGATTCAATAAATTGGGTATTACAAAAAGGGGTACTCTTAGTACGAATCGTTTACTCGAAATTTGAATTTTTAATAATTGGGCGAAGTTTAAAAAAGTTTAGCCATGAACCAATTGGGATTTTTTTGTTACGTTTGAAAGGTAATTTTATGGGAAGTGTTCTTAGCTATGTTTCCAGTGCGAGGGTTCCGCACTTGGAACAACTAAAAAGTAGGCGATTATCTTCAAAATCGGTTCAGTTTGGTGAAGGCCTCTAAGGAAAAAGGCAATTTAATGGAGAGTGTTCTTAGATACGTTTCAAGTTCTAGTTTAGGGTTCCGTACCCGAAAAATATCTAGAAAATTTCTTACATTTTGTAAATTTCACTTGTTTATAAAGATTTTGCTATAGTTATCAATGAATACAAAATTTTATACTTATAATAATAATAAGTTATCGATTAGTTATTAAAAACTTCAAATCGCGTCTTTTCTTCAAAAATGAGTTTTTCTTCAAAACTATGTTATATTCGTAAAATTACTTTGCTGACCGGATTACATTATAAACATCGGAATAATCAACATAGTTTTCTATTAACTTTTTTATAATATTTATTTATGAAAGAGTAAAAAAATCGTCTTAACTACGACCTTGTCTGAACGTATGTAATAATATTAAAAAGGTTAAATTATATTAAACACAGAGGCGGCTGGAAACACTATGTGTGCTCGTATGTTGAAAAGATATCGTCTTTTTATATTGGGTGTGTATGTGTGTGTGTATTTGTTGGCTTGTGTAGTCAATCGGTCGTTAAGAAGAGCAAGCAACCAGGCGAGAGCACACTGAACTGTTTATAAATTATTATGAAATAAAATTTTAAGTCAGCAAAATTATGTATATAAAATTTTTAAATATTTTTATTCTCTATAAATAATATTGAGAGTACTTATTTTAAAATTCAAGTAAATTTAAATATTAAAACAATCTTTGTTGCGCTCGCAGCTTCATCGAGTAGTTTGTACAATAATGGATTCAATTTTTCTTTAAACAATTTAATTTTACTCTATAAACCGTGAATATAAGAAGATTAATTAGAAATAATAGAAAGAAACTAACAAAAGGAAAAGGTTTTCTATTTAATTGTATGGATCAATCTACGATAGAATAAATTTTTTCGTGCGAGACCAGGAAAAGATTTCAGTGCTTATTTGGAGTAGATTTTCTCCCCTGGATTCATTTAATAAGTATTTATATCTCCACTGAAATTTTTGAAAAATCATGCGCCAGGAGAAAGATTCCAGATGTAAAGATTTCGTCACTTGATAACTTTCATTATTTCTAGATGAAAGTACCTTTTTTAAAGTTTTAACGGCCGCCAGTCGATGGTTTCAATTTTGAACCATGTTCACTATTTTCTTCTGGAAATAATCGAAGTTAGTCAAATGACGAGATCGTTACAGTTGGCGACCGTGACAGGATGATTGTAAATTAAATAACTACGACACGCAATCGTTACCCAGCAGACTGACATTCTCTTGAAAAATTTTAATTTTTTAAAATGAAATAAATTTTGGATTAATATATAAAAGTTAAATTTGCCAAATTTAAAAAGCCCCCGACAAATTTTTCGAGGGTTTTCTCTCCATTAAATTGCCTTTTTTCTTATAACCTTTTTCCAAACTGAGCCGATTTGGAAGATCATCGCCAATTTTTTTAGTTTTTCAGGTACGGAACCCTAAACTCGTACTTGAAATATAGCTAAGAACACTCAACATTAAATTACCTTTCAAATGAAACAAAAAAATCAAAATCGGTTCATTCGTTTAGGCGCGACGATGCCACAGACAGACACACACACATACCGGTCAAACTTATAACACCCCTTTTTTAGCTCGGGGGTTCAATAAATTTTATGACTTGTCAGAGGAAAGACAAATTAGCCATGCGAAAAAACTTACTCGAAATTTGCTTAGCTATATATATTGTGAGAGTTACGAAGCCATCGTATTTTCGATAGACTATGAGTAAAATATACTATTACGAGACTTTGACATTGAAATACTCAACAGATGTCGATTCCCTGCTTCGATGCAGGTAAATATAAAGGTATGTCTATAATTTTTCGTTTTAAACCGATCCATTCACTATCGAGAAGGTAAACTTATTTAAAAAAAAAAGTAAATGACCTTCTCTGATTTATTCAAAAGGTATTTTCAACTTTACCTGAATAATCTCAACGAAACAAATAATCTTTAAACCAGAAACCCTTTTTGAAAAAAAAAAAAAACAGATGAAACGTTCATGATTTTTATTTCAGCAAATATTTTTAAAATATAATTTGTATGTTTGCAAAGTGACGACCATTGTGTTCATAACAATATAAATATGAAAATTCAAGGTAGCCATTATTTAGAAAAAAGAATTAAACATATTTTTTATAATTTTATTATTTGTGTACTTATAATTACACAACATACCTATATATTTCGCGTCATATGGCTGACTGACGGTCTGGTCATGGGGAGAGGTCATTTGAAAAACATTTTCAAAAAAAAATAAATAAAAGAAATATATATGAATTTAATACTTTTACTGGAATTTTTTTTTCGAAACTATTTTGAAACTTTTAGTAATAAAATTAGTATATTATTTTTATGGATATTTCAAATTTTAAAGAAAATAAGTAACATAAAATCTTATTAAATATTAAATTTTTCATAGTTAATAAATTGGCAATTTTCGATTTATAACCTCTGAATAATTTCGTCACGCATAAAATTGTTCAATATTGACTTCTTTTTATTCGAATAAGAAAATAATCGAATTATAAATGCCAGTAACATTTTGTGTAAAACTTTGGAAAAAAGGGATTATCCGGCATTTGACAACAGAAAAATATCAATTTTCAAGTTGTCATACTCTGTTTAGGTATACTAAGTTTAGTCCCAAGATTGTAATGCTTAAAAATATTGATGCTACGATCAAAATTTTGGAATAGGTATTCATAAAATCACCTATTTATTTCCGTTTGCCTGCTCGTCTGTCACGATAACTCAAAAACGAAAAGAGATATCAAGCTGAGATTATAGCGTGCTGAGGACGTACAAAGTAACTTAGAGCACGTAAATGAGAAACATAAATCAATTGTGTATTGGGTTATCTTGTAAAACGTTAGAGATGAAAAAAAAAATTTAAATGTAAAAAATGTTCCCTATAAGAAAATAAACAACTTTTGTTTAAAACATTTTTTCGTTGGTTTATCGGTGAGGGCGAAAATTAGGACAAAACTTAGGTACCCATTTTCTCCAAAACTATAAATAATAAGGAGTTGAAAATTAGCCGATAACTTAGTGGTCTTGTGAAAGATAAAAAGAAAATATTTGAAAATCAAAACAAATGACTGCCTTTCGGTCGCCATTTGTGTTGGCTTTTTTGGCAATAATTTTTGTTGGTTTTTTAAACCTTTCTAATTTTTTTTAAAATGCAAGCGCTAATATTTAAAACTTTTAATGAAGAGTATTTTAACAATTAACTTAGTCAATTGTTTTTGTCATGAATATCAAATAATGAGCTCAATTGCTTTAAGTGCAGCCGTTAAACCAAATGAAACTCTATAGACCTGAAAATGTCTTGTTTTCAAAGATGCAAAATTATAGTTATCGTTTAAAAAAATATCTTATTTACTTTTATAGTTATCATTTTTTAATTAATTTTGTAAGAATTTTTAACTGTTCACTCAAAAATTAAAGAAGGTTAATGAACAAACGAATTCTTTGTTTTTAAGAAAACAGTATTGGATCTTTATATGAATCAGTGCTATTATACCTTTTTTGGTATAACTGTAAAATATCTAAGTAATTTGTCACAATATTTTTATCAAAAATTATTTTATCCGACTACCTGAAACTTTAGGTACTGCTTTGTAAACGCGGTGAACTTCAAAAAACACACCTGTTTAAATTGTTAGAAATTAGTAGGTAGTAAAATAAAATGACAATTGACAATGGATAAATTTTTATTACGATTTTTTCAAAAATAGTTAAGAGGCATAAAACTTTTTTAAATTGAAAATTATTCGACGTTAATATTGCTTTAAAGTTATACCAAGGTTTTTTTTGGAAGTTTTCGAAATGGTGACCTTTAAGTGAAAGTTTTCGGAGATGAAGCAAGATATTCATTTCACTAAAAGTACAATCGAAATAAAAAATCAAGAAAGGCATTAAATCAATAAAAACAATGAAAATTCATATTTTGGAAAACAGGATGTAATAATTTTTTTAATAATAATATTTATTTATCGTTTCTTTAATAATTAATGAATTAATTATCTTTCCAATTATCCGAAATTATAAAAGTACCTGAGGCTATCGCTTATAAATAATTATTATTGTTTCTTGAACTTTCCTAGCCAGTTTAATTAGTAGTTGATTAATATTAACTTTCGTGCCATGTAAAAAGTGCCATCTGTCGTGTCAAGTAGAAAATCAATGTATCTGCGCATGGCACTAAAGTTGGCCATTTTCTGCCAAACAAGTTAGGTATCACTTGAAATATAGAATATAGATCACTATTCTCAGTTTTGCCCAAAGAGGTTATATAACATACAGGCTTTAAAGCTTAGGAAACGCAATAAATGAATTCTTGACCGCTTAAAAGGGGACCGTCTTCCCTCTTTGCCTCGCAACCTGGCAAAGTGCGAATATAAATATTTTGAATTATTTTATGAACACATGCTTGCCTGTGTATTTCATAGAAATAATATAAGACAGACGAAGACAGCCATACGCGTACTTTTTTAGATCTCTCTCTACAACAATCAACCGTTTCGATGGCCACATTACGGTTCTATGTTATTACTTCTATAGTTTTGCCCAACAATAGAGTTCATGTTAAGTTTTTTTTTACAATAAAAAATATTGTCTTAACTTTCCCTCGATCGTGCCATCTGTCGTTGAATCAATGTATTATTATTGGCGTTAGGGGTTGATTACTATTGTGAAAATGGTTTTTCTCGTGAGATGAGTCAACTTCGAAAGTAAAACATTATATAAATTTAAAATTTCAATCAAAATCGTTATACAAAGATATATCTCGTATATTTAATTTAAAATGAAATTCGATTATCTGAAGTGCAACGTTAAGAAAATATTTCAAATGATTTAACCTTCAAGAAAAACAATAAATTTTAAGAAAACATTTTAATAATTTTCTTTAAATGTTAATACTTAGAAATAATTATAAATCGAGCATTCGATACATAACAAGGAAATGAAACTTTAATATTACACACTTCGTTAAATATTCTCAGATAACTATTGTAAACAATTAAAATTATTATGATTGATCTATTATAAACGGTTATGTAACACAGAAACAAAGAATATTTGAAATGTTTTACATAATTCCTACTATTCATAATATATTTCATTTAATATTTATTATTGATAAAAATATTATATTTATATTGATTACATAATTGAATGTACAAACATATGATTATATAATTTTAAAAATGCAATTTTTATAATTAAACAATTAATGTTTGTGAATAATGTAATTAAAATAAAATGTTAAATTCAAATGGAAAAATCAATTAATTAAATTATAACTAACTTATATAGGTGAGTTTTTCCGTTTTTCTGGTTTTTCCTTCGATTTGTTTAAGGTTTTTTTGGTTATAAATAAAATTCCTCGCATATTTCTGATGGAAAATGGTAACAGCAAAATTTTCTAAGAATCACTTTGGAAAATATTAGCTCTTCAAGAGTAAAACAAAAGTTTTCATTGAGAAAAATCAGGTTTATAATTTTCAAAATTTTTTGAAGTTTTAAAGAAAAACAGTTGATACTTAAAACCCAATGTACGTTTTTCTCAATTTCCAGATATAACATCTCGTAAAACAATTTTTGAGCTTTATGGGATCACATTTTCATAAACAACGCGCTGGGTTCTTTAATGAAAAATTTTCACTAGATAATTTTAAATCATTCTTTATTTTAAAGAATGTTAGAGCTTGCAAAAATTCTTGAATTTAGAGGAACCTTAAAAAGGAATCTTAACTATATTTGGTAGATTACAATTTTATAATTTAGGCCCTGTATATGTGTATTTAAAATTCTAATTGTATATATAGAAAATTGAATAAATATGCAATATTCCTTACTGTAATTGAGGCATTAATAATAAAAATTTTTAATTACTTTTCGTTATTACAACATCATTGGTATAAGTATACAGGCTGAGGCAAAAAATTGTGCGATTTTGAAAACACTGTAAAACAAATAATTCCAACATAAATTGAATTCATGAATTAATTCATGTATTGTATTTTTAAAAACTAAAAAAAAGCTCCAGTATGATGACGCCTATTGAAGCGTAAACATTCTACTAGACGATTGAGTTATTCGTCACATTCCGCAGGATTTGAAACGCCTATTGCCAATTCCGTTCTTTCAGTGCTTTAACTGTTTGTTTGTGGTCGACTATCCTGGTACGGTTTCTTTCTGCCTGGATTCTCTTCTTTTCAAATAAAATCACTAAGAAAAAGTCGCAAATTGTTAGAGCCGCAGTTAAAATCACAATATACTTAAAAATTCAATTTAAATGTATTTTTTTAAAACCTTTTCTATTTTTGGAATGGGAAAAATCAATTTTACATACTGTTAAGAGGCCATTTTTAAACATTTTTAGTTTGCGTTTTTGCTACGGAAAGCAAATTGCAAACAAAGGACCGAAATAAGATATAATGATCGTTAAGTGTACGAAAAGAATAATAAACAAATAATCTAATCTAGAACTGAATTGTACAAACGACAACGTTATTGAATTTACCTATTTGCTGTAACCACGTGAAGCTTGTTATACTGTGTGTAGTATTCGATAGTATTCGTTGTAGCATTGACAATTTACTGCACTAATACAACTACTATTTAGATAACTATATTTTTTCTCTTTTTAAGATATCGCATTCTCTCTTACTCCAAAATACCTTGACTTTGACCACGATAGGGTAAATACGAAAAAATGTCCTAATCAATAGTGTGGACGCACCTTTACAATCTAAAATACGTAAATAGGTGTATTGTCAACTTATGCAGGGGAGAGTGAAGTAGTGTGAAACCTTGTAGAGGTAAATTAAATAAAAGTTGAGAAGTGCATGAAAACTTATCGATAATGAAGTATTCGAACAATAATTATAATTAACTTGATGATTACATATGTTTTATAATGACCGTGAAAATAAATGATTTGTGGGTGTCAGGAAATCACATTGAATAAAATCACACTCTTATACATACGTATGTGTTTACTTGTGTAGTATATACATAGGTACATATACATACATCCATCCATACATACGCTAGTATACTTATTACTGAGACTACACCACGTGTTTGTGAATGTGCCATTAAATATTATCTATTTCATTCTAACACACATACATGTCTATTTGTATGTGGTGTATGTACTCTCTCACTTATTGTAAGTGTGTTAGAATAGGTAGGCAGATCAGGCAACACTACACGAACGCGAACCACAGTTTGTAACACATGCCAATATTATTAATTCTAACTAATAAAAAAAAATTGGTGTACGTTTCTTGCAATAGAGACAACTGAGAATGTGATGGGTTAGAAAGAAATAGAGGAAATCTTTCTACTGAAGATAATTCTATTTTTTAAATCGTTTAATTCTTATAACGTGGAATTTAGTTTTCCTAGAGCTTCAAGTATTTCGTAGAAATTTAAGCTAAAAGGTATTTTATTTGTATTTCAGAAACGATGACACAAATTATTTCGGAGAAGGTTGATACATAATACAGTAGAATCTCGATAAGTTAAAGTCCAAGGGAAACACAAAATATTTTAAGTTATAGAGGTTTTAAGTTATCAAGTGTCTATGTTAGGTAAAGGTTAATATAGAGGTATGTACATGTTTCTATGTACCCTAGTTAATATAGAGGTATGTACATGTTTCTATGTAGTTACTGACGGCCTATACAGAGATTATTTATTTAAGTTATAGAGGTTGCGTATTTTAAGTTATAGAGGTTTTGGGCTCTGATGGGAAGGGAACATAGTATTTTTTGAAGTAACAGAGGTTTTTATGTTACCGAGGTTTAAGTTATCGAGATTCTACTGTAGTGTTTTTCATCGAATGAAATAAAATAGTTTCATGAGAGAATTTAATCAATAGTTTTATAAAATCATACTTGGAAAAAAGGCACATATTACATTAAAACGTTTTCATAACAAAAAGAAACGCTTCGTACTAGAATTGAGTGGGTTAGTTTTCCTAGAAATCAATTTAATTAAGCTTTTCAGAAACTCAATGATCTTGTTGAATCAAATGATATCACTTTTAAATTCTTAAGTAATTTAATTGGGATGTTATACATTTAATACTGGTGTCTTAATTTGATTCGTAATAGAGGGTAATCCTAATGTAGAATTGGCCATATTACTCATAAAAATGTTAACCTAGACTTCATTCATATCATGACAAAATTTGAAAGTGTAATTAAAATTGATTAAAAAACAAAGAAGTTTTAAGCAATCATTGTATTCAGATGTTGCCTATCTCTTTTTAGCAAAACAAAGTTTTATATGTAATTTCTATGGCGATACCCACATATGATGTCACTAGTTGGTATCTTCATCTTTGTTTAATAAGGAAGGACGTTCTTATATCTGAATACTAGTAAAGATTTTAAAAAACAAACTTCACTTTTCTGCGCGTTTAGTTAAGCGATTCTTCAAGCGATAAAAAAAATTTAGTCCGATCTCCTATTATTTGCGCAAGTGTATTATATTTATAATATTTCAACTAATCAATAGTAAAATATTTATATCTCTCACAAGTACTATGTTTTAGCTATCATATTAAAAAAATAACGAACAAGTGTTTTGGCTTAAAAAAGACAAATTATTTTAACCATTAACTTAAACAAAATGTAACTTCGTTCATCAAAAAACTGTCGATTGAAAACACAGTTCCTAACGCTTTTTCTACTACTCAAATTGATGAACTTATGTTTACTACGACAGCATTATTATTGAATTTGTAGGTGTTTTCTACATGGTACTTTCCACCAATTTGCTCACTCTCGCAATCCACGTTAAGAAATTGCATTCCAAGAAAAAGTCGATAAAATTTTCATAAGTAGTTCACTTTATAACAAACGTGTAACAAATCAAGTGGTCAGGTCACCTAACAAAACACGATGTAAATTTAGCCAATGAATTTGATTCATTAATAGTTTTAAATATTTTTTCCACTTTTCAATGTGACTTTCGTGTTTATTTCATACTTAGATCGCATTGTAGTATCTTTGTCGGTCAACTTATTTTTAGTTAGTCATTAAATTTTTATTTCTTTTCAAAGTGTTCCGCACCAAAATATATAATGAATATGTGCAAATATCAATGAGTTTTTAAAGAAAACTTGGAGGTAATCGATTTTCACTCATCTTTAATTATTCATCCTAGAAATAACGTGTACAAGTTTGTAAACAAAACAAGGAAGTCATTGATTTTCACCCACCTTTCCAAATCCAAATTTGTTTGTAATTTGTTCAGACGACTTCAAATGTATAAATCTCAATGAGTATTGTCTTTTGGGTGTCTTAAAGACAATGTCTTAGTCATGCCAAAACTTCTTAGATTCTTTTTCTTGCAAGCCTTAGGGGATAGTCTGATTGTGATTTTAGTTATCAAACTAAAAAATTAAATAAATTCAAATTTAATGTTATTGTCGTTTAAGAACAGTCCTTTTATTCGTCAGACGGTTCTTAATATCCTGTACCTTCTTTATTTTTCAAATTTTATTGTTTCCAAAATAAAACTAAATTTACCTACCTGTATTAAAATTTAGTAAATGATTTTTAAAAAAATGTTGGTCGAATCAAATGTATTCCAAAAAACATTATTTTAATTTCAGGTAAAATCGTTATTATATTCTTAAGGTTAAACAAATAAAATCATATCTACCTGAATTGATCTTATACGGAGTTGAAATACAAAACATGCAATCTTCATGGTATAAACCCCTAGACATCCCAAATAAAATTCACACAACGATTCTAATTTCTTAAGAAATTTATTTTATTCGTATTAAAATGACGGTTAATATTGAACGCGTTTTGCGATTTTGAGGAAACATAAATTACTGTTAAATATGTTGATTGGCTTTACGTACAATGCCCTTGAGTTTCAAATTTGAGAGTTGCTTACTCACCTATGTAGGTATTTAGAAAAGGTTACGACTGGTTCTCTAATTCAAATTTCATTTCACACTTTCAAAAAGTCATTGAAAGTTTTATTTTATTAAATATGAGACGGATATTTTTTTTTAATTTCAAGTAATTTTCCATTTAATTAAAAGTTAATAAAATCAAATATCCAAAGTTAAGGAGATATGCAAGGATTGAATTATACTAGGGATATAGGGATTTCAATAAAACTTTATAAATACATTTTTTGATTAACAAAGTTTCCAAAAATCACAAAAAATTCCTAGGTCAAAAGATGAATCATTTAGGTTATCCTTTTCAATTGGATATTTCTATACAAAAAAACTAGAGAGTGTGATAAAAAACTATCTAAAATATTTAGACAATCTTGTAGTTTATAATAATACCATAAAAATATAAGATTGTGGATGATATAAAACAAAATTTTAATATAATTATGAGTTCATCGAAGATCCATCATTTGATGAACAGAGACGATCATAGTTAGAGTTTTGATGATTGAAGAGCGATATCTATATTATCAAATTTATAAGCAGCACTTGCACACAATATATTTCATATTTTTGTAGTTACTTGTGTATTGTGAAGTTAAAACTAACTCAAACATGTATTGTGTTTATATGTATGTACCGTGCAATCAACCAAAACTTTTTTACAATACTGTAGGTTTAAATTACCTTAATATACTTACAGAATTGTTCAGTAAGATGTTATCACGTAAATAGTAGACATTTTTGGCAAAAATATTTATTAATAATAAAGCAAGCATTAACGAATAATGAAGCAAGTCAATTTTTTGTTTTCACTTGTTTTTAGTTTTTTTGTGCACCTGAAACACACAGTATTTGTTAATGAATTATAGTACAATTTCATATCTTATGTATTTTTAAAAAATACTTTAACCTTGTTAAAAAATTATTATCGCTAAACAAATAGCAAGCAGCATAGAAAACAAATATTAGAAAAAAAGGTCATTATATAATAAAGTTTTTAACAACAAAAATAGCAAAATATTGGCCTTCATAGTTTTAAATATTACTGATTAGCATCCATATACGAATATTATATATACAAAAAAAAAAAAATAATTTTTTTATTTTATTTGATTAATACAAACTGATTTGTCCTCAAGATTTGTTGCGTTTATCTTGGCTTCAATAAAGTGGTTTCGATTACACTTAATTTGTTTTTTAGCACAGTTTCGAGATATTTGTGACATTGAATATAATATACTTCGTGATATTTCGTATGTTTGGTTCGGGTATATGTCACAAAATACACTCGAATTAAAAAATTAATGATTCGTCCTAAAAAATGAAATCAATGTGTAAAATCCTTTTGTTTTTGTAAAGATAAAAAATGTGAAACGTAAATAATTGAAAAAATAATCATTATATATTAAGGTTGTTGGTGAAATAAATACAGTCAATTCACAAAAGAAAACAAATTACTTCAAGATATATCATTTTTCAAATTTAATATCATTATTTGAAATAAAAATTTTATTGGCGTAATGAAATTTGATTAAATTTTCAAAAATACTTTTAATTAAGGTTGTTGGGACACAATCCCGCAAGGCATTATTAAAATGATATTTGTTTTTTAACAGAAATTAAAAATTTTTATCTTTGAATTAATTTAATTTAGATAGAATCTAGCATCACTTGTAATTGGATTTATGTAATTATTTAATTACTAAAAATAATAAATAATCGTCTATTGTATTTTTCAAGTATGAAAACCATCGTTTGTGGTTCGATTTCTGCCAAAAACAATTTGACAAATATGTCTAAACTAGCTTGATATCCGCCCGCTTCCCTAGGCTTAAAAGTAAATATCACACACGAAGGAATTGTTTTACACAGCTAAAATATATGCACAGTTTTCAATTTTTTTAAAAGTGTAAAATAGTCATAATTCATTAAGTATATCAGAAAAGATGATAATTAAGAAAAGGTGGCCATGAATTCTTGGCATTTACTATTTTAAATTTTTACAGAAATCATTAATTTATAGTTCAAAATGATGATTATAGTTGGAAAAGTAAAATGTCAGATTAAATTTAATTTTTTTTTTATATTTATCTTTATAAATTATAGCTCATGTGTTTTTCTGGAGTATGAGCTATATTGTTGTTCAGTTTCATTAAAATCTATTCGCTATTTTTTGCGTAAAAGCGTAACAAACAAACAAACATCCTTACTTTCATATTTATAATATATAGGGATAGTCAACAACAAAGTCTCATTCAATTCATAATTTAGTGCTATAAGTTTGAATCTTAAATCTTTTATACTTCACCAATCACCTTAATATTAATTAAATAATAATAAACTTAGTTAATTTAAATTATGTAAACAATTAATCATATATTTGTTTGATGTCATACAATTGAGGACGGCCACGAAATTGATGTTATACGGATAACAACGTCAGATATTAAATACATTTTTTTCAGTCTTCGTTTAAACGTTTGCAATAATGAAATTCTTCGTAATTATATATTGCATGAAAAAAAGATGTAAGATAAATTATTTTTATTTTTAAATAAATGTTCAATTGTTTATTTTGGTTCATGTTTAGAATTCACTAATTTACATGTGCTAATTAATAGATTTGAAATATGTTAACACTTAAATAAACTTTCTTTATCCTTGCAAAATATTTTTTTTTTTTAGAAGTTGAGTCTCATAAATACCCAAACCAAATTTTGTTAATTTTAATATTTTTCGTTATTTTACAAAAGCACTTTTATTATTAATGTGACATGTTTCGATTATAATGATCATTTTCAAACTGTCCCAAAATATAAACTAGAAACCATAAATCTAGGAGAACTTCTATTGAGTATATTTTTAGAATTATTATTTTTATACCATGTATATGAAATATACCAAGGTATACTAAGTTTAGTCCCAAGTTTATAACGCTTAAAAATATTGATACTATGAACAAAATTATGGTATTGGTGTTCATAAAATCACCTAATTAGTCCATTTCCGGTTGTCTGTTTGTCTGTCGTCTGTCATCACGATTACTCAAAAACGAAAAGAGATATCAAGCTGAAATTTTTATAGCGTGCTTAGGACGTAAAAAGTGAGGTCGAGTTCGTAAATGAGTATAATAGGTCAATTGAGTCTTGGATCCGTAGGACTCATCTTGTAAACCGTTAAAGATTGAACAAAAGTTTAAATGTAAAAAATGTTTCTTATAAAAAAATAATCAACTTTTGTTTGAAAAATTTTTTCGTCAAAATCACTGTTTACCCGTGAGAGCGCAAATTGTATAGTCTGTATTATATTGGTATTTCAGTTATATGTGTGTGACATGTATGTATGTGTAATATGACAGAGTAATCAACACTGTCTATACATGGTATTTCAACAATTAACTCAGTCAATTGTTTGTTTTCACTTGTTCATTTATTTGCACTTAGGTTAAATTGAAAAGAGAGAAAAAGTATTTTTATGAAGACAAAAAAACCATTAAATTAATAAAACATAATTGAAGATCTTGCAAAATTACAATTTAATGTGCTGTTTCATGGTCAAAAAAGTATTTTACTGTGTCTGATCTAATTAAATATTTAAAATAATGTACCGATTCAATTTCAATAATTGAAATATGATATTAATTTATGGAATTAGTACACAGTTATTTTTTGTAGGTTAAAATAATCTTTAATTTTTTTTTTTTTTCAAAGAAATTTCTTTTTTGAAAATTTCAATAATTTTTTATGGTTGTTTGAGAATTTGAACTATTCTCATTTTTTCTTTTAATTGATTAATTTTATGTAGTTTTTGTCACACCAAAGTATATACAGAGTGTCAAAGAATAAAAGTGCAGAAATAAAAATCGTTTTCGAGAAAATCTAGATAATTCGGTGTAAGATTAATGAAACAAAATTTTTATTGATGAACATTGGGTCTTATGGGAAAACGGTAGATGGTTCATATGTTTTTATAGATTTCTCCAATACTAGTCGGTGAAAATTAAAGGAAAAATATTTAAATTAATGTTAAAACTTAAATAAATTATTGAAAACATAAAAAAATTGAAAACGTTGTGACCGACTCATTAAGGATGTATGAGCACGGTAGTGGGGACACAAATTTAAAAAAAAAATATTTTTTCAATTTTGATAGTGAATTTTATTATAAATTGACAATATAAGACGAAAAGTAAGAATAAAATTTTTCGATATCTGGAGTAATTTACAAAATATCTAAAATTGAAATTTTTTTTTAATTATTTATAGCTTTTGATATTTCGAAAACTAAGGCAGATATCGAAAAATTGTATTCTAATTTTTCGTCTATATTCATTCACCAAAGTTGAAAATAAAGTACAAATAATTTTAACCCTAAATCTAAAATTGCCTTAGTGCTCGTACTACCTTAATACAACGGTGGCCTTAAAACCTAAGAGATTGAAATGAGATGATCACATTTGGAAAGTTAACCATAAACAATTAAGGTAGTACCAGCATGAAATCACTTTTCGACAGATTTGGCCGAATTTTTTTTCTCGGGTTTATAATAGCTTTATTTATGAATTCCTAAAATTTCATAATTTTTGACCGTTTAGATCGCGAGATATTTAAAGACAAAGTTCGCGATTTTGAGGGTCATGTCCCATTTAAAGCATGTAAAATGTCCGGTCTCTCCAACTATTTTTTATGATATTATTATATATTGAAGAAAAAGTAGAAAAAAATGTTTATACAATACAATTCTAAAAAAAAAATTTAGAAATTAATTTTCACTTTCGAGATATTAATTTTGACGTAAATTGATCGAAATTGGGACGTTGGCATAATTATTTCCCATTTTAAACGGTCAAAATTTCTGAAACTTTGGGAATTAATAGTAAGCATTATTAAATTCTTAAATTTAATTTTTCGTTAAATTCTGTCGAAAAAAAAATTGTACCATTGCTTTAACATAGAAACTGCAAATACCATGCTGGAAATACCTTAAATAAAAAATACATTTCTTTCATATTCTAAATTTAAAAACAATTTTAAAACTATCGATTTAAATTTATAAACACTTGAATTAATTTAAATTTCTTCAAAAACAAAAAAACAATATTTAATAATTGTGAAAAAATTACTTCAAAGATAATTTATTGGTATAAATGCGGGCATACAACAAGAGAAGACTATTATAAATTGAAGGTTGTAAGATTTGAGGCAAGTGGAACAACGCAACATTATCATAATATACACAATGTGTGTAGAAGCAGAGAGCCCAGCCGCAGCCACAGCGAGCGGCAAACGATCAACCAAGCAAGCAGTCGGTATACTTATGGCCCACTACATATATAATGCGTGTATTCAAACGTTACAAACTCTCTCATCATTCGCTTATCCGACAGAGACATAACATATACATTTGAATGTATATCATTAGTAGCTATCTTTTTTTATTAATTCAAGGTTTGATAAAAATTTTTTTTATATTGAATATTTTTTTTGTGGTTCTTTTCTTGTCGCGCGCACTCAGATTGAGTTGATGTGTGTGTGTGGACTATACCCTTTTTTTAGTTGACTGAAAGGAAGTTATTGTATTCATCCGAAATTCGAAATCAACAATTCTTTGATACCTTGACTCTTCTAGCCGCTTACCCACAACCTTTTATCACCTTTAAATTTTCAGAATTATTGAGGTATAGAAAAGAATTAGAGATACCTCTCTGGCTATAAAACGAGAGATCAATATACAATTTAGAGTTTTGTCGGTAAAATTTAATTCATCCTTGTTTAATATTAGCAACAATTTCATTTCCCATTCACAGGTGAAGCTAGTGTTCTTAAATTCAATAATAGTTCTATTTCCCATTTACAGGTAGAGATCTTTTACTATAATTTAACAATAGTTCTATTTCTAATTCACAGATAGATATAGAATATATTGTGTACTACGTATAAATTTGATAATATAGATATCTCTCTTCAATCATTAATACTCTAAATATTGTCGTCTCTGTTCATCAAATGATGGATTTTCGATGAGCTCATAATTAAATTAAAATTTTGTATTTTTACCATCGACAATCTTATATTTTTATGGTATTATTATAAACTACAAGATTGTCTAAATATTTTAGATAGTTTTTTATCACACTCTCTAGATTTTTTGATATAGAAATATCCAATTGAAAAGGATAACCTATATGATTCATAATTTTTTTCCGCCAACGTTGAACGATAAAATAATAATAAAAAGCCCGATGACCTAGGAATTTTTTGTGATTTTTGGAAACTTTGTTAATCAAAAAATTTATTTATAAAGTTTTATTAAAATCCCTAGTATTATTCAATCTTTGTATATCTCCTTAATCCGTAATTTTTCTGACCTGTTGGTCATATTCACCACAATTTGTTTATACTTAAAAAACAAAAACAAAAATTATATTTCATTGAACGCACCGGGGCCAAGCCATAGCATGACAACAAACCAGCCGGGCCAAGTTATGTTTAGACGGTTTGGGGTCACAACATCTCACTCTGTTCTCTTTCATTGTCATTATATGATGACTGAGTAGTGTTATACTGGGTTGTATTTGTATGTATATATCGTTAACATTTAGACCACAATAATAAGTATTGTTAATTGTTCTCGTTGTTTTAAATTTTTTTTGTCATTTTTGACACACTTTTTAAATATCATTTCTAGTTCTTTTTGATGTATTCACTAGAAAATGTGTCTGACCTTTGGTAGTGAATTGAAATCGGGGGCTTGAAGAAACTTTAATTTCATTGGTCATGGTTTTCATACAGCATGTCCAAGGTGACTGAAGGTTTCACATCTTAGTTTGAATAAAGTAAAGTAAGTCATGGCAATCCGAATAATCCACAATTATAAATTACTTCTTAACTTCAGTCGACATCCCTCTTAGAAAAGGGATCTCTTGATTCTGGATGAAAGAATTGGATATCTGAGGGGAGTTGAGATGTTGAAACCCCCTGAAAGACGCTCCTTTGATACTATTTCAATATTAATTTTCAATCCTCTAACTCAATTTGGAGGGACTATAGATACGAGTAATTCCCATTGCGAAATCGCCACAAAAATGTTATATAAGTGGCGATTTGACATAAATGCGAAATCGCCACTCTTGTATCTATTAAACAACCCTACAAACCAAATTTCAGTTCATTTGAACTTTGGGAATCTGTTGAAGGTGTCTTGAAGCAGCGGGGGAACAATATATAGAAATACACATATCAGACATTTCCAAAACCCCTTAAATAGCGTTCTAACGGTACAAAAGCATTTATAGCTCAACAAAGCTCTTCCTGATCTTCGGCATAGTACAAAGGTCTATATTTTCTTGGATCTATGATGAAAAAGACAATCTGACTGTAATGGATAGACATCGGTTGACTTTTCTGGCAATATACAAACAGCAATAAAAAGGAAAGTCAAGTGATACTTAACATCTCGATATCGAAGTAAAAATAAGCAAACTATTATTTCCGCAAGTGGGGATACTGTCTTGAACGACAGACTTCATTTTCCTGAAAATCTCAAAGAAATTCAATGTAGATCTCTAAATCAAGACTTCAGGTTCCAACGAAATGTTGAAGAAAAGATGAAAACCTTTTTGTTTATCCGTTAGATAAGCACAAAGCAAATAAGAAAGTTGTGCATGTTGTTTATTCAGAGTTTATCCATTTAAAATCGAAAATATATTTTGGTTAATTTGTTTTTTACAAATGTTTTGCTGATGAAACAATAAAACGCAAAGACTCGCGGATTCTTAATGGGTACCGTTAATGATAACCTCTTATTCTCGAACTACAATCTACAAAAGACATTAATAGTTTTGAAAACTGTTAGACACGATATCGGTCCAATTTCTGATTCGCTATGACCGATTAAAAATGTATGCCAAAACAATTGTAATTATAAATTGTTTTATGATGTTACAAATGGCCCCCAAGTTATATACACACAGCAGCATAATTAAAACAATAAATATTATTGCTGGCTGCATTGAAGAGGAGGTGGAGAAAGAACTATGATTTGAAATTAATGTTTTCAGATGCATTTTGTGTTGTACTTTCATAAAAAATTTATGTGAATAATAAATACAATTGTGTATCATATTTAACGCACTTTCGAAGCTGTGTCTATTAGGATTCCGTAACCATAATAATAAACTATCTGTAAACGCAAACTTGGTATAAAAAAAATTACCATAGAAAGGTTTTGAATTAGAGAATTTTATTTAGAATCAAAATGAAGATAGAATTCACATTACGTTGAATTCAAGTAAAGTTGCAAGTTTTTATGATTTGGTTTGTAAGAATATTTGTTCATGGCTCACTGTCAAAAATATTTGAAAACGGTTGATAAAGTAAATGTAACACTTCTCTTTGATAGTCGTGGGTTAGAAATAAAGCTTGGTTCTCGAAGAAGTTTTGCTTCGTCTAATTCCAGAGTCTGTTGAACTCCTGCAAGCTACCAAGTTTATATGTCTCGCAACTGAACTGACTAGGCGACCCTGCCAATAAATGCCGTAGTTACTCATGTAGTCACCCAATACAGTTACTCATTTTTATGGCCCTTTTTATCAGAGACACAATAGTCCGTCAACTGAAGCTTTTCATTCTTTTGGGTGTCCAAGCCTGTTGAACTACTGTAAGCTACCAAATTTGTATGTGTCTGTATGAGCCTATGGCACGTGAATAGTCTACTAAATTTGCAAAGCATAACTACGACATGGCAGAATATCTTAAAAAAGAAAGTTACTCATTTTTACGACATTTGTTGTCAGGGGCATATAGTCCCTCAGTTAAGGTTTTTCAATTTTCTGGGTCTGCACATAAATTAGCTACTTTCATTTTCCATTATAGCTCTTTAAAATATTCTTTGTAATTGTAGTTAGTCCAATAAGAATTCTTAGCGAACCTGTGAAACTTTGGGTAACTGAGTCTGTTTGCAGGGTTCCAAAACAAAAGAGCATAGCAAAATTGCAGAGTTTTGTAAGATATTATTGCACTTTGAAGAACTTTTTTGAGAAACCGATACCATATAATTGTCAGCATATCTGATTTAAATAAAAAATTTTGACGATAAAATCTTTTTGCTCCTAAAAGAAAATTAGGATGACTTCTTAACGAACATTTGAAAGTTATCTGGGTAGTGCGCTAAGATGATATGGGTGATTTATTATAACTAGCATTTAACTATCCGCTTCGGTGGATAATTTCTGTTATAAATAAATAAATTACCGCATTATAGTCTTCACTTATCCTACTTCCTCTTTTTGTTCTCAGTTTCAATATTTTGGTTTGGAATCCTAATTATTTTTCTAAAATAAAAGTAGCCTAGCACTTCTCTACCAAATTGCAAGTGGATACGTCCTATTGTTCACAGGAACATTCTTCTGGGATAGAGTGTTACTCCAAGTAATAAACTATCCGACTACCAAATTGCATCCAAATCCGTTCAACTGTTCATGCGTGATGCAGTAACAAATATTCCATTATCTAAACATACAAACTTTCACATTTATTATATTAGCTTCTCTTTATTCTTCAAAGGTTTCAAATTACAGAACCCTAAGCCTTATTGGAAAGAACTCATATTAGTCACTACTCACTTAATCGAACTGATATTTAAAAAAATATATAATATTCGCTCTACTTTCTATCTAAAATAGTGACTGTTTGATTTACAGTGCAAAACAACAACACTACTATCATCGGATACGTTTATATTACATTACACATTATATTAATCTATAATTTTTATTTATTCACAAAATCTTTTTTTTTTTCATTCTCTTATAATATAATAATAAGTTAATGTATGTATAAATATAAAAAGAAAGAACTCTTAATAACTAGAGAGGTAGAGACTGAATTAAATCTATCTGAATAGCCTCGTAGCTAGCTTGTACATTATACACGATGTGATGCTTATTTGTTATTATGTTTTTAAGATCTATATTATGTATCTGTTTTATAAAACTGTTTTATGTACTTATTATTTTAAATCGGTTTTCAGTACAAATGAATTATATATTAATAATTTATAATAATCATTATTATTATTTGTGTATTGGTTACATATATAGAGTTTATTATTTGTGAGCGGATTTTTCGTTTTATTTGGAAGGTAGTAGAAATAGAGGAAAAGTGGTAAAAGTCTGGTAAATAGACTACTTGGTTTCTTTGAAGTGAAAACTAGGCGCGTTGGATACTTTTAAGATAGAAAAAATTTACTTATCTTGCGAAACTAAATGCTAATAATTCAATCTGAATCTAAACTGTCTGATGGATCAATGGTATCGCTGCTGGATTGTCAAAATTCTTTAAAAAAATATTATTTATAATAGTTGTTTATACCCTCGGTAATAATTTCAATTTACAAATAAGGAAAATTTGATTATTAATGCTGTATTTAATTAAAAAATCCAAAAAAAAACACTGTTTTTCCAAGTTTTAAGTTTTCTCTACTGTAGGCAGACTATGGTCATCTCTCTTTTTTTTATCGACATCTTAAAACGCTTTCTCCGCTAGGCTTTTGATCAGTGTCGACTATCCTACGAAAGACAGTGATTTAAGGCCATTTTGACTTTGGAACGACATTCTTTCAAAACGTCCTGTGGAAGGTAAGGTCCATCCTCTATCTCTGCAGTGACCGGTAAGCACTCTCAATTCCCGATTTATATAAAAACGGCAGGTTAATCTTACGGTATTGAGCCCAGTTAACCTTTATGTGACTTGAAAGTCGCTTGGTTTTCGACATAAGGGCGACTGAAGTGAAGTACACTATTTATCCGACACAAATTACATCAATAGTGTAAAAACTGCCATAGAATCAATGAGCGATGAATATGATGAACTTCAAAAGCAAAATTTGATTACTCTGGGCAGTTCAATTGACAATCTTTCGTATTAACGTGGAAATAAACGCAATCTCTTAAGAATTTAAATCTTGCAAAAATCTCAAAACCAGGCAAAAATTGTTGTATTTTGAAAAGTTTTTCAGAAATTTGTTGTCAAATTGAGGCCTGTAGCTCCCATTGATATTAATATCCAGAACAAATGTCGAGAAAATTATTTGGTACTTGTATGCAATTATTTTGGTAAAATTTTCACTAAAAACCAAATTTTTTGAGAACTAGGTAAAGTCATTGTTCATAAAATTAATTGAAATTTCATGGTATATAAATATATTTTTCGATTAGAAGCGCTATCAATATTATTTTGCATAAATTAAAAAAATATAGGTATCAGTTTTCAATTTCCGTTATAAAACAACATGAGTTTTCAATATTTCAATTCTCGATCAACCTAAAAATACAAAATTACAGTTTAGTTCTATTTTTAACGCTTTGATATTAGTTCATTTAGTTGTAACCAGATTTGTACACAAATTTAAGAAGTTGATTTTTTACCAATAAGCTAATTCGGTAAAGATTATGGTTAAAGATCTCATAATATTATTTTTCAAAACTACAAGAGTAAGAATATGAAAATTTAAGGTCATTTTTATTAATTTATTCAATCCTCCCACGAGTATAAAAAACTAAAAATATAATTTTTATAGAACAATTTGAGGCAATTGCAAATTTTGTTATTTTTATTTTGAAATTTGGAAAATTATATTCATTAAACTTACTGAAAGTTATTTCTGCATCAGTTGGAAAATTGAAAATATTTTTGGCCAAACAATGGGTAGAGAATTTATTATTATTACATTATTTATTTATGTTTTTTTAAATGTTGAAAATTTTAACTTGTGCGTCATTTATTTGGAAAATA
This sequence comes from Chrysoperla carnea, assembly GCF_905475395.1. Lineage (NCBI taxonomy): Eukaryota > Metazoa > Arthropoda > Insecta > Neuroptera > Chrysopidae > Chrysoperla > Chrysoperla carnea. The sequence continues at coordinate 125,311,115 of NC_058337.1, read as the reverse complement.
AACTAACATTTGCACATTTTTTTTAAAATTAAACATTTAAGTCACCTTTCTGTGTAAAAACTTCTATTGTCATGCGTCATTACATTATCAAATGTCATATTTGGAATTAAAAGATTCACCGTATTACTTCTATATACAAAATTTTACATTAATACCGAAGCAAATACCGATGGTTTTTTTTGCTCAAAAGTTATACGTTTAACACTTCTTTTCGGACATTTTATAGTGAAAATGAAACCTTTTTGATAGGGACGGGAAAAAATTGAAACTATGAGTTGTTTCCTATTGTTAAATAGGAACAAACTTTAAAAATGTGTATATAGAGGTCGTTTTTAGTAACACTTAAATTAAAATTGCAAAATAAATAAATTTTTAGTACCCAGAACATTATCGTTTTAATTAAAAATTAAAAATCAGCCCACAACAAATGTTGTGAGAAGACAAAATGAACTTTGTTTGTATGTTGTTGATAAAAATTAAATCCGTATAAAAATAAAAATGCAATCTTAAGCTTAAAATATTTGGCTTGCATTGATATTAATGTTCTTTCCAGAGATTTTTGTTTGTTTTTACACAACATCTTTCCCAAATCATTCATATCTTCTAAGCGAAGATTGTTATTAATTGTCAATAATCTCATTACTGTCATCCTAAGTAAAGCTTAGGCCAGGGATCAACAAACCGCGGTGGATTTTGATATAAATAATTATACACAAGTCTGTAGTCCGAAAAAATAGTCATGACTCTAATCTGAATCACTAACTTTGCATTTATTGTTAGAATCCGTCCAAAAAACACTTTTAGTTTGTCCCGTGTTATCAACAAGAAAATATTCCTCTGGATATGCGCCGACTCTACACTTAGTCCCCTTTTTTATAAGTTGCTGGGAGACTAAGCATTTTTATCTAAATTTCAACAGGCTTTCCTCTTCGTGAAGCCACGAATTTTAACACGCTTTTACGTGCTTTCTATGTAACGGAATGCACGCTTTTTTACGATAAAATGATTTTTTCCTTAATCACTCTTTTTCTTAACTTGTAGAAATTATTTTCTACTTTTTAGTTAGTTACAAAATCGTGTTTCTTTTAGTTAGTTTTTTTTGAACTATTAATTTGTATTTATGTAAGAGCATTTTTACTATGGCAGTAAATTATAAATAGTGTTTAATTTATAGGTGTTTTCTTCATGGTACTTTTACTTTCATAAGGACTTATTTTATTCCCCGGGTTTTTGCAGGGATGTCACCACCTTTCAAATTATATTTATGTAAAATACTATTTGTATACGAATTTTCTTTAATATGATTAGAGCTGTTTCCGAGACGAACAAATTTTATAGAACGTTCGTATAATTTCTATATTCCATACGATTTTAATATATTGGTTAAGGAGTAGTTTGGAGTAGTAGGCGTCTTAAACTTTTGAGTCCGTTCTTAAGTTGTATCGAATCAGTATATGTTATTATTTTTGTGCAGTTGCATATGAAATGAGATGCATTTCAGTGTAAAATAAATGTGTACGATGCGTATGTGTATATGTTTTACCTGATTTCCATAATAATTTCAAGACGAAACAATTACATCGATATTACTCATTTCCGGTTCGTATGTAATCTTTATTTATTATAATGATCATATGAACTAGTTCTCTTAAATGTGTTTGTACAACGATCAATTAAATTTGTTCTTTTTTTGTTTTTTTTTATATATTGGGGGAAAATTGGTTGTAGTTTGAAAAATTTAATCATAAATTTTGTTTAATAAACTACTTAACTCAAAAACTGTGTTAAATTTTCACTACTGAACTGTGTTAAATTTTGTATCTCCTCAACTTTTTATTCATAAAATGTTCTATGACCTTTCGGGGAAAGGTGGACGAAGTTACATAACGCAGGTTAGAAATAAGATGACATTTGTGTATTCCATATATCATGACAACATTATTGAATATTAAAAAAATTGTTGAATTCGAACATTTTCAAATTAATATTTAAAAAAAAAAGAAACATGATGGATATGAAAATTATTATAAAAGGAATATATATTTTTCATAAGGAAACACTACAAACAGTAAAGGGAAAACATACTGTTTATATGGGCCATTCTACGATAAGATGAGGTAATATATTCGCCAATAATTCTAAAATAAATGTTTTAACCTAAGTATTATGTAGGAAACATACAAAAAAAATTTTCAATAATTTCATTTTTACCAACCGATAGTTAATTATTACTTATTAATACTAAACACACAAGCCATTAATCTGTTGTTATTTGATAGTTGGGCCGACGAGATATTTAGGTGCAGTTTCCATGATCAAATTGTGACTCCCCTGGTCAATCACAAAATTTGTATCTCTCCTGACAAATACTGTAATTGTAATAGTTCAGAGGTGATTTCATTATTGACCCAAAATTTATGTCAGTTTAGATCATAGAGATAATGCCATTGAGCTAATTCTTGATCGCAATGAAATAGGCAGAAAAGACAGAAATTTATATATCTTTTTTTACTGCGATTAACCGTTTGGCGACCATTTTGCTCTCTCTATGGTAAGCATCTCTCCTTTCGTATGATTTTCTAAAATACTCAGTAAAACTATAAATACTTTGCTCATATCTGTAACATAACCAGTAAATTTCATTTTTTCTTGTTTTTGAAGTGTCCAAGGGAGAGACTCGACTCGATATAAAGACTGCAATCTTTCCCCTCTTATAAAACAAAAAAATACGAAAAATTGATTTGCCACTTTTCAGAGAAGTTAGTGGCGCTTTTCTAAATGAAAAAATATATTTTATCATAGAATGACCCTTATAAGAAAAATTCTTTGCTACAGAAAATAATATATTTTATGTTTGTTGTTCCTTTGAGAGATCAGAAAATGTTATAGTCATCCTATGAACGAACCTCTTTTTTACATTCCATGTTGTCTTATTTATTTCTCAACCCTATACAATGTAAGGATAAGGATATTTTATTTCAAAAGATATTATGTTTCACCATTATTGAAATACATAAACGTATTTAATAGAATTCTTATGAAATTTATGATATAAAGACTATTGCAAATACTTTCTCAAATCTTATAAAAATTACTTGTTAAGTCCAATTTTCTTAATGCTCGCCACAATTGTGTTAGTTTTTTAAAGATGTACGAGCGCCAAGTCTAAATCAATTCTGAAAATTTAGGGGGGGGGGTATAATTTTAACCACAACAATACCTTAAACTTTTCTGATTTATTAAAAATAATGCAAGCACTGACATTCAACACTGTCTATACAGGATATTTCAACAAGTGTCTCAGTCAGTTGTTTGTTTTCACGAATTTTTTTTTTTTAGAAAATCCCGGTTTTCCCCATTTTAGGGATACTATTTTATTTTGGCTACTTTCGTCTTTAATATTAAACTATAGTGCTTTTTAGGTGCTTTCCTTTTGTCTACAGACCTAAAAAAATAAAAAGTATTTTGAATATGTATAAAACAGAGTACAGAGGTGGATTCTTTGTAATGTATAAAAATAATAATTTTCAAACAAAGTAAAACACAAACTAAAGTAAAACATAAACTCTACTTTCTAGATAAAGGTAGACTTTAATATAGCCTTGCCATGTCGTATGTATGCTCCACACAACATCCAACCAATTCCCATATATAAACCGTATACACACTTATATACCACCTTCAACTGAAAACAAACATGGCTGAAACTAGAAGTTTGATGTGGTTTTCATTTAACGTTCAAATGGAATATTTACGTACGTCTGTGTGTGTATACTAAACATATATATAGTGTGTCCCCGAATAGAGGTAACTATACTTGTAAATTTTCTTATTTTTCATTTTAAGAAAAAAGTCATTCTTTATAAAAAAATTTTGCTTATTCTGAAAAGTATGTAAGCATATGTAAAACTTCTAAAAAATGTACAGGGTAGCCAAAAAATTGAAATAATTGTTTTCCTTTTTAGTAAACTACCCTTCCTTTTTATAAGTTGACAAAAACAGTGTTATTCAGAATAGTTTCTCGCAATTATGACTCAATACAAAATATCAAGAAGATCCGTGTACTTTAATCAAAGCATCATTTTTTATTTAAACAAAAGTTGCAATTACAAAAAAACGTAACAAAGAAAATAATAATAAATCAATTAACATGTACTATTCGAGAGTGTATTTTTTTGTGGGCTAGGTTACAAAATGATAAAAAAAATTTATTTTCTCGGATAAACATTCACTAAGAATGGAATTGTCAAAGTTGGAAAGATCTTCTTGAAATTCAGTCATGAATTTGAATCTTGAATCATAATTGTTAATTTCGAGCAACTTTTCTCAGCAACATTTTATCAACTTATAAAAAGGATTGGTAGTATACCAAAAAAAAAATAGTGATAAAAAATTGTTGGCTATCCTGTACATTATTTAGAAGTTTTAAATATGCCTACATACTTTTCATAATAAGCAAAATTTTTTATAAAGAATGACTTTTTTTTCTTAAAATGCAAAATAAGAAAATTTATAAGTATAGTTACCTCTATCCGAGGACACACTGTATAGTGCAGGAGACGAGGGAGATGAATTATAGAAATGAGAACGGATAATAAGAGGGATAATATGAGAGATAGAAGTATAATGTGACCCAAACCTCACGTGAAGCAAAAACCAACCTTCATAGAGGTTGTCATGTCCCTGACAGCATTCAACTTAGTGTGTACTTTACTGTACGTACGAACTTCAACGAACATAGTCAGGCAGAGGCAAGGCAATACCTAGAATGTTCAACATCTGCTAAACTGTTCATCGAAGCATAGCTCTCTCTACCACTTCTTATATTTCATTGCTAGCTGGTGTAGCATGGGGAACAAATTATGGTTTATTTGTTATAAGTTGACATATTTGGAGCATCTTTTGTGTTATTTTTGTTTAATAAAAATGAAAATAGTTATTATTTTTTATTTTATGGAAGAATTGTTAACCATTTTATTTCATTCAAAAACTTTTCTAATATTTCTATCTAACAAGCACCAGAAGAATAACACTTCGTCTGTTTTATTTATTAAAATATAAAAAGAAAATTATATTTTTAATGAAAAAGTTTTTTAATAATTATAGTTCATTGTGCGAAAAGTGTACTAAGAAACGATGCAAACACAAAAAGGCGTATTAATTTCTGAACGCATTAGATTTAGAACGATTGCTTTAATTTTTATAATTTTTTTTTTTTATAATTACAAAAAAAAATAAAAATAAATCAAACAAATGATAAACCACTTCTCAAAAATAAAAAAAGTAAAGAAGTACCTCGTCTAACGCGAGTTTTTAAATATGATTAACCTTTTTTTATCTTATAATTCTAATTATTATTCTCATAAGCAGTATGTTAGGAATATATCTTTATTAATCGAAAATCTGAATTTTTTCTCGTTCAGACGCACAAAATTTTGTATACAAAAACAGCTGAAATCTTAGATGAAAAACCTGATAATAACATCTAACGCACTCGCATAAGAGCATACATAGCATGCTTGAACTTTTTGATATGATTAAAAATAGTTTCATTATAAATGAAACATACCACGAATGTATTACATTTTAAAATAGCTAATTTCATTTAAGCCGACCACTACACAATCCTATAAAGAGTAGGACAGACAAGTTTACAATTTTGAAAACGCTATGAACGGAAAGACCATCAATTTTTCCAATATTTCCTTTTTTCAACCAAGTATCAACTCCGATGGCGTTTTTCTAGGCGTACACATTTTTGAAAGGTAAATTTTGGCAGTTATTCGCCACATATCACAGCATCTTAGTGGGATTTTAACCGCTTCTCATGAGAACCGTTCTTACTGATTTACAATACCATTGGCTTAACCCCCCACCGCAAGATAAGGGCATGTAGTGATTTTTAGCCCCCTTCCCTCTCGTAATTCATGACCCCTTACCGCGCTTAATCCAAAACCTTTTGGCAAAATTTTAGCAAGACAACAGCCTAAAAAAGACAATAAATTTTCTTAAATTCTTTTTTATGGCATTTAAGGACGTTCCCAAAAAAATTAGTTTATGAAAATATTTGAGACTTTGGTTTCAAAATTTGATCTGTTAGATCTTGAGAAAATTAGACGGAAATTAAGTGTAACTTATAGAAGAAATAACACAAATGCCATTCATTTCATCACTTTCAAGTTATGGAAAAACAAGTGCCGCTTGATATACTTCTGCAATTTTTTTTACAAGAATTTTCAAAATCGCACACTTCCTTTCATGTCCCTATATGTTTTGTATATGGTCGGTCTAAACAATGATATTAATAATATCACATACTACATACATAGGATTATAACAAATGCTTTCAAATATGATTATGTATACATTTATAAAATGACCGTGGAGTCACCGTGACCCTATAAAACTTTTTCTTATATTTATTTATTTATATGCACATATTTTTTTAAATTGTAAAATTTTCCCCAATTAAATATAAAAATGAAAAAAATATTTTCAATTTTATTCATAATTTTCTATATTTTATACACGCGGAAAATATTAATTAATGTTCTTTTAGTATTTTTAACCAATTTTCTTGAAACTGAATTTATTTTCTCTTTCTAGAATGAAAACTTCGTCAAATCGAAGTCAAAGGTAAACAAATATATATTTTTATTTTCTTATACTTGTAATTAACACAACTGTTTTCATTTATTTTTATTCGATTATCAAAAAGTTTATTAAAGCTAAATTTTCCCTCAGAAAATTTGGCTAAAAAACAAATTTGCATGTTTTCATTTTTGTACAAATTTGATATCAAATGCTTAATTAATATTAAAATGGCTAAAAATTTGTAGATCTCGAAATACACAGCCAAGAGATTTTTACTTTTTTTATCTTAATTTGTTTCCGTCTAAATTTTATGAATTTTAAAGAGGAATAAATTTTGTTTCAAAGAAAAGGTTACATTATTTTATGATTTAAATTATTCGTTATCTAGGGTAGGCATGGGCAAACGGGACTTACCGAAGTCCCTCAGATTTCTGTAACTTAAATACGAGTAAGACGAGGTTGAAGAATCGTATACCCGTCTTGCTTTCCCCTGTATGAGCAATGCGGACTTGGATAAAGAGCCACACAATAAAGTAATAACAATGGTGACTTCGACTGAAAATAAATCGCCCATGCCTGATTGTAGGGCAAAACCGAGATAAAACTTAAATTTTGAATATAATATACAATAATGATTTTTCAAGCGAGATGCTGATTACTGTTAAGGACATTCCCAAAAAAAAATGAATGAATATTAGTACTTGAGAAAATTAGACGAAAATTAAGAGTAAAAATTTTTCGATATAAATCATAGTTTTTGAAATATTGATGCCTAAACATTTAGAGAAAATCTCTTATAGAAAAAATGTCACACAAATGCCATTCATTTCATTATTTTAAATGTATTTTATGGAAAAACGAGTGCCGCTTGTTTAAATTTTCTTTATAGGAAAATATTTTTTATTGTTTGACTAATGAATATTAGTCAAATATTAATCAATAATTATTAGTCAAAAACTATGGTATATATCGAAAAATTGTGCTCTTAATTTTCGTCTAATTTACCTAAGTTCTAACAGAATACACTCACCAAAAGTCTCAAACATTTTTATGCATTCATTTTTTTGGGAACTTAATTTAAGTTATTACTACATGAAAATTCCTACACGCACTATCTTAATAAGTTTTTTTTTTTTTTTTTGAAAATTGAAGCTTTTTTGACGCGTGTACGTCCTTAATATAACTTTAAAATCACAACTAAAAGAAATAAATAAATTTTTAAAATTAGTTAATTTGAATTTTTCTTAATCCCTTCTTATTATTCATAAAAACTTTACGAGTAAGTAAAAGACAGGAAAAATGAAAATTCAATACAATAAGGAAAATGCAAAAAATATATGTTCCTTTTTACATCAAACACAGTAAATTTCATGTAAAAACCAACCCCATTTAATTCTGAATAGGGAAAACTCAATGTTAGTATATTTATACATGTATATATATGTGTGTGTGTGATGGGTTTGATGGAAAAACAACCCTGAAAATATACACTAAAGAGAAAACTGGAGTTGTATCAAATAATAGTATAAATATAGAGTGAGTAGGCTAAGCCCGGGCCAAGGGCGCATTTTACCAAACATTTCCATCTATCCCTTTTCATGTATATATGTCAACAGATTATTGTTAGGAAACGTTAGTTTATAAAAAATCTAGCCAGATTGTAAACTAACGATACATTGTGAACAAACGAGACTTACTATCTAACGGTTTTATTTTTGTTTGATAATCTAACGATATTCAGCCGTTAGCTTATAAACGAACATGAAAGCTACCATTCAATCACTAATCAGTCTTATTGTTATAGACGGCACGTGTTTGTGTCTATAAATATACAAATCGAGTAAGAGTGGGTGTTTAGAAAATATGACTGAAGGTAAATTGTTATCAGCAATGTAATTATGGTTATTTATCAATTCTATTCCCTGGTCAAACTCAGGCCCCGTATCACTCATTGTCGACTAATATGTATAGAATTAAATTTATCAATCATTTTATAAACGTTAGTTTATAATCTCACGAAAATATAAGCGTTATATATTTCACTGAAAAAAAATTGAAATAATGACAACCTCATCCCGAAGTTGGCCATTTCATATTGAAATAAAGTAAAAATAGAACTGTGATTCGATAAAGTAATTTACTTTTTATTAATATTATACTAATTTATTTTGTTAATAATCTCGCAAACTAGGCCTCAGATCCAAAATAGATAAATAACTTTTTCCTTCGTCTTTATGAGCTTATTCTGTAGGCCAACGATCTGCAGTCAATAACAGAACACCTTGTATATCGTTAGATTACAATTTTACTAGATTTATTATAAACTAACGATTCTTACAAACTCCGACAACATAAACACAACACATTATTTTACTCGTTAACTTTCCCTATTTCTGTGTATATTCTATGTATTTTCTATTCCATAACTGATGCCTACGTGACTCTTAAAATACAATGTAAAAGCGCGTCATGTACACACTCAAACGTAACGCACTTTCAATGAGCGTTACCATGTATATAAATATATTTACTAACAGAACTCCTTTTCGCATTTATTGATCCTTATATTATTATCCGAAAAAGTTTTTTTGTATATACATACTTTCGAAGAAATTGTCTTCGATTGTAATCTGAAATTAGTTAGAACATAAATAAAATGTCGTATAATAATCTTAAAATTATCTTACGTTTGAAAAACAATATTGATCATTTCTTTACACACCGGATGCTAATGATGTAAAAGAGACAAGAATTTAATTTAAGGTGATTGAAAACCTACAGTATTGTAAATAAATTTTGTTTTATTGCACGGTACGTACATATAAACCAAATACACACTTTGTAATCAAATAATGAGTTATTTTTAGCTTTACAATAACATGCAACTACAAAAATATATAATATATTTTGTGCAAGTGATGCTTATAAATTTCATAATATAGATATCGCTCTCAATCATCAATACTCTAACTATAGTCGTCTCTGTCTATCAAATGATTGGTCTTCGATGAACACATAATTAAATGAAAATTTTGTTTTTATTCATCGACAACCTTATATTTTTATGGTATTATTATAAACTAACAAGATTGTCTAAATATTTTAGATAGTTTTTTTACCACACTCTCTAGATTTTTTGATATAGGAATATCCAATTGAAAAGGATAACCTAAATGATTTATCATTTTTCCAGCTAACTTTGAACGATAAAATAATAATAAAAAAGCTCGTTGACCTAGAAATTTTAGGGGAGGGGGCTTGAGCGAATCTTTTTCTGATAGAAAGTCACAAATGAAATTATTAAGATCCTACTAATTTCATTTGAACCTTGACAAATACTTTCTATGGAAACGAAATTTTACGTCTGTTTCAACATATCTAACCTTTAATAAAACAAATTTCGCTCTGTTTTCCCAAACACTCTGTATATTCACTGTAATATTGATTGATGAAATTATCTATTTCTTATCTTCAATACTAATTATATACTTGCATCTTTTTTAAGTGTTTGAAAAGATTTTGAAATAATTCGATAATAAATACGCAAGAACATGCGATTCTTTTATTATATTATTATTTTAAATAAATAATAAAAATATTATTACCAATAACATTAGAATAAATATTAAATTATATTTATTTTTAATTGCATATGCAAAAGATGGTGGCTTTACTTGTAAATGATGTGTAAAATACTTCAAACTCCACGTGAGTTTGATAATTAATTTTATTATTGGATTATTATTTTTGACAAGTATTCAACTAATATTTTAAAAACACATGTTTTCACATCACATTTTCAAACTAACATTTTCCGTTCTTTTTTATTTTTATTATTATTCATTTTTCATGTGTACAATTCACGTGTTTCAATTGCATATTGCACGAAATTAAATAATTCTATTTATTTTTATAATAAAATTTTAAAATTGTATAGATTGATTGTGTAATCGGAAAATTGTTTTCTTATGTCAAATGTAAAAGTACTTCAAGGATTTGGCTGAATTTGATATGTTTTCAATCTTTTTTTCTCAATAATAATCGGAATTAATCATTTTTAGATCCGACATACAAATTCAATGTTTGTACGAGAAATATCAGTCTTTGTAATTCATTTTAACACATAATTTCATATTTAACCCGCCAGAACCCGCCTGAAGAAAAAGCGCGTATATTAATATTTTGAATTATTGTATAAACACGTGCCTGTCTTAGGTCTCTCTCTATAACGATCAACCGTTTGAATGGCCACATTACGGTTCTATGCTATTACTTTTATGGTTAGTTCCTATGTGTCCTTGTCATAGTCATATGTCATAATCATATGATGCATAGATATTTTGTGTAATGTAAACAATATCTAGCCAATGACATATAGATTAGACAAGGACACAAAAGAACTAATTGACAGTCTTCTCTCTCATTCATCATATTGCAAATTTTGGGAAATCGCATTCTGTATGTATAATATTCGATGCTCATCACGCGACTTCAGATTACCAAACGATTGACGTGAGTGCTGATTGGTTAATTTCTAATTAACAGTACAGAGTAAGTCTCATAAGTCGAACTTTTATTTACGATCGCTCAGTAGCTTGCTATGGCTTTGTCCACACAAAAAATTTTTTTTTCTTGTAAACAATAAAAACTAAACCAGAAAAATATAACAATTTGTAATAGACAACTATGAATTTATCTTATTTTACGTGTCATTCCACGCATCTTTGTATCAAATGACATATGTTTTTACACAAATACACACAGATATCGATGTAATGTTTATAAATCAGCTGAGTATAACGTGTTGTTATTGTTGCTACCTTATATTTGTGTAAGTCATTAGTCATTAGGTGACTTATGTTATTAATAACAATTTTATTATAAAAATTTTTATTATCAGAATAAACATTGTCTTAATAAGATTGTGTTTTTGTTCTTCCCCTCGGCGTCAAATCAAATATAATATTGTGATTCTTCATTTTATAATACGGTACGGGTAATGTGTAGTACCTCGGAAACAATGTATCTTGAACCACACTCAATAGATTTCTCGACTGATATTAATTGCTGTTACTATGAAATAGCAACTATAATAAGGCGAAAAGTAAATCATATTCTATTCAAATCAATGCTTAAGAATAAAGTCAACTAAGGTACTGAGAAGGTCAAGTTTGAAAAGTCGCACAGTCATGTACCTTTAATCAAACAACGTACTGTACCACTAATACGTGATAATAGATATGCTTTTAATTGTATATGTTGCCATCTACAAGTTAGCGTGGAAAATGGTAAAGCAGAAGTTTCGTTCACTCCGAGTCAACAAAAATGCTAGTTGAAACTTTTTGGCTTTTTTATATTTTCTATATTCAGTCTCAAGTACAATCGGTGGAGGCTATCCTTGGTACATAAGGTTTATGATTCATGGTACATTATGTTCTTGTACCATGGAGCATAAGTTTATATCGATAATTGTATGATGTTGTATATTTTGAAAAATGTCTTTAAATTTTGATCCTTGGCTCTACACTTTACCCCTGTTTTTGTTATAAATAAAACAACATTCCTCAAGGTCAATATATGCAACTCAGAACTTACTATTCTCAAAGTAATAATAAAATTGGTATTCATATTACTTGAAGCTATATTATTATATGTAACGCATTTTATTGTTGTCGTATTTTTTTTTAAATGGTCGTTTTGGTCGTATAAACATGTTCATGTGGGAATATGTTGGATGTGGTTGGCGAGAAACAAGGTTTTCGATACAGAATACGGTAGAAAGAACTTAAAATAGAAAGTTTAATAAAGGTTTGGTGACGACATGTGACCAACATGACGATTCAAATGTTGGAAAACATGCTATAAAAAATGAGGAAGTCGACAAAGAAGTTTCAGTTTAGAAAGTTATATATTTCCGTTGAAACTTCAAAAAATCTAAAGTTTTTTTTTTCGATTAGAATATTTCCTTTACTTCGTACAATGAAAACCGTAAAAAAGGGGGGTTTCCATTTCTACAACCTTTTGTGGTGACTTATAATTTCCGCTTTGATAAATATTAAAAATATTACTTCACAAAATGCTTATCTTAATATATATATTTCTTGTGTGCGTGTGTATGTAATTGAACTCCTCCTAGACGGCTGGACCGATTTTGATGAAATTTTTTGTGTGTCTTCGTGGAGATTCGAGAATGGTTTAGATTTACAATTTGGTCCAGTACAACTGTTTTTGAGGGCTCCGTACCAAAAAAATGAAATTTCATTAAATGGTGGGAGCGCATATAAATCATATCACATTATGTATACTATGTGTACTATGTATTTTTAATAGTATTCAGGTATTGTCAATAGGCATTTATTAGAGCCATATGCGAGCGCAGCGAGCTCTTCTATCAAAGGTCAGGCCAAAGGTCGAAGGTCAGGCCACTCCAATAAATAGGAGTTAAATTGGGGTTTAGCGGGATGGGTTTAGCGGACAGGCTAAACGTAGTATAGGTATTCATGAATTGGAGTTACGTTTTTACGGGACAACGTCCGTCGGGGCCGCTAGTTTTATTAAATATTACAAAAAATGATTCATTTTTGAATATCAATTAGAATCGATTTTATCATATTTTTGTTAAAAAAGTTTCTTCATGAAATTTTTATCCAAGCATTTTTCAACCTTTATTCGAAAAATATTGTTTTTAAACAGGGACTAAGTTGAGATTTTTGAAAATATTTTTCTCGGATAGTTGTAAGTATTCAGAAATTTACTGCCTCACATGTACAAATAAAATTGAAAAAAAAATCTACTAAAATCCAATTATTAAATTAATTTCCTAGGTAAAGTGGCTAAAAATAAATAAATGTGTCTTATTGTGTTGTTTTAAGGGGCATTGTTTTTTTGCTTAAGTACCTTATAAGGATCCTTATATTAAATATAATATGAAGGTGTGTTTGTGTAATTATATGAGTGCTTTTTAAAAGCGTTTCGCACATAACAGAATAAACATTGTAATAATTTCTTGAAATGAAACATTTAAAAAAATATTTTAACAATCTTTGTGGTTTGTTGAACAATTTTAAATAAATTATAACGACAGTATTCAATGATTTTTTACACATGCCTAGAAGTTCTTTTTATTTGTTTCTCAACAATATTAGTTTTTAACCCCCGACACAAAAAGAGGAGTGCTATAAGATTGAACGCTATGTTTGTGTGTGTGTATGTCTGTCTGTCTATTTTGAATCCATTATGATTAATTTTTCTTGTTTTAAAAGTAAGCTTCTTAGCTATGTTTCAAGAAATTGGATTCAGTTTGGAGAGAGCTGCAAGGATAAAACAGTATTTGGTAAATTTCACTTGTGTTCTAAAATTACATCGAAGCGAGCCTTTCTCTGCCTTTCAGTAAAGAATCGGTCATGTCTCCTCATAAAAATTTGAATCCTAAAAAACCCGAAATAGATTAAATTCTTTAATAATTTGGACAAAAAAAGTATTAATTAGGGGTTAATTGCGTCGCTTTTTCAGACATCTATTTTATGTTTGATTAAAAAACGACATTCCGTTCGGAGTTATCACAATTTTTAAAACCTTTATAAGTACTGAAGCATCGTGTGGAATGGAATGTTTATTGTGTTTAGTCTTCGCTGACTCAACTAATATCCATATCAACTTACATATTGCTATATTTAGAAATGAAAATGTCATCAGGTCTATTTGTAATCACTTTGAAATGAAATAATCTCAATCGGAAACCACTGAACAAAATTATTTGTTTACGTGGTTTTCAAATAATTTTTTTCCGTAATTTTATTTTGCAATGACATCAGTCATATTTATTTGATCAGAAATAATAATTCTAGTAAGTCAATAATAATTATTCATCGTTAAGTTATTTGCCTAGCATTTTGATTTTGTAACTTTTTTTCGATGTTGTCATTCGCTAGCCTAGCACAAGTCATTGAAAACTTAACTTCAACTGTAATTTTTTATTTTTGGTGATTGATGCCAGTCAGTTTATGATGGCAATGTCATAATAACTGCCATCATCTCTAATAACGAATAGCGAATACAATGAATTTCTAAATTTCTCCATTTATAAATATTGTTCCTTACACGAAATAACTAAAAAATTGTCGATGATCTTCAAAATCGAATCAATTTGGAAACTTTAAAGAAAAAGGTAGTTTAATGAAGAGTGCTCTTAGATGTGTTTGAAATACGAATTTAGGCTTCCTTATCCGAAAAATTTGTGGGGGTTTTTTAAATTTTGTACATTTCATTTAATCAAATGAATTCGATAAATATGAAATCGAATTAGCCATTTCCGATGAAATGATTGACTCGAAAAATTTGTCCTGAAACTTCTAGTTCTATATATAGCAATTCTTGATCCCGATTAAACCCATGTCCTCTGATATCATCAGGAAAATCTTCGGCCTCAAATCTAATTTTTTTGCACTATATTAGTATAGATATTTCGATTTATATCCTTTTCCGTGTTTTCTAAATCGGGCTAACCATTTCCGATAAAGTGATTGACTCGAAAAAGTATAATTTCACTTAATTGCTGTTCACAGTTGAAATTAAAAGTAGCTCGAGCTACTTTTAATAAAGATGCATAAAGATCTTTATGCATCTTTAGGTCATTATTTACGTCTGTCTGATTTCATTGCGCTCTATTGCTTGATTTTGAGGCATGATGGTGTAACGACCATTCAAACTAGCTTATCAACTGACTATCAATATTTCTTTAGTGGTAGAATAACCTTCATTAATTTTCATAAACTTAAGTTGTCATTGAATTGGATATGCAAATTTTTGAATTAATTAATTTTATTCGAAAAGCATAAAAATTTAAATACTAAAGAAAGATTTTGTTGCAATTTTCAAGGAAATCTTTTCAAGTTATATTTTTTACTAGCAGTTATTAAAATACATTTTTCTGTATACTGAAAGCTGATTAGCAACCGTTCTATAAAGACGAATCAACTTTCATTTTATTAATTCCATTTGAAATTTATATTATTACAAAGAATAACAAATAATTTACATTTCTATTTTGAAAATCTTATCACTACCGACCGACGACTATGTTTTTGTTTAAGGTAGTACCAGCATGAAATCACTTTTCGACAGATTTGGCCGAATTTTTTTTCTCGGGTTTATAATAGCTTTATTTATGAATTCCTAAAATTTCATAATTTTTGACCGTTTAGATCGCGAGATATTTAAAGACAAAGTTCGCGATTTTGAGGGTCATGTCCCATTTAAAGCATGTAAAATGTCCGGTCTCTCCAACTATTTTTTATGATATTATTATATATTGAAGAAAAAATAGAAAAATATGTTTATACAATACAATTCTAAAAAAAAAATTTAGAAATTAATTTTCACTTTCGAGATATTAATTTTGACGTAAATTGATCGAAATTGGGACGTTGGCATAATTATTTCCCATTTTAAACGGTCAAAATTTCTGAAACTTTGGGAATTAATAGTAAGCATTATTAAATTCTTAAATTTAATTTTTCGTTAAATTCTGTCGAAAAAAAAATTGTACCATTGCTTTAACATAGAAACTGCAAATACCATGCTGGAACATCCTTAAATCACTTTATAGAGTCATAGTTAAACATCGTCATTTAAATTAAAACAACATATTAATTTCAAGGTTGGTGTTTTCAAAAACTTTTTAATGTGTATGTCTGCGTGCATTGAAGTTCTAAAGATTATTATTTTTTTAATCATTAGTACGGTGGTCAAGTAAGGTTTGCTCCGAAATTCGTGTAGGTATCCCGATCCGTCAATTTTGTTAATTATTTTGACAATAATTAACAAATAACAAATAAGTAAATGTAGCTATATTTGTGGCTTAAAAGAGATTTGGATTTTTGAGCTTGTAATCTGTAAAGTTTTTGAAGTAAAAACTTTCATAAACGCGTTAGACCATAGGTAATATATGTATAATAAATAATATTTGGTAGGCTTTTTTCAATCGAAAGAATAACACCTATGTAATAATAATTAAAGCTGTACAATAAACAATTAAATTAGTGAATCTGATCTTTGGTAACTTATGATTACAGTTTTTTATACATACCTAAATAATTTCAATTTATAAATTATGAAATTTTAATATTCATATTATATTATAAAAAAAAAACAAGTGAAAACAAACAATTGACTGAGTTAATTGTTGAAATACCATGTATAGGCAGTGTTGATAACTCACATACACATACATACATACATATCTGACATATTTAACTGATATTCTCATATAATGCGCAAGTGTTGATGCGCAATCGTTTGTTTTTTTTTGACGTCATGTAAATAACAAAAGATATTCACTTTGATATTCCTATATTAATACATACTATAAAATTTGTACCTAATTAACGCCCTCGTGGGTAAACAGTGATGTTTACAAAAAAATGTTTCAAACAAAAGTTGTTTATTTTTTTGTAAGGAACATTTTTTACATTTAAACTTTTATTCTATCTCTAACGGTTTACAAGATGGGTACTACGGACCCATGACCCAATTGACCCATGTTGCTCATTTACGAACTTGAC